>NC_091809.1:100276666-100935833 GCF_041296235.1 Equus asinus
GGACTCAGGCCCCCCTGGCTGGTCATGGTCTTAAGCATAATGCACTTCTAGATGAGGAGACTTCATTTGGAGTTCTCTTTATCTAGGACTTTCCTCAGGGTCCCTACTGAGGCCTTCTTACTGGTGGCAAAGAGGGGAGGGAGAAACCTTGAAGACACTTTAGACACTTTTCTCCCCTCTGACTCAGTCCTCAGAACTTTTCCACTCCTAGTCCTCCTTTAAGCCCAGCCACCCACCCAGCCTCCACATCTGTGCTGATCTACCTGGCCTGAGAGGTTCCATGGCAGAAAAGGCAATAGGAGGGAGTCAGAGCTTTCTCTGGTTTTACCCTCTTGCTCATACTATCACAATAAGTGATTAAAGGCTTGACTGTTACTTTCATTTTTTGGCTTGTTGCCTGAACATCTGGCAGCTCAGTTTTCTTCTGCACAGCTGAGCCCTTAACTATATATGAATATATCAATACACACACACACAATGAGAATGAGAAGAGAAGGCTGAGAGTGGGGATGACTAACTTCAGGACTAGGGCGGTTCCCTGGACATGGGACTTAATGCTGCTACAGCTGAGTTTGCTGAGTACTCTCTCAGTTTTAAAACTGAATCACAATCCGAGAAGTCCTTCCTTCCTGGGACAAACAGGAACAGTTAGTCATTCTATGTGAGATTAGACACTTGCAGTGAATACATGAACCCTTGACCTCTGCAATCCAGTGGGAATATGAAAAGGAGACTTAGAAAACTAGTATAAAGCAGAAAAGTGTGATTAAAAAAATGTGTAAACAATGGGTTATGGGAATTCAGGAGGAGTTGGGGGCGGGTATTGCAAAGAAAAGTTATTGAAGCAGAAAGTGTCAACTAGAAAGGTATTAAATATAGTTTGAGAGATAGGGCATACTTAGATATACATTCTTCAGCAATAGATAAATCCATTCTATGTTGACTGGAAAAATATCATAGACATTCAGGATGCTTACTTCATAAAGTAATTGGCTTACTGTTTGACAGCTAATGAAAAAACCCACAATGGTGTGCAGCTTAGTGGAGATAATGTATGTAAAGCTGGCATAGTGTTTGGTACCCGGTAGGTACACAAACCTTGCTCTTCCTGACTCAATCTATTTCTCTTCCTGAGGTTGGCTCTTGAATTAAAAGGTCGTTTCAGTGTCCAGCACAGTGCCTGGCACGTAGTCAGTGCTCAATTAACATTTGTTCAGTGAGTGCTGGATGTATACATCAATTAATTTGGCATTGATTTTAGCATGATGCCAAGCCACTTTCTAGGGATTCGTCCCGTTCCAATTCATACTTAAGGGAGACCAGAACCAGATGTTGTAAGCCGTATTCATCACTTTGTCTTAAAAGGAAAAATATATTACATTCTCTTGGACTGTGTAATTTTACCATTTCCTGATATCTTAAGATGTGCAGGTGCATTGCAGAGCTCAGTCAAGGATGATTACACTCCACAAGAGAGTACAATAGCAGGACATGTGTTATAATCATACACAGTTTGAATCCCAACTACTTTGGTTAATTAAAAAATTTTTTTAATTGAGGAAAAATACAGATAACATGAAATTTACCCTCTTAACTATTTCTAAGTGTACGGTTCAGTGGCGTTAAGTACATTCACATTCAGAACTCTTTTCATCTTGCGAAACTGAAACTCTATACCCATTAAACAATTCCCCATTCCCTTTGCCCCTCAGCCCCTGGCAACCACCCTTATACTTTCTGCCTCTATGAATTTGATTACTCTAGATACCTCATATAAGTGGAATTATACAGTTTGTCTTTTTTCACTACTGTCCTCAAGATTCATCCATGTTGTAGCATGTGTCAGAATTTCTTTCCTTTTTAAGGCTGAATAATATTCCATGGTATGTATATGCCACATTTTGTTTATCCATTTATCTACTGATGGGTACTTGGGTTGCTTGCACCATGTGGCTGTTGTGAATCATGCTGCTGTGAACATGGGTATATTTGGGACTCTGCTTTCAATTCTTTGGAGTATATACCCAGAAGTGGAATTGCTGGATCATATGGTAATTCTATTTTTAACTTTTTTGAGGAACCACCATACTGTTTTCCATAGAGTCTGCACCATTTTGCATTCCTACTAACAGTACATAAGAGTTCCAATTTCTCCACATCTTTGTCAACGTTTGTTATTTTCTGTTTTTGGTTTTGTTTATTTTATAGTAGCCACGTAATGGGAATGAGGTATTATCTCGTAGAGGTTTTGTGGTTAATTTTTTAAAAAAATCAAAGTAAAACCTTTTTTAAAATGGCTGCATGAGGTTAAAAAGTCAAATAAGGCAATTCTAAAAGGATTATAATGTCCTCATCCCTATCTCAGCCCTCTTTGCCCCTCAATCCTGCTCCTCAGAGGCAGCTTTTTTCAGCTCTTTGAATTGGCCTTCTGGTCCTTTAGTCCATAGTCCTAAATAACACAATACTGTTATTTCTTGATTCATCTGTTTTACTCATTATTATTTCATAATTATGGCAGAAAAAGTCTTAGCATTCTTCAACTATTCTCTTCTTCCAGTCCTCCCATTCTCCCAATATAATTATATAAACATGTTTAGTTAATTCAATATGACTATGTGTAATTTACTACTGAGGCATGTATTGTATATAAATTATGTTTCCTTTCTTATAGATATTTTTTGGGTTTTTTTCAGATGTAGTAATTGCTTCATTTTTCAATTTGCTCAATTTTCTCATATCTACTGTAATTCTTCCCATATACTCCAACAGCTTCTTATTACAGGCTCTTATAAAGTCAAACATTTCAGACAATTCATGATCTCCATGTTTTCCTGGAGATGCTCCCTCTGAAGCCCTCTGGCCTCGTACGCCTCCAATCTAGATGTGCTGTTTTCTAAGCCTGCTACATAGTTATTGTCTAGGGACTTCCCTTCCGACTCCCAGAGGGTAACTTGTAAAAATTCTAAGGAAATTAAAATTTCACTTGAAAAAAATATCTGACATTAGTTAGCTTTGGATGCAACCTACCTGAGGTTTTAGGATGGTGAGTTTTGGTCTCTGTTTCTTTAGAATTATACCCATTCTTTCATAGCACAGCTCCTTGAGGGTGCTATTGCCCACGGCTCTAAGAGTTACATAAGGATAATAAGAACAGATGAAGAAACATCAAGAGGAAAATATACAGTGTGCTCATTGCAAAAAAGTTGGAAAAATACAAAATGTGGAAAGAATGAGGGACAATAATCCTAATCCTCTCATATTCCCACAACCAAAGACAACCCCTGTTGACACTTTTACCTATTTCCTTCTCATCCTTTTTTTAAGTCTAAACTTTTTGTTATTGTTGTTGTGACTACACTGTATAGCCAATTTTATGTCCTGCATTTGTACTAACAATGTTATATAAGTCTTTTTCTAGGGGCTTATAAATTATTCACAAATATTTTTTTAAAAGGCTGCATAATAGCCCGTCCAGTTGAAGAACCATAATTAATAGATCTTCTATTGTTGCATCTTTAGGTTGTTACCAATTTTCCACGATTATAAATAATACTTTGGTAAATATTTTGTCATAAAACCTTCCCCATATTTGGGATTCTTTCCTTCAGATGGATTTTTACTAAGTTAAAGGATATAAGCGTTTTTAAGGCTGAAATAAGATTTTTTCTTGATGATTTTTCTTCAAGGATGTATATTGAGACTGAAACTCACACCTAAATGATCACGATGCATTTCATACTCTTCACTGACTATATCTATTTTTTTCCTCCCCAAAGCCCCAGTACATAGTTGTACATTCTAGCTGGAAGTCCTTCTAGTTCTTCTGTGTGAGCCGCCACTGCAGCATGGCTACTGCCAGACGAGTGGTACGGTTCCACCCCTGGGAACCAAACCTGGGCCGCGGAAGCACAGCATACCGAACTTTAACCATCAGGCCGTCAGGGCTGGCTCCACTGGCTATATTTGAATGCAGCTAGGATTAAAGGATTCGATTGCTAGCCATCCAGATTTAATTGTATACAGTTCAGGACAGAAAGAGAAAGATCGAAAGTCTTAGAGGATGCTCGAGACAAAATGGTTCAGAATTGCTACAGGTAGGATCAAATACATGTTGATGAGTCCTCACAGCTCAGAAGTACTGTGTCCTCTAGCACATCAAAAGAAAATAGCCTATCTCTGGGCTTGTCTTTATAGTCTCCCTTCTTCCTCCTTCCCTCCCTCCCTCCTCTTTTCTTTCCTTTCTTCCTTCTTTTCTCCCTCCCCGTCTCCCTCCCTCACTCCCTCCTTTCTTCCCTTCCATCCTTCCTTCAACAACACATTATTAGAAGAGAACATCATGGAAATTCTAATAGCTCTATAGGACCTGGAGGGTGTGCTAAAATATTGTTAATCAGAATACTGTTCATATTGTATACCTAAAATGAATACAATGTTATATATCAGTTATATCTCAGTAAAACTGGAAGAAAAAAAAGAAAGAATCCTGATCCCATCATTTCCCTGAGTTTTATTTATTTTTTAAAGATTGGCACCTGAGCTAACAACTATTGCCAATCTTTTCTTTTTTTCTGCTTTTTCTCCCCAAATTCCCTTAGTATATAATTGTATATTTCTTTTTAGTTGTGGCATGTGGGACACTGCCTTAACATGGCCTGACCAGTGATGCCATATCCGCGCTCAGGATCGGAACCGGAGAAACCCTGGGCCGGCAAAGCTGAGTGCGTGAACTTAACCACTCCGCCCTGGGCCGGCCCCTCCCTGAGTTTTAAACTCTTCACCTTTCAGGATGCATTGCCAGCTCTAGCAAAGGGCTGGACTCCTCCTTGTGTAATAAAGTTTCCCTCCCAGTTGGCCCCCACAAAGTGAATAGTGCATCTCTTTAACAGTAAGCTTCCTAAGGCTGGTAACTAGTTTTTTCCTCTTTATTTTCCTAACATGGAGCATCTTTATTTTCCCAACAGTGTAGGCACTTTATAAATGGAGTATCATACAACAGGATGAAGTCTAACAGACTTTCATAAGGCAGGATTTGTTTTTATATACTAGACCAGAAGAAACAACTCATCTGATCTTGGAAGTCTATTACCATGGAGATAGACCATTTATTGAGCTTGCAGTATATCCGTGTTAGACTCTTTACAAATATTATTTGATTCTCATAATAGCCCTATATAGTAGGCATTATTAGTATCCCCAGCTTACAGTTGAGGTAACTGAAGTGTAAGAGGTCAAGCTACTTGTGTGAAAACACATACTAAGAGGCATAGATAGAATTGGAGAAAGTAAAAGTCTGTCCTGCCATTCGTCAACCTGGCAAGGGGGTGGGGGCTGAGGGGGCAGACACAGATAAAGCTAGCTGCAGGGGCCAGCCTCATGGTCCAGTGGTTAATTTGGCATGCTGCACTTTGGCAGCCTGAAGTTCGCTGGTTCCAATCCTGGGTGCAGACCTACACACTGCCCATCAAGTTGTGCTGTGGCAGCGTCCCACATAGAAGAACTAGAATGACTTACAACTAGGATATACAATTAGGTACTTGGGCTTTGGGGAGGAAAAAAAAAAGAGGATGCTTGGCAACAGATGTTAACTCAGGGCCAATCTTCCTCACCAAAAAGCATACCTTAAAAAAAGAGAAACAACTTCTTAAAAAAAAAAGCTTGCTGCAAAGTTGGCAAGAACTATTGTTTCTCCCAAGGACACACTGTAGCTGTAAAGTGTCATAATGATCCCCTTCTTTGAGTGACTACTGCTTTCTTACTCACTGAAAAACCATGTTTTCTAGAATCATAGAGTATCACAAGCTTTGCTGTTTGAAATTACATCAGGAAAAAGGAAACACCCTACTTTACCTAGAGGTTCTAAGTCACTTTGATACAGAGAGGCTGCCTTGATTTCCCACCTAGGTGAGAGTTTCAGATAAGTTCTGGACGCAACATTCCAGATATCCACCTTAACTTTGTAATATCCAAGGAAACAGGACCCTTGGTTCATTATCAGTCTAAGTCTGACATTAACCCATTTGAAAATAGCCCTGTTTCACTTTGAACCTAATCAAAACACTGCTCCCCTCAATTACACCTAAAACTCTGCCCTTTCCCCAAATCCTATAGTAACTCTATATTTTCCTTTGTTTGGTGAGATGCCCCACAGCTCCTTTAATGTGCAGTCTCCCTCATAACAAGGAGTCAATTAACCTGACTTTGTTGTCTGTATGCTTGTTCCTGGTGGTCGTAGGCTGACTAAGCTAGGACAGGTGTGAATCCACGTTTGCCTATAGCAGAGTCCAATGTCCAAATGTCAAGCTAAACTGGAAATTATCCAACCTTTGTTTCGTATATATTGTCAATGCCCTTTGGCCAAAGACCACCAGAAGCACTCCTGTAGTTGAACAAGTTTGGTTTATAATTCATTGCAGTAGGAGAGCACATAGACCATGGGAACTGCAGGGCATCTCAGTTAAGAGGGTGTTAGAAAGGGCTACTTTCAGTCTTGAGCTTTTGTTGGGTGATTTTGGGGAGGGTACAAAGAAGAGGGCGTTCATTCTGGATTGGGTGCTGTTAGAAAGTGGAGACAATTCTGTCACTGAATATCTCAGTAAATCTCATCCATAGGAAGGGCAGGCTAGAGCCAGGCTAAATCTGTAATTGGTAGAGCAGTATCCGTCTCATTAGCCAGGATAGGAGGATTTGTGGTACTTCGTGGCTTGGACAAAGTTCATGTTTTGTCTATGTTCACATGTGATTATGGAGTGGTCTTGTTTTTGTCTTGATCTATCATGGTCACAGAGAGGCTTTGTCTGCTATTGATGTTACATGTGATAGGGTTCAGGGCAGGCTGCCCCAAGATGCATCACTCTGGTATGCAGATTATATTGAGCTGAAGACAGTAAAACCTCAGAAGATTTAGGAAGAACATTTGACCTTTCCCTAAACTGCCTGAAAGAATTTAACATAGAAGGCCTGTTCCAGGAAGGAGCTAATACCATAAGATAGCTATCATATAATGTAAAATAGGTGTGATAGAAAGGCACCAACAAGCCCATTTTTGGCTCAGCAAAACTTAACAAACATTTGCATTTGCATCTCCATGTAAATTGTCTTCCTCCCTTCTGAAATCCCAAAACTCTACCCCCAACATCCTCCTTTGCCTTTAGCTGAAGATAATATTTATCTTTTTTTTTTTAAAGATTGGCACCTGAGCTGACATCTGTTGCCCATCTTCTTATTTTTCTTCTTCTTTTCCCCAAAGCCCCCCAGTACATAGTTGTATATTCTAGTTGTAGGTCTTTCTGGTTGTGCTATGCGGGATGTTGCCTCAGCATGGCTCAATGAGCGGTGCCATGTCAGCGCCCAGGATCTGAACGAGCAAAACCCTGGGCTGCCGCCAAAGTGCAGAGTGTGAACTTAATCGCTCGCCACTGGGCCAGACCTGAAGATAATATTTAAGCTGGCAGCTTGGCCATTTTGTTGAGTTGCTCAGTTTTCCTGAGTTTCTCCCATGTATGCATGTTATAAAGCTCTGTTTGATTTTCTCCTGTTATTCTATCTCATGTCAATTTAATTCATAGCCCACCCAGAAAGATCTAGAGGGTAGAGGATCCGTCTTCCTGCCCTACACATGAAATAGTTCATGTTCAACAGGAGAACATCAAGACCTAGCTGTGAGTGCCAGACCAGCTCATAGCAACTCCAGGCCGGGTCCTGACGTCAGAGGATGCTTTTTTTGTTTCTCAGTACTACCTACAATATGTATGAATGTATGTGTGCACATGTGTGCATACGCATACATACATATCTCTATTAAAATCATTTAAAATTCCAACTCTAAAATTCAAAGAAAAGCAAAGTGATATTTGGGAGGTTTTCCATTTAACTAGGAGTGGCATATATATTTACAGCTTGCGCATTGGCTGTATCTTGTTTTGTTGTGGGTGCATGCTTATATATTTTTTGAATATGTAATACATTCGCATAGTTTAAAAATATTTTTAACGATACAGAGAAAAGTCTCATTTCTGTTCCTCCTCTGTTCAGTTCTCATACTCTCCCAATAGGTAACTACTAACATTAGTTTCTTTATATCTTTCCTGAAATATAATTTATTTAGTTAATACATAGGAATGTGAATATATTCTCCTTCTTGTCTTTCTTTTTTAAACTTAAAGAGAACAGATAAACATGCAGTTCTGCATCTTACTTTTCTATTAACACATCTAGGAGATCTTTCCATTTCAGTACATAAAGAACTTCCTCATTCTCAGGGCAGTTTTGTTTGAACTATAATTTATTTATCTGTTTTCCATCTTTTGCTACCACAAAAATCATTGCAATGAATACCTTTGTACATGTGTCATTTCACACATGGGGGAGCACATCCTTAGAATAAGTTCCCCAAAATGAAATCATTGTGTCAAAGGGTGTGCACACTTGTAATTTTGAGAGATATTGCCAAACTGTCCTCCGCTGGGGTTATAGAAATTGACAAGCTTATCAGTGGAGTAGGCAAGTGTCTGGTTTCCCACAGCCTCACCAACAGTATGTTATCGAACTCTCCATTTTTAGCTAATCAGATGGTGGAAGATAATATTTCAGTGATTCTCATTTGTATGTCTATTATTGTAAATCAGGATGAGTGTTTTTTTTTTAATAGACATTTTTTAGAATAGTTTTAGGTTGACAGCAAAACTGAGCAGAAGATACAGAGAGTTCCCTTATACCGCCTGCCCCCATACATGGACAGCCTCCTCCACTATCAAAAATCCAGCACCAGGGCCAGCCCCGTGGCCGAGTCGTTAAGTTTGCGTGCTCCGCTTTGGAGGCCCAGGGTTTCGCCAGTTCGGATCCTGGGTGCAGACATGGCACCACTCGTCAGGCCACGCTGAGGCAGCGTCCCACATGCCACAACTAGAAGGACCCACAACTAAAATATACAACTATGTACTGGGGGGATGAGGAGAGAAAAAGCAATAAAAAAAAAATCCAGTACCAGAGTGATACATTTGTTACAGTTAATGAACATACAATGACACATCATTATCACCCAAAATCCATAGTTTACATTAGAATTCACTCTTTTTTTTTTTTTGAGGAAGATTAGCCCTGAGCTAACTGCTGCCAATCCTCCTCTTTTTGCTGAGGAAGACTGGCCCTGAGCTAACATCCGTGTCCATCTTCCTCTACTTTATATGTGGACGCCTACCACAGCATGCCTTGCCAAGCGGTGCCATGTCCACACCCGGGATCCGAACTGGCGAACCCCGGGCCACTGAGAAGCGGAACGTGTGAGCTTAACCGCTGCACCACCGGGCCGGCCCCTAGAACTCACTCTTGGTGTTGTACATTTTTTGGGTTTGGACAAGGTTGCAATGACATGTTATCTACCATTATAGTATCATACAGAGTAGTTTCACTGCCCTAAAAGTTCCCTGCGCTCTGCCAGTTCATCCCTCCTGACCCCGAGTCCCTCACAACCACTGATCTTTCCACTCTCTCCATAGTTTTGCCTTTTCCAGAATGTCATAGAGTTGGAATCATACAGTATGTAGCTTTTTCAGACTGGCTTCTTCTTTCACTGAGTGATATGTATTTAAGGTTCCTCCATGTCTTGATAGCTCGTTTCTTTTAGCGCTGAATAATATTCCATTGTCTGGATGTATCATAGTTTATTTATCCACTCACCATCTGAAGGACACCTTCGTTGCTTCCAAGTTTTGGCAGTTAGAGATAAAGCTGCTATAAACATCTGTGTGCAGATTTTTTTATAGACATAAGTTTTCAACTCATTTTGGTAAATACCAAGGAGAGCAATTGCTAGATTGTATGATAAGAGTATCTTTAGTTTGGTAAGAAACTGCCAAACTATCTTTCAAAAAATGGCTGAAAATTTTTGCATTCTTGCCACAATAAGTGAGAATTAGTATTGCTCCACATCCTCATCAGCATTTGGTGTTTGTTATCAGTGTTCTGGATTTTGGCCATTCTAATAGATGTGTAGTGGTATAATTTCCAATTCCCTAATGACATATGATGTTGAGCATCTTTTCATATGTTTATTTGCCATCTGTATATCTTCTTTGGTGAGGTGTCTGTCAGGTCTTTTGCTCATTTTTTTTTTTAACTTTTTATTGGGATTATGATAGTTTACAACCTTGTGAAATTTCAGTTGTACATTATTGTTTGTCAGTCATGTTGTAGGTACACCACTTCACCCTTTGTGCCCACCCCCACCCCCCTTTCCCCAGGTAGCCACTAATCTGTTCTCTTTGTCTACATGTTTAACTTCCACATATGAGTGGAGTCATACAGATTGTCTTTCTCTATCTGGCTTATTTCACTTAACATAATACCCTCAAGGTCCATCCATGTCGTTGTGAATGGGATGATTTTATCCTTTTTTATGGCTGAGTAGTATTCCATTGTATATCTATACCGTATCTTCTTTATCCAATCATCAGTTGATGGGCACTTAGGTTGCTTCCACATCTTGGCTATTGTAAATAATGCTGCAATGAACATAGGTGTGCATGGGACTTTTGGAATTGGTGATTTCAAGTTCTTTGGATAGATACCCAGTAGTGGGATGGGTGGGTCATATGGTATTTCTATTTTCAATTTTTTGAGAAATCTCCATACTGTTTTCCATAGTGGCTGCACCAGTCTGCATTCCCACCAGCAGTGTATGACAGTTCCTTTTTCTCCACAACCTCTCCAACATTTGTTACTTTTTGTTTTGGTTATTTTTGCCATTCTAATGGTGTAAGGTGATATCTTAGTGTAGTTTTGATTTGCATTTCCCTGATGATCAGTGATGATGAACATCTTTTCATGTGCCTATTGAACATCCATATGTCTTCTTTGGAGAAATGTCTGTTCATGTCCCCTGCCCATTTTTTGATTGGGTGGGTTTGATTTTTTGTTGTTGAGTTGTGTGAGTTCTTTATATATTATGGAGATTAAGCCTTTGTCAGATATATGACTTGCAAATATTTTTTCCCAATTGGTGGGTTATTTTTTTTGTTTCAATCCTGTTTTCCCTTGCCTTGAAGAAGCTCTTTAGTCTAATGAAGTCCCATTTGTTTATTCTTTCTATTGTTTCCCTTGTCTGAGAAGACGTGGTGTCCGAAGAGATCCTTTTAATATTGATGTCAAAGAGTGTACTGCCTATTTTTTCTTCTAGAAGCCTTTTGGTTTCAAGTTTTTCTTTTGCTCATTTTTTAATCAAGATGTTTGTTTTCTAATTGTTGAGTTTAAGAGTTCTTTGTATATTGTTGACAACAATCCTATATCAGATAAGTCTTTTGCAAATATTTTCTCCTGGTCTATGGCATGTCTTCTCATTCTCTTGAAAAATGAGTCTTTTTTCATATGATGAAGAGCCATTCTGGTTCTTTCTATGAACTGTCTGTTCAAATCTCTTGATAGGTTGCATTTTAGAGTCATTTGATTGGATTAGAGTTGAGCAGAAATTACCTCTTTCTAGAGTCATCCATGTCTCCACTCACAAATCCCTCTAGAGTCTCAGATCAACTCCTCCTTTTGTTTTTATGATACCCGGGAAGCTAATTCTGAATGAAATGACATCTAGTGGCAAAACTGTCTTCTGCAAATTCCTAATTTTTAGGCCAATAATTTGCTGGTAATAACCACTTACTTTTTACTATCATTTAACTAATAGAGAGCAAACTTTTGGCCTTTAGTGTTATACTGGAACCATTTCATACCTTCTCCAGAGAGCCAACTGTTTACTTTTCAGGAATTTTGTGAGCCAGTCGTTAAAACAATGCCATTATTAAAAATTAAACTATGTAAACTTACGATTAAATTGTATTAAGAATAAAGGCAAAAAAATGACCAAAACTTATCAGTTCCTTATTTTGCTACATTTTACTATTATCTTTGTTCTTGAGGGTCATCTACTGTATTTGTAGGGTGGGAATCCTATACACTGGTGTGCAGTAACTGAACATCTCTTCCCAATTCCACACTCAGTGACATTGCAGCATTGGCCATGGTAGCTGTAGTCATCCCTGCAAATGCTACAAATCAGGGCTTTTTTCTCTCCCCTTCCTAGAGAGCAAGTTGCTAACCATGAACGAGCATTCCATTCATTGCTGATGTATTGGCTATGGAGCAGACCAGACATGTCACTTATTCAAAAGGAGTTTAGAGTGTTCAGTCAATTTGGCTCCAAATTTGCCTCAGTTTGTTGATTCAGAGAAAATGCAACTGAAACAGAAGCAAATTCCTTTATTCAAAACTAACTTTGAAGCAACAGTGGTGGCTATGCATCTTAAAGTCACTGAACTCAGCAGTGTGCAAATCAACAGATTTCAAAGGACTCACTGCTTCCACAGTTGGGCCATCACGATTTCCATCTCCCTGCTTGGATTTCTTCCACAGCTTTGGGGGGAGAATGTGTCAGAGGCCCTCACAGGGGTGCTGGGGCTGATAGCATGGCACTCTAAGATTCAGGCAGCTCCCCAGGGAATCTCCTGCCTCTTGATTATTCCAGTCTGCCTATAGTTCTGATACAAGCAAGTATGTTAAGAAGAAAGCTTCCTACAACACAGCGAACTTTCTCTCTTCATTTTTTCATATTCAAATCTCAAGTGACTACCCTTTTTTTTAAAGATTGGCATCTGAGCTATCTGTTGCCAATCTTCTTTTCTTTCTTCTTCTTCTTCTCCCCAAAGCCCCCCAGTACGTAGTTGTATGTTCTACTCGTAGGTCCTCCTGGTTGTGCTGTGTGGGACGCTGCCTCAGCGTGGCCTGATGAGTGGCGACATGTCCGCGCCCTGGATCTGAACCAGTGAAACCCTGGGCTGCCAAAGCGGAGCACGTGAACTTAACTACCCGGCCAGTGGGCCGGCCGGCAAGTGACTATCCTTTGATTGTTTTCCTGAAATATCCAGTTTCTCTTTTTCCCACTTTAAAAAGTCTTTCATCCTGATGCACTCCTATTTGATTAATTTAGGACTTCATATTTTCTATCCCAATGAGGGCAAGCCCTCTGTTGTTTTTTTCCTTTGAAAAAAAAACCAAGATAATATTTGAGATATTAAAGAAAAAAATATGAATGAATGAAAAATAACTAACCAGACTGTAATCTTCATCCTCATAAAGCTGTTATACTCTTGGACTTTTTT
Organism: Equus asinus; assembly: GCF_041296235.1. Lineage (NCBI taxonomy): Eukaryota > Metazoa > Chordata > Mammalia > Perissodactyla > Equidae > Equus > Equus asinus. The sequence goes on from NC_091809.1 coordinate 100,289,809, forward strand.
TTTTACTCTTTCTCTGCCAGTATTTATCCACATGCATATTATTTGTATATTTAAAATAACAGTATATATTCATTTACATAGTCTGTTCTTTTTATGCAACTTTATATCATAAAGTCTTTTCCTTGTGTTATAATATAACTTTCAAAGACTTCACAGATGACTTTTGTGCAAGTACGTTGTGGTGTAGCCTCTACGATGGCCCCAATGATTCCTGCCTCCTACCAGTCATGTAATCTCCTTGTGTAGTCTCCTCCCCTTAAGCAGGGCTGCTCTTATTGACTGGTTTCTAAGTGTCGGGGAAGAAAAACTTTTCCTCCACTCTCCTAATGTTTAGTGATTGGAAGCCAAGCCTACAAATTAAACTGACAAAAGAAAGATTAACAGGAGAAAAGACAAATTTTTTTTTTATTGAGTTATTGATAGGTCACAATCTTGTGAAATTTCAGTTGTACATTAATGTTTGTCAGTCATGTTGTAGGTGCACCACTTCACCCTTTGTCCCCACCCCCCACCCCACCTTTCCCCTGGTATCCACTAAACTGTTCTTAGTCCATAATTTTAAATTCCTCATATGAGCGGAGTCATACACAGATTATCTTTCTCTTGCTGGCTTATTTCACTTAACATAATTCCCTCAAGGTCCATCCATGTTATTGCAAATGGAATGATTTTGTTCTGTTTTGCAGCTGAGTAGTATTCCATTGTATATATGTACCACATCTTCTTTATCCATTCGTCTGTTGCTGGACACTTAGGTTGCTTCCACGTCTTGGCTATTGTAAACAGTGCTGCAATAAACATAGGGGTGCATAGGACTTTTGGGATTGCTGACTTCAAGCTCTTTGGATAAATACTCAGTAGTGGGATGGCTGGATCATATGGTAGTTCTATTTTTAATTTTTTGAGGAATCTCCATACTGTTTTCCATAGTGGCTGCACCAGTTTGCATTCCCACCAGCAGTGTATGAGGGTTCCTTTTTCTCCACAACCTCTCCAACATTTGTTGCTATTAGTTTTAGATATTTTTGTCATTCTAACGGGTGTAAGGTGATATCTTAGTGTAGTTTTGATTTGCATTTCCCTGATGATCAGCGATGATGAGCATCTTTTCATGTGCCTATTGGCCATCAGTATATCTTCTTTGGAGAAATGTCTGTTCATGTCTCCAGCCCATTTTTTGATTGGGTTGTTTGATGTTTTGTTGTTGAGTTGTGAGAGTTCTTTATATATTATGGAGATTAAGCCTTTGTCAGATATATGACTTGCAAATATTTTTTCCCAGTTAGTGGGTTGTTTTTTTGTTTCAATCCTGTTTTCATTTGCCTTGAAGAAGCTCTTTAATCCGATGAAGTCCCATTTGTTTATTCTTTCTATTGTTTCCCTTCTCTGAGAAGGCATGGTGTCCGAAAAGATCCTTTTAATACTGATGTCAAAGAGTGTACTGCCTACGTTTTCTTCCAGAAGCCTTATGGTTTCAGGTCTCACCTTTAGGTCTTTGATCCATTTTGAGTTTATTTTGGTGAATGGTGAAAAAGAATGGTCAATTTTCATTATTTTACATGTGGCTTTCCAGTTTTCCCAGCACCATTTGTTGAAAAGACTTTCTTTTCTCCATTGTATGCCCTCAGCTCCTTTGTCAAAGATAAGCTGTCCATAGATGTGTGGTTTTATTTCTGGGCTTTCAATTCTGTTCCATTGATCTGTGCACCTGTTTTTGTACCAGTACCATGCTGTTTTGATTACTGTAGCTTTGTAGTATGTTTTGAAGTCAGGGATTGTGATGCCTCCCGTTTTGTTCTTTAGAGAAAAGACAAATTTTTAATTCATATATGTATGCAGGAGCACACACAAAAATGTGACTCAAGGGGACAGTTAGAATTTGGGGCTTATATACTATCTTAATAGGCAAAGAGAAGATGGAGAAAGGGCACTTATAGGAAAACAAATGACTTAGGAAAGATAAATGGGTCCTAAGGAGAACAGATGAGAGAGAGAATTGTTTTGTGACAATGTGTGTTTAGGTGACCTCTTATCCTGGTGCTGACGTCTTGCTCTGGTGATAAGGGTCAATCTTCACTGGTTAAGGAACTCCTTGGAAAGAAGACTTACGACAATTCAGTTCTTTTGGGAGGCTCTGCTTTTAGACAGATAAGGGGAGTTCAGGGGTAAAAAAAGTCTCTTCCAGTATCTGTTCATTTTCAAATGCCTTCAGCTCAAAATAATTTTTATGTTGGACCCCTTCATAAGGAACACAATATGGTAGAAATGATGATGTGACATTTGACATTAGGTTATAAAAAGACTGTGGCTTTCACATGGTGTGTTCTCTCTCTCTCTCTCGAATTGCTCACTTCTAGGAGAAGCCTGCTGCCATGTCATGAGACAACCCTGTGAAGAGGGCCATGTGACTGAGTTTAGAAGCAGATCTTCTGTGGCCTGTCAACAGCCACATGAGTGAGCTTAGAAACAGATCCTTCCTCGGTTGAGCCTTGAGAAGACTGCAGCCTCATAAGAGTCCCTGACCCAGAACCACCCTGCTAAGCTACTCACTGATTCCTGACACACAGAAATTGTGACAGAATAAATGTTTGCTGTTGGGGCTGGCCCCATGGCCGAGTGGTTAAGTTCGTCGCTCCGCTGTGGTGGCCCAGGGTTTCGCCAGTTTGGATCCTGGGTGTGGACATGGCACCATTCGTCAGGCCACGTTCAGGCAGTGTCCCACATGCCACAACTAGAAGGCCCTGAAACTAAGATATACAACTACGTACTGGGGGGACTGGGGGAGATAAAGCAGAAAAAAAATTAAAAAATAAAAATAAATAAAAAGCTATGTTTAAAAAAAAAAATGTTTGCTGTTTTAGCCATTAAGTTTTGGGGTTGTTATGAAGCAATGGATAACTAATACAGGTGCTAACTGGTTTTATTCAACCAGTTAATTAATAAAGGAATCATTAAGATATTAAGACTAACTCAAATGAGAATTTGAAGGATAAAAAACTGAGAAAGGCAGACAGGGTCCAGCCCCGTGGCGCAGCGGTTAAGTTCGCACGTTCTGCTTCAGCAGCCTGGGGTTTGCCGGTTCAGATCTTGGGTGTGGACCTATGCACCGCTTGTCAAGCCGTGCTGTAGCAGGTATCCCATGTATAGAGGAAGATGGGCATGGATGTTAGCTCAGGGCCAGTCTTCCTCAGCAAAAAGACGAGGATTGGCAGCAGATGTTACCTCAGGGCTAATCTTCCTGAAAAAAAAAAAAAAGATAGACAATTAGGAATGCTGAAATGAATTTGCTAAGACATGCAAATCTGATTACTATCTTATAGGACAATAAAATGTAATGTTTTGGGTCATCCTTTTGCAGAGTGGAAATTAATTATATTTTTATCAGACAAAATTCACATGTATTTCTGTGGACAAAAATCTTTTGTATTACCACCAGTTTGCTACAATTTAACTTCCCCAAAAAACCGTAAAATAGCCTAGTTTGTAGAAAGACAATCCAAGGTGCACATTCCTATAGCATTGAATTATCCCCAGTTGGTCTGCTAGACAATGCTTAGCGTTCTACTCAAAGGACACCAGTAATCTCTTCTGACTATTTTCAAATCTTGGCCAATTTTTCTAGACACTTGTTTATGCAAAGGCTTTACAATTACTATGTTTAATGGCTGTATACTATTCTAACAATTTGAAGCACCCTAATATTTAACATTTTCCTATTATTGAAATTTAGATTGTTTTCAGGTTTTTTTCTTATTTACTATGTTAGATGGTATTATTTATATCATTATTATATTATATATTACTATATTACTTATAGTATTTTGTTATATATTATTATATATTACATGTATAATATGTAATATTATTAGTATTAGTATTATTTTATGTAGATATGTCAGTGTTGTAAATAATGATTATATGAATTTTCCCTTGAGATAAATTCTCAGGGGTGGGATCAAAGTGTAAGCCCAGTGTCCTCTCCTGTGTCCTCCATAGACTGGTTGTCATTCTGTCTCTCCCATCCGGTGGCCCTGTCCCCTTCCGTGCACTAGGCCATCCAGCAGGTAGCTCCCCTCACCTTTCTGCTGCTAATAGTCCTGTGACCTCTGCCCAGAACATTCTCCATCCTCTTACTTAGCCCAGGGTTTTGTAGATGGCTTTCAGGGGACTCAAAAGCCTCTTGCAATAGAATGTAGGAATTTGTGTATGTCTATGTGTGCTTTCTCTGGGGAGAAGGTCCAGAGACCTATTCAGCTTCTCAAAGAGAGTCTGTGGGATCTGAAGCTCCAGGTCCAAAAGGGTTTTTCTTATCCCTTCAAGCCGTACTGATCTTTTCCCCTGTGGGAAATATACATATTCCTGATCTAGTTTTGTACCAATACTCCTTAACTGTTAACTATTGGCTTCAAGGGGATTATTTTGTTTCTCCAACTCTTCAGACAGATACTTGTAAACAGTGTGCAAAAGGAATAAAAGGAAAAAGATGAACAAATTAGAGATAATGTAGAGGAGGCATTTAGGATGATACCTAATGTGTTTGGAACACAAACAATGGTTGTTATTATTGGCTATTACTCAAAAGCTTAACAGATGAGAAGCAATGTGGCATGAGCTCTGGTGGCCAGCTAGGGTTTGAATCCTGGCTTTGGTAGTTACTAGCTGCATGACCTTGGGTCAGTTGCTTAGATTCTCTGTGTCACATTTTTCTCATCTCTAAAATGGGGGTAATAACAATACCCAATTCATGCAACTGTTGTGATAATTAATGACCTAATGTATGCAAAGTGTTCTGAACAGCATCTGGGACACAGCAAGTGCTTGGTTGCTATTATTCCAGACTAAAGCACTTTCACATATATTTTGTAATATTCACAAAGACCCATTAGGGCTTTTTTTTTTCATACTTTTAATCAAAAAATTTCAAACGTATACTAAAGTAGAGAGAATAATATAATTTCTGGGTACCCATCACCCTGCTTCGACAACTATCAACACATGGCCCGTCTTGTTTCAACTATATACCCACCCACTTTCCCCTTACACTTGGATTATTTTGAAGCAAATCCCAGCCATCATATCATTTCATTCAGTACGTATCTCTAAAAGATAAGAAGTCTTTTAAGAGTTTATTAACCTCTTCTAATAGGTAGATTAACTGAGGCTCAGTGAAGTTAAGCAACATTCCCAAAGTGACCCAGCTGGTAAGTGTAACAACCAAAATTCAAATATAAGACTGACTTCCATTTCATTGCCATTTATTGACTGATACAAATATCCATGATCTGAAGGTTAGGTATCAAAACTCTAAATTTCAATAATAAATCGTAGCATTTTAAAATTTAACAGGAAATCGAATAGAATAAAATCATAAGCATTCAACACTGGGGAGCAACAGACCACAGATTAAGTTCCTTTGGATTTGTTTTTCCTCTGATTGAAAGGATTGATCTTGATCTTTGAAGTCATCAAGCATGAAGTGTGAAAGCAGGGTATCAATTGTTCAGATTTTGTGCATGGTGAATAACTGAGCAAATGGTTTTTCTCCAGCTTCCAGCACTAAAACAAATACCTCAGCACCTGCTTATAGTTTGTCACACTTTTAAAAGGAAATACTATATTCCTAGCAATGTGATTATTTAAAAGGAAGAGTATACAGGCAGCAACTGCATGTAGGGAATTAAAATTATACCGCCCAGCACTATAAAAGCTTTCAACAAATGTTAATTGATGATGATGAAAATGATAGTAGTCGTAATGATGATGAGGTTGACACATGATCTATGAACCACACAAAGGAGCAGGAAAACAAGTCAGTCATACGTCTGTAAAGCAGCTTTGGAGCTTGGCTGAGGAAAAGGACGAAGAGGTGGTGTGTATATTGCAGGACCTAAAATCACAGGCTTTGGAGCCAGCAAGAACTGATCCCTTACTACTCAATGTATGACCTTGGACACGCTACTTAACATCTCTGAGCCTCGGGTTCTGCATTTGTAAAATGAGAATAGTAGCTATTGCATAGGGCTGTTCTAAGGATTAAGTGAGATCATCTGACTGACTTATGATTATCAAAATTATTTGGGAGTTACTAGGAGATGTCCCCCACGCTTGAGAAAATGAGGAAAGTAAGATCGCTTTTCAGAAGAAGAGGAAGGAGACCGAAGGCTGCTCAGCCTGGCAATAATGTATCCAGAGAAAGACTGGATCATTTAGGAGGGAGAGTGAACATTCCAGGTACACCTGGGAACCTGATGAAGATCTAGCCTCCTGGGTTAAGTTTGCCCACAGGGAGAAATGAGCAGGCATTCAGCCTTCCCGTATGTAAGTCCCGTGGCAGTGACGTCCCTCTGTGATGACTAGATCAGCATTTGGCTCCTGTGCATTTCGGGTAGCCTGAGGCCTTTCATAAGAAAGGACAGAGCAAGGCAGACTTACCTTAGACAGTGTGCCCACAAATCTCCTGGAGGTCTTATTAAAATGCAGATTCGGATTCTTTAGGTCAGGGGTGGGGCCTGAGATGCTCCCAGGTGACGCTGATTCCGCTGATCCCTAGACCACACTTTGACTAACAAAGGGCCCACACTACGGCTTCCAGTTACACCTCTGCTTTCAACAAGGAGTCATCAATAATATTTATCATCCTCTTTCCTTTGGGGGCCGTAAGTTTCCAATTCAGAACCTGAGGCTTCTTGCCCAAGCACTCTACATCTAGGGGCAAACTTTTGACTTATTTCCTTTGTTTTGTTCTTTTATACCTAGACAGGGGCAATAATGGGTGTCTAAATCTCCCTCTTTCTAGTCCAGGGCAGATCCAGCAGGGGCACTGGCTAAATGGCCGCTTTAGCCAGTTATCCTGTCTGAGGCAGACTGACGCTGCAAGAAAAAAAAGCGTGTTAAACACAGGTCCTAGGAGAAGCCCAAAGGCAAAGCAAGGGAAGCTGGAGCAAAACTGGCTGGGTAAGTGCGAAGAGAACCCAGGAGGGTGGTGAAGAGATGGTGATGACTGCTTTGGAGCTAGGAGACCTCAGCTCATCTGGTAGACCCTGAACTGGTGGCTAGCACGATGGTATCATCACTCCTGTTACAGGCAAGGCTAAATTTGAATCAGAGGCCACTTACAAGCCATATTCAGACTTGAGTTTGCTGAAATAAGGGACAGGCAATGCAGAGCTTTTGAGGGCATTTTATTTCTGAGAAGTTTGGTTTGCTCCTCTGAGAACTGAGAGAAAGACGTTAATATAAGTGGATTATATAAAACAATTATAGACAAGATTAAAATTCATCTATAATCTTTAGATGAATGTTGTTATACAAGAATAAAGTACAACATATGAGAGGAAAATTAATTATCACTGTGTTAATTATCAAAGACCTTCAAATCTTAAAAACTTGTCCCTGTGTTTTTTTTCTCACAAGGGAAATCCTGTTATAATTCTTATATCCAAAAAAAGCCACTTTAATACCCCCCTTCTTCTGCATGCTAAGCGTCTTATTCAGTTACAAAATTGGAACATTTTCATCTTTCAGAAAGTTTTACTTAATTTTTTTGCATCCCACAAATAATGTTTAAAGCCATTCAAAGTTTTAATTATTACAACTAACAACATAAGACGAAAACTTGTAATCTCTCAAAGTAAATCACAACAAATGCAAAGACTTTCTTTCAAAGGGAATTGTCTAAATAAAGGAAGAAAACTGTATTAAACTAAGCATAAGGTTGTCTGCCGCTCCATCATAACCAGTTGGCACACAATGGCGTGGGGTCTGGCAAACAACAGAGCACAGGCCTTCATCACGTAGTCTTGACTTTGATCTCATTGTATAGTCTGACTTTGATAAACCACTTTATCACTATTAGCTTCATTTTCTTCTCTGTAAAATGAGGGTTACACTAGTTGGTATCCAGTCCCAACGTTCCATTGATTCAGTAGAAGTCTCCTTTTGATTGCGAGAGCATGAAAAAGTATTTGCCATTTCCCATACCACTGAATGTCTTAGTAAGTGGAGACCCAGAGAGGTGAAACAACTCACTCCCAGTGTTATAGGGGCAGAGCTAGGATCAAACTCCAGGAGGCCTGACTTCTAGCTAGGAACACTTTCTACAATACCATGCAACTTAAAATTCTTTCCAGGGACGAAATTTCCTGTTGTCAAAATGAAAATGCATCAAAGTAAACCACAGGAGACGTTGTTCTAACGTAATTTCTTCTAAGGAAGTGGTTCTGTTTCTGGATGGCTCAATATAAATCATAACTGACTGATTATGGTCAAAGGTGTGGATGTAAATTTTGCTAGAGAACCACATGAAAGCAGGTCAAGTTCTCTTATATAGTCAAAATGGCTAGTTTCAAGATTACACAGTACTGATCCTCTTGGTTTGTGAGTGACCTAAGGGCAGAGTCACTCACAAGGCAGAGGCCATGCCTGGTCCATCTGTATGGTTAGCCAAGGCAGGCATTCTGCAGCCAGGAGATCTTCCCACTGGGCAGGGCCATGGAGCAGGGCTGGGGCAAAGGAACAGAACTGCAGCCTTAGGGAGGGGAACCGAAAGGAAGGGCACTCTCAGGAGGACAAGGCAGGCTATGGAAGGAGATCTTAAAATGGAACCCGGACGAGTCTGTCCTCTGCACAGGCACATGAGTAGGGATGTCAGGCAACCTCAACAAAAGTTCCAAACAACTAGGGGATGTAGATGGGGTGGTGGTGAAAAAAAGTAAACCCATTCCATTTTTTGTAGATATATCCTGTCCTTCCCCACTCTTCTTTTGAGAAAGTTTTAACATTATTATACACTTAGCCTTAGTGTACCTGAACACATTACTTGAAAATGAACACACTAGGCAGCAAGATTATTCATATATCTTTACGTAACATTCATATAACACTTAATATGTGTTCTAAGTACATAAATCATTACATTAATAAAGATTATTTATTACATTAATTAGTTAAATACATTAATTAATAAATATATTAATAATTTTGTAGTCATCACTCAAGCAGGATACATGTAGCACTGAGGGAAAGAGAATTTCACAGAAATCTCAGAGCAGCCATCCTTCAGAATGCAAGGCTAGCCTGGGGCTCAGTTTATTTCACTATCCCTTGTCATTTATTATCCCATTATTAATGGGAGTTTTTCATCTCTCTTATCTCTGTTTCTCCTCGTGTGTCTTCTCATATCTCCCCCTGCTGCCAACCAGTGAGTCTTTCAATATTTTCTCAAATTTCAGATTTCAGAAGTAGAGCCAAATTGATTCAAATAGCTTTCATTATGCCGATTGGTCAGAGCTTTGACGGCTGAGCAATCTCATTCTCACAGGCCAGTCTGTGGGTTTGTGGTTCTCGAATCAGGTCCCATGGCTGGTCCAACCAGTAGCCACCTCTGTTTATAGAATAGCTTGACTCCCACACGTTCCCTCAGTAGTGGGCTGGGTGAGGCAGGTTCCTCAGAAAACGATGGTGGGTGTGAAGTTACAGACGTAAAGAAGCAGGGGCTGTGTGGAATCTCTTCTAGTAAGGCGGCTGCAGTCCCCTCAGCTCCATCCAGTTCCCAGAGTAGCAGTGGCAGTGGATCCAGAGGCAGGCATCCAGTGTCAGGTTGGGGGATCCCTGACACGAGCTACAGTGTTTGGGCCTAGTGGCCACTGTGGCGTCTTCACCAGCTCAGCTCTAGGGTGTGCTTTTGGGCTTTGTTCCTGGCTACAGAACCACCAATCCTGGGTTCCCAGTCCTCCTAGAGTTTCTGTGAACCACAAATATCCTTTGAATAAAGTTATTTTCTGCTTAGCTCAGTTGATTTCTGTTGCTTGTAAGTGAGAACCCTAACTAATTCAGAGAGTAGTTATAGGAAGGATCAAAGGGTCAAAAGGTAGTTTTGCTGGCCTTGTCTGTGGCTCCCCACACCACTCCCAAGTCCGTGAATCTAAGTAACTTGCCCAAATTCATACAGCTGGTGGCATAGCCATTACTAAAACCACTAACACCTCCTGATTCTTAGCCCAGTTGATTTCCTTGTGAAAATTCTTGGGGACCTCTACCCCTGTCTTATACTTGGGAGTCAATTCATAGTTCCCTTAATTTATAGTATGTACTTTCTCATAATTCTCAGTTTCTTGAATTTACTGGATCTCAAATTCCATTTAATGGGTCTGAAATCCAACCAGTTAGGTGAGAGGGGGTGAGAGCTATCACAAATGGAAGAGTTGGCCCTACATGGGAGCTTGGATGAAGCACTCACTGTTAATGGGGACAATAAAGCACATAGGTAGAGAGAGATGTAGGCCAGTAAGTAGATTACATTGGTGAGAGGAGGTGGAAATTCTTTTTGGTTCCTCCAGTTTTCTCAGTGAAATAAAAAGCAATGTCATTAGCGGAGAGTGAGAGTGGGAAAAGGGTCTTAGAAGTTTGAGAAGGAGGAGGAGTTAAATGATGTTAGGGGAGGAGAGTAAATTGTCCAGGGAATTTAGCAGGGTTTCTGGGTACCACTGAGGGCCCACTTGAGGACTGAGGTCAGAAATTTAAAGTCAGATTAATTTAGCATGATTGTATATTTTTCTCCAGCCATGCTCATACAAGATAATTATAATTCAAGGAATTAAGGAACTGAGAAACTAAGATGTTGGATGGATTATCTGTGTGTGTGTGTGTTCACGAATAGAATATATCATACATACTTTTCTGTTTCTTTGTTGATTTAACAATATATATTGGAGGTTATTACATATAGGACTGCCGTATACGTTTTACTGGCTGCAAGATATATGGGTGTGCTCATCCCTATGAGGAAATGGAGGCCCAGTGGTGAACAAAATTCATTGGCAATGTCTTTTTTTTTTTTTTTTGAGGAAGTTTAGCCCTCAGCTAACTACTGCCAATCCTCCTCTTTTTGCTGAGGAAGACTGGCCCTGAGCTAACATCCATGCTCATCCTCCTCTACTTTATACGTGGGATGCCTACCACAGCATGGCTTTTGCCAAGCAGTGCCATGTCCGCACCTGGGATCCGAACCGGTGAACCCTGGGCCGCTGAGAAGCGGAACGTGCGAACTTAACTGCTGTGCCACCTGGTTGGCCACATGCTCATAATTCTTTTGGTCTTTAGCCTAAGTATATATATGCCAAAACATTGTGTTCAGAAGTTACTTGGGTTAGCTCTTTTATTCTTTAATTTTGACCATACTCTGTGGTTTGACCTAGTTCATGATTTCAGTTAAGGGCTAATTCCATAGCCAAGGAAAATGCCAAACTAATTCATAGCCCAAACTGGAACCCATATCTAAGATCAGACTTGCTGACCAGTCCAAGCATATCAGTTCAGAAATCAGCTTACAATCCAGTCAGTATCCCAAAGTACCATCTCAATACAATGTGGTACCCTGAGTTGTAGTGACATAGATAGACAAGCATGTTGTCCTCAATTAAGAGATCAGCCCAACTCATAACATCGTTATGTGCCAGTCCAGCTTGACACAGAAACCAAATCACTCCTGACTAACCCAGATTAGAACCAAAGTCTGGTTTAGGGATGGCCCAGAGCCCGGAATATGATAGCTCATTTCCAGACTCACTCACTCATTATTTATTCAACAAGTATTTATTGTTGGCCTTCTAGGTTCCAGGCACTCGGGTAGGTATTAATGCTTATCTGGACATGGGAAGATTTCCAAGAGGCTTGCATCACCCTAGTGGCCTAAATGCAGAGTCCAGCTCCTCTTCCTGTTGTAGTCAACACTTCCAGACTAGTCATCTGATACATTCTCATAGATTTTTCTCATGACCTCATATTCTGCTTCATCCCCTTATGGCAACTTTTTATTACATAATAGCATGTCCCATCATGGCCCCACCCCATAACCTTTTGACCTAGTAGATATCTATACCTACTTATGACCATTTATTCAACAAATATTTATTAAATGTCTTCAGATTACCAGGGCCTAGAGACATGAAAATACTTTAAGTAACTCACAGTCTCTAATTCTACCAAAGGTGATTAATAAATTTTTTAAAAACTTACTGCAGCTCTATCATAAAGATATAAATTCTTTAATAAAGGTATCTTCAAAATTCTATGAGAGCCTAATGGAGGAGTTCTTAATGCTAGGAGGGTGTGGTTAGGGGAAGTGATTTTTCCACTCTTCTTTGAAGAATCTCTAGAAGCATCGTGAGAGAGAAACATAGTCAAAGAAAAGAAGCAGTCTAAAGCCAAAGCATGCAGGCAGTAAGGAGAATAGGATGCTTCAAAGACAAATAGTTGGTGATGTTAATAGAATATCTTATCCTTTGGAGACATAATGGTTTATACCACTTGGGGATAATGAGATTTGTTCTAAACCTGACCCAAGGATGTTTGACACCAAGGATATTTATAAACATATAATAAGAATTACACCAATATTAGTGAATTTATTTGGAAAGTATCTTATGAATTAAATTAAATCCAGTTTAATTCCTTGATTAGGAAATCAAAACTCTCAACTACATAATGGGGGCAAAATGCTTTGAGGTCAAATTGGCAGGATCAGAAGGAATGTTCTTAGGATTAAAATGGCAGCATATAAATATCCTGTTGCTTCCATCCTTATCAATGGATTTTCCAAAGTATGCATATCTTCTTATGTCATAGATTACCTTCCCCTCCTTTGACATGTTTCTTCGACATTGACTCACCTCTTTGTTATATGGAATTCCCCAAACCAGTGTCACTAACTTAAATGCCTATAAGAGTCAGGTGGATAAAGAGTGAAGTAGGCTACATGGGGACGGTGGTAAACTAAGAGTATCTGCCTTGTCCAAAGAGGGAAGCTGTTACCTTGCTCCAGCCAGAGGCTGCCATGTAGGAATGCAGGCTAATGGATGTCAGAATTCCAACATTTTCAAGAGAAGCCAGAAATTCTGATTTTTATTATGGAAACTCCCAATTTGGCAACTATAAAAAACCCAACCCTGTATGCAGGCCGACAAAACACGTCTATGGGCCTGATTCTACCCCTGGGCACTAGTTTGTGATCTTTGTCCTAAAACTTTCCTACTTTAGTGTGATATCATACTTGAAGGAATGAAGGACTGTTCCATCCCCTTCTGACATGACTGAATTCCTAAATATGGACTCAACCCCTCTCTTCTTGTGAAGTACTATTTTTGACCACCCTCTGGTGATTTCAGAGTTTGCCCACCCCTTTAAGCATCAAGTTTCACCCCTCTTCTTATGATATCATGAACTGTACCAACAATCTTCCCCTCCATTCTTGAAGGTTGCCTGGCTGCACATTTTATGACATCATGAATTGCTCTATCACCTTGGAATGACAACTCATTCCTCCACTGCAATCCTTTGCATATTTCTTGGTATCATCCCCCTGTGACATCACTTGTTAACCTTATCCTAGGACGCAACCTGGGACGGGGACTGGGCAGATACAATCTGTATGGCATCACAAAAAGATGAGAATGTTTAGGAAAGTTCACGATGTCAGAAGAAAATGTGTGTGTTAACGGAGCTTTTAAAAAGAATCATGAAAGTTAGAGAAGGATGTTTAACTACTGTGATTTAGTTCTCTTTAGAGTGAGTAAAAGGTATCAACTCAGTTTTCCAAGCATTTCAGGTCAACTTTATCACGGTGAAGTTTTATAGGAGATCTCTAAAGAGACTCTGCTCTCTGGGTATATGGTCTGTTCCTTAGGGGTAGTGAGAGGTTATCTTTTACTAACTTTATGGAATGAAAATCCAGAGATTAGGAATAAGATTTATATAATTGCAGTCATTGCACATTTTAAGGTCTTTTGCTGGGAGGAAACAAAAATTATGAATTATGCACCCAGCATTTGTTTGCACACATTATTTAACAATGTTCTTTACTGCAGCATGACTGAACTTTATTTTCACTAAATTCTTGTAATTCACAGAATATATACTTCAGCATTCTTCTACTACTTTGTTTCTAGTTTATTCTTTTTTTTTTTGGATACGATTGCTAAGTGGGAGTAGGATTATCATTCTTAGGATTAATACAACTTTTTGGGTAGAGATAGTCTAATTTTTAAAGTAAGAGATTCTTGAAATTATGATCATTGTAACATGGATCTAGATATTATGATTTACTATTATTAATATTTACCTCCTATATGTTAGTCACTATAATATCAGCAAGCAGAGGATACAATTTCCATTCTCTTTCTAAAGGTAAAAAAGATAAAAACAAAAATCGAATCCCTTTGCCAAAACACTGAGGAAAAAATCCCCAACCACATGAAGACCTAAGATAATTAGGTGATTTTCCTTTCATTCATTTATTCACTCATCCATTCCACAAATATGTGTTGATTGCCCACTATATGCATCAGACCCTGTCCTAGGCTCTGGGTAAATGGTGATAAACAAACCAAATGTGGTCTACACTCTCATGGATCTTATGGCTAGTGAGAGAGATAGACAAAAAACAAGGAGAGAAGTGCATAGATACGCATATCTATATACGTAAATGACTGTCATATGTAGGTACATGTATAGATACATACACACACACTATTAGGGAGAACAATGGGAAGGAGGAGAGGGAAATTACTTTTGATTGAGAGGTTAGAGTGGGTGTTTCCGAGGTAGTGGTGCTTGAGTTCTAATGGGATGAGAAGGATCTAGCCATGTAAAATGTAGGGAAAATAGTGGTTTACTGAAATGGGTACAGCCTGGGCAAAGGCCTTAGCTGGAAATGGTTTCTGAGAACAGAAAAACCAACATGGCTAGAGTATAGTGATTGAGAAGGAGAGTGGTGAGAAATGAGGTTCAATAGAAAGACAGGAGGCGTCATGAAGATAGATACAGTACGGAGTCTGGATTAGGAGCATTGTTTTCAAGTAGAGTAGTGCTACGTTTTTGGTTTTTTTGTTTTTTTTTTTTGAGGAAGGTTAGCCCTGAGCTAACTTTCGCCACCAATCTTCCTCTTTTTGCTGAGGAAGATTGGCCATGAGATAACATCTGTGCCCATCTTCCTCTATTTTATATGTGGGACGCCTGACACAGCATGGCTTGATAAGCAATGTGTAGGTCAGTGATGGGGATCCGAACCTGCAAACCCTGGGCCACCAAAGCGGAGTACATGAACTTAATGGCTATGGAACCAGCCTGGCCCCAGTAGTGCTATGCTTTAAAGATCACCCCCAAAATGCTGTATGGAGAATGGATTATAAGGGATTAAAGTGGGAGTAGGATACTACTTTGGAGGCCATTTGCAGTATTCCAGTGAGAAATGATGATGACTTGGACTGGGTTGGTAGCAGGAGAGACAAAGAAGTAGATTATGTATTTTGGAAATAGAAGTAACAGAACTTGCTGATGGATTAGATAGGTCGTATGAAGGAAAACTAAGACTCAGGGGTGACTCATAGGGTTTTGGCTTGAGCAATTGGCTGCATATCATTTACTGAAACGAGAAAGAGAGAGTGCTGAATAGGTTCAGCAAATGCTGAAGCAAATGCTAAGACAGAGTTAGGTATGCAAAAGGTTTACTAAGGAATAAAACTTGTAAAAGGAAAAGAGACAGAAGTAGAATTGTGTAGGAGGAGCTTGCAGATAGTGATGCAAATCTGACAAACTCTCCGCCACCCCAATGGGGACCTCCAGAGCAAAGACTGCCAGTTAGTGAAGTTCTGCGTTGGGGGAGGCCTTGTACTACCACTTTGCTTAGTCATTGGCTGGGAGCCTCCTCAAGAAGACTATGTCCTCAGTTATAGCCCAAGAAGAGTGTAACTTTGGTTCTAAGGCTGAGGCAAACCCTGAAGCAGGTAACAGCTTAAGGCTGTCAGCTCACCACACTCCTCATACTGGGCAGCCAGTCCTTTCTTGAAGACGGATGTTAGCAGCACATCTCCACATGTCCCACAGGAAACAACAAGTAGGAAAAGATCAGGAATTTAGTTTTAGACAAAAGGGGGCCTAAGATAGTTAATTAGACCATGCATTCCTCAAATATTTATTGAGTTTCTATGAATGGCGATTCAAATGGAAACGTCATGTACATAGTTGGAAGCAGTCTAGAGTTCAGAAAAGATGTTTGGGCCAGAGACATTTGAGAATTAGCATAAATATGATAGTTAAGGTCATGGAATGGCTGGGATCACCCAATAAGAGACAAATGGTTTTTAACCCTGAGAAGTATCACTTCTCTAGGGACTTTTTGGAGGCAATTTGGGTTGTCACATTGAGGGACAAAGGGGACACTACTGGCATTTAGTAGGTAGGGTCTAGGAATGTAAAACATCCTGAAGTGCATGGGAAATCCTGCCCAATGAAAAAGCATCAGACACAAAATGTCAATGGTGCCCCTGTGGAAAAATTGGCTATAGACAGAGCAGTGGTCCCAGAATGAACCCTTGGGACATTCTAACTTTTAGAAGTTGGATAACAGAGAAGAAGCTGGCAAAGGTGACTGAAAAGAGTATCTAGAAAGTTAGAAAGAAAACTAGAAGAGAATGGTGTCAGATGCCAAGAGTGGAAAGTGTTTCACGGAGAGAGACGTCAGCAGTAAAGAATGCTGCTGAACAGTTGAATAAGATGAGAACAGAAAACTGTCCATTCAAAGGGGAGCTTAATAAGAGCAATCTCAGAGGAGTGGTGGAGATGGAAGTCAGATTGGCATAAATCAAGAGTAAAAGGGAGGAGAGCAAGAAGAGAAAGGAACATTTTAAAGGAATTTGAACAAACAATAAGCAGAGAAATAAGCTGAAGGGTGATTTGGGGTCAATGAAAGAATTTTATTTCAAATATTATATTATGAAAGTTTTAAACATACAGAAAAATTGAAATACTTTTGCAGTAAATATCACTAAGTTCTATAATTAACATTTTACTACACTTGTTGTATCACATTTTTAAAATCTATCCATAAGGTAGGGATTCTTAAGGATGGAAAACACTCCTACAGCATGTTTGTATGCCTAGAACGTGATTCGATAGCTAGGGAAGATTAGCGATATAGGAAAGAAAGGGGATGGCCAAGTGAGAAAACAAAGTCCTTGAGAACTGGGTGAGGGGAACAGGATTCAGAGCACAGGTAAAGCGTTTGCCTTTTGTTGTTACAGAGAGAAGAAAGAGGAAATGGTTACAGAATCATGTAGATTTGTGGATCTGATATTGGGAAAACATGGCAGACACCACACTATTGCCTAACTAACAGCTTAGACCCTCTTCTCTTGCTAAGAGAACCTAAAATTTGGCCCCAAAGGGCCCAGATCCAGAGGATTAACAGTGATTGGTCTAAGCCAGTCATGACTACTGCATTCACCTTTGTCAGACACTACTTTCCTGTCATATCTTGCAGCTAAGAGAATGGCCATATAACCTATTTCTGCTCAATGGAACTTAGGGGTTATTTGCTGAAGGGGCTTCAGTGAAAGCTTTTTCCTTTGCTGATAAAAGGAAAGGAAACTTCTCACATAAAAGGTTCTTTTGCTGCCCACTCCCTCCATGTTTTTCCTACTTTTGAATGGGGTCATGATTCATGATGTCAGGAAGTATGATAGCCGTCTTTCAACCTTCCATAAGCTTGAAGATGAAAAGCCAGAGCTGAGAAAAGGAAAGAGGCTGTGATGATACTGCTCAGCAGCTGAAGCAATGCCAACAACTACCTACCTTCAAATGGATTTTTATCGTAGAAAAATAAATTCCAATTCATTGAAGTCTCTGCAGTCAGGTTTTATGTCACTTTAGCTGAATACAGACACAGAATATGGGAGGAGTATGGCGGCTATTCCTTTTTTTCTGCTAAACACCTCTTCCTAGCTTGGTTCTAGTTACAGACTCTATTCCCTAGGACACAGGAGTGAATTCCTGACCTAAACAGGACTTAGATTCTTCCTACTGAGAATTTTAAACTTAATTAGGAACACCCAAAGGCAGAAGGAGTTAACCTGATTATCACTTCTAGAAAGAAGCCCCTGGAATCACGCCCCTGGGATTCTTTTCCTCTCAGTCTGTCCATTATCCTTTCAATAAATCCCCTTTTTCTTTAAGTTAGCTGGAATTGGTGTCTGTTACTTTAAACTAGTGCTTCCAAACTAGGGGAGATTTTACTCCTCCATGGATATCTGGCAATGTCTGGAGATATTTTTCGTTGTCACTACTGGAGGTGGGTGTTATTAGGATCTAGAGTGTAGATACCAGGGATGCTGCTAACATCCTAAACATACAGGACAATCCCCCACAATAAAACATATTTGGCTCAAAGTGTCAACAGTGTTGCTGTTGAGAAACCTTGCTTTAAAACAAGAGTTCCTTAACTCGTACAAGGAGATTCTCAACAAAGTTGACTTACAGTCAGCTGAAAATGAGTAGGAAGGAAGAATGGGAAGTCTGAGGAGTAAGAAGATGTATGGAATGGTCTTTGAGGGTGTGGAAGAGAGAGCATGCTAGAGAAACATTGGAGGATTGCTGGGCAGTGGTTAGGGTCTATCTGAGGTTGGTGACCATGAATTTAGAGACATGGGTCAAATGATATTTCTCCTGCAAATGTAGAGCTACATTGGTACAGACAAGGAGAAGGCATATTTTGGGTTCATCTAGGGCTGGGTTTTTGTCAAGTAAGAGCAACGGGGTGAAAGAAAGGCAAGGGAGTTGACGTTTGTATGGGACTTATTTTACTGATGAACCAGAGAAATTAAGCTGGATAGTGAGAGAAGAAATAACAAGAGAGAATTGATAATAAAAACTGATGGGAAAGAAAAGAGAACAATCCCATTTATAATTGCATCAAAAAAAATAAAACACCTAGGAATAAATTCAACCAAGGAGGTGAAAGACCTGTACACTGAAAACTCTAAGACATTAATGAAAGAAACTAAAGAAGATACAAATAAATGGAAAGATATTCTGTGCTCATGGATTGGAAGAATTAATATTGATAAAACATCCATACTACCCAAAGCAATCTACAGATTCAATGCAATCTCTATGGAAATTCCAATGGCATTTTTCACAGAAATAGAACAAATAGTCCTAAAATTTGTGTGTGTTGACTCAAATAAAGAGTCTGGGTAAAGGTCGATTAAAGGAGTTTATTTGATAGTCAAAATGAGCAATTTTAATCCCAGGAAATAGTCCAACAGAGTATTCTAAGGAATGATAGAGTTTATATACTTTTTTAACAAAGTAGCGTATGTGCAGGAAAGGGCTTACACAACTGATAGTCATCCACTTCAAGGATAATATGAACTTCTGGTTTTATATCAAATGAGGCTTGTAATGTTGGTGTTATCTATGTGTGGAAGGAGGCAAGGACCATGGTCATTACTTTTTCCCTCAATCTCTGAGAAACGCAGCTGGGATGTGTGAGAGTGAGACACCCATTACCTCTTTCCTGTTGCTGATTCATCCTGCTGGCATCTTCAGTCCTCAGATGAGGGGTTTCAAGGTCATTTAGACACAGGCTTATGAGGCCTGCATGGCTGCTTCACAGTACAGCATGGATTTCTGTACTGACTTTAAGCCTATGCAGCTTGCTTGCTCAATTCACCTGTTAGACAATAGAGAGGACTCCCAGTTTCGTCCACATGTGTAACCACAAAAGACCCTGAACAGCCAAAGCAATCTTGAGAAAGAAGAACAAAGGCGGAGGCATCACACTTCCTGATTTCAAACTATATTATAAAGCTATAGTAATCAAAACAGTATGATATTGGCATAAAACAGACACAATAGATCAATGGAACAGAATAGAGGACCCAGAAATAAACCCATGTATATACGGTCAATTAATTTACAATAAAGGAGCCAGGAATATACACTTGGGCAAGGATAGTCTCTACAATAAATGGAGTTAGGTAAACTGGACAGTCACATGCAAAGGAATGAAATTGGACAACTATCTGACACCATACACAAAAATCAACTCAAAATGGGTTAAAGATATGAATGCAAGACCTGAAACCAGAAAATTTTTAGAAGAAAACACAGGTGGTAAACTGTTTTTTTTCTTCTTCTTCTTCTTCTTCTTCTTCTCCCCAAAGCCCCCCAGTACATAGTTGTATATTCTAGTCATAGGTTCTTCTGGTTGTGGTATGTGGGACACCACCTCAGCATGGCTTGATGAACAGTGCCATGTCTGCACCCAGGATCTGAACCGGTGAAACTCTGGGCAGCCAAAGCAGAGTGTGTGAACTTAACGACTCAGCCACAGGGCCGGTCCCAGTGGTAAACTTCTTAACATCAGTCTTGGCAGTAATTTTTTGGATTTGACACCAAAAGCAAAGGCAACAAAAGCAAAAATAAACAAGTGGGACTACACCAAACTAAAAAGCTTCTGCACAGCAAAGGAAACCACCAACAAAATGAAAAGGCAACCTACGGAAAGGGAGAAAATATTTGCAAATCATACATCTGATAAGGGGTTAATATCCAAATATATAAATAACTGCTACAACTCAATAGCAAAACCCCCCCCAAATAATCTAATTTAAAAGTGGTAAAAGGACCTGAATAGACATTTTTCCAAAAAAAGATAGTCAGATGGCCAGCAAGAGTATGTAAAAGCCCTCAGCATCACTAATCTTCAGGGAAAGCAAATCAAAATCACAGTGAGATATCACCTCACACCTGTTAGAATGGCTATTATCAAAAAGACAGGAAATAACAAGTGCTGGTGAGGATGTGGAGAAGCGGGAACACCAGTGCACTGTTGGTGCGAATGTAAATGGGTGCAGCCGCTGGGGAAAACAGTATGGAGGTTTCTCAAAAAGTTAAAAATAGAACTACCATCTGATCCAGCAATTCCACTTCTGGGTATTTATCTGAAGAAAATGAAAACACTATCTTGAAAAGCTATCTGCACCCCCATGTTCATTGCAGCATTATTCACAATAGCTAACATATGGAAATAACCTAAGTGCCCATTGATGGATGAATGGATAAAGAAAATGTGGTATACATATATATACATTGGAATATTACAATATTACAAGGTAAATAATGTTACAATGGAATATTATTTAGCCAAAAAACGAAGAAAATCCTGCCACTTGTGACAACATGGATGGACCCTGAGGGCATTAAAAGAAGTCAGACAGAGAAAGACAAATACCATATGATCTCACTTATATGTGGAATCTAAAAAAAAAGAAACCAAACTCACAGATACAGAGAAGAAACCGGTGGTTGCCAGAGGTGGGGGATGGGAAGTAGGTGAAAGTTGGAGGGGGTCAAAAGGTACAAACTTCCAGTTATAAAATAAATAAGTCATGGAGATATAAAGTACATGATATAGATCTCCATGATATAAAGTACAGCATGGTGACTATAGTTAAAAATACTGTATCACATATTTGAAAGTTGCTAAGAGTGAATCTTAAAAAGTCTCATCACAAGAAAAAAAATTTGTAACTACAGTATGTGTGGTGATGGATGTTAACTAGACTTCTTGTGGTGACCATTTCACAATATACACATACTGAATCTGTAATATCGAAACATGTACACCTGAAGCTAATATAATATTATATGTCAATTATATTTCAATTAAAAAAAAAGAAAAAAACCCTGATGGGATCAAGTAGATTCAGGGGCCAGCAGTATTGGTATCACCCTAGAGCTTATTAGAAACGCAGAATCTCAGGTCTCAGTGTAGATCTACTGAATCAGAACCTGCATTTTAACAAAACCTCTAGCTGATTTGTATGCACTGAAAATTAATAAAGCGAAACCTCACTAAAAGGGAGTCAGGAGACCAGAAGGGGGAACTCTCATGCAGTACCACCCATATAAATCGAACTGAAGGACTGTCAATTACAGACCCCAAGAGAAGAATCATCAACAGGAAAGAATCACCAATTACAGGACCCCACTGGAGAAGATGTACATTGCATCTCCTATAAAAAATCAGGGCTGGCCCAGTGGCGCAGTGGTTAAGTGCGTACATTCTGCTTTGGCAGCACGGGGTTTGCCGGTTTGGATCCTGGGTGTGGGCATGGCACTGCTTGGCAAGCCGTG
This sequence comes from Equus asinus, assembly GCF_041296235.1. Classification (NCBI taxonomy): domain Eukaryota; kingdom Metazoa; phylum Chordata; class Mammalia; order Perissodactyla; family Equidae; genus Equus; species Equus asinus. Next base: position 100,311,781 of record NC_091809.1, read on the forward strand.
CTGTGGTAGGTGTCCCACATATAAAGTAGAGGAAGATGGGCATGGATGTGAGCTCAGGGCCAGTCTTCCTCAGCAAAAAGAGGAGGATTGGCAGCCGATGTTAGCTGAGGGCTAATCTTCCTCAAAAAAAGAAAAGAAAAGAAAAGAAAAACTTCATTGGGGCTGGCCCTGTGGCACAGGGGTTAAGTTCGCCAGGGTTTTGCCAGTTCGGATCCTGGGCAAGGACATGGCACTGCTCATTAAGCCATGCTGAGGTGGCATCCCACATGCCACAACTAGAAGGACCTACAACTAAAAATATACAACTATGTACCGGGGGCTTTGGGGAGAAAAAGGAAAAATAAAATCTTAAAAAAAAAAAAAAAGAAATCAACTACCAGCACCCCAGCAACAGCCAATGAGAAACCATCACTCTTGCTTTCCACCAATGGACTTCCGTTTCAAACAACTCCTCCCAACGTCCTCCTATTTCTCTATAAAATAATGTTCCTCTCCTTTGCTTACTGGGCTTGCCCATGGCTTTTGCTATAGCTTGCTTGTCCTGAATTGCAATTCCCCTGCTATTCTAGAATAAACCCATCTTTCTTGTAAAACAACTGGCTGTTTCCTTTTTAAGGTTGACAACACATTAAAGTCCGAGAAGCCACGGATTAGAGGATTGGGTGAAGGTGGAAATCTTTGCACTGGGGATACTGAGAAGATGATTCTGGGTGAATTATCTAGATCATGGGTTAGCCATTTTTTTCTGTAAAGAGACAGTAGTAAATATCTTTGGCTTTGAGGGCCATACAATCTCTGTCACAACCACTCAACCCTGCCATCGTAGTATAAAAGCAAGCAGAGCCCATACATAAACAAATGGTGTGGCTGTTGAGTATGGCTGTGTTCCAATAAAACCATTTACAAAAAGAGGCAGCTGGTTGATTTGGTCCTAGAGCCTCAGTTTGTTGACCCTTGATCCAGACCTTGATAAAACTAGTACGTCTTGGCTCCCATGTAGAGTGTACTGTAGACTTTATTTGTTCCTGATTACTTACTGTCTCTTGTAAGTACTACCGTCTCCCTCTCCCCTCTTCTGAACACAATGAAAAACTTGCCAGTTCTTGTTCCGTGGGATCCTAGAAGGAGTGAGAAAGGGAAGACTTGAAGAATTAACAAGCCAGAATCTCCTTGACACCATATATATACATATTTTTCCTGGAGTACCAAGAGATGTCATATGGGGCAGGCTTCACATCAGCCAGTTTTCTGGAGTTATTTCCCTTTTATTTTCTCTTGGCCGCCAGGAAACTCATTTTGAGCATTTCAGCTTAGCCAAGGGAAATTAAGGAAAGATATTTTATCCTTGCTTAGACCAGGCTGAGTAACGGCCCCTCAATGGCAGTGGCAGTGGTAATCAGAAAGGGGTTCAAAGGTAACAGGCTGGGGTTTGGGGTGAGTGGGTGGAAGAGAAGTAATATCTATTGAGCATCTCCTCTCTAACACTTTGCATACATCATTTGAATCCTTACAGTAAGTTCAGCATTATGATCCCAGGGTACAGATGGAGAAACTGAGACCAACATGTTAGCAAACATTAAAAGAGCACTTTCTGTGTGCCAGGCACTGCTCTAACTGCTTTACAAATACAAACTCATTTAATCTTCACGGCTATTTGATGTGGGAACTATTGTTGCCTTCATGTTAGAGATGAGGAAGCTATGCCATGGAGAGAATTTAAGTAACTTGCCAGAGGACATTCAGCTAATAAAGGTGGAACTGGGTTTTTAATCCAGGCAGGGCTGGAACCCAGTTCTGACTCCAAAGACTTGTTTTTTCCCTTGTACAGTGTAGTGGTGTGTTCTTCAGTCCTCTGCCCCATCAGGAGATTCTCCATCAGTGCTGAGCCCCCAAGTTTTGGGTTTTACCTACTAAGTAAAGCAACATTTCCTTATAAGTCCCTCAGACCATAGGATGTTTCCAGGGGTCACCATCAACATTATTCTTCCCTACTACAAAACGACTTTTATGAGTATAAGAGATGCTGTTGCCTGGTTTATATGCATATGACATTCTGAAGTATTTTCGTCAGAGGTTTCTCCTAATCCTGCATCTTGCTCTTTCATCTGTTTGCCCTGTCTTCCTCGTCTTCTCTTTTTCCTTCACCCCAGAATATTGCTGAGAATGATGCTGGCATCCCAATCACCAAGCGCATGTTCATTACCCTTTTCCTTTCATTGCATTGTGGGACAAATCCAGTCTTCTGGTTTTCCATCCTTCATTTCCATTGGATTACTATAAGTAATCTAGACAGATTATTACAGATCTTTCAGGGTCTCCCCTTAAAGGGTCTGTCCCAAATTTTAGGGCCTGGATCAGGTACTGTGTGTTTCACCCTGTGGTAGATAATGGGTAATACAAATGTGCAAGGTAGTTCCTGCCTTTAATGTATTTACAGTTTAGTGTTTTCCACAGTGCCGGGATGTGGTACTGTCTTCTGATCTGACTCTAACATTGGTTATTAACGTGTGGGGGCCTGGAATTGGCCACCCCAAGATATGTCTCTTTGGCATGATGATTATTTGGGGCTGGTTACTTTGCAGACAGGAAAGCAACTGAAAAGTAGAATTTACTTACCCTTTGCAAGAGATGTTTACATTGTAAAGGAAATCTTCATCTGTAAAGATATCTCCCTCTGTACCAGGAAAAATGGGGGAAGCCCTTATCTCTAGAAAGTCTTAATCAATGGGGAAGGCAAGGACTTAAATCTGCATTTGTTTATTGTGCTTGTCTGGTAACCTCCTGTAACTGACTCCCCCCACCTGCAACATCCTCCTTTGTCTTTAGCTGGATATGATATTTAAGGTGGTGGTTTCAGCCATTTTGGCAAGTTGCTCAGCTTCCCTGAGACTCTCCCATGTATACATTGACAAATAGAAATGGCAAGCAATAGGATATATTGGTGTACATGAGGAAGCCATTTGGTGTAAACCTAATTCGGCCTGACTTTGCTTTTTTTCCTAAAAGGGCCTGACTGTGGCCACTGAGCACACACTGTATATCTGCTTTAAAACATTTACTATGGCAAGAACAAATGGCCTTAAGATAAAGGTGCAACTTCCCCCCGCATTGGCATTTCCTTAAGGATAAGCATCTTTCCTTAGGCTAGGAACTGATTGCTGCACTCACCTTTGACCACCCAGCTCACCTGTGACCACCCAGCTGGAGACAACAGACCTGCCAGCCTGCTGTGTTCACTGAGACAGCAGACCTATCTGCTGTTTCCATGAATCGCTGTGCCGACAGGGCAGTCTCGCGACTACTGTAAAAGGGACATTTCAATCCTACGTGAAACATCCTGTTTGGGGGTATACAGCCACTCTGTGAACCCCACTTCTTTGGTGCCCTTTCTTCCTTTGGGAAGAAAGTCCCCGGGCCATGGTCCTCAGATTTTAGATAAAGCTTTGTTTAATTTTCTTCTGCTATTCTGTCTCATGTGAATTTAATTCATTCTCCGGCCAGAAGAACCCAGAGAGGGTAGAGGAAATATTTTCCTCCCCTACAAACGATACAAAACCAATACCCAAATAATAATATTTCTCATGTTTTTCAAATTGAAATTCAGAGCTCCTACACCATAACCTCTTGAATGTCCTCTTTCTCTCATGCTTTCATTCTTTAATCTATCCGTTGGAACTGAAGATTATTATTTTCCTTACATTCACCTCTGCTATTAAACCTTCAGTTGAGGAAGAGTCAACATTCTAGGACTTTCATGATGATAAGGGAGATAGTTTGAGATTTTGATTTAAACAAAATGGACAAAAGCTTCCTCCTGAACCTTAAAAAGGAGCTTAACCTCGAGGCACTATGCTAAGCATGTAGAGGAGAGGAGTACGAGAGTAAAGATTGCAAGATTGGAATCCAGAGACTTGAATTATGGTCTTAGCGGGGCCACTAAAGTGAGAAGGCTAATATTTACTAAACACTTACCATGTGCCAGTCACTTTTCTATTGACATGTTATGCTGTAAGGTGGGAACTATTATTACCCCATTTTACAGACAAGGAGACTGAGGCACAGGGTGCTTAAGGAACTTGCCCCTACTCGCGGAGTTGGTTTGCGATAAGCCAAGTCCGGTTTGGCGACACAGGCAGTCTGACTTCAGATTAGTGCACTTAGCTACAACCCCTAATACTTCCTGATAAAAAGGAAGCTACCAGGACTCACATACCCATCAGGTTCTGTACTGGTTTTCTGATCTCCAGTAACACCCCTGAGGTAGACGATACCATTTTTTACAAGGGAGAAAACTAAGGCTCAGGAAGGTGCTATTATTTCGCAGATTCAAGATTCAAAATCAGCCTCGAGGCTCCAAAAGCTTCTCCATCCCTCGACCCTCATATATCTTCGAGCCTCAGTTTCCCCATCTTTAGAGTGAAGGGCGTGGAGTAGATGTCTCAGTTCTACGGGGGGGAGGGTGTAGAGAAAAGAGACCTGTCCGCAGACGGGTGGGACAGAAGGTGGAGTAAACAGCAATCGAGCCACAGTGGCCGAGGGACCGGCACGAGCGGGGCGGGCGAGTTACAAAGACGAGGAGGATTCCCGCGGCGGAGGAGGCCGGGGCTTAGACCCAGCCGGGCCTGTGAGCGAAAACGCGCCTGACAGCCCGTCTCTGCCCCGCCCGGGCGCTGCCGGCGCGGGCCACCGGCCAAGCGGGAGGAGATCCCCGGGTTTTGTCCCGGTCCCGGGACAGCACCTCACCCGCCCAAATCTTGCTCCACAACGCTCGAAAAGGAAGGGGCGCGGTTTCCCCGCCCGCGTCGCAGAGCGCCACGTCCCTCTTGGCTCAGCCGCCCCCAGGCTCCTGCGCGTACGCGCCGCCCGCTGCCCGCCTCCCCGCCGGCCCGCACCGCCTCGCCTCCGCCCCCGCCAATCAGCGCCTTCCGCGATTCCCGTCGGGCCAATCAGCGGCTGCCGGGGGCCGGGTTCTGTCGCCATGGCAGCGAGGGGGCGGGAGCGCGCGGTCGGCGGAGGCTTAGAGCAAAGCCGCGGGCGGGGGGCTGGAGAGACAGGTCTGTGCGTTGCATGCGTTCTGCAGGCGGAGGCCCGCGCGCCGAGACCCGGCTAGGTAAGGCTGGTGGCCTCGAGGTGGGTGCGGATCAGCACGGGAGGAGGCTGGAGCGGGTCCTGAAGTGAGGTTCAAGGCTTCGCTTGCCCTGCGCGGGCGATGAGCATGGTGGGGGCCGCACAGTGGGCGGACACAGGTCAGAATGGGGGGCTTCCAGCTGGAGCCTGAGGCATGGGGTCCCTTCCTCCGCTCCATTCGCTACAGGGCTCTCAAGCTTGCTTTGGGGTCGATGAGGGTGGCAGGCTCTTGGCAGGGAACAGGCGAGGGTGGGTACAGGACCGAGACCCCGGCGGCAGTCCAGCGAGGGTGGTGTCTACTGGTGTGGAAGGTATACCCATCAGTGCCGGGCTGAGGCTCGCCACCCTTCGCGCCGCCGAGCAAAGCTAGGCCCATGAATCCTGCCCTTCTGCCGGTTCTGTTACACAGGCAACCACTGACACTTAGGAGAGGAGAAAGTTCGTTCCACTTGTGGTATTGTTTTCCCTTAAGTGACAAATCTTTAGATGTGAGATGAGCTCTTTCAGTTTCAGGGTATGAGAAAGATAGTACTTCCTTGTTGCACCTGCTGAGTGGTAACTTAGTGAGCAAATGTGGTTATTGTGCTTGGTGCTGGCAATGGTCTTGGTTGGCAATTATTTTACAATATTGAGAGAGAGAGACGGAGAAAGAGATAATACCAACATGAACCATTGAATCATTATTCTTATTTCTGGGAGACAGAATCTCCTGAAATTCTCAGCGTCCACTGAACTCCTAAATTGGATAATGTACATTTACGCAATTGAATAAGTGCGTGCTGCCATCTAAGCCTTTTTGTGAAAGCTGTTAAATCCGTGGATGAATTTGACCACCAAACGATATATTATCTTGGTTAAAAAAAGGAGGGGGAAGGGAGGTTATATTCAAATATTTCTGATAGTCAAATTTATTTGATGGAGATTGTGGACTCTCTATAAGAATTTAAAGAATCGATGAGACAGTTGCTTTAAGGAATTGGTTAAAATTAGTATGACTCGTGGTATAATAAATGTAGATCAGATAAACTATAGCTTCTTTTATGACCTTTTAAATTATCTGCTTCTTAAGGCCTTCCCTGGTGAATTCTGTTGAATAGAGTCAGGCAATATCTAGATTCTTGCCTCTTGTCCCTCACAGAAATTGCCTCAGGATTAATCCTGATTTAAGCTGAATGTGAGTTATCTTATAAAACTTGAACAACAAGTTCAACAAATGTTGAACAAACACGTTTCAACAAATGTTCTTCAGTTAATAGGGTCAAAACTTTTTGAAAAACATGTAAATTTAGAATTGGAAATCTCAAATAATATCACTCTTGTTATTAGGGTGAACATGGAAACTTCTGTTTCTCATCTTGGTCTTTGAACTCTCCGCCATCTGGTCTAGCTTTCTAGTATGAGTGAAAAATCCGTCTGTCTCTGTGTGGTTACCTATGCTGTTCTCTTCCTCTATGCTAATTTCACCCGTCTTGCAAGCCGAGTCCACGTTGTGTTTACCTTTCTTTGATCTTCCGAGGTACTCTCTGCTCATCTCACACATTTTGTGAGTACCCTTTCAGCATGCTTTTTTGCCAGGTTGGTTTGTGCTCTGTAAATACTAGTTAAAATAAAATGCACAATTAAGGCAACAAGGGTTGCAACTCACAATTGAGTTGATTATATTTGGCGTGATAGATTAACTTTTTCTAAATAACTGAAGGTCTAGAAATGGGAAATTTGTTATTTTTATGTTTAACATGTGCGGTTTGTTTATAGACTTTAAAAAACAGGCTGCTAGCAATTTCAAATAATTTATTCAAGGAAAAATATCAATCACTTAATGATTTACAATCTAAAATTTAAAAAAACCACCGTGATATAGTGAAAGTATACTTAATTAGAATTTGGTGGCCAGATTCCAATCCTGGCTCCGCCAAATGATCCTGGCTAAGTTAGTAACTTGCCTGTGCTTTAGAATATTTTATGAAAATAGAGTCTGAACAAAACCATCTCAAAGATGATTTCTGGTCCCAGAATTCTCTGACTTAAAAATGTTAAAGCAGCCTAATGGAAATTGAGATAGCTGTTGCATGCTTTTCTTTTTTATTTATTTATTTTTTCAAATGAATTGGTGTAATTCCAGGAGGTACAGAATTCGGGATAGATCAAAGACTGAAGAACATTAGAAGGATTCTGGGCTGGATTTACTCGGACCTCCCAGCTAAGGTAGAAATGGCTGAGTGAGAAGAAGTAAAGAGAAGATGAGTCACTGTATGATTTTTTGTTTTTTTATGAAAGTTTATTGTTAAATGTACAACAGGCTCCAAGACAACACTTCATTCTAACTATAGGTGGCAACAGATGTTATTGCAAGGACTCTAGATGTTTAAACAGGAATGGAATGAAGGATCACCATTGCCTCAGGCACAAGAAACAGCGTACTTTTTCCCAGATTTCTTACTTCCACTTGTGGCCAGGGACCTTTCCTGCAGTCTTCACTTTTGGCTCCTTGAGTTTCTTCTGCTCCTCCTTCTGTTTCTGCTTGAATGCCTTATCTTCCTCATCTATCTCCTTGGCCTGCTTCTTGGGCTGCTTCAGGGGCTGCTTCTTGCCACCTTTGCGGCCAGACATGGCACCTGCCACCCCTTCCCCAGACTCTACCCTGCACGCTTTTATTTTTTGCAGAGCTTTTTGACGTATTGTATTTTCGTTATTTGAAGTACAGTATGTGTAAATAATGAAGACATTGTAATTTTAATAAATTTGTATATTGAGTGATACAGATGAGCAACAGTATCTGCTTTTCAAGAGTCTGTTATCAAGGATACTGTAACCGAGAAAAAGGTGATGTAATGGGTTCCTTGACAGGTGTCCTTTTCTACAGATATGAGCATCAGAGACACGAAAATCGATGCTGATGTCTTGATACAGGGAAGGGGTGGAGTACAGCTCAGCTGGTCATACATCTGATATTTTGAACCTCACTTTCCCATTGACTCTAATTTTCAAAGGGAAAAATGGAGATGAGCACCAGCTTACTGATTGCCCTTGTCTCTGCTGCCATCAAGAAGCTCAGAAGCCATTTATTTTTCTCCACCCCACTCCTTTTTACTGTTAGAATTATGACTTTGACAGTAAGAAGAAGCAACCCAAGTTTCCTGGCTCTGGGCAGTGCCTTGGATAAGAAACCTGGGTCTCTTGCAAAAGTTCCGTTTTAATGCCAGGAGGAAAAGATTGTGTTCCTCTTGTTGGCTGTAGTTTTTTCATTGGCCTACAGCTGCATCAGGGCTTTGGCTGTGGTGGTGCTCAGAGGAGAGCTCTAATGCGGCTCTTCAAAAATGACATTGAAAGGTTGTTCAAACTGGTTTATTGCTTTTTAAGTTTTATAACTTTGGGTGTTTGCAGAGCAGATTTTCATTATTTCAATATATAGCTATTTTATTTTCAAGACGGGAAGGGCATTAATATTTGTCGAGCGTTTACTGTTGCCGTGCACTGTGCTAGTGACATGATAGTCATTGTTATTTTCATCCAGTCAAAAGCTTATGAAGAAGGATTAGTTTAATTTTGTAGATAGGAAAATCGAGACTCAGACAGGCAAGTAGCTTACCAGTAAATGGGAGTGGTTAGTATTCAATCTGCTGTTTGTTTATTTTTGACCATGCTGTGTTCATAAAAGTCATATGCCTTTCCAACATATAACATGCATGTGAGCACTCTTCTGCTTAGATCATCTTATGTTAAATATACCACAAAAAGAGAGAAATATCTGTGTTCTTAAAATTTGAAGATATTTTATTTGCTTATTTTCTTTACAGACTACTTGGAAATAATTGATTACATTTACCAGTGAGCTTGCACATGAGCTAACTGCCTGGTATTTTACACTTGGGTAGTGGAGTTTCAAAAAAGAGTTTGAGGTGTTTTGCTTTGTTACTGATCTGTGTGACTGATCTGTGGGCCAAGGTTAATTTTTAAAAGTGATGGTAAGGGTAAAGAAAGATTCCAATTAAGGGTTTAATAGGAAAACTTAGCCTATATCTTGAAGTCTCATTGCTGAGGAAAATAAGCTTTTAGTTTGAATTCTTCTTAGTTATTTAAAATAGGGGAAATATAGTTATTAAAAGGGGAGCAACCTGGGCACAATAAATCAATATCTTTGTTTATTCTGGTCTTTGATTTTGTTTATTTAAATATCCAACTCCCTCCTCACTGGAATATGATATTGTTTAGTTTCCTTACACATCACAAAAATTTGATATTTTTTCTTTTCACAGGATGTGACAAATGCAGACACTATCATGTGCCATTACCACTGTAATAAGGCTAAATTTATGTTTATATTTAATGTGTTTTATTTCATTTTTTTTTTACATTTAGAATCTGCTAAGAGTCAGTTTTTAGTGAAACAGCATTGAGCTACGAGCCAAGACCCACTTCTTCACTAATTTGATCTTGTGCAAGTCATCTTACCTCTCTGGATCTCAGTTGTCTCATCTGTAAAAAGGAGATAAAAATTCTTTACCTTTCTGAAGGTAAGTGATCAGTTAAGAAAGCAAAACAGACTTAAAGATGGCTTAAACACACAATATTTATTTTCTCATGTAAAATAATTCCTGAAGTAGGCCATCTAGGATTGGTATAGTAGCTTCATGAAGTCATCAGGGACCTAAGCTCTTTCCAGTTCTTTGGTCTGCTATCCCTAAGGTGGGGCCCTGGTGCTCATAGTGCAAGATAGCTGCCAGAGCTCTAACCATCACAGCTAAGTTCCAGGCAGCAAGGCAAAGACAAAGAAGGGTACATCTTCTCCCTTTAAGGAGACTTCCTGAACCAAAGCTCAGGCTCCGAGGGAAGCAAGGAAATATAGCTGAATGCATGGCTGCCCTGAGTAAAATTGGGCTTTTGTTACGGAGGAGGAAGGGAAGATGTGGATATCATCAGGCAAATAGAAGTCTCTGTCACAGTATGGATCTTTTTCTCTTTCATCTCTGAGATCTGTAAGCTATGATAGCCACTAATAGTGACTTGAGTAATTTGCGGTGGCAGAACCATTGTCTACAGAAGAAAATAACTTTCATCTAATAAATTGTGTTTCTTTTTTTACTTTTATCCCATGATTCATTATAAAAGCCTTTCTGTCTTGATTGGGTATTTGTTCTGGTTATTTTTTTAGATTACCCATAAATGCTTAATAGATGTTTGTTCTGCAATTTATGGATGTGTTAAAAAAAGAGCTAGCATTTATTGAGTCGCTTGCTTTGTGTGAGGCACTAAAAAGACAGAGATAAGTTGTCCCAAGGGTATCACATAACAGATCATCAGGAAGTAAATTTATGTTGAAAAGTATAAGCCATCTCAAGTTACGTTTAAATTCAGTATCATCCCATGAGGCACACTTTTATCTTCCTTGTTAGTTAAAAGTTTTTGTGTGTGTTTTTTTAACCACTTAACTGTCACCTGTCTTGAAATTTCCTCTTACTTTAGCTGGCCTTTGCTTCACTTACTTTGGTATGCTGATATTTTATTTCCTTCCAGACTCTTCTTTGTAAATATTATATAAATATATCCTACACTTGTCATGTGAAATGATTCAGTTGCCATTATGTCTGTAAAGAAAGTGAATTGAAATGAAGTTTTGATAAAGGAAACTGAAATTCAGGGAATGGAAATTGGAGGGGGGAAGAATCTAAAGATTCAGTCAGTCCTTTAGGAATATTAGAAGGAAGATAAGGAAATTAAGATTTTTTTTTATTGATGTGATAATAGTTTATAACATTGTGAATTTTCAGTTGTACATTATTCTTTGTCAGTCACCATACACATGTGCCCCTTTACCCCTTATGCTCACTCCCCAATCCCCTTCCCCTCTGCTAACCAGTAATCTAGGAGCAAATTGTTTTTTTTTTTTTAGGAAGATTAGCCCTGAGCTAACATCAGCTGCCAATCCTCCTCTTTTTGCTGAGGAAGACTGGCCCTGAGCTAACATCCGTGCCCATCTTCCTCCACTTTCTATGTGGGACGCCTGCCACAGCATGGCTTGCCAAGTGGTGCCATATCTGCACCCGGGATCCGGGCTGGCAAACCCTTGGGTGCCAAAGTGGAATGTGTGCAGTTAACCACTGTGCCACCGGGCTGGCCCCAACAAATTAAGATTTTATTTCTATAAAGTATCTTTGTGTTTTTGCAAGGTTTTGAATTTTTCCTTCTATCACTTAGGCACAAAGTACAGTAATTCTTTTGCTACTAGTCCTTCGATTTCCTTTTTTTTCCAATCTACAACCATTGACCCTAAATAAACAAAATAATCAGGAACCTTATGATTATAAAAACAGCCCAGTTTTGTTTTTAAAAGGTATTTAGCATTGTAAGTCACTTGACTGAAAATGTCTATTTGCTGAATACCATTTTAATGCCTTTAAAGTTTTTTTAATTAACAGAAAAATGATGCTATGCCTCGTTTTGTAAGCAGCTATTTTTCAAATGGCAATAGTTTATTTAATAGGCTGCCTTCCACATTAGATTGAAAGCTCTCTGAGGGTAGTGATCATGTCTATCTTACTTACCTTTGTATCCAGCATAATATCTGGTACAAAGTGGGTACTTAATAAATATTTGTTAAATTAATCAATATATACAACAGATGAAAGAAAATGTACTTCAATTCACTCATATTTGTAGGAAGAGGAGTAAAGGAGCAGGGTTGAGATAGGGGAAAAAGATACATGAGGGAGGAACAGAGACTGTTACAAGAAAAGAGACACATTTGTTTCAGTTTCCTTTACCCTACCCTCTTCTCTCCATGACCATTCTTTGTAACCACTTCCAGGATATGTCTCCCTACAGCAAAACAGGAAACTATCTGATACACACACATCCCTACACCCACCCACCCATCCACCTACTCACCCACCAGGTAACCTTAATCTGGATAACTACTAGTATGAATCAATAGTTAAGAAATCTACCTCTGTGTATGAATGGGAATTTTGTTCTGGTGGAGACAGGGGAAGAAAGATAAGCCTCCTTTTAGGGCTTGAAAATTTAGGGAAATTATTTTGTATTTATTGAATGCTAGGAGAAGCTTAAGAACTCTGCTTACTTTGTAGTTTTGCCTGAGGCTCCGATGCCCTTGGGATCAGTGCTTTCCTGCTGTCTTGAGATCACTGCCTGATTTGGAACTGCAGCTCATCCTACTTTAGAGAGTAAATTATCAGCCTATCCTGGTTTGGATCAGTCTACTCTCAGCCTAGCTTAACCCAGTGTCTCCTGTTTGGGTCTCTGTTCTTATTGAGGAAGAGGGTGATAAAAGAAAGGAGAAGGCCATTCTTACTGACCTGGAAATGGAATAAAAGTAGGTTCGTCCCCTCTTCTTCCCATTGCCTCTCCTTATCGCTTAGCTCTCCTTCTTTTGTATGGACGTTATTGGGTTTATGAAAATCTGTAAACCTGTCTCTGACACATTTGATGTTATCTTGTTATTTAAAGAAATTTTTGTGTCGTGACTTTTCTACCTAATATGCCAGAACATTTTCTATTTCTTTTGTTATAACAGTTCACATTTATTGAGGCCTTATTAAGGAGTAAATTTTAATTAACTTTAGACTTCAGTGAGTTCATTGTCCTAATTATTTCTAGAATAAACATTAAAAGATTAGAACCTAGTGGAGGGAGAAAAGTGTATTTGAAAAATTCTCTGTCAATCAAAAGCAGAAATCGAAACGGAGGCGAGGAAGGAGAGGAAGTATATATTAAAGAGGCAAGATAAATAGCTTAAAAGAAGAGGGTAGATTTAAAATTCAAGATTTGGTATTTCATTGACTCTAAGACTTCAGTGATATCAAGACACGTTATATGCCATATAGAAAAAATACTTCCAATTAGACTGTGACACTATGCTTTATCACTTACAATTTCATTTTATGTTTACTGAAAGTGCTTTTTTAGATTCATTTAGACATAGATTTTTCTCACATCGCTTTTATGCATACATAAAGAAATTACAAGTTAAATAAATTGGTTCAGGTATTCCTGAGACTTTTCACATTCGTAGTCTGATTCTTTTGAAACACTTTCTTGTTTCAGAATTGTCAATGTCTGTGTTTTTCCCACACAACATTGTTCTCTACTGTGGAGAGTGAGGGTGATTTTCTTCTGGGACTTTCTTCAAGCCCCTTTGCCTGGGATTTTCTTCCAAGACTCTGGCACTCATTTTGCAAGTTTTGATCCTAGTGCTTTTCAAAAGATGATGACGGAAAGTTTTCAGATTCACCTTTTTTCCTCAACCCCTCCTTCACTAGTTTGTTAACTGAAATGCTGAGGAGTTGGAGTTGTCTATACATGGCATCAAGAATAACATCAAGTCGTGTTACTTTTCAGGCAAGCTATCCTTTAAATATTCAGATGTATGGCCTCAGAATGCAGCAAGAACTAAACGAATACACTCGGCAGGTTGTGAAGGGCTCTTGGACATTCAAACCAGATTTAGTTAGCTCAAGATTTTCACTTACTTTTCTAGTAGTGATAGTATAAGCAGACAAAAATCATTAAGGATATAAAAATTAGATAATTATGAAAAAGTTATAAGCATGGCTAGTTCTATACTTCTTTGCTGTAGGTTAATGTTAGTTTGTAAATTGTATTTGTTCATTTTTTATGTTCACGTCTTATTTTATAAGCTCAGACTTTTTGCTCTACTTTTCATTACTTTAAAAAAGTTGAAATATGATTTACATATCATAAAATTCACTTTTTTTTTTTCTGAGAAAAATTTGCCCTGAGCTAACATCTGTTGCCAATCTTCCTCTTTTTGCTGAGGAAGATTCGCTCTAACATCTGTGCCAGTCTTCCTCTTTTCTGTAGGTGAGCTGCCACCACAACATGGCCACTGACAGACGAGTGGTGTAGGTCTGTACCTGGAACCGAACCTGGGTTCCTGAAGCCAAGTCCACCAAACTTAACCACTAGGCCACCAGGGCTGGCCCCAAATTCACCCTTTAAAAGTGTGCTATCCAGGGGATTTTAGTATATTCACAAGGTTGTGCAACCATCACTACTATCTTTTTTTTATTTTGGTGAGGAAGATTGGCCCTGAGCTAACATCCATTGCCAGTCCTCCTCTTTTTGCTTGAGAAAGAGTGTCCCTAAGCTAATATCTGTGCCAACTTCCTCTGTTTCATATGTGGGATGCTACCACAGCATGGCTTGATGAGTGGTGTATAGGTTTGCACCCAGGATCTGAACCTGCAAACCCTGGCCTGCCAAAGCAGAGTGCTCGAACTTACCCACTATGCCACTGGGCCGGCCCCACTATCTAATTTTAGAACATTTTCATTACCCCAAAAAGGAATCTGATACCCATTAGCAGTTATTTCTCATTCTCCCTCACCCACCAACAACCCCCAAGCAACCATTAATCTACTTTCTCTCTCTATGGATTGGCTTATTCTGGACATTTGATATAAATAGAATCGTATAATATGTGTCCTTTTGCATCTGGTTGTATTTGTTATTCAGTTCTCTTGTATTTGATTTTATAACAAACAAGTTTCTACTTGAACTCTCAGTCTTTTGTTCTTTAAAATTATTGAAAAGCAAAACCCCTTTTGGTTTTGAAATGGCAGTCACAGTTCATTATCTCCTTCCTGCAGAAGTTAAAAACAAGTCCAGCTTGAATGAAATGCAAGTCTGACAGTCTCTATACCTAAAATCAAGGAGGAACTTAGTTTCTCTTTCCACAGAAGCAAGGTGGAAGTTTGATCAGAGGGCACAATTTCTCACACCTCATATCCAAAATGTGAAACGTGTCTTTACCTCGTTTTCATTGTATCTAGATGGGAACTTTCTTTGCTAGTTGGTTTTTGAAATTCTTTGTATCCCAGCACCCAGATCTTCTACTTGCTCTACCAATGTAATTTGAAGCTGACTGAATAAGCAATATTTAGTTTAAAGGCATTTATAAATGACTTTATATAATTCATATAATTAGTATGAGTACAAGCAATTTTATTGTTTTTGTTAGTATTTCTGATAATGTAACAGAAAAGATCTATACTTTGTTTGAAATAATAAACTGTTAATAGAATTCAAGAGTTTAAAGAATAATGAGGTCAAGTTAAATTCCCTTTTTAAAAAAGATCCATTATTTAAAAAAGGGGCAAAACAAATGGAGAAAGTTAATTGACTGACCTATGGTTCTAGCAGGTGAGTGTTGCAGATGGAATTAGAATACAAACCAAAATTTAATTTTGCCTTACTCTTCTTAGAGATTACACCTGTTTTTTCCCCCTTGATTATTCGAGTTTGCTTTTCAGATAAGCATTCTCTTTGTCTCTCCTTGTAGGGGAGGTTTGTGAATAAAAGAGCAGAGGGAGGCAGTAGCGTGCATCAGAATCACCTACTACAAGACTTGTTAAAATGGATCGTGCCCCCGCATCCCCACCCTGCTCAAAGCGTCTCTGATTTAGAAAGTCTGGAGTAAGCTTTGAGAGTCTGCATTTCTTCAAATTCCCAGGTGATGCTGCTGCTGCTGGCTCAGGGACCACACTTCGAGAACCACTGCTTAAAGCAGACCTAGCCCTTGGAGTCAGTTACTCCCAGGTCCAGACTCTGGCTCTTTGACTTCCTTACTCCTGTGTGACCCTGGTCAAGTTTTTTAGCTGATGTGGCTGAGTTTCCAGTACTTTAAAATGAGGATGATAATATTTATTTCACAGGGCCATTGTAAGAATTAAATTAGTTAATATAAAAAAAAGTTTAGCATACTGCCTGGTACATAGTAAAGACTAATAGATGGTTTCTATTGTTATTTATAAGCCCAGGGCCCAATTAAATGTTTGTGAACCATAAATTCAGTCAATTCAGTTTTGCCTTTTTGTCACTTTGTCACTTGGAGTTACTGTCAGGACACGTGCGTGCGTGCACACACACTCACACACACACACACGCACACACATTCATATAAACGAACGTATTCCTCCCTTGACTTGTCTTCTTGTATATGGTAGCCTTGGCAGAGGAGTGAGAGAGCAGAAATGACAAATTGGAAAAGGGGTTCCACTTCCAAAATTGGATTTAACTATAGTTTACTTTTATTAATCTCAGGCTTCTATTGTGTATGGAAGTAAAGGTGGACACTATAAAAAAAAAGAGCATATTTTAAAATTTATGACATAGCTGCTAGTTGCTGAGATGGAACTGCTTGTTAATTGCTCTGTGTACGTGTGTTGTGTCATGGGAGGAGGAGAGCTTAAGGGACGTGGACGATAATGCGGGGTGGAGGGGAGGAGCCTATGTGAAAGATTCTTTTAAACTCTGGATTGTCCATATCAAGGGATAGTCACAGTTCCTGATGAGGTCTGCACAATGAAGTTACAGAGGTATATCACTGAGCTCACTTTCTGCGGCGCATATACGGAAGACTACTCAAATCTTTTTAGCAATTGTTCATTTTCTAACTATATGTGTACCATGTTAGGACCCATGGAGACTCAGTGAAGCTCCAGGAGTGTATATAGAAGACATCAAAATTGACTTGACCAGTTAAGTCATTGCTTGGGCTTTTCAGCCATGACTATACTTAAAACTTTTATCCTTTTTAATGGCCATTTGGTCAGGTTGTTCACAGTGGGACATGGGACTTGCAAAGATGAACAAAAGTTTCAATTCAGAACTTTTGAAAAAACAACTAACTTGGGGCTGGCCTCATGGGGTAGTGGTTAAGTTCACGTGCTCTGCTTCCGTGGCCCTGGTTTCACAGGTTCTGATCCCAATTGTGGACCTACACACCACTTGTCAGGCCATGCTGTGGCAGCGTTCCACATACAAAACAGAGGAAGAGTGGCACAAATGTTAGCTCAAAGGCAATCTTCCTCAAGCAAAAAGAGGAAGATTGACAACAGATGTTAGCTCAGGGCCAATCTTCCTCACCAAAATAAATAAATAAATAAATAACAACTAACTCAATGCTACTTTTTATTAATTAAAAAGTAAAAGGAAAAAGTATAGCTAATAAATATGTGAAAAGATACTCAACATCATTAGCCAATGAAATGTAAATCAAAATTACCGTGAATAGCACTTCTTACCCAGTAGGGTGGCTATAATAAGAAAGATAGACAATAACACGTATTGGTGAGGATGTGGAGAAATTGGAACCCTCATATATTGCTGGTAGGAGTGTAAAATGGTACAGCTTCTATGGAAAATAGTTTGGTGGTTACTCAAAAAGTTAAACATGGAGTTACCAAATTGACACAGCAGTTCTTCTCCTATGTGTATAACTGAAAGAATTGAAAACATTAGCACAACTTGAACACAAATGTTCATAGAAGCATTATTCATACTAGCCAAAACTGTAGAAACAACCCAAGTGTCCATCTTTACAGAGTCAACAAATCCTATGCCTTAAATAGGTGAATTTTATGGCATGTGAATTATATATCAATAAAGGTGCTAAAAATTTTGCTTTCCTAGGGGCCAGCCCCATGGCTGAGTGGTTAAGTTCCCACACTTCGCTTCAGTGGCCCAGGGTTTCACTGGTTCAGATCCTGGGTGCGGACATGGCACCGCTCATCAAGCCGTGCTGAAGCAGCATCCCACATGCCACAACTAGAAGGACCCACAACTAGAATATATAACTATGTGCTGGGGGGCTTTGGGGAGACGGAGAGGGAAAAAAAAGATTGGCAGCAGATGTTAGCGCAGGGCCAATCTAAAAAAAAAAACCCGGACCTTTCCTGCCATGTAAGAGCAAAGAAGACTTTATTTAAAAAAATTGCTTTACAAGAAGTAGCACTAAAATGTGAGTTCTTGTGATTTTGTTAATGCAAGACAATGCTCTGTGAGTGAACTGGTATAACTAAAAGTTTCTTCATCTGTAAAATGAGTCACTGCCCTGTGTACTACCCAGGGTTGTGGTAAGAATGAGGCAATGTATGCTTTTCCAAACTGTGTTCTGTGGAGAAAAACACGTTACTTAAAAAAAAAAAGTTCATGGCCAGCTAAGTTTGGGAGACTCTGAGTCGAATAATGCATGCTCCAAATTGATGGCCAGACTGTGGCTCTTGACTTGGACCCTAACATGAGTCTATGTGTAAAATCAATTAAATATGAGATTTTTATTCATTCTAATTCTTGTAGTCGATCCTCCCGAGGTGCTAGGATCCTCATGAAATAGAAACTGTTTGAATAAGGAAAATTTGACTGAGATTGTGGGACCAGCACTAGTTGCTCCTCTTTCTGTTTCAACCCTGTTATATCCTGCTGGATATTTTATTGACCTATTTATTTGAAAAATTATTGACTAAAAAGACTTTTAGCAAATGACTATTGGTCGTGATAAAATAATGTTTGATAAGGTAAAGAGAAGATTTGTAGCTAGTTGTTTGGCTTTATTAATCAACTTATGTTCATACAGCAACTTATTTTCAAAATCAGGTTGAAGCTAAGTTAAATATCATATCAAGAAATAATTTTGACTCTCTGGTATTGTAATTGAGAAAAAATATATAGTTTTTCTTTACTTCTCCATTTCTTAAGCCTGGGCTATTTATTTTTTTAAGTTTTGAGTCCCTCATCACCATCTTTGTATGAACGTTTTTAAATTAACCACATGTTTTCTTATAGTACCTAAGCAGTTTAAACTTTAAAATTTTGTTTCCTTGTCTTTTTAATTTTAGCTGAAAAGCATTTCTGTCCTGATTTTCTTTAGTGATCTATTTTAAGCATTATTTTTGATAAGTTATAATCTATTTTTAACCTTTTTTCTAAAATTCTTTTGTTGTATTAAACTTCCTGAAATTGAAGATATTATTGATGTGACATTGAGAATGCATGTATATGTAGTTTGAAAACATCTTTTCAGGACCTACTATAATTATACCTTTATTTCAGATGAGGTGGAGGACCATCCTACTACGATATTATTTTTTCTTGGTTACTTGTCTACTTACTGCTCTTGAAGCCGTGCCTATAGACATAGACAAGACAAAAGTAAAACATACTCAACCTGTGGAGAGCGCAAAGATAGAAGCACCTGTAAGTCAAACGATAAAGAAAACCTTGTGGGGAGAATTTTAACTAAAATATTGCTAATATTTCTTACTTATAAAATTGGACATTTAGAAACTATTCCTGAAATATCAGTGAAAAGTGTATTGGATAAGCATATATTGGTTAATGTTAGACAATGTTTATTTAATGTAGTTAGTATTAGGTAGTGCATAGAAAAATTAATCATAATACAATTCCAGTGTAGAGCTAAACAGCCAAGAAAACATGGTATTATATTCAAAGGAGAGACAGATAGCAATGAGGAGAGACAGGTGGCAATATGGTAAAAGCAATTAATATTATTGCTTAAGTCTTCATTGTCTAAGCCATATAGAAAGTCTGCCTTTATGTAACAGTAACATATGGTATTGGTTCTGATACAAAACTCTTCACTTAAGAAATGCAGGGGCCGGCCCCGTGGCCGAGTGGTTAAGTTTGCACACTCTGCTTCAGCAGCCCAGGGTTTTGCTGGTTTGGATTCTGGGCACAGACACGGCACTGCTGATCAGGCCATGCTGAGGTGGCATTCCACGTGCCACAACTAGAAAGACCGACAACTAAAAAATATACAACTATATACTGGGGGGTTTTGGGGAGAAGAAGGAAAAAAATAAAATCTTTAAAAAAAAAACAAGAAATACAGTTTTTTGGGGCTAGCGTGGTGGCGTAGTGGTTAAGTTCACGTGCTCTGCTTCTGCGGACCCAGGGTTCACAGGTTTGGATTCTGGCGTGGACCTACACACTGCTCATCAGGCCATGGTCTGGTGGCATCCCATATATACAGTAGAGGAAAATTGGCACAGATATTAGCTCAGGGACAATCTTCCTCACCAAAAAAAAAAAAAAAGGAAGAAAAAATACAACTTTTTAACTTTGTCTAAACTATCAAAGTAGCTATGTCTCAGTGCCATTTTGCTAAACCTTTTTTTTTTTAGGATTGAGATCTTTAGATGCAGGGAAGGAAAAACTTTCAGAAGCATTATTGTCTGTTTCTTTATTTGAAGGATACTGGACTTTATTATGATGAATATCTCAAGCAAGTGATTGATGTGCTGGAAACAGATAATCATTTCAGAGAAAAGCTCCAGAAAGCAGATATAGAGGAAATAAAGGTAAATGTAATTAAATAATTATTTAACAAACATTTGAGCATGCCAGACACCGAACTAAGTACTGAGGATACAAAGATGAGACGCATTCCCAACCCTTAAAGAACCCTCAAGGGAGAACAATGTCCAGAAAAAGATTAATAAAAAGCACATATGATGAGTGTGTAATATATTTTGGAGATACAGAGGATGAACATAGAATTCAGTATCAAGCCGTGGGGGAAGCGGGAAGGCATTTTTCCTGGTGGAGATTATGCCAGTGCTTAAAGATGTGACCGAGAAAAGGAGAGAGACTGGAAGGCATCCCACGCAAAGGTGCACAAGTATGGAGACAGGAGATATATAGCAAACTGGAGATAGTAATTGTTGCTGGAACCTAAAGTGGGAAGTGGAGGCAATGATTGGCTAAATGACGAGGTTGGAAAGAGTCATGGGCTAGATGATGGAGGGCCTTTTACATCATGTTAAGGGGCTTCCATCATGATGTGAGGACAGCAGGGAGCTATTCAAAGGTTTAGAATAGGTTAAGTTCTGGTGTTTTAATCAGGTCCGGATTAATAGAAGAGGTAATGGGACATCTCTTAGGTCAATAGGGGAGGTTTAACTATTTGCCTCAGTCCTAAGAACCTTATCAGACATAATCCTAGCCCTGGACATCTCCTTAGTACTCGTAATAAAGAAAGGGAGTTGTAAGATCTGACACGAGAAATTCTTTTGAAGCCCATCCTCGAAGGGCAGTGAATCAGTTTAGTTGGGTTTATCTTAGAGTCGGAGAATAAAGAAAATTTTCAACGATTTCGTTTTAAACTTTCAGTTATATCTCTCAAGATAGTTTTGTTTGTTTACTTATTTCTATTTATTTATTTGTTTTTAACTTTCCTAAAAAATGATCTTGCCTGTTTCTAGAATCAGAGAACTTTGTTTGAAAGAACCTTTCTTGGTCAAATATCCTTCTTATTTTCGTCACTGTCCCTGGTGGGTTCCTTTGAAAGACTGACCGGTGTCGGGCTGGGCCACTCTCAGAGCCTGTGTGTGGCTTTTAGTTCACATTCTCCTCCTGGAGGCTGTGAACAGTCCCGGGGAAAGCCAGCAGCGCTAAGGCAGTAATTCCCCCAAATTGTCTTGAGAATAATCTTGTGCTTTCTTTGAAGAATTAATTTGACCTGTGGAGCTAATTTCCTGGGGTGAGTGATATTTAATGTAGAACTTTCAGTGTCTCTTATCTACTTAAATTAGGACTAAGAGCATTATTTGGGGGTAATGGAAAATGTGGATAACGGGAGGTCCTATCCTGAGATAACCTGGGTAGAGGAAGCAGCAAGCTTCCTGGCTTGGCGTTGGGAATATTCTGTAATTGTCTTCCCCTCCCAATCAGTTCCTGTTCCCTATTGAGGGACGTCAGAGAGTGAAAATGAAGTAAGTCAAACAGTTATTCAGTGACAGTTATTCAGTGACTCAACAGTTAATCTTTGCACATAAATGAAAAAGAAATAAGAGTAAAAACAGACAATAAAACCCAAGCTAACAGAATCACTACAAACAGCTCAGCAAAAACTCTGGTCTCAGGAAAAACTGGGAAAAAATGGTTAGAATTTGTCCTTTCCTTTTCAGCCAAGCATTTTGAAGGGGGAGTCTTCCTACATGTCTTTACTTCCCCAGCGTTGTGTAGTGGAAAAATGTGCTTTCGCGGAGGGTGTCCGTGACTTCTTAATTGCCAAACTCAGTACATGCTTCTTATTCCTCTTCTTACTGGACTCCTTTATTTCATCCCAGTGGTTCTCAGATTTTAGGGCTTGTTCAAACAGATTTCTGGGCCCCACCTCTGGAGTTGCTGATTCAGTCAGTCTAGGGCCTGCATTTCTAAAGTTCCCAGGTCATGCTGATGCTTCCACTTGGGACCACACTTCGAGAACCATTGTTTCATCTGATGGTAATGACTGTTGTCTCCTTGAAATATGCTACTCTTTCTGCTCCTATAACAGCGTATTCTCCTGTTCTTCTCCCTCTCTGAACATTCTTTCTTGGTCTCCTTGTGGGGTTTCTTTTTCTTACGTTCGTCGGCAGACCCCATTGACTTGGTCCTAAAAGGTTTGTCTGCCTAATTGCTTGTTAGACTTGCAACTTGTGATTACAAACACATTTGTAAACAAGAGGAAGTAAACCACAAGCTATTTTATTTCTTAAATTTTGAAACATGTATCTCATTACTTCTTTATGAAAAAAGTACTCAAAGGAGACAACCTAAAAAAGATGAGCTTTGAAAAATTATTTATATATGGAATGACTAAAGCTTATGGAGGCCAAGTTATTTTTTAAAAAGTTTTTGAAATATAGCTCATATGCCACAAAATTTGCCCCTTGAAAGCATACAATTCAGTGGTTTTTAGTATATCCACAGAGTCACGTAACCATCGCCACTACTTTTAGAATAATTTCGTTACCCCCAAAAGAAGTCCTGTACCCATTAAACAGTCACTTCCCATTTCCACCCCCTCCTCAGCCCCTGGCAACCGGTGATCCACTTGCTATCTCTATGGATTTGCCTATGCTGGACATTTCATATAAATGGAGTCCTACAATATGGGGCCTTTGTGTGTGGCTTCTCTGGCAGCATAATGTTTTCAAGGTTCATCGTGTTATAGCATGTCTCAGTATATTCATTCCCTTTTATGGCTGAATAATATTCCACTTTATGGATAGTCCATATTTTATCAATTCATCAGTCGGTGGACATTTGGGTTGCTTCCTCTACATTTTTGGCTAGTATGAATAATGCTGCCATGAACATTCATTTACAAGTTTTTATGGGAACATATGTTTCAATTCTTTAGGTATATACCTAGGAATGGAATTGCTGGGTCATGTGTACCTCTGTGTTTAACTTTTTGAGGAACTGCCAAGTTGTTTCCAAAGTGGCTGTACCATTTTACAATTCGAGTTACTTTTTGAGTTTCTCCTTTGTGCTTTAATTATGCTTTTCTAAATTTTATGGTTTTTAGACATCTTGATTTTAGAATTACAAACTGAATCTCTTCTGAAAGAGATTCTACTTGTAATATCAAATTTATCTAAATTAGTCAAAAGTATTTCCCACTACCATATTATAACCCTATTTTTAATATAGTGTATCTGGCCTAAAGATGTAATGTAATAGATAAAATGATTCATCTTGTTGACAGAGTGGGAGGCTAAGCAAAGAGCTGGACTTAGTAAGTCACCGTGTGAGGACAAAACTTGATGAACTAAAAAGGCAAGAAGTAGCAAGGTTAAGAATGCTAATTAAAGCTAAATTGGATTCCCATCAAGGTAAGTGCTAAATAAAAGGTAGGAAAATTTCAATATTTGGTTGTTAAGATCAGTTTCCATTAGCACATGCCATGTACTTGTAGTCAAAATTTAATGTTAGTGCAGTCATGTGTTGCTTAACGGTGGGGATGCAATCTGAGAAATGCATCATTAGGCGGTTTCATCACTGTGTAGACATCATAGAGTGTCCTCACACAAACCTAGATGGTATAGCCTGCTACACACCTAGTCTATATGGTACTAATTTTATGGGACCACCATCGTATGTGCAGACCATCATTGACTGAAACGTCATTATGTGGCACAGGACCGTATTGATTTGGCTTCTCTTAATTTTTAAAATTTAAATTTTTGAATAGGTAATATAGTCACATCATTTGAAAGTCAAAATGATTAGCCTTAAATAATTATATCAATGAAAAGGAAGAATGAAAAGTAATGAATTAAGCCACTGATTTAAAAGATGAAAAATAGCATCAAAGCAAACCAAAAGAAAGCAGAGAGAAAATCTTATTAGAACAATTCCCATAGATGAAACAGAAAAATCGTCAGAGAGCTGGCTCCACTAAAAACCCCAGACCCAGGGGCCAGCCCAGTGGTACAGTGGTTAAGTTCCCACATTCTGCTTTGGTGGCCCAGGGTTCACCGGTTTGGACCTCAGGTGTGGACCTATGCACCACTTGTCAAGCCATGCTGTGGCAGGTGCCCCATGTATAAAGTAGAGGAAGATTGGCACGGATGTTAGCTCAGGGCCAGTCTTCCTCAGCAAAAAGAAGGATTGGCAGCAGATGTAAGCTCAGGGCTAATCTTCTTCAAGAAAACAAAAAGCCCAGGCCCAGACAGTGTCAAAGGGAATTCTGTCAAACCATTAAAGAGCAGATTATCAATGCTTTTAAAACTATTCCAGGCGTAGAGAAAGAAGGAAACCTTCCACACTCATATTATGTATTGATGCCAAAACCAAAATTATTGTACGTCAAAAAATACTGTATCATAGCAAGTTGATTTATTTCAGAAATGCAAGATTGACTTAATGTTAGGAAACCTGGTACTGTAAATCATCATATGAATAGAAATAAGAAGAAAAAATTTTTGATGTGACGAAGGAAATCATAGAATCAAAGGACAAATGATAAATTAGAATAAGTCTTTGAAACTTGTATTATTTTAAATTAAGGCTATTTTTTTTAGAGCAATACAAGATTCACAGCAAAACTGAGGATATCCCATATATCCCCTGCCCCCAAATATGAGTAGCCTCCCCCATTACCAACATCTCCCACCAGAGGGGTGCATTTGTTACAACTAATGAACCTACACTGACACATCGTAATCACGGGAAGTCCATGGTTTACATTTCTATGGGTTTAGACAAATTTACAGTGACCTGTGTCTGCCGTTATATTATCATACACGGTAGTTTCACTGCCCTAAAAATCCTCTGTGGTCTGCCGTTCATCCTCCATATTCTTTTACTTCCAGACTATGAGAAGATTAAATAGTTATGAGGTAGAATTTTTGAAATGAGAAGATATCTTAAAGAAAGTAATCTTTATGATCATCTCCATATGTATGGAAAAGGCATTTGACAAAAGTTAACATCCATTCTTAATTTTAAAAAAGTAATAAAATAGTAATCAGTAGATACTTCTGTGACATGATCAGATATGTCCAATTCAGCTGTATCATGCTTCATGGGGAAACAGAAGTACGTATTCGAACTGAAATCAGGAACAAGGCAAGGATACACACTGTCACCAGTAGTAATTAACATTGTACTGGAGGTACTAGCCAAGGCAATTGTACAAATGAAAAAAACTGAAGATAAAGTAATTGGAAAGGAGGTGATAAAACCATCTCTATTTGCAGATGATATGGTTTTATACCTAGAAAACCCAAAGTAATTGACTGAAAAACTTAGTATAAACAATGGGAAAATTCAGCAAGATAAACTTAATATACAGAAACCAATATTTTTCATATGTACAAACAATAGCCAGTTAGAAGATAGAATGGAAGAAAAGACTCCATTTGTAATACCAAGAAAGATAAAATACCTAGAATAAAACTATTAAGAAATGTGCAAGACTTTAACACAAATACTTTAAAACACTTCTGAAGGACAGAAAAGCAGACTTGAAAAAAAGTGGAAAGACACAACATCTTTTTGATACAAAGACTCAACATTATGACCATGTCACTTTTCCCTAGGTGCATTTATAAGTTTAACGTGATTCATGGGGCTGCCCCGGTGGCACAGTGGTTTAGTTTGCATGTTCTGCTTTGGCAGCCGGTTCAGATCTCGGGTGGGGACCTATGCACTGCTTATCAAGCCATGCTGTGGCAGGTGTCCCACATATAAAATAGAGGAAGATGGGCACGGATGTTAGCTCAAGGCTAATCTTCCTCAAGAAACAAAACATGATCCAAATAAAAATATGTACTTTCTTCTGGTACTAGCCAAGTTATGTTTTTTTTTTTTTTTTGGTGAGGAAGATTGGCCCTGAGCTAACATCTGTTGCCAATCTTCCTCTTTTGGCTTGAGGAAGATTGTCCTGAGCTAACATCTGTGCTAGTCTTCCTCTATTTTGTATGTGGGACGCTGCCACAGTGTGGCTTGATGAACAGTGTGTAGGTCTGTGCTTAGGATCCCAACCCACGAACCCTGGGCCACCAAAGTGGAGTGCTTAAACCTAATTACTATATGCCACCGGGATGGCCCCCAAGTTACTTTTAAAGTTCATATGAAAAAGGAAACAAGCAAGGAAAGCTACATACCTCAGAAGAAAAAAGAACAAGGAAAAAGGACTAGATATATTAGATATTAAAATATATCACTAAACCTCAGTCGTTAGAACTGTGTGGTTTTGGTATAAGTAGAAAGACCAGTGGAACAGAATAGAAATTCCAGAAGTAAAATTAAATATATGTAGAATTTAGTTTACATTAAAGGTGGTATCTCATTATTAGTGGGATAAAGATAGATTTTTAAAAAATATAAATAGTGTTGGTACAATTGGGTAGCCATTTGGAAAAAAGTACAGTTAGATCTATCTCATATGCATCAAGATAAGTGCAAACAAATCAGAGATTTAAGTGTAGAAAATAAAACTATCAAAGCACTAGGTGGCAACATAGGTGAATTCCTTTATTATTTGGAATGGCCTTTCTAGTTATGAATCAAAATTAAGGGGCCAGATTTGGCACGTGGGAGATCCTCCAGGCTGGCTCCTGTGTCCTTGTGACATGCCGCATAGGTTGGTTGTGTGGGTGATTCATTGTCATTAGTGAACATCTGAACATTCATTCATGGTGGAAGGGTAGTTCTTGAACTTCAGCTTGCATAAGAATCACCTAGGAGCTAGTTAAAAATGCAGATTACTGGTTCTCACCTCCAGATATTCTGATTCTGGGGATTAGTAATCTGCATTTTAGACATATACCTCTGGTCAATGAAATCACGTTGGAGAAATGCTTGTGCAGAGCATTAAGCTCCCTGCTGGTGAATAGACTTAAAAACAAGAACCAAATGCTCCTTATCCTGAAATTAAGGATGTCAATGAGGGGTAAATTGAGCTCATCCCATACTACTTCAGGTGGTCAGACACACAAGGTGATTCCATCCTTGAAGCCAGGTCCAAGGTGTTGTGAGATTTTTTTCCCCTTAGATAACCTCCATCCCTCAATCTTAGCAATATTTTCTTTGTTCCAAGATAGCAGGTGAATTTCATTATCTAAAGAAAACAGTCTGATTTGCTTAGAAAACTTACAAATATTTTCTCATTGATTCAATTTATGAATTGAAATTTCTCATAATTTGGAGAAAGGCTTAAAGGGTCTTAATTTTTTTTGGTATGATTTTTTAAAGTAGGTAATATATTCACATGGTTTAAAACCAGAACATATAAGAAGGTATAAGCAAAAAGCTCCTGGATATTTTTGTAGCCTGTCAGTGCCCATTGCCCCCTAACACCTATCTTTTCTGGGTTTCCTTTTTTTTTTTAAAGTTTTCTTTTAGAATTTTTCCTTCTTCTCCCTAAAGCTCCCTGGTACGTAGTTGTGTATATTTTTAGTTGTGGGTCCTTCTAGTTGTGGCATGTGGGACGATGCCTCATCATGGCTTGATGAGTGGTGGTAGGTCCTCGCCCAGGATCTGAACCTGTGAAACCCTGGGCCGCCAAAGCAGAGCGCACAAACCCAACCACTCTGCCACGGGGCTGGCCCCTGGGTTTCTTTGTTTTTATATACGCAAATACCAATAAAGGTTCATATTTTTCCTCTCTTTTTATACAAAAGATAGCATACAATATACATTTTGTGCCTTGTATTTTTCTTTTAACAATACATTTTGGAGATCTTTCTGTGTTAGTACACAGAGACCATCTTCATTTTTTTTTTTTTAACAGCTATGTAGATTTCTATTATATGGATATACCGTAATTTATTTAACCAGGCCCCTGTTGATGGACATTTGGGTTATTTCTAGTGAAGGCTCTTGTACATATATTGCTATGTATTCATATAGGATTATCTCTAGGATAGATTTCCCATGGTAAAGTTGTTAAACCAGAAGATATATGTATTTGTAATTTTGATAGATGCTGCCGTCTCCACCACTATTGTACCAATGCACAGTCCCACCAGCGATGATTTCTCACAGCCTTGCTGATGCTATGTATCTTCAAACTCTACGAGTTTTGCCATTCTGTTAGATGGTGTAATAGTGCAGTTTTAATATGTATTTCTCTTGTTTTGAGTAAGGTTAAGCATCCATTTATACATTTCATTGTCTGGTCATATCCTTTAAGGCTGGGTCTTATAACAAATCTTTTCTTCGTAAGTAAAACTAGTACAGTGCTCTACTAAGAATTCAGTGAAAGCTTAGTTGAACTAAATCTAGCAGTTTCTTACTTTCTGGCATAACAAAATGTGCCAGGCTCATCTTATACCTATCCTACTGCAGCCCTGAAATCAGCCATTTCTCTGAGGATTCTTGGTTCTTTTTAATGGGGCATAATATTACAGACCAGCGAGCTGGTACTAGGTGTACTTACTGCTTCTGAAATATATTTTCTTCTGGGTACTTTCATTGGATAGAGGTTGGAAACATATATGCATATGTGTATGCATCTGTCCACATCTGTCCACATATACATACATGCACATACGTTGATGTATACATGTGTATAATATACATACGTATACACATGAAACATACATGCATATACATGTGCATATTTTAGAAATAATAAGTTCACACAGATAGCACTAATTCCCGTCCATTTCCACAGCTTGCTTTCTTACCTTCCATTATTTCATATTTGTATATTCCTTTTTCCTAAGTGAGAACCCTGACTTCTAACAACATCAACATATGTACTATTTTGCTCATTTCTGTCATACAACTGAAATAGTCCAGAATCACTTTACCCATTCAACTACAATAAACTGTAGCTTGTTTTTAAAAATTCTTTACAAAGAAAAACAATTGATGTTTCTTTAAAAATAAGTCATAATTCAAATGAATTTACCTGAATTAGATTTTTTTTTTTTTTTAAAGATTTTATTATTTCCTTTTCCTCCCCAAAGCCCCCCGGGTACATAGTTGTGTATTCTTCGTTGTGGGTTCTTCTAGTTGTGGCATGTGGGACGCTGCCTCAGCGTGGTCTGATGAGCAGTGCCATGTCCGCGCCCAGGATTCGAACCAACGAAACACTGGGCCGCCTGCAGCGGAGCGCACGAACTTAACCACTCGGCCACGGGGCCAGCCCCTACCTGAATTAGATTTTTATTGTTCCATAAAGGATTCACTGGATCAGCATTCAAAAAATTCACATAAATTTTAGAGCAATTCTTTTTAGAAATTCTACTTAGACCTTTGATGAGGGCAGTATATTAGAGTTTATCTAATTAAAAGTAGGAAATTTGGTAGTTTTACAATAGCAAAAATTTTTTTTACTGTTAGTGTACTGATAGTCAACTGGTCTTTTAGAAATAACATAAAAATGTACGTATTACATTGTATTCCATTCTAGATTCAAAGACATTACCTTTGCCTAAAAATAATGATATGTACAATATTCTAAAAGAAAATATGAACACTTAGATTATAATCTAAAACTTTGACTTTTCTTATAAAATCCCCCCACAGGAATAAATGTGAATGCTCATTTTTTTTCTTGTTAAAGCCTCTTGGTTTTTTTTACATTTTATTTTATTGAGGTCATAATAGTTTATAACATTGTGAAATTTCAGTTGTACGTTATTATTTGTCAGTCACCATACATATGTGCCCCTTTACCCCTTATGCCCAACCCCCAACCCCCTTCCCCTCTGGTAACCACTAATCTGTTCTCTTTGTCCATGTGTTTATCTTCCATATATGAGTGAAATCATATGTTGTTTGTCTTTCTCTGTCTGGCTTATTTTGCTTAACATAATACCCTCAAGGTCCATCCATGTTGTTGCAAATGGGACGATTTTGTCTTTTTTAATGGCTGAGTAATATTCCATTGTGTGTGTGTATACCACATCTTCTTTATCCATTCTTCAGTCGATGGGCACTTGGGTTGCTTCCACGTCTTGGCTATTGTGAACAATGCTGCAATGAACATAGGGGTGCATAAGTCTCTTTGAATTGTTGATTTCCAGTTCTTTAGATAAATACCCAGTAGTGGGATAGCTGGGTCATATGGTATTTCTATTTTTAATTTTTTGAGAAATCTCCATACTGTTTTCCATAGTGGCTCACCAGTTTGCATTCCCACCAGCAGTGTATGAGGGTTCTCTTTTCTCCATATCCTTGCCAACATTTGTTATTTTTTTCTTGGTGATTATAGCCATTCTGACAGGTGTAAGGCGATATCTCAACGTCGTTTTGATTTGGATTTCCCTGATGATTAGTATATTGAACATCTTTTCATGTGCCTATTGACCATCCGTATGTCTTTTTTGGAAAACTGCCGGTTCATATCCTCTGCCCATTTTTTGATCAGGTTGTTTGTTTTCTTGTTGTTGAGTTGTATGGGTTCTTTATATATTTTGGAGATTAACCCCTTGTCAGATATATGATTGGCAAATATCTTCTCCTAGTTGGTGTGTTGTCTTTTCATTTTGTTCCTGGTTTCCTTTGCTTTGCACAAGCTCTTTAGTCTGATGAAGTCCTACTTGTTTAGTTATTCTTTGTTTCCCTTGTCTGAGTAGACATCGTATTTGAAAAGATCCTTCTAAGCCTGATGTGAAAGAGTGTACTGCCTATATTTTCTTCTAGGAGTTGTATGGTTTCAGGTCTTACCTTCAAGTCTTTGATCCATTTTGAGTTAATTTTTGTGTATGGTGAAAGATAATGGTCTACTTTCATTCTTTTGGCTGTCCAGTTTTGCTAACACTGTTTTTTCAAGAGGCTTTCCTTTCTCCATTGCATGTTCTTAACTCCTTTGTTGAAGATTAGCTGTCCATAGGTGTGTGGTTTTATTTCTGGGCTTTCAATTCTGTTCCATTGATTTGTGTGTCTGTTTTTGCACCGGTACCATGCTGTTTTGATTACTATAGCTTTGTGGTATATTTTGAAGTCAGGGATTGTGATGCCTCCAGCTTTGTTCTTTTTTCTCAGGATTGCTTTAGCTATTTGGGGTATTTTGCTGCCCCATGTGAATTTTAGGATTTTTTGTTCTATTTCTGTGAAGAATGTCATTGGGATTCTGATAGGGATTGCTTGCATTGAATCTATAGATTGCTTTAGGTAGTATGGACATTTTAACTATGTTTATTCTTCCAATCCATGAGCAAGGAATATCTTTCCATTTCTTTATGTCGTCATCAATTTCTTTCAATAATGTTTTATAGTTTTCATTGTATAGGTCTTTCACCTCCTTCGTTAAATCTGTGAATGCTTATTCTTACTGTACCATCTATATTAATGTTTCTAGCTTCTAGTAATTGATCAGTTACAGTTTTCTCATTTTCTTTCAGATACAGGAATAGACCACCATGCTCTTCTAAAACAATTTGATCACCTAAACCACCTAAATCCTGAAAAGTTTGAATCTACAGATTTGGATATGTTAATCAAAGCGGTAAGAATAATTCCAAAAAGTGTTGTCTTTGTTGTGCCTTTGAGGCTTTGCAATTCGACAGGTAAATTCAATGAAGTGGTAATATAACTTTTATATGCTCTCTCGGATATCTTTAAAGGGAGATAGCTCAACCCTTATTAGGACAGATAATAGTGTGGGTATACAAGTCTGTAATCCCTTACTCACAATACCAAAATCCAAAACACTGTGAAAACTGAAACCTGGCTTGAATTATAGTAAGGCTATTTATAGTTTTTGTTTAGCCTAGTGTGCGTATTCATAGATTTTGCTAAGGAAGTACTCATCTGTTTGATTACAGACTCTGCAGGGATGTTGTGTAATACGTCATATATGCCATACTCCCTTTCTAAAATATAGAAAATTTTGAAACACATCTGGTCTCAGGGATTTTAGATAAGAGCTTGTAGACCTCTCATGTTGTACTGTGTGGAGTTACCAAACTAGATGTTTTAGCCTGGGTGTTATTAGATTTGGTCAAGTGGTTAGAAACCATTCTAGTTTGCTATGCTGTACAAATTTGATACAGTCCCTTCATTTTTCTTCTTCTTCTTCTTTTCAAAATCAATTTATGTTTTACTTGCTTGTGAGAAACTTCCTAAAGTTGAAGCTAGCTTTTAGCTTTTAGTTTCTTTGAATGCCTACATCCCTGGTAATAATAATGACTAAAGTAAAATAGTAGAATTTTAAAAAGGAGTCCAGTATGTTTTGGCCTTCCTATACTGCCTCTGTTAGAGAGTATGCTATATGCCAGAAAGACTTTATTTATGTTTTTCAAACACATCTTTTTATTTGATTTAAATATTGCATTATAGGCTACAAGTGATCTGGAACACTATGATAAAACTCGACATGAAGAATTTAAAAAATATGAAATGATGAAGGAACATGAAAGGAGAGAATATTTAAAAACACTGAATGAAGAAAAGAGAAAAGAAGAAGAATCTAAATTTGAAGAAATGAAGAAAAAGCATGAAAATCATCCCAAAGTTAATCATCCAGTAAGGATTAAGACTTTATGAAACCATAGTTAGGTGAAGATACTTCTTTGTATCAGATAGTAGAATTTTATCATAAATTACTAGTACTTACATCTTGATTCTTAATTCTGTGAAATTTCTCAAATTTATATTTTATTTTGGGAATATACGCTTTAGATTATATTTTGTTTTGAGTGTTTTTTAAAAATTGATTCACAGGGAAGCAAAGATCAACTAAAAGAGGTATGGGAAGAGACTGATGGATTGGATCCTAATGACTTTGACCCCAAGACATTTTTCAAACTACATGGTAACAGATTTGATACAAATATTAATATTTATTATCTGCTGTTTGAGAAATTATGGTTGCTTTACTCTTAATTGATTTCTGCCAGGGTCTGCTGTTGAGTCCTGTTGATAGCAAATGTTTAGAGTTTTTCTCTGGTAATGTAATAGTCTTTATTGTTGGTCTGCAGTATAAAATATTTTAGATCAGTAGCTGTGTCTGCTTTTACTTTTGGTTCATTATGTGACTTAATGCAAGGTTCTCTGTAAACTGATGATGTCTCTGTGATTAGCTAGGTTATATCTAACAGGCTTTATGCTATGATGTTAAAATTTGCTTTTATTCTTATAGTGTATTGTTTTATTTTATACTTTTGGAAAAAAATTGGTTAAGATATATTTTCTTAACCAACTGTAATGAATTATAAATAAGTAGTGAATTGTTATCAGTTGGACTGATCTGAGGCTTCAGAAAAAGAAGAAACCTTTTTCTGTAGGATATTGATGCTTTGTGTCAGTGCTACGTTTGCAAGCTGTTTGTCAATAGTTGTATTTTTATTATTTATTTTCTAAGGCATTAAAATCAATTTTTGCATTTGTAACTTTTAAACTTTAGATGTCAATAGTGATGGCTTCCTAGATGAACAAGAATTAGAAGCCTTATTTACTAAAGAGGTATGTGAGTTCATTAAGTATTCAGTGTTTTTGTTCTCTTTTTCCTTCTATTATCTTCCTTTATGTTGGTTTTAAAATTTTCTTTTTAGTTGGAGAAAGTATATGACCCAAAAAATGAAGAGGATGATATGGTAGAAATGGAGGAAGAAAGGCTTAGAATGAGAGAACATGTAATGAATGAGGTATGTTTTAAAAGTTTAACAATATATGTTAACCTCTATAGATTCTTCAAGTTCTTTCAATGAATCTTACCATAGGATGGAAAATAAATATACAGAATAGGCATCTAATTAGATTTTGCATTTTTGATCCAGAATATTCAGTAGATTCCCTTAGTGTTGATAAAATAATTTATAACTACTTTAAAATATTTTAAGAGATTAAGATGCTGCTCCTATCAGCTATAAAAATTCTTTTAGAAGTAAAAAATAATGCAGTCCAATATTTGATATTTTAGCTTTTTTCCGAGAAAATCCAAAAAACCCAATACCTTAATGATACTGAACCTGAAGTGAGTTCGCTCACCCGTTGCGCAGCAAGCCAATCTCTGACACCGGGTGTGGTGGAAGAAAGTACGAATTTTATTTTTGCACAGCGCTGAGCAAGGAGAGAGGGCAGCTAACGCTGAAATCCCAAACTCCCCAAAAAGCTAAAAGGAAAGATTTTTATTTGGGGTTTTAGGTAGGGGAGGGGGAGCATATGGCCTTGGTGGTTGGAGCTTTCCCACCAGCCTGTCTTTGGCCTTGAGACACTTGCAGAGAGGAGGGAGCCCATGACCTTGCTGGTCAGCAGCTTCCCCACCAGCCTGTATCTCTTTGTGGGGAGGAGATAATCCAGGTGCTTGTCCTTGGTGATGTCTGTCTCCATGGAGGATAGTGGATTTTGGAGGCAGGAAGCCAGAGAGTAAGCAGGGAATAAGTGTTTTGGTTTTAACCCCATATATGCTGGGTTTAATGTGGGGAAACTGATATCAGGGTCGGTATCATTAATGGTTTATAACAATAAATATCTATTTCTTGTTCACATTACTAAGGTTAAAACTGATATAGACATTATTGGCAGAGTGACTAAAGCCCATTGTTTTGCTGTGGTGATTTTCACCTATTTGAGCTGTTAATGATGAATTGGGATCTTTGTTGACTGCTGGCATCCTATGCATCAAATAAATTTCTTTGGCCATTATAGAGTTCACCTTTGTCACTGAATTTACCATAGTGTATAAGAGCCATTGAAGAGAATTTGGAGAGATTGTCAACCTTAGTTTTGATTTAGTTAGTTGTTTGTTTTTAAGAAAAGATATTGACAGCATTTTAACTTGAACTCTGACTCTTGGCTAAAACAGTCCTCTTTCTGGAAAGGATTTTTCCTAGCCCAAACCCTTGGCTTCCAGAGGAAGTATACGTGGTGTAGTGAGGGAGGAAGACAGTACTGGCCTGACTAGTCAGATCAGCAGACTCAAACTTGGTGAATTTTGGGGGTATCAGGTGTATAGATATCTCATTGTATTTTCAAATTTGAATTATATAGAAGAGAAAGATACCTATTTTCTGATTCTAATGTAATTGAGTACTCCATTCATGGTTTTTTCCCCTCGGTTTCTGTGGATGTTAGGCTACTCCTAATTGCTGTATGTTTATTTAGTAGCGTGTAGTAGAAGGCAGTTTCTAGAGTCTAAATAATATGCGAAAGGATTATTTTATTTATACATTTTCCTTTAATCAGGTTGATGCTAACAAAGACCGACTGGTGACTCTGGAAGAGTTTTTGAAAGCTACGGAAAAAAAGGAATTCTTGGAGCCAGATGGCTGGGAGGTAATAGAACCTACTTCAAATGGCATGTGTGGTTCAAGAAATTCTACGTCAGTCTATTCTACTTTTAACTTTTATTCCCCATTATGTTTGCATGTGTAGTCTTACTGTCTTGGCTTTTCATATAAAATGTCACTATAAAGTAATGAACTTAATTTCTTGGAAAGCTTGTGGCAATTGATCTCTCATTTGTCATCATATTGCATCTAATTAGAAGTCTTCTTAAAATTCTACTCTTTTAAGTGTAAAGTAATGTTCACTCTTGAAAATTAGACATATAGATACATTTAAAGAATAAACTAGAAGTTACCTATAATCCTGCCATCCAGTGGCAGACACTTAATTATGCATTGTATTAGGCCAATTTGGAAATAGTATGCAGTCTGTATATTTAGTATATACATATATAGCATACAGTGTATAAACAATATACTGTCCCATTTTTAATTTATATATACACATAAATTCATATCTATTTGTTTTTTAAAATGGCTTCATACTGTATAAATGATTTTGTATGTTTGTGAAATTGTTTTTTTTTTTTTAATTCTATTTTTTTTTTTGGAGGAAGATTAACTAACATCTGCTGCCAATCCTCCTCTTTTTGCTGAGGAAGACTGGCCCTGAGCTAACATCTGTGCCCGTCTTCCTCTATTTTATATGTGAGACGCCTACCACAACATGGCTTGACAAGTGGCGTGTAGGTCTGCACCCGGTCTCTGAACTGGTGAATCCTGGGCCGCTGAAGTGGAATGTGTGAACTTAACCACTACGCCACCGGGCTGACCCCTGAAACTGTTTTTTTAATTTGACAGTATTTTGTGAACATTTGCTAATGCCGGTCCTCAAAAACATGATTTAAAAAATGACTACTTAGCATGCAGTTGTGTGGTTGTAACATAATTTATATAATCATTCTTCCAGATTCAGACATTTTGAGTCAATTCCAATTTTTTTTTTTACTGTAGTAAATAACACTATGATGATTATCCGTTTGTTCATACATTTTTGGGCATGCGTGATGACTTCCCTGGGATTAATTCCCAGAAATAGAACCATTCTCAAGGTTTATGAACATTTTTTTAGTTTTTAAATATATCTTGTCAAATTGCTCCAGAAAGGTATACCAATTTATGCCATAGCTTACTGTATGTTAATGAGTGCATACACATCTTTAAAAGAGTGGTTGAGAGTGGGCGGAGCAAAATGGTGGGGTGAGCTGACCCAGGATTCTCTCCCCTCCAAAATACAACAAAAGATTGGAAGAACTGAATTTCAGAGAATAAACATAATGCCAGCTCGTTAGAGACCTACAATACCAAGAAGGCAGAGATCATAAATCCTACTTACAGCCTCGGAGGCGCTGGAACGGTAGGAGAGAACATCGCTCCCTCCCCTAGAGTCTGCGATCGCTGCAGCGTGGGTCGGGAAGGAGCGTGGGAGGGGCCGTGCCACCGGGGGATCATCCAGGACTCCTGCCGCTGATTCAGTGGAGACCCACTGACGGGAGGGAAAGCTTCTGTCGGCGGGGACCCTATAAATCAAGGGCCCTGGGAGACCAGAGAACAGAACTGATCTGAACCCAGACCGGTGGGTGTGAGTAACAGCCCCTCCCCCCCAGCAAAGCCAGTGGGCGCAGCCATCTTGCCCCAAGGCGGAGAGCTAACACGCCGCTCTCGACCCCCATCTAGTGGCGACAGGCTGTAACTGCAACTGAATTCTACCACCATGAGGAAAATCTGCTCCTCTACCATCCAGCAATTTATAAAAGCCCCAGACCAGAAGGAAAACAATAAAAACACAGAATTAAGTCCTGAGGACTTGGAATTAGGTAAACTAAGTGATAATGAATTCAGAGCAGCTATAATAAAAAAACTCAATGAGGTAGAGAGAAAGATAGAGAAACAAGCTGAGTTCTGGAGTTACTTCACGAAAGAGATTGAAATCATAAAGAAGAATCAAACAGAATTACTTGAGATGAAAAACACAATGGACCAGATAAAACAGAATACGGATTCCCTGAATGCCCGTGTAGACAACATAGAGGAGCAAATCAGCATAATCGAGGACAGACAGGCTGAATGGCGCCAGACAGAGGAAGAAAGAGAACTAAGAATTAAAAAAAAAGAGGAAAATCTCCGAGAGATAATGGATTCAATGAGGAGTAAGAACATAAGGATCATAGGAATTCCCGAGAATATGGAAAAGGAAAATGGAGCAGAAAGTGTGCTTAACGAAATTATTGAAGAGAACTTCCCAAATCTAGGGATCGATGGAGAAATGTGTGTAGAGGAGGGTTTTAGATCTCCTAGATTTGTCAATGTAAAAAGACCCACCGCAAGGCACATAATAGTAAAGTTGGCAAATAGGAATGATAAGGAAAGAATACTCAGGGAAGTAAGAAAAAAAAAGAGAATAACCTATAAAGGAGCCCCTATCAGACTGTCAGAGGATTTCTCTACAGAAACCCTACAAGCTAGGAGAGAATGGAGTGATATATTCAAAGCTTTAAAGGATAAAAACCTTCAGCCAAGAATACTCTATCCAGCAAGAATTTCCTTCAGATATGAGGGAGAAATTAAATCTTTCCCAGACAAACAAAAGTTAAGGGAATTTGTAACTAAAAGCCCTCCATTACAAGAAATCCTCAAGAAGGCTCTCATACTTGAAAAAAGAAAAAAGGGAGAAAGGGGACACAATCCACAGACTAGGGAGACTGATGGATAGAACCAGAACAGGATAGCAAATATTCAATTATAGCATTAGGGTAAAGGTAAGGAAACTACCAAAACAAGGATGATCTTAGCACTCTAACTACAAATGAATAAGACGAGTTGGAATAAAAAATGAAAATAATTATTTAGGAGGGGAAGAGCAAAGGGTCTAAATCAGTATTGGTTGAGTAAGTAAGAGACCACCAGAGAATAGACTATATTATACACAAGATTCTAAATACAAACTTCAAGGTAGACACTAAAATAAAGTACAGAACAGAGTCACAAATCATAGATAAGGAAAAATCTAAGAAACCCAGCATAAGAAATTGCAGTATTAAATGGGTAGTCTAAAGCACACAGGAAAAGAAACACAGGAAAACAAGATAATGAGCGACAGATTGACAGCATTAAGTCCACATGCATCAGTAATCACTCTCAATGTGAACGGATTGAACTCTCCAATAAAAAGACACAGAGTGGCAAAATGGATTAAAGAACAAGATCCAACAATTTGTTGCCTCCAGGAAACACACCTCAGCCCCAAGGACAAACACAGACTCAGGGTGAAGGGGTGGAGGACAATACTTCAAGCAAATAGCAAGGAAAAAAAGGCAGGTGTTGCAATTCTCATATCAGACCAAGTGGATTTCAAAATAAGACAGGTAAAGAGAGACACGGAGGGACAATATATAATGATCAAAGGGACACTTCATCAAGAAGAAATAACGCTTATAAATATCTATGCACCCAACACAGGAGCACCAAGATTCATAAAGCAACTATTAACAGACCTAAAGGAAGATGTTAAAAACAACACAATAATAGTAGGGGACCTCAACACCCCACTCACATCAATGGACAGATCATCCAGACAGAAAATCAACAAGGAAATAGTGGAGCTGAATGAAAAACTAAAACAATTGGACTTAATAGACATATATAGATCACTCCACCCTGAAGGAGCTGAATACACATTCTTCTCAAGTGCACATGGAACATTCTCTAGGATAGACCATATGTTGGGAAACAAGGCAAGCCTCTACAAATTTAAAAAAATTGAAATAATAACAAGCATCTTCTCAGATCATAGTGCTATAAGGCTAGAAATTAATTACAAGAAAAAAGCTGAGAAAGGCACAAAGATGTGGAGACTAAACAACACACTACTGAACAAGCAATGGATCATTGAAGAAATTAAGGAAGAAATCAAAAAATACCTGGAAACAAATGAAAATGATAGCATGCCATACCAACTCATATGGGATACAGCAAAAGCTGTATTAAGAGGAAAATTCATCGCAATACAGGCACATCTTAACAAACAAGAAAAATCCCAAATAAGCAACCTTAAAGTACACCTAACTGAACTAGAGAAAAAAGAACAAATGAAGCCCAAAGTCAGCAGAAGGAGAGAAATAATAAAAATCAGAGCAGAAATAAATACTATTGAAATGAAAAAGGCAGTAGAAAGGATCAATGAGGTTTTTTGAGAAGATAAATAAAATTGACAAACCACTAGCCAGACTTACAAGGAAAAAAAGGGAGAAAGCTCAAATAAACAAAATCAGAAATGAACAAGGAGAAATAACAACAGACTCTGCAGAAATACAACAGATTATAAGAGAATACTACAAAAAACTATATGCCAACAGAATGGATAACCTAGAGGAAATGGATAAATTCTTGGACTCCTACAATCTCCCAAAGCTCACTCAAGAAGAGGCAGACAATTTGAACAGACCAATCACAAGGAAAGAGATTGAAACAGCAATCAAAAACATCCCAAAGAATAAAACCCCAGGACCAGATGGCTTTCCTGGGGAATTCTACCAAACTTTCAGAGAGGATTTAATACCTATCCTTTTCAAGCTATTCCAAAAAATTAGGGAAGATGGAACACTTCCTAACACATTCTATGAGGCCAACATCACGCTGATACCAAAACCTGACAAGGACACCACGAAAAAAGAGAACTACAGGCCAATATCACTGATGAACATAGATGCAAAAATTCTAAACAAAATTTTGGCAACCAGAATTCAGCAATTCATCAAAAGAATCATACATCAGGATCAGGTGGGATTCATACCAGGGACACAGGGATGGTTCAACATCCGCAAATCAATCAACGTGATACCCCACATCAACAAACTGAGGAATAAAAACCACATGATCATCTCAATAGATGCAGAGAAGGCATTTGACAAGATCCAACAGCCATTTATGATAAAAACTCTGAACAAAATGGGCATAGAAGGAAACTACCTCAACATAATAAAGGCCATATACGACAAACCCATAGCCAACATCATACTCAATGGGCAAAAACTGAACCCCATCCCCCTGAAAACAAGAACGAGACAAGGATGCCCTCTATCACCACTCTTATTTAACATAGTACTGGAGGTCCTGGCCAGAGCAATCAGGCAAGAAAAAGGAATAAAAGGAATCCAAATAGGGAGGGAAGAAGTGAAACTCTCACTGTTTGCAGATGACATGATCTTATATATAGAAAACCCCAAAGAATCCATTGGAAAACTGTTAGAAGTAATCAACAACTATAGCAAAGTTGCAGGGTATAAAATCAATTTGCATAAATCAGTAGCATTTCTATACTCCAGTAATGAACCAACAGAAAAAGAACTCAAGAATACAATACCATTCACAATTGCAACAAAAAGAATAAAATACCTTGGGGTAAATTTAACTAAGGAAGTGAAGGACCTATATAATGAAAATTACAAGGCCTTTCTGAGAGAATTGGATGACGACATAAGGAGATGGAAAGACATTCCATGTACATGGATTGGAAGAATAAACATAGTTAAAATGTCCATTCTACCTAAAGCAATCTACAGATTCAATGCCATCCCAATCAGAATCCCAATGACATTCTTTACAGAATTAGAACAAAGAATCCTAAAATTCATATGGGGCAACAAAAGACCCTGAATTGCTAAAGCAATCCTGAGAAAAAAACAAAACAGGAGGCATCACAATCCCTGACTTCAAAACATGCTACAAAGCTACAGTAATCAAAACAGCATGGTACTGGTACAAAAACAGGTGCACAGATCAATGGAACAGAATTGAAAGCCCAGAAATAAAACCACACATCTATGGACAGCTTATCTTTGACAAAGGAGCTGAGGGCATACAATGGAGAAAAGAAAGTCTTTTCAACAAATGGTGCTGGGAAAACTGGAAAGCCACATGTAAAATAATGAAAATTGACCATTCTTTTTCACCATTCACCAAAATAAACTCAAAATGGATCAAAGACCTAAAGGTGAGACCTGAAACCATAAGGCTTCTGGAAGAAAACGTAGGCAGTACACTCTTTGACATCAGTATTAAAAGGATCTTTTCGGACACCATGCCTTCTCAGAGAAGGGAAACAATAGAAAGAATAAACAAATGGGACTTCATCGGATTAAAGAGCTTCTTCAAGGCAAATGAAAACAGGATTGAAACAAAAAAACAACCCACTAACTGGGAAAAAATATTTGCAAGTCATATATCTGACAAAGGCTTAATATCCTTAATATATAAAGAACTCTCGCAACTCAACCACAAAACATCAAACAACCCAATCAAAAAATGGGCTGGAGACATGAACAGACATTTCTCCAAAGAAGATATACTGATGGCCAATAGGCACATGAAAAGATGCTCATCATCGCTGATCATCAGGGAAATGCAAATCAAAACTACACTAAGATATCACCTTACACCCGTTAGAATGACAAAAATATCTAAAACTAATAGCAACAAATGTTGGAGAGGTTGTGGAGAAAAAGGAACCCTCATACACTGCTGGTGGGAATGCAAACTGGTGCAGCCACTATGGAAAACAGTATGGAGATTCCTCAAAAAACTAAAAATAGAACTACCATACGATCCAGCCATCACACTACTGGGTATTTATCCAAAGAGCCTGAAGTCAGCAATCCCAAAAGTCCTGTGCACCCCAATGTTTTTTGCAGCACTGTTTACAATAGCCAAGACGTGGAAGCAACCTACGTGCCCATCAACAGACGAATGGATAAAGAAGATGTGGTACATATATACAATGGAATACTACTCAGCTGCAAAACAGAACAAAATCATTCCATTTGCAATAACATGGATGGACCTTGAGAGAATTATGTTAAGTGAAATAAGCCAGCGAGAGAAAGATAATCTGTGTATGACTCCACTCATATGAGGAATTTAAAACTATGGACCAAGAACAGTTTAGTGGATACCAGGGGAAAGGTGGGGTGGGCACAAAGGGTGAAGTGGTGCACCTACAACATGACTGACAAACATTAATGTACAATTGAAATTTCACAAGATTGTAACCTATCAATAACCTAATACAAAAAAAAAAGAGTGGTTGAGAGGTACCAACCAAACTAGATTGAAGAAAGAACATTGTCTTTTTCTGTATGAGATATAAAATGAAAAGATTACCATTTTAATTAGATTTTTAATTGTCCAGAAAATAGTTTGAGATAGGGTGACCAACTGTCCTGGTTT
Source organism: Equus asinus (assembly GCF_041296235.1). Taxonomy (NCBI): domain Eukaryota; kingdom Metazoa; phylum Chordata; class Mammalia; order Perissodactyla; family Equidae; genus Equus; species Equus asinus. Next base: position 100,354,431 of record NC_091809.1, read on the forward strand.
AGCCAGGACTGAGGAGTTTCCTGGGGTGTGGAACTTTTCAGTGCTAAAATCAGGACAGTTCTGGGCAAATGGGACAGTTGGTCATCTTGGTTTGAGATTAAAGAAATCAGCTTCTTTTTGTTATAAGCTTTTGTCTAACATTTGAAATATTTCTGGACTCTGATGAAGAAGAACCACGCTAAGATTATTTGAACATGCACTTCCTTTAGTGCTTTGGGTGAACTGGATCAATAGATAATTATATACTTTCTTCATTTTGACATAATTTCAGATTTACAAAAGAGTTGCCAGAATAGACAAGGAATTCTTGAATACCCTTCACCCAGATTTCCCATTTTACTACATTTACTTTATCTCTCTTTTTCTCGCTTTCTCTATGTTTGATCTCTGTGTGTGTGTGTATGTATATGTAGCATGTATAGTTATTTTTGAGAGTAAGTTGCACATGATGCTGCTTTAATCTTAAATACTCGAGCGTGTATTTCTTGCAAACAAGGATTATGTTACATAATCATGGTGAAATTGTCAGTGCTAACACCTACAATACTCTTTTCTAATCTGTAGACTTTATTGCAATTTTTGTCAATTTCCCCAACATTGTCCTTTATAGCAAAAGAAAATCCAAGATGTTGCCTTGAGTTTAGTTGTAATGTCTTTCTAGTCTCCTTTCATCTGAAACAGTTCCTGTCCTTATATCTTAGGGCATTGCTATTTCTAAACAGTACAGACCAGTTATTTTGTAGAAGGCCCCTCAGTCTGAGTTTGTCTGCTGTTCCCTCATGATTCCTACTTTTGGTTCAAATACCACCAAAGTGATGCTAAGTGCATCGTATCAGGAGGTAGATGCTGCTAATTATTTCCGTGACTGGCAGTGTTAACTTTGTTTGGTTATGGTAGTGTCTATGGGGTTTGCCCACCGTAAAATTACCATCTTACCTTTTGTAATTTAAAAAGTATCTTATCTAACCCATGGACTGCCAGAATCAGAAGTCCTCTCTTTTTTAAAAAAAAATTCATACAATATCATATCTAAAGTATTTCCAAATACTATTTGTAAGCATTATTTTAATAGCTATGGGAATGCTTGACTGTTTCCTCAGAGTTAGACATTTAGGTTATCTCCGGTCTTTTAGTATTATTTAAAAAAGACATTGCTGCTCTAAACACGGTTTTATATAAAGCTTTTTATGTGTTGAGGGATATTTTATAGGACATTCTCAATGTAGCAATGTCCACAACCAAGGGAATGTTTTTAAGACTGTTGAGATACTTTGTAAAGTGCTGTTCAAAAGAATTGTACCAATTTACATTTCTACCAATAAAAAATGAGAGTGCTCTGTTTTTAAAAAAAAGGTGTTTTGGGGGATCTGCTTTGAGACTCATTATCTACTAGTTTTAGCATCCACAGATGAGTCTGACCAGAATGAGTTGTGACTATGACTGTTGACAAATGGTGATTTTCTAATCGTCTTGCTTCTGCATTTCCTAGTTGCCTTTCTACTGGAAGGAAAAGCTGTCCCTTCCCCCTCCTCTATTTATATCAGTGTAGACTCATGGCCTCTTGTTTTATTCAATAATCTTGAATCCTTACTATGATTACTTCTTTTGATGCTCAAATTGTCCCAGATTTGGCTAGTGGGAGTTTCCTCAAACTGGCTTTGTGTCCTTCTAGCACGTCCCTATCATTCTTTGAGGACTTCCTTACTTTTTAGCATAGCAAGATGTTCAAGGCTGATCTGGTTCTTTCTCTGTCTCACCTCTGGAATCAGCCATTTTTCTGTGGAGCACTGGAGATTGATCTTACAGACCAGGATCTGGGCCCTGGTTGTGCTCCTGGCTACTGGAGCATCATTGCTTCTAGGCCCTGTCAGCACAGTTGGGGAATTAAAAAAATACATATATGTATTTATTTATATTATCTGTGTCTATGTACATATATACACACATACACATATATAGACACACCTACACATATTTATATTCATTTTTATATATTTGCCTCAATGTGTATTAAAACTCATGAGTTCATGAGTTCACACTATCTCCTTAAATTTCAATCAAGCACCTCCAATTCCAACACAACCTTCTATCTTTTCCTCTTTCCATATTTCATATGAAACTGGTTCCCATTTTCCACATTAATGTTCCACTTATTTGCTCAATCCTAGGATGGACAAAGTGTTTCAGCATTGCTAATCCATGCCTCTGCAAAACAAGATTTTAATATTTGTTTAGATTCTGTTGTTGTTTTTAACCTGAGGGCATATTGTCCAACTACTGCGATCAAAAGTTTCTTGGGTTAGTTCTTTTTTTTCCCTCCCTCCTTCTGTGGGTTGTTTTATTCACTTAAAATAAAAGTATTATTTATTTGCTTCTGTTTGTATTCAATTTGAGGAGTTTTCCTGTCCTTGTGGATTTTATTTATTTTCTTTTTTTTTGAGTATGTGAAAGATTGACATGTTTCCAAAAGTCAAATCTATACAAAAAAGGTCTATTCAGAGGAGTGTGATTTTCTTTCCCACGTTCTCTTTGTCCTTTTCCACCCAGGTTATTCCCTTGTTCTATCGATAACCAATCTCATCAGTCTCTGGGTTTTCCTTTCTCTTTTCCCTTTTGCTCAAATGAGTACATAAATATATATTTTCTTATTTCCTCTTCTTCTTACCCAAAACGTGTAATAGTATAAATACTCTTTTGTGGTTTGCTAATCATAGAATTTTAAAGCTGAAAGTGACCTTATTGTTGTATTTCTAAGATTATTCTTTCCTCACTTTTTTCTTGTAGACCTTGGATCAGCAACAGTTCTTCACAGAGGAAGAACTTAAAGCGTATGAAAATCTTATCTCCTTACAAGAAAATGAACTTAAGAAAAAGGCAGATGAACTTCAGAAACAAAAAGAAGAGCTACAACGTCAGCATGACCAACTTGAAGCTCAGAAGCTGGAATATCATCAGGTGGTATTTTGTAAAAGGGTTGTGGCATGGAAAGGATTTTAGGTGCCTTGCTAAAAGCCTGTGTTTTTGTAATATAATATTTCAATGTACTATTTGCTATGGTATTTAAATTTTAATTTTTTTAAACTGTGTCGTTCAATATTAATCTAATAACTAATTTAAGAGTTTGAGTATCTCATTTTGGAAAACAATTTTCAGTTAGTTTGTTGTGCTTTGTCGAAGAGGTCACACATATCAGAGAAAAATCAAATAATACTTTCTTTTTTTTTTTTAAGATTGGCACATGGGCTAACAACTGTTGCCAATCTTTTTTTTTTTTTTTCTGCTTTATTTCCCAAACCACCCTGGTACATAGTTGTATATCTTAGTTGCAGGTCCTTCCGGTTGTGGGATGTGGGATGCCGCCTCAACGTGGCCTGACGAGCGGCGCCATGTCCGCGCCCGGGATCCGAACCCTGGGCCGTCGCAGCGGAGCGCACAAAGTTAACCACTCGGCCACGGAGCCAGCCCCTACTTTCTTTTAAGACATTCTTTTTCCATTTCCTAGGCTGTACAGCAGATGGAACAAAAAAAATTACAACAAGAAATTCCTCCCTCAGGGCCTGGCGGAGAATTGAAGTTCCAGCCACGTATGTAATTTTGTTTGTTTAAGGAAATAAAAATGGAATAAATAGAAATCCATGTTTATTACAAATATAATTTCAAATCATTGACACCTCTATACTATTTCCTATATATTTGTGGAAATAGAGTAACTTGTATTAGAGAAAAATGAAAGGGCCTATAAAATTCTTACACATCAGCACATTTCAAAGCTTTATAATTTGATAGGCATATTTATGGTGAAACAATTGATTTCAACATTCATAATTCTTTCTAATCAATTATTGATGTTATCAGAGAACATTTAAAAAAATTGTAATCTATGATTAGCTAAGCATATTTTAAAAAATGAATACTTAATATATCTATATATAAAAGAAGATTCAGGATAAAGGAAGATACCTTTAGAGTGAGAGCATATTATTTTTTTTTAACAGACGTTTAAAGACCGAAGTCCCCCAGAACTTGGAAGAAAGCTATTAAATCAACATCTGTTTCTTCTTTTTACCTCCCTTCCTTTTTCTCTGCTCAATAAATATTTTAAAGCATATATGGAATAAAGGAAGATACTTTTCAAATGAGAACACATTTTTTTGGACCCAGATATTTAAGGATTGAAGTCTACCAGAGTCAGGAAGAAAACAAACTCATTATCTGCTCTCACTTTCATATCTCCCTTCTTTCTTCTTTGTTCTCCTTTAATGATTTAAGTGGCCTTATGCCATAGTTTAATGAAACTATCAGTAACTATTTAAGTGAGAAAGCTCTATTACTTTTAAAATAAATTGCACTTACTTACTCACAAAGACGGATACTCTTTTATGGGGGCTTATCATCCCCTCTCTCAATAAAAGGCTCTTTGATACTAATAATTCCTCTCCTGAGAAGACCACAGTGTTCCCCAGTGCCTCTTGGTAACTGTTTCCTACTTTCAGCAACCTTATCTGCTAGAAATTCTTCTAGTGAATTGCTTTTGCTACCACTTCAGGTCATTTGTCATTCGTATTTTTGCTTTATACTCTATCAGTTAAGATCAGGTTCTGCTACATATAACAGAAAAACCAAAGATAAGAGTGGTTTAAACTAAATAAGAGTTTTTGCCTCTTACATAAAAGAAATCTAGAAGAAGGTGTTATCCAGGTTCCCATCGTTCTGTTCCGCTATCCTCAGCACGTAGTTTTTAACCTCAAGTTACCTCATTCTCGCTGTCCAAGATTGCTTCTGGCGGCAGTGGGGGAGGACGAGAAGAGGAACTTTCCCCAGTTGAATCATCTTCCTTTAGGCAGTTTTCCGAGAGAACCACACAGTGTGTGAACTTACATCTCATTGGCCAGAACTGAGTCACATGGCCATCTAGCTGCTAGGGAAGCTGAGAAATCCATGTGGCAATGCACCCGGCTAAAAGTTAGGATTCTTTAACTAAGGAAGAAGGAAACAGGGGTATTTGGTAGGCAACTTTCAATTTTAACCCATACAGCCTTGTTGGCTACCTAAATATCTGTGTACACTCTTCTGAAACCAAAAACACTCAGTTCCCTCACCCTAAGAGGAAACCACCAAAATCCAATCTATTTTTGCGTATAGCTCAAAGACCATGATATCTGAGTATAGCACCCTTCATCAGGTTAGGATGTGGCTGCTTCTGCTCTGGCCATCCACAAACTCAAAAACAAGGTGTATGCCCCACCAGCATCACATGTGTGATGGTATGATAGGTGCAAGATAAACTGCAATCAAGTCGACCTTTTAGAAAGGGGGAAAATGAGAAACGTAGCAGTCACTGATCCATAACAATGAAAAAAATACTGCTTGGCAAAAATAGCAAGGTCTCTCTGCTCTGTCCATAAATACATTCCTTGGTTTTTCCATCAGGCAACCCCTGATTCACCTTTCTGGGAGGAGCTCCCTTGTCTAATGTGCTTGGGGGCCATTGGTGTTGCCCTCTGGGAAGTTTTATTGTCCATTAATTTTCAAGCATGCATCTGAGTGGGCCCTGGAAGGTGTGCCCTTCTTGGAGGCTGGACAGCCTTAGCACCTCACTCCTGTCATTGTGGCTGTGGGGCCTCAGGGATTGTTTTAGATAGCTACAGCCTGTTGCAGGCCAGGTTTAGGGTTTTTATTTTTTGTTTTGTTTTGGCAAAACAGTTTTCTAAAAAGTTAGTAAGTTTCTGGTCTGTTTTCTTCAATTATTACCATGAATCACCACAGTTAAAGAACTTGTCAAGACGTGGTTTTAACAAAGAACCTCATCGTGTACTTGCTGGCCTCTGTGTTCACTCTCACCTGGGGTCTTAAATGAACGCTACCTACTTGGGACCATTTTAAACTATAGGCTTGGATGGCGGGAGAATGATCTTAATCTGATCTTTTTCCTTAGGATGGCTCCCATACTTGGCAGAAAATTCTTAAGGGAAGTATCTTGAAAAGGTTGAGGAAGCTTTAGCAGCTTCTTCAGAACCTTTACTTATAATTGTTTCAGTTTAGAGTATGGTAGTAGTTGACTTTTTCAATTCTTCAGAGCTCCTTTGTCAATTTATTTTGTAGACAGAGAGCAATTCCCTCTGCAAAGCTATGTTCTCTTCTATTTCTGCAGACTTGTTTACCTTCCTGAGTCACATCTCTCCTGTAGGACTTTGCTGAAAGAGGTGAGAAGCAGCTAACACAGGCTAGCATTTTGAGGTTCTACCACCACTTTCTCTGATCCCTTAACTTCAGCTGGCATGATGTCTCACTGCCCAAAACCCTACCTCCTCAGCTAAGCCAACTCCCTATTGAAGATCCTTTTCCTTGCTGCACCTTACTTCTAGCTACCAAATTCTGTATAGGTCACGATTCTTGGTTTCAGATAATAGAATCTTCTTTAGCAATTAGACAGAATGGGATTGATTAAGGGGTATATAGGTAGCTCACAGAATCTTTGGGAGGGCTGAAGAAACAGAACCTAGGCTGAGCTTCTCGGAACTCCATCACAAGAGTGAGCTGCCAAAGAAGCTGCTGCTTTTGGAACAATCGAGAAGCTGCCTGCCAGTTCAGGAAGCCACCTGCTGGATTAGGAAGCCATGAACAGTTGCCAGCTCCAGAACCACACCGCCTTTGCCTTGCTTTGTGTGGGCAAAAATGGACACCTAGTGTCCTGCCTCTCTCCCCATGTGACTCGGTTCTGAGGAAAAGTCTCAAGTGAGTGCATCTGTTTGATTGAACCAATTATGTCTGGAATCCTAGCTGCAAGGGAGGTTGGGAAATGGTAGTGTTTAACTTTCCTACCTCTGTAGGACAGGAATGCAGGTTTAAGCTGTTGAGTGAACCAATCCACTGTAACACCTCACAATTTTACATCATTTCTTTTAACATTAATAATTTTTTAAACACTTAGTCCTCGTTTTACAAATTTTAAAATAATCATTGTATATTCCTCCACACATACTTCTGATTTTTTCCCTTAAATCATGGATCCCAAAATTAAATATAGCAGTCTGGAAAAGTTTTACTTATATACAGCTTAAAATAACCCCCACAAAATCACTCAACAGAGTAATGCCATGTTTCTTAGAGATGGAGAATTCCTATCCCTATTGTTTAAATTGTAGGGAACGTTAAAAAATGGTCTGGAATATTCTTTTGTTGATGACTCTATGACCAGAAATTGTGATAAGACAGTGATTCACCTGGGATAAACTCTTTTAGATAGTGGACTAGGGTTAAATCAGGGAGTAATTAGAAGAGAACTTAGAGAAATTTCTAAAAGTGCTTTTTTTGGCATGACTAAATAATGGATGGATATTAATGTAAACATACCTCACAGTTTCCAGCATGTTATTATAATTTACATCATTAAAAAAATAATTGTTAGCTTAACATTATTTGTGGACCTAAGGAGTTCCAGTTCTTGTGAATATTGGGCGTTTATGAGAATATTATTTCTTAGAGAGTTACTAACACCGCTACTCTTTCCGGTTCTGTTAGAAAGTATTGGTCCTGTTTAATTGATCTCATTCTTCTTCGTACTTCTTTAGATATTAAGCAGTCTTTAGTTTAGCTGACTTAGTCGTGTGTATTAGTCATTTGGGGTTTTGTTTCATATATGAATTTTCATGAAGTATGTCAATTTTATAGTGTACTTAGGTGTATATAATTACAATTTTATTTTAAAAGATGATAGTCCTCTAGAATATTTGACTCTCACTAAAGAAAACTATAATTTAGAAGTAATGGTAAAAATCCTTTGAAACATAGCTATACTTTTTTTTTACCAAGATTTGTTTCCAACAGCATTATTTTTATGCTAATTGAACAGATTTGTATTACCATAAGCCTAAATGCAAATCTATTTTTCACATGAGGAAAATATAAAGAAAATTTTTGTTTTATGATAATGTGATTTTTAAGATAGCCTTGCCGATAAAAGAGGGAGTGAGAAATGTATTTTCTTTAGGGAGAAATTTTGACAAGCCCAGTTCTGGTTAGCGCCTAAAATTTAATCTTTGTTTTGTAGCTGTGCAGTACAATCAAGAAGAAACTGAAGAAGAGCCAGAGTTAAATGATGAGCTTGATCGTTTTCATGCAAGATTTTTATCCCCTGAAGAACGTGTTGAAGTTAACCTTCACCCTTAACCACTGGTGCCTGAACTTAAAACTTTGGTTCATTTGTTTTTGTGGAATTGAGAGACTAAGGTATATTAAGTTAAATGCAAAGTTTACTTTTTCGTTCCTTATGGGTGATGGAATGGAAGACTGTAATGACAGATTGCTTTCAAGGTGTGAGATTTGAAGGAAATCAGATTTTTTTCCTTGCTTTTTTTAAAATACAATATCATTAGCAGTATTCCAATCTTTCCCTACCGATATTTTAATTTATTTTTTAGATGAGTAATTAGCTGTGAATTAGTAACCATTTCTTAGAGAATCCAAGAGCTGAGCCAGAAGCAGAAGCAGCAGCAGCAGCAGCAAGTGGGGAGGACACCGAATTGAAAAATTTGGCTTTATGGTTCCCAGCACTGCCAACCTGTTTATTCAGACAAAAGCAAAGCAAAACCAAACCAAACCAAACCAATGAAACCTTTGGTTTAATTTGAAGAATTTAGATTTTTTCAAATATTGCCTATAGAGTTATGTAGAAAGATAGCTACATTTTATGTTTACAGATCTCCACAGTTTGCATTGCAGAGCTTTTAGTGTACATGTTAATTGATGCCAGTCATGTTTTTTTTTGGAGGAAGATTAGCTGTGAGTTAACATCCACTGCCATTCCTCCTCTTTTGCTGAGGAAGATTGGCCCTGTGCTAACATCCGTGCCCATCTTCCTCTACTTTATATGTGGGACGCCTACCACAGCATGGCTTTTGCCAAGCAGTGCCATGTCCGCACCCGGGATCCGAACTGGCGAACCCTGGGCCCCGGAGAAGCAGAACGTGCGCACTTAACCGCTGTGCCACCGGGCCGGCCCCCGCCAGTCATGTTCTTGATGGTGAATGCCATGCACCAGCTTGGTCGTCAGCCAGCCCTCGACTTTTCCTTATGTGCTCACCCTTCTGGATGTCTTCAAAGCTCTGTATGCTTGTAAACAAGATTGTTTTGTTTATAATTTGGTGACAATCTATTGCAAGCAATAGATTTGACTTTTGCTGGGCAAATTTTCTTACCTCCTTTTGTTTTATCCTTAGTAATAAGTATATTTCCCAAGACTTTCCAGGATTATGAATATATATCTTGTAAAGGGGTAAAATACTTTATTTTACAATTCCTATAATTTTGCTGCTCCACGGAATTTTAATGAGTGACGGTTTATTTTCCACGTGATTTTAAAGTTATGACTTGTCTGAGTGCTTTAAAAGCAAGAGAGGAAAAGTAAAATTCTATCTAGTTCTCTTTGTCATCTCCCATGGATCATTGTATTAAAATGTTATTTTTTGACCCCAGAACCCCCCTTCATGTCCTCTTCTAGCCACTAACTTCTAAACAGCAGTCACTAGTCTGACTTCTGTCACCATAGATTAATTTTCTCTGTTTTTGTAGTTTGTATAAATAGAATCAAACAGTAAAAAAAAAAAAAGTTATTTCTGTTCAATTTTAGTTCATTTTAAAAGTTCATCTTGAGCGATATGAGAGTGTGTGTCATTTCATTGAGCCCCCTGCCTCGGTTTAAGTTCCCGTGTGTGGCGTGTGAAGCCCGTTGCAGCCCCGGGCCCTTCTGCGTTTGTTTGTTGCTGTGTCGTTTTACCTCTTCTGCTGTCCACTCTTATCCTTCAGTTGTTAAAGTGATTTCAGTTTGCTTTACTTTTGAATTTTACCCTTTCTGTTCTTGGTGTTGCTACTTCGTAAATATTTCCTTATTAGAGAAGTGAGGTCTTATAGATTATTTCCTTTTTAAAAAATATTGGCCATGCCCTTTGATGTTTTAAACATTTTTATGGTACTATTGAAACATTTCTGTCAAGCACAGCAATTTAGAGCTCCTATCCTTTCTGTGTAGTGATTCTTTCTTGCTCTGTAGCACTGGGTAATGTATCTTAGAATTTGTATTTTAATTTTTTTCTGACTAGATCTCAGTTCTCCTCCTGTCTGCATGTCTTGTTTCCTTTCATGTGTGTTTATTTTCACTCTCTTTGACATTCATACTAGATTTCATTGAGACTCAAGGTTGATCTTGGGGAAAAGAAAACCACGCTTGCAGGAAAGGCAGGATTTTGAGAGCTGGTTAGGCAAGCAGGCAGCCACCCCCAGAGTGGTTTCTGAGCACCTTGGAGAGTGCTTCTAACCTGGGAGAAAACGAGTCCTTGTCTCCTGACCCCTGCCCTTTGACAGAGTGAACTAGCTTGTGGAGCAAATGAACGTCCCTTGTTCAGTTCTTTAGGTTTTTTGTACCCTCCTTAAATAGTAAGAGTTTAAAAAAATACTTTGTGCAGACATTTTACAGTTGTTAATAAAGGAAAAGAAATTTTTTTGGAATAGATAGACCAGGACATGAATTCAGTGATCTCTGATTAGAAGACAAGTAAGATAGTTCATTGTTTCTTCATTACTTTTGCCTAGATTATCTCAGTTTTAATTAAGTTCTTTCCTCTCTATGTACTCTCCCATTTTTCCACTTTTGTATTGACTTATTCCACTGCAATGTACCTCTTCATCATCGGAGAAAGCTTTGAGGGACGTAGAATGTTGTAGCACTGTTGTCAACTGTCTTAAAGTTTCAATAGCCACCAGCTTCATGGGGCTTATTATCAGGGCTTTCAAATGAATCCCCCCCCCATCCCAAACTACTCATTTTTTCTCTAAGAGAGTCTGTTGTATTACTAATTAAGACGTAGGGGTGACTTTATTAAAACAGGATTAATTTCCAAAAGATTTATATCAAAGATAAAATAGAGGCTAAGTATTTTATTTTAAGGACAACAACTGGAAGTCAGTTAATGCCCACAGTGACTCCTTCATTCCTTTGTGATGCCTGGTGACTTCCGGAGAGTTCTGTCTGCACCTTTCTATCCAGTTTCAGGGCCTAGGAATGGAAGAGCCCTGGAGGCTAAAGTATTGTAGCCCAGGTGGACGAAGGCGCTCCTTTTCAGGGAACGTGTTGCTTTCTCTGAAGCTGTTAGTCCAGGATCTGTTAGCACACAGGAAAGTATAAGCCCTTGCAACTTTGAAAGTGTCTGTCTGTGTACCAATTTATATAGCCTCTAATTCAAAAACCATATTTTTGGAAGGAATGTGTGTGTGTTTATATGTAAGCTTGTGCCTAAAATAGGTCTGGGGGGAAGGCCATTAGTTATTCTGTGTCTTCTGAAAAAATTGTCTTCTGGAACAAAAACATGAAAAAAAATATTTTTTCATATTGCTTTTCTGTTTCATGAAGGAAAACAGTGCTGCATAACCCATATTTTTATCAGTATTTATTATGTGTGAGAAACAATTTAATAATGATGGTTTATACATCCTACTTTAAAGTCAGGATTTTAAAGACCTTTTATTTTATTTGTTATTACTAATTTTGGAGGGTCTTGAAAATTTTTCAGTTTAAATGTTGGATTAAAAACATAACCTTTTATAACTATGTGGCTAAAAATGTTCTGTTAATTTTAAACTTGGAAAGAAATTTCAATAGTCTGAAGTGTATTTAGATTTAAATCTTCTTGGCTTATTTAGATAATTAGACTCTTTTTAGAGACACAAATAAATAACTGGATTTTAATTTGATAATCAGGAAGACACAGAGATTTTTACAGGTTTGTTACATTTGAATTTGTTTTTTTGACTATATGTTGTAAACATTCTTCCAGTGCAATATTTGTTGGAAAATATTCTAGTCATCATTTGTATAGGTTCATTTTTAATTATATTAAATGTAAAATCAGAAAAATATGTAATATTTGTTGTAATTTTCTGGGGAAAAAGACAAATTCGACAATATTGAAAGAATGGATTGTCTGTAAAATACTGACGTGATAGAGTCACGGCACCACAGGGCCATAGAGATCATTTACCCATGAAGGAACCCCTTCTCCATCATTTCCTGGTAGATGCTATCTCCAGCCTCTGCTTCCAGCGAGAGCACTGAAGTGGAAATCACAGTGATTTCCAGGCTTGGCTGCATTTTGGAAAACCAAAGAGTTTCCAAAAATACTATGTCTGGGTCCCATCTTCAGAGTGTGTGATTTCATTCTTCTGGAGTGTGGTCTGGTCTTTGGAATTTTTAAAGATCTCCAGATGATTCTAATGTGCAGACAAGTTTGGGAACTACTGTTAAACCACATCAACCTTTTTCAACATGAGAGAATCCACACCGGGGAGGAACCCTGGCTGATGTCATGAAGGTTCTATAAGCATTTGGATGTCACTTCAGAGGATTTACGGCTACATGCACACACACACCGGTGTTTGTATAAGATGTAGGAAACATTTCCACTTAAATTCAAGAAACATTTAATAGGAAGACATCACAGTAACCAAGAATCCATGATTATGGTCTAGTGGAAAGTACTGGGGACTGAGTGTTAGGACCCTGGATCTGTCATTCTCTAACTATATGATATTTTTCCTTCTAGTTTAGAGGAAAAGGACCAGAAGTTCTAGACTGTCAGGGTTTAAATTTTTGTCTAGCTTTTCAACTCAAAATCATTTCAGACTTATGAAAAACTTGCAAAAATAGTAGGAAGAATTCCCATATGCCCTTCACCTAGCTTCCCCAAATGTTAACATCTTGCCAAGTTATTAAAATCAGGAAATCAACATTAATAACAATTTTATTAACTAATCTGTAAACTTTGCCAGTTATCCCACTAATATACTTTTTCTAGGCTAAGAGCCAATCTGAGATCACACATTGCATTTAGTTGTGTGTATATGTGTGTGTTTAATTGTTAACTTTGGAAAAAAATACCAAACCTGTCCAAAAAAGTTGCAAAAATAGTAGAACTAATTCTAGTATGCACTTCCCTAGATGGATCAACTGTTAACAGCTTGCCACATGTGCGTTCAAGCTCTCTCTCTAATTGTTGTTTTTTTTTTTTTTACTGAAGCATTTCAGAATTAAGTTGCAGACATTGTGATCCTTTACCCTAAATATGTGAGTGAGGATTTTCTACGAACAAGGACATTCTTTTATCATAAGCATCTTATAATTATCCAATTGAGGAAATTTAACACTGTTACGGTACTATTAATGTCACATATGGTCCATATTCAGATTTCACCAATTGTCTCGTACTGTGTTTTATAGTAATTTTTTTCATGATCCAGAACTTAATCCAGAATCAAACTTTGCACTTAGTTGTCATATCTCCTTCATTTCCCTTAATCTGGAATAGCTCTTCAGCCTTTCATTGTCTTTCATGACAATGACATTTTTGAAGAGTCCAGGCCAATTGTTTCGTAGGATGGCCCTCAATTTGCATTTGTCTAGAACATTGTTTCCAAGTGTCGTCTGTGACTGGTGCTGGTCTACACCTTGGTGTCACCCAACAGTGAGGGGTCAACGTAGAAATTGAAATTACCTACACCTTTGGAAATAATTTTCTTTCTTTTGCTTTTTTTTTTTTTTGCAGGGAAAGTTTCCCCCTGAGCTAACATCTGTTGCCAATCTTCTTCTCTCCCCCCCCACCCAAAACCCCAGTAGATGGTTGTATATCCCAGCTGTAAGTCGTTCTAGTTCTTCTATGTGAGCCGCTGCCATAGCATGGCAACTGGCAGATGGGTGGTGTGGTCCTGCACCCAGGGAGTGAGCCCAGGACACCTGAGTGGTGAGCGCAGAACTTGAACCACTAGGCCATCAGGACCGGCTCCATTCTGTTTAATAATAAAAATTGAGGGCTTATATTTTTATGTCTTTTCATTTCATTTTTCTAGGAATTCATTTTGATTGTATTTTACAAAATACCAGTCCTCAATGGATTACATGTTTTCTTTTAAAAGGGTCCTTCGTCACAGCTACTTTGAGCAGCACTGGTCTAGATGAGCTTTTGGAGGCTGAGGGCTGTGCTTTATTCATCCCTGAATCCATTACGCCCAGACTGTACTTGGCAGATTTCAGTAAATGGCTCCCTGTGGGATGACTTGAAATGGCCCATTCCTTTATTTGAGAGACTTTTCTTATGCTGAGTCAAAATCTGTGTCTCCACAAATTCCACGTGGGAACCTTGCTTCTGTCTTCAAAAACATCATATAACATGTCTACTCCTATCCGTAGGTGTTAGCTTGTCAGAGGTTTAAAGACTGATAACCACGTCTTAAACCCCTAGTCTAACCCCAGCAAAACCAGCTCCATTCCTTTACCATTTACAGCGATTAGGATTATCTTCTGCTAAAAATGAGAACACCTCAAAAAAGAGTGGCTTGTTGACTTTGTTTCCTACGTTCTACAAGTTCAGAGCTGTCATTCTAGGGCTTGTGGGGAAGTTTCACAAATCATGAGGGACCCGGCACCCGTCTATTTTGGTGTCCCATTGTCCTCAGTGTGTAGCTTCAGCACTGTGGTCCAGGATGTCTCCTACTGCTCTAGCTATTACACCTGCATGCCTGCCAGCAGAAGGAAGGGGTGAAAAAGAGCACATTCCTTCCTTTAAGGACATTTCCCAGGAATCACACAAAACACTTTCATTTACATTCCTTCGGTCAGAAATTGGTCAGATGGCCACAATTAGCTCCAAGAGAGGCTTGGAAATGTAATCTTTTATTTTGGAGATCCTTCTGCTCAGGAAAAAATTGGTGGCTTTTTTAAGGAAGAAAAGGGAAAATAGATATTGGTTGACAAGTAGCAGTCTCTGCCATATTGTCCTTGTATCATGTTCTTGTATTTATGTCTCTTCTTCACTGTTCTGATTACTTATTAGATGTTGTCATGAATTTAAATATGGTTCCAAATTGAATGTGACATTCCAAAAGCAAATTGGACATAATGTGTTTTATATAAATGACCTCAGTGTTAACCAGCATTTAAGTACCATGTCTCAACACTATGCAGCAATAAAGGACATGCAAAGTCAGAGACTTCCCCTCATTTGTTTGAGAAGCATTTATGAAACTTCTGCTGTGTGCTTTGGAGTTGAATGAAAGATTGGCAAAAGTATTAGAAGATATGTTTTCTTGTGTGTTTACAGGAATTAAATAGATATGAAATTGGTAAAAATGACAACGCAAGTATATGTAGGGGAGGAAGACATTTCCTCTACCCGCTGTGGGTTCTTCTGGCCAGTTATTGAATTAAATTCACATGAGACAGAATAACAGGAGAAAATTAAACAAAGCTTTATAACATGAATACATGGGACAGGCTCAGGCAAACTGAGCAACTCACCAAAATGGCTGAAGTCACCACCTTAAATATCATCTTCAGCTAAAGATAAAGGAGGATGTTGGGGGTGGGGGGAGTCAGTTACAGGAGGTTACCTGACAAGCACAGTAAACAGGAGTAAGATTATTATGCAGATTTAAGTCCTTGCCTTCCACATTGATTAAGAGTTTCTAGAGATATGATCATCCCCCCTTCTTCCTGGTACAGAGAGGGAGACACCTTTACAGATGGAGATTTCCCTTACAAATGTAAATGTCTCTTAACAAAGGATAAGTAAGTTCTACTTTTCAGTTTCTTTCCTGTCTGCAGTTTTTACAAGTAACCAGCCCAAAAAAATCCTCATGCCAAAGAGACATATCTTGGGGTGGCCAATGACAGTCCCCCACATATACAAGGTTAACATTTTTGATTTCTCTTTAAATGCTAATAAAATATAAATGGTGAAACCTACCGATATTACTCGTTTACTTTTTTTTGGTAATTTCTCTAATTTTCTGCAGGGTGATATGTGTGTGTCACAACTTTGTGAATCACCATTCTGGGCAAGTATAGGGATTCATCATATATTTCCATTGGGGATGTTATTTAGTGACGTCAGTACTAGCAGAATGGTAAGGATCCTTGGAGGAGGCAGCTGTTGAGAAGAGGTGTAATTTAGGATTTTAGAATTCTGTAGCTAGACCTAACCTTGCAGGTCTCTACTTGTTAAAACTGTGGCTCAGGGGCTGGGCCGGTGGCACAGAGGTCAAGTTTGCACGTTCCGATTTGGCAGCCTGGGGTTCACCAGTTTGGATCCCGGGTGCGGACATGGCACCGCTTAGCAAAAGCCATGCTGTGGTAGGCGTCCCACGTATAAAGTAGAGGAAGATGGGCACGGATGTTAGCTCAGGGCCAGTCTTCCTCAGCAAAAAAGGAGGATTGGCAGTAGTTAGTTCAGGGCTAATCTTCCTCAAAAAAAAAAAAAAAAAAAACCAAAACAAAAAAACTGTGGCTCAGAAACTGTCTTCTTGAAGGCCTCTCAGCTACATGGTGTCAATGTGGGCACCCTGCTCATCTCCCAGGTCTATCCGCTTTTCACTATGTATTCTGTTTGTCCTGCAATAAGTGAGAATGTCAATATTTGCTTAGTTACTGACAGTACCACTAACTCTAAATTCACTATGCCAATAAGACTACTCTCTTGGGGAGTTGATCCACATGGTCTGACTCTGTAATTCTTACAACAGCCCTGCAAGGAATTTTACTATCTCAATTTTAGAGAAGTGGAAACTGAGGCTGGGGGTGTGAGGTAACTTGCCCACTGTCCCACAACCAGCAGATGGCATAGCTGGCGTTGGACTCCAGGGCTGCCTTTGTTTTTCTGTAGGTTGCACTCCTTTTAAGGATGTGAGGGGAAAAAAATAGGCTCAATGAGACTACTGGGATGCAGGATGCTAGGGAAATAGGTGTCTGCATTTATAATAATAGCAAGGCCACGCGTGTTCTGAACTTTGCAGTTAAATTGATTCTAAAACTGGTCTGGAGGTGGTAAAACAATGACCACTGAATGAGCATTTTAGGCTTTGCTTGACAAGGGAGGTCACAAGCTACTTTTTGGTTAGTGAGAGGATGTGAAATCAAAGGCCGCCTTCAGACGTTTCACTGAAGCGTCTTGGAGATACAAACTTGCCTTTCGGTTTAGGTAAGGTAAGTTTTTTTTTTTTTTTAAAAGTAACATTTAATCTGTCGATGCTAAGAACAGTCACGCACAAGGCCGACGCTGTGCTCCTGCGTTGCACTCATTAAACACCCGTTGTCCTCATTAGAACAGCGCCTCGGGTCAACCGGATGCTGGCTCACAGTTTGCGAAGTGAATCGCGAGGCTGCCCGGTATTGCGAGCCCAGCCCCGCCCCGCCAGCGCGGAGGCTAGGTCAGCTGGCAGCGGTCGCTGGCCGCCCGGGCGGGCGGGGTTCCCCGGTGGGGTGACAGTGCCACCTGACTAGTCCCATCCTCTCCCCGGCCCCGCCGCTGCCGAACGCGGCGGCAAATTTCTCGTGACGAGTTTTCAGCTCTGTGAAACGACTCCGCAGGGATTGCAGGGGGGCGCGAGGGGTGATACCCTCTGCGTACCAGCGGGGCCACCGCACAGGAGTGTTCCTTTCCCCTGCTCCATCTTAAGATCTGAACTTCGAGGAGAGACCCGCTGGGCGGCGGCCTCGAGGCGGATCTAGGCCCGGGCAGGTCCCCAAACCTCGCCGGGCGGGGGCCGTGGAGGAGGAAGCAGTCGGCCGCGGCGATCCGGCCCTCATGCGGACGCTGTGGGTTCTGGCCGCGTTCCTGGGGCTCACGCTGCGCCCCGCAGGTAGGACCGCGGGCAGGGCGGGGGAGGGGCAGCTGCCGGAGGTCGGCACCCGCCCGCAGCTGTACTTTCAAGAATCCGAGCGATCACTCCGAGTGATGCGGGGTCGGTGAGCCGAGGAGTCGAAAGAAAGATTTCTTAGACTCTTAAGATCTGGCAGTAGTGCTCTTTTATTTAAAGAATAGAATAGCATGGGGACAGGACCCATGGGCAGTCAGGCTGCTGCGTGGGGACAGGGCCCAGGGGCAGGAGGAGCCGCTGCCGGCATATTGCTGCTGCCGCTTCTGCTGCCGCTTCTGCTGCCTCTGCTGCTTCTACTGCTGCAAAGTTGGGTGGAGAGTAAGGCTAAATTTAAGGCATAGGTGTGTGAGTTATCTCTTTACAAGACAAAGGAATATGTAAAAAAGTTAAAATGGTGTCAGTGCCTGTAGGGTCCGGCCATTTGGCGGTCCCACAAATTTTAGATAAGAATCAAACCGGATTGAGTAAATGGCAGAAGTCACCGCTTGAATTTTATCCTCAGCTAAAGACAAAGGAGGATTTCGGGGGGGGGGGGGGGCGCGGGCGTCAGTCACATGAGGTTGGCACACAGCAACCAACTTAAATTCTTGCTTACTGATGCATCAGTTATGTGTTGACGCCTGCTGTGTGCAGAACCGGCACTTGTAGGACTTGAGAACCAGCGCTGCCTGTGCCTTTGTGCGGAGCGCTCCACATTCAGCGCTTCCAGCGGTGCTGAGAAGAAAAGTGGGGAGAGGGTGAAATGAGTATACGCCGCTTGGTACCAGTGAGGCCTCTGAGTGTGAGGGGAGGGTTTTTACCTCATGGGGACAGTCAGACGTTCCCTTGCACGTCTTTGGGGACCACTGTTGGACGCTTCTGTCTAATTATAGAACAGGGAAACGCATTTGAAGAGAGATTTCAATTCATTACTAACCATGGTGATGCGGGCTCGGCGAGCTGAGTCATCGAAACAAAGATTTCTTGGATTCTCAGAGTCTGGCCATAGTGCTCTTTTATTTAGAGAATAGTATAGAATAGCATGGGGACAGGAACCATGGGCAGGAAGAGCTGCCAGCGGGGTGTGGGGACAGGAGTGGGCAGGAAGAGCTGCAGGCATGAGGACAGGACCCATGGGCAATAAAGAGCTGCTGTAAACATAGGTTGAGGGTAGGGCTAAATTTAAGGCATAGGTATGTGAATTATCTCTTTACAAGACAAAGGAAAGAATATGTAAAAAAAAAAAAAGTCATTAAATGGTATAGTGCAGTGGGGTCTGGTTATTGGGTGGTCTTATAACTTTAGATAAGAATCATATTGGATTAAGTCAGGATGTCCTATGCTTCCCCATTAAGACTTTCTAGAGATAAGGTCATCCCCCCTTCCTCCTGGTGCAGAGAGGGAGACACCCCCACAGATGGAGACTTTCTTCACAAATGCAAATGTCTCTCATCAAAGGGCAAGCGAATTCTACTCCTCAGAGCCTCCTTCCTGTGTGCAGTTTTTAAAAGTAACCAGCCCAAAATAATCTTCATCAATAGCATAGAAGTTAAAACGGTTTTAAGATACCACTGGACACTTAGTAGACTGGCCAGAATAGGCTGGGCTGTGCCAAGTGATGGTGGTGGGATATGTGGGAATCTAGGAGACCATCTGGCTGTCCTTCAGTGGGGCTGTCGATGAGCCAAATGTGAGTGCTCACCATGGAGAACTCGGCAGCAACTTCAAGCCAAGGACTAGCTGTACATATAGCAGTGTGGAAATATCTTGAAGGCATAGTGCCAAGAGAGAAACAATGGCATAAAACTCAATACCATTTCCAGAAGTTTGAGAAATAAAATAAGACACAGTTAAAAAAAAAATAGACATTAAACATCTTAGAATGATAGGGGAGGGCAATGGAAATAAAAAAGAATAGTATTTCTATAGGCTTGCAGTGAGCAATCTGAAAATAAAATGAAGAAAACAATTTCATTTACAGTACCATCAAAAAGAATAAAATACTTAGGAATAAATTTAACAAAAGAAGCATGAAACATATTCTGAAAGCTATAAAATATAAAACCATTGTTGTAAGAAATTTAAGAAGATCTAAATAAATGAAAAATCTTGTCTTAATCTTCTTGGGCTGCGAGTGGTTTAAACAATTGAAATTTATTTCTCCCAATTCTGGAGCCTGAGAGGCCCAAGATCGAGGTGCTGGCTGCTTTGGTTCCTTGTGAGGGCCCTCTTTCTACCTTGTGGATGGACACTTGCTATATCAGGTGTGGAGAGAGAACATTTCTCTCCTCTCTCAGTCTCTTATAAGAGCACTAATCCTATTCATAAGGGCTCCACCCTCATCACCTAATTACCTCCCAAAGACCCCACTTCCTAATACCATCCCATTGGAGATAAGGCCTCAACATAATGAATTTTGGGGGGAGGGGGTTGGGGGGTTGGGTTGCATAGCACATCCCAAAAACATCTTCATGGATTTGAAGACCATGTTGTTAAGACGGCAGTACTCCCCAAACTGATGTACAGATTCAATGTAATTCCTATTAGAATCTCAGCTGACTTCTTTTTTTTGGGGGGGGGGGCAAGATCAGCTCTGAGCTAACTGCTGCCAATCCTCCTCTTTTTGCTGAGGAAGGCTGGACCTGAGCTAACATCCGTGTCCATCTTCCTGTCAACGAAAATAATCTATAACCAATCTATAAATGAAAATTTGGGTCAGTTTATTCTGAGCTCAAATCTGAGGACCATGGCCCGGGGCCTTTCTTCCCGAAGGAAGAAAGGGCACCAAGGAAGTGAGGTATACAGAGTGGTTATATACCCCCATACAGGATGTTTCACATATGAGTGAAATGTCCCTCCCACAATAGTCACAAGATTGCCCTGTCGTCACAGCACTTGATGGACACAGCAGGTAGTGGGTCTGCTATCTTGGCGGCGTAGCAGGAGGCAAGTCTATTGTCTTGAGTTGGGTGGTCACAAGTGAGCCCAGCAATCAGTTTCTAGCCTAAGGAAAGATGCTTAATCCTTAAGAGAATGCCAATAGTTGGGAGGGGGAGGGAAGTTGCACCTTTATCTCAAGGGCCTTTGTTCTTGCCATAGGGACTGTCTAAAGCAGATATACAATGCGTGCTCAACGGCCTCGGTCAGGCCCTTTTGGAAAGACAAGGTCAGACCGAATTAGGTTTATACCAAATGGCTTCTTCATATTCTCCAATATATGCTATTGCTTGCCATTTTTATTTGTCATTCCTCTACTTTATACGTGGGATGCCTACCACAGGGTGGCTTTTGCCAGGCAGTGCCATGTCCACACCCTGAATCTGAACCGGCAAGCCCCGGGCGCCCGAAGCAGAACTTGTGAACTTAACTGCTGTGCCACTTGGTTGGCCCCTCAGCTGACTTCTTTGTAGAAATTGATGAACCAATTCTAAAATTCCTATGAAGTGGCAAAGGACCCAGAATAGCCAGAACAATCTTGAAAAAGAACAAAGTTAGAGGATCTTATGTGGATTAATGAAGGACTATGAATTCAGGGCCTCTGTACCTAAGCCATCTCCACCCTCCCCCAAAAAAGGAATTTGTTTCCAATTACATGGTAGTGTATGAGAGTACCAGGACTGTGTTTTTTCCAAGGGTCTCCCTTAACTGAAGCCTCTTGTTGCCACAGATTTCCTGGAAGTAGAGATGGCACAGGGGACTCAGAAAGTGTTCCTGAATGACAACACCACCATCGTTTGCAAGGTCCCTGGTTCCCCATACCTGGACGTCAAGATTATGGGTATCACCTGGTTTCGGAAGAATCAGGTGTCTAAAGAAGAGTCCAAGCTGTTTGAGTTTTTCGGACACCACCAAAAGGCATTGCGACCTGGAGCCACTGTGTCTCTACAAAGGCTGAAGAGGGGAGACGCCTCACTGCAGCTGCCTGCGGTCCAGTTGCATGAGGCAGGAGAGTACCGATGTGAGCTGGTCGTCACCCCTGAGAAGGCACAGGGAAGAGTCTGGCTAGAGGTTTTGGGTGAGTGCCTGAGGGCCGTGCCCTGTGGTTCCCGTGGTGCTGAGGCTTGGGGTGGAGATGTGGGTGGGCCGAGTGGAGCAGAGGTTTAAAGCATGGGCCTAGGAGTCAGACAGACATGAGTTTGAGTCCTGGTCTTCTATGGACAACTGGAAAACTTTGGGCAGGTTATTAATCATGCTGGCCTTAATGCCTCCCCTCTAAAGAAATGTAATAGCACCTACCTTAGAGATTCCTTGTAGGGAAGAGTACGAAAAATGCAGGTAAGATGCTTAGCATAGGGCTTGGCCCATTGTAAGTGGTCGTTAAAGATAGCCATAATAATTATGATATAACGCACCTAACGTGTGGGCATCAGTGTTCACTGAAGAGGTGCCCCTGAAGGGTAGCAGGAAAAGGAGAGAGATGCTGCACTCTGGCTCCAGAGCTGAATCTTGTTCCAGCTTTGCTGCTTCCAAACTGGGTGACGGGGCCAGTCATTTAACATCTCTGGACCTGAAGTTTCCCCTGTACAAAATGGGGCAATGAGTCATACCTGCCTCATAGCGTTCTGGGGATTACAGAAGATGATGTATGAAAATGCTCAGCGAGTGCTGCTGTGAGGGAGGTGTTCAGTCAAGACTTATAACGACAACAATATCCCCTAAGCACCTCTCTGAGGTCCACTCTATTATAAATAGGTCTGATAATATATGAATTTGCTTGGGGAGTGTATTAGTTTGCTGGGACTGTCATAACGAAAGACACCTGACTGGGTGGTTTAAAGAACAGATGTTTTACACATATTAATTTTGGGGATAGGAATGTATATTAACTGGGATTCATTTCCTCTGCAACTGACAGAAAGCCTAAAATAAAAATTAAAAAGAATTAATAGACTTTGTTTTTTAGAACAGTTTTGGATTTGCAGAAAACTTGCAAAGATAACAGAGTTTCCATATTATTCCCAGCTCCACATGCCATTTTCCCTATTATTAACATCTTAGGTTTGTATGGTATATTTGTTATAATTAATGAACCAATGTTGATTATTTATTAATAATTAAAGTCCATGGTTTATACAGATTTCCTTAGTTTTTACCTGACATCTTGATAATTTTCCTTGTTCTGAAGGCCGCTTTGAAATTCATATACATAGCTACTCCTGCTTTCTTTGGATTAGTGTTAGTGTAATGTATCTTTCTCAATCTCTTTATCTTTAACCTCTCTGGCTCTTCATATTTAAAGTGGGTTTCCTATAGAAAAATGCGTATTTGAAGTCTTTTTTTGGTTTCAACTGAACATTTTGTATGATTATACTTTCTCTCCTCTCTTTGTATATTGATATATACTTCTTTAAATTTTTTTTTTTTAGTGGTTGCCCTAGAGTTTTCAGTGTACATTTACAACTAATCTAGGCCCGCTTTCACATAACACTGTACTGCTGCATGGTAGGGCAGGCACTTTATAACAGAGTATTCCCTGATCTTCCCTCCCATCTCTTGTAACATTACTGTCATTCATTTCACTTATCCATATGCTATAACCACCCAATACCTTGTTGCTATTATTATTTTGAGTGAACAATTATCTGTTAGATCTATTAAGCATAAGAAAATAAATGTTTGATTTGACCTTCATTTACTCCTCTGACATGCTTCCTTTCTTTATGTAGATTCTAATTTCAGACCTATATCATTTTCTTTCTCTCTGAAGAACTTCGTTTAATATCTTGCAAAGTAAGACTACTGGTGACAAATTCCCTTAGTTTTTGTTTGGTCTGTGAAAGTCTTTATACTTCACTTTTGTGTGTGTGTGTGTGTGTGAGGAAGATTGTCACTGAGCTAACATCTGTGCCAGTCTTCCTCTATTTTATGTGGGATGCTGCCACAGCATGGCTTGATGAGTGGTGCTAGGTCCGTGCCCGGGATCTGAACCTGCAAACCCTGGGCCCACCAGAGCAGAGCATGGGAACTTAACTACTGTGCCACCAGGCCGGCCCCTATACTTCAGTTTTGAAGGATAAGTTTTCTGGATATAGGATTCTAGACTGGTGGGTTTCTTTCTTTCAGCACTATTTTATTCCACTCTCTTCTTATTTGCATTTCAGAAGTCCATTGTCATTCTTTTCCTTGTTCCTCTATAGCTATTTTTTTCCTTTGGCTTCTTTCAAGATTTTCTCTGTCTTTGTTTTTCTGCATTTTGAATATGATATGCCTTGGTATAGATTTTTCGGGTATTTTTCTGCTTAGTGTTCTCTAAGCTTCCTGGATCTGTGCTTTGGTGTCTGTCACTAATTTCAGAAAGTTCTCAGCCATTATTTTTCAAAATATTTCTTCTGCTCGTTTTTCTTTTCTTGTTCTGGTATTCCCATGATATGTATGTTACTCTTTTTGCAGCTGTCCCACAGTTCTTGGATATTCTGGTTCCCCCCCCCCCCCATTCTTTTTCCTCTTTGCATTTCAGTTTGGGAAGTTTTTATTGACCTCTTTAAACTAGCTAATTCTTTCCTTGGGAATGTTAAGTCTGCTGAGGAGCTCATCAAAGGCATTCTTCATTTCTTTTATAGTGTTTTTTTTTTTTTTAAAGGAATAATCCCTCTCCTTTTTTTTATTTAGGAAGATTGGCCCTGAGCTAACATCTGTTGCCAATCTTACTCTTTTTTTTTTCCTCTCCCCAAAGCCCCAGCACATAGTTGGGTGATATACATCATTCTAGTTCTGTTATGTGGGACGCTTGCCTCCGCGTGGCTTGATGAACGTTCCTAGGTCTGCGCTCAGGATCTGAACTGTCGAACCCCAGGCCGCCGAAGCAGAGTCAGAACGTAACCACTATGTCACTGGGCCGGCCCCTATAGTATTTTCGATTTCTAGCATTTCCTTTTGATTCTTTCTTAGAGTTTCCATCTCTCTGCTTACATTATTCATCTGTTCTTGCATGTTGTCTGCTTTTTCCATTAGTGCTTTTAACATTTAAATCATAGCTCTTTTAAGTTCCCTTTCTGATAATTCCAAAATCTGTGTCATGCCTGAGTCTGCTTCTCATGCATGCTTTGTCTTTTCATGCTTTCTGCATGCCTTACAATTTTTTGTTGAAAGCCAGCTATTATATCAGGTAATAGGAACTGAGGTAAATAGGCTTTTCATGTGAGATTCTATGTTAATTTGGCTAGGAGCTGGGCTGTGTTTAATGTTAATGCTGTAGCGGTAGGAGCCAGAGACTTCTGTTTCCTCTAGTGTCTTTTTTTCCCCTTCCCTGTTTTCTGAGTTTCCCTATGAACTCCTTCTTAAATAGAGTCCACGTGTTACAGCTGTCTCAGCTGTACTATACTCTTATTATGCTGGAACCCTGCTGTTGTGGTTGGGAGGGGAAGAAGTTTATAATCTTATGATTAAATCTCATTCTTTGAGTGGCCTGAACCCCTAGGCTGTGACCTTCAGAAGCATCCTAGGTGGGACAGGAAGGTTAAAGGGGGCTGGAGTTGTCTAATCATCCTTCTCCCAGGTCAGAGAAGGCTTTGTTATGGAGAATACACTGGGTATATTTTTAAATGGTTACTTTTTCTTTCCCCCCTGCCCAAAACAGGAGGGGATTTTTCTTGAATCTTCACTGTGAGAACCTGGTGGGGTTCCTGGAGGTAAAACCATTAAAATGTGGTCGCCCCCCTAAGACTGTGCCCCCAGGAGATTTTTTACTGTCAAGGCAGTCCACACTCATCCTTCAGCAACTCGTCAGAGTTACTGCTTAAGTGCTTCTACCAGGTTATGGCTCTAGCAGTTTTGGCTTAAGGTGACGTGATCTCGACCATGATTCTCTCCGCCTGCCTGTCTCTAGTTTCCAGGGTGGCAGTTTGGCCTGCCACCACAGTTCTCTGAGGGTTCTGAGAAAAGCTGCTTTTCACTTTGTTCAGCTCAGCTTTTTTTTCTTGTTATGAGGATAGGAGTGATGACTTCCAAAGTCTTTGTATGTCAGAGGGGAAACCAGAAACCAACAGTGGCTTTTAAAATGGTAGTTTATTTTTCTTTCACACAAATGTAGCCAACCCGGCGCAGATACGGCAGTTCTGTGGTCATCTGGGATCCAGGACCCTTTGATCTTGTCACTTTGCCATCCTCAGCTTGTAGCTTCCACCTTATGTTTGGAAATGTCTTCTCCATCTCTAGCGGTCGCAGGGTCTTCCAGCTGTTCTGTAGGAAGGAGGAAGAGTAGAGGGAGAGAAGGGCGCGGTCCTTTTGTTTATGATACCCTTATTATCTAAAGATACTTCCTGGAAGTTGCTTTTGCCACTTCTGATTACATCCAAACTACTAGAGACCCTGTGTTCTCATGGCTACACCCAGCAGCAGTGGAGGTTGGGAGATGTAGCTGTAACTTGGATGTGTCATTGAAGAATGGAAATTGGCAGCATTAGCAGTCTGTACACAACATTGTTCCAAGGCTTTCCTCAGAATCTCAAACGTGTCTATGACACAAAGTAACTTAAGAAACTTTGTTTTATAAATGGCTGTGGGAATCGGGGTCACAGCATATTAGCACCCTGCTGACATAGGGACCAAGATATCCAGAATATTTAGCCTAAGCAGAATCTTATTCAGTTCACTGAGCTTTCCTGAAGGCTGGCCATAGGTCAGATATTGGGCTGATTATAAGCTAGTCTCTACCTACCCTCAAGGCATGACTTCTCTCTCCTGGCAGCTTCCCCAGTCAGCAACCTGTCTCCGGAGCAAGCCATGGTGAAATCTAATGAAGGCAAAAATATTTCGTGTAGGTCAAGTTGGTTCTATCCAGAGAATATTAACATAACATGGAAAAAATGGACCCAGAAGGACCCCCAGTACCTGGAGGTTTCTGAGAGCATCATCACTGGTCCCACCATCAAGAATTCGGATGGTACGTTTAATGTCACTAGCTCCTTGATATTGAAGCCCTCTCCGGAAGATGGTATGATCATCTGCCAATGTGAGGTTCGACACATATCCATGGTCACCTCCCAGAGGTTCAACTCCACCCTGACTCTGACAGGTAAGCATCCTCCTGGACATTTTGTCTGCTCTTCACCTCGAGGGGGTATAACATAAAACTTTGGCTCCCAGGCAGTCTAGGGGAAGATGAGGGCCAATGGGGAAGGAGAGAAAGCTTGGTCTGGCCTAGCTCAGCCCCAAAGTCAGCAGTCCAGATTAGGTCCCTAAGCCAGGGCAGATGATCTAATAGGTGGAGAGTGTTGACAATAGTCCTCATGTGGAAACAGGGCTACTTGTTAGCTCATGGCAGTTTAAGTGATCTCGGTTGTCTGTATTCGTTGGAGTGGGAAGCTTGCCAGCCACTGGGACAAAGGGGACAGGATCCTTTCCATGTCCCCTGAAGATAAGGGTTTGTCAGGGGCCAGGGTCCCAGCCCTGCCAGCAGCTCTTCCGGCCAGGCTCCAGGTCCACAGCAATCTGTTGGTTGGTAGAGACTGAATCAGCAGTTCTGTCTTATGGGTTGTTCCCTAGGTGGGGTGGCCATAGTGTTCCTGCTGATGCCCAGGACTTTCCCCAGGCACACTGGGTCCTTAGCTTAGGATGACGCAACTCACTCCAGAACCCTTCCTGCTAGTGGATTGGGGTTCATTGAGCTCATATCCTGGCTTCTGTGGTTATGGCTCTGGTCCTGAGTGATCAAATGCATCTGCCTGGAGCTGAGAGGGGTAAGGAAGGCAGAGGCTGAGCACGGACTCTGGGAGATGTGGTCTGGGTGTGCCAGATGGGGCCTGGGATGGTCCTGGAGGGAGAGAGGAATTGTTCTTGGAAGTAATGGCTAGGGGTGTGTGCGGGTGGTGTGCATAGGGATTTGTGCAGGGTATGTGTGGGGCATGTGGAGTGTGAAATTGAGATATGCTTTGTGTATATGGTGTGAGGGGTTTTCCTGGGTGATATGCTTGTCTTAGTCCGTTTGGGATGCTCTAACAAATTGCCACAGACTGGGTAGTTTATAAACAACAGAACTTTATTTCTCACAGTTTGGGAGGCTGGAAGTCCGAGATCAGTGTGCCAGCATGGTTGGGTGAGGGCCCTCTTCCAAGCTGCAGACTTCTCCTTTGTATCCTCACATGGTGGAAGGGGTGAGGGAGCTCTCTCAGGCCTCTTTTATAAGGGCACTAATCCCATCCACGAGGGCTCCACCCTCATGACTTAATCGCCACCCAAAAGCCCCACCTCCTAGTACTATCACTTTGGACATTAGGATATCAGCATATGAATTCTGGGGGGAAACAGACATTTAAGCTATAGCAATATATACGTGATATGAGATGGTGTAGTAGTGTGGAAGCTTTGAACATTGTGTGGCAAGTGTGTGGTGTTAATATGGTGGTGCATTTCTGGCAAGTGCTAAACACAGTGTTTGATGTGTGCAGGTGTGTGTGATAGGAATGGAGGATGCCACTACGTGTGGGCAGAGGGTTGGTTGTTCTCTCTCTGACACGAAAAGTGACACACAACCACACAGATCCTAGCAGCAGCCGTGTGCTGTCTCTGGGCTTGCTCTTAACGTCCTCCTCCTCTTTTTCTCTGCAGAATCTGAGGACACAGCTCCTTGGAAGATCATTATTCTGCTTATTGTATTTGTCTTAGCTGGATGGGTGCTTTTATGTTACTGTTTTCAGAAAAGGTAAGGGCTCCAAGGCAGAGTTTAGCTCTGTGCTGTGGCATTGGCCCTGGGAGTTCAGGGGTCATGGCCATTGGATGGGGTTGGGGTGTTCTGGGGGTTGATGCTGGGGGATTCTAAGTGTAGCGTGTGGCTTTTTCTGATGCTGCATGGAGAAGAACTTTCTCATCTGATCTCTGTGTGGTGGCCTGTGACTCTGGGGAGATGCACTGGAGAGATCCTCTGCCTCTTCCTGATAATCATCTCACTGTGAATCAAACCTGACCTGAGTAGTTCAGATGAGGCCTTTCAGCCGTGTGCGGGTGGCACTTGTTCTCACACGGAGAAACCACGCCTGGGAGAGGGGCAGTCTTTCCTCCCGGTGCTGAGATTCTGTTAACAGCTCAGTGGGATAACTTACCACCAGATTTCACTGGCTTCCCCAGCAATTTCTAACCCTTAGGTTCCCAAACCAAAACATCTTTCCAAACATGTTTATCCCTGACTATGGCCAAAATAGCAAATAAAACCACTCAAGCTGTAGAGGCCCGAAACCAGTAAAAACGTGTTGGTTAAAAGAAAATAGAATTGCCTCAGTTATTTATGGGCCTGCCAAGGCAGTAACTGTGCCATAGCTAAGACCTCTCATTATCAATGTTTTAGGGAAAGTAGAAGCATCACTTAATCAAGAAAAAAGGCTGTTTGTTTATCTAAAGTTGGCCAGCTGATTCATGGGACTTATTCTCCTGATTAGACCTGGGCCAATGAGAAAACTGGATATAAAGTGGTTTTCAAATGTTTCTTGTGATATTTGTGAATGTTCTCATTTTGCCTGCCTTCCTCAGTCTTCCAATATCCAGGTGCTGTCATGGTAAGCGGACAATTGGCAACAATACTCATTGAAAAAGACACTCAAGTTTCATCATCAGCCTGGATTCTGTGGTTTACCGATGGCTCCAATCCTTCACTCTTCTCTATGTCCATGTAACTTCGCGGTGTTCTCCAATTTGGGACTGCCCCTTGGGATCAACCTTGTGACTTGCTGCTTTGACCAACAGAAGGAGACAGGAGTGAGTTCCTGTCTCATGCCAGTTCCGAGGCCTCCAGAGGCCTTGTGTGTTTCCATGTGCTGTCTTTTGTGCTTCTAATGTTAGTGAAAGGACACATCCAGGCTGGCCTGCTGGAGGATGAGAGACACTGGAAGCTACAGCTAGTTGCTCTGGTGGAGGCCGGTCTAGATCAGATAACAGCCACCCAACTCCCAGACATGTGAGCAAATCTACCTGACATCATCAGCGCTGACAGAGCCAACTCTCAAATATGTGAGAAATACTTATTTTTTTAAAGCCACTACATCTTAGGCTTTTTGCACAGCAAAAACTAACTGATGTAGCACCTCAGAAAGCTGAGTTTTGATCAAAACTTGTAATAACCATGGAGATGTGCTGCTGAGACCCCCTCTAGAGAGAGCCTGCTAGGAAGGGCGTGCTCGGTCAGCATGCTCCAGCTGCGCTACCTCAGCGAACTGCTGCAGTATTTAAGCTTATGCCATGCTCCCCCTGGCGCTCCAGCCAGTGGCTGAACAAGGCAGGAGTCTCTGGAGCTCCCTGTGGGGGTGGCCGAGACTTTCTCAGGGTTGCACTGTAGCCTTACTACTCGATCCTACCCCCTCTCTCCCTTCACAGGTATCAGACCTGCAACATGCTCTGGAGGTCTTTCCGCCTGTTCCTGTACCCTCTCCCCTTTATCTTTCACACACTTTACACCCAATAATTCTCTTGTACTTCTAACTCTGTCTGGAAAGCTGCGTCTCTGAAGACCCAAATTGACACAAGGAGGGACTGAAGAATTATAATGGGGTACTTTCACTATGGTGCATTCGCGGCTTATTCAGGTGGAGGAAACACTAATAGGACATTGGGAGTGGTTACACGGGGCCACACAGCAGAAACCACAAGCTTCCTCAGAATGTATAAGTATTACTTTTCCTGATGACCCAGACAGCTTGCTCGAAGCAGGCTGCTCAAGCTGCCCGCCTGGATAGCCTCTCGCCAATCAGCTTATCCAGGAAAAAGAAAGCAACATTTTCCAAAGAAGACATGCAGATGGCCAACAGGTGCATGAAATGGTGCTGAACATCACTGCTCTTCAGGGAAATGCGAATCAAAACCACAACAGATATTACCTCACACCTGTTAGAATGGCTATCATCAAAAAGACAAGAAATAACAAGTGTTGGTGAGGATGTGCAGAAAAGGGAACCTAGTGTGCTGTTGGTAGTGACAAATAAAAATGGCAAGTAATAGGATATATTGGAGTATATGAGGAAGCCATTTTGTCTAAACCTAATTTGGCCTGACCTTGTCTTTCCAAAAGGGTCTGACCGCGGCCTTGACCATGCATTGTATATCTGCTTTAGATATTCCCTACGGCAAGAGCAAAGGCCCTTGAGATAAAGGTGCAACTTCCGTCCCCCTCCCAATGCTGGCATTCCCTTAAGGATTAAGCATCTTTCCTTAGGCTAAGAACTGATTGCTGCACTCACCTGTGACCACCCAGCTCAAGACAATAGGTTTGCCTCCTGCTACGCCCTCTGAGATAGCAGACCCACTATCTGCTGTGTCCATCAAGTGCGCTTCGCTGACAGGGCAATCCTGTGACTATTGTGGGGGGACATTTCAATCATATGCGAAACAGCCTGTATGGGGGTATATAACGATTCTGTATACCTCACTTCCTTGGTGCTCTCTCTTCCTTCGGGAAGTCCTTGTAGGGACCTGAAATTGGCCACCCCAGGATATGTCTCTTTGGCATCGGGATTGTTTGGGGCTGATTGCTTTCGATAAACTGGGACAGGGAAGGAAGCTCTGGGGAATGGAACTTGCCCTTCCTTAGGACACATTTACATTTGTAAGGTAAATCTCTATCTGTAAAAGGTGCCTCCCTCTCTGGACCAGGAAGAAGAAGAGAGATGACCTTTGATGCGGGGGTCGGTGAGCTGAGGAGTCAAAAGAAAGATTTCTTAGACTCTTAAGATCTGGCAGTAGTGCTCTTTTATTTAGAGAATAGAATAGCATGGGGACAGGACCCATGGGCAGTCAGAGCTTCTGCTGCCGCCGCTTCTGCTGCCCCCGCTGGCATGGGGACAGGGCCCATGGGCAGGCAGAGCAGCTGCTGCTGCCCCCGCTGGCATGGGGACAGGACCCATGGGCAGGCAGAGCTGGTGCGTGGGGACAGGACCCATGGGCAGTCAGAGCTCCTGCTGCTGCCCTGAGTTGAGGGTTAGGGCTAATTTTATAAGGCATGGGTACATGACTTATTTTTACTGGAAAAAGAAAAGATGATGTAAAAAGTCATTAAATGATTTCAGTGAGATGGGGTCTGGTTATTGTGCGGTCATATAACTTTAGATACGAATCTGGCCATATAGATCGGCATGTAGGTGAGGATGCCCTGGGCTTCTCTCCCTGGGGCAGTCCTAATTCATACCATAAAAAAAGTCCACTGGGTCATATAGTTTGGCATGTAGGCCAGGTCACCTTGGGCTTCTCTAGCTGGGGCAGCCTTAATCCACATCAACCTTGTCCCTAGAAACTCTTAATGGGGAAGGCAAGAACTTAAGTTGGTTGCTGTCTGGCAATCTCATGTAACTGATTTAGGGTGGTGGCTTCTGACCTTTACTTAATCCGATTTGATTCTTGTCTAAAAGTCATGGGATCACCCGATGACCAGACCCCACCTGCACTGATACCATTTTAACTTTTCATGTTCTTTCCTTTGTCTTGTAAAGAGATAACTCACATACCCATGCCTTATAAAATTAGCCCTAACCCTCAACTTGGGGCAGCAGCAGCGGCTCTGCTGCCCGTGGGCCCTGTCCCCATGCCAGCGAGGGCAGCAGAAGCAGCAGCAGCAGCGGCTCCTCCTGCCTGTGGGCCCTGTCCCCACGCAGCAGCCTGACTGCCCATGGGTCCTGTCCCCATGCCGGCAGCAGCAGCTCTGACTGCCCGTGGGTCCTGTTCCCATGCTATTCCACACTATTCTCTAAATAAAAAAGCACTAGTGCCAGATCTTGAGAGTCCAAGAAATCTTTCTTTCGACTCCTCGGCTCACCTTCCCCGCATCAAGACCAGTCTATACACGCCAGTATATGAATAAAAGTATTAAGCTGTACTTTTAATTTAATATCTCTGAGTTATTCTTTGATAGAAGAGAAGTGACTCGCCCCGGTCTCATGGCTAGTAAAGAGTGGAGTTCAGATTCTTAATCAATATGCCATACCTCCAAGGAAGACCCAGGGAGGGGCAGGGCAGGGTTGGGCTGTGAAGGATGAGCCAGATCATTAGGTCTGGAGGAGAGGCTCACTCTGTATGGTTCTGGTCTGTTCTTGAGGGAGGACCTATATGGTTGGTACGTTTGGCCCTTGTTTTGTTTTCTGTAACCAAACCAGGTGGCTGATGCTCATCCTAATTCGATGTGAGTATGGGCGCCTCATCCAGGACAGAGGTTGGCAGGGCTGTGGAGGGTCTCATGCCAGATGTTGGTCACAGGTCAGATACAGTGTGGTCCTGAGTGCAGTTTTCAGGGATGTGCAGTTCTATTTCAGGACCTTTGCAGGGCAGAGAAGCCCTGTTCCCATCTCTACTGGAGTTGGAGTAATGACTGAGAAACAGTTCTTAGGTGATTTTGGAGGGGCACAATGAGCACGGGGGCATAATTGACATGGAAGTCTCTTGGCTTAGAGAGAGGAATAAAAGAGACTTCCCGTTGCTGAGCTTCCACCTGAGAGTGATTTAGAGTGGCCTCTACTGGCGGCACATGGGATTGCAGATGCGTTGGTGCCTGTTAGAAGAATGATACGATTGGAGGAGCTGATGAAATCTCAAAGTGCACAACTGAAGTCGGAACTGCAGGAGAAGGGAAGTAGTCCAAAGCTGCTGACAGTTTTTGAAAGAGACAGACACCCTTTGGAAAAAAGTAGTAAGGCAGTTGACATTTTATAAATTTAGTAAAAGAAATTATAATAATTTTGTAAAGATAGTAATAGAGTAGTAAAGTAATACGAGGGAAAAAAAGAAAAGAAAATTAGACGGGAAATCACAAATGGGATCTTTTTATAGGAAGATTAAAAAATTAGAAAGATGTAAAATGTGGGGGACTGTCGAATGGGCATAATTGATCGGAAAGGAATCTATGATGCAGAAAAAAGAAAAGGCATCAAGGAGTTACTGAGCTCAGAAATTGGTATGCTGGCCAGCCCTTGAGAGACCTGAAGAGAGGCACAAAAGAGGCAGAATTCGGGGAGGACTTTAATTCTTCTAAGATCGATGGGAAACTAAGGGCACAATAAGAATTTAACAAAAAACAATCAAAGTGTCGGTCAGAACTGTACTGCATTTACTTTTCTCTGGGTCACCTCGAGTAACTTCCTTCCCCACAAATAATGGCACTATGAGAAAAACTGGAATTGCTCAAATGAAGTAAAGAACACACGGAGGCACAGCTACCCCAAGTCTGGTTTGCTTTGCTTTGTCTGCTGTTGGTCTGCAGAGGAGGAGTGTGGGATGCATTGTGCTGCAAAGAATAACACCCTTTCATGAAGGGGCCGTGTATGACTAGCAGGAGCTGAAGAGAGCTGCTGGGTCCTGCTGACCTGACCTGTCCTCCTGTACACCACTGCTGCTCTCGAGGAAGGTGACAGATTGCATAGTTGCAAATGCTCTTTGTATCACCGTTCCCCTCATTGGCATCAGTGCCCGGAAGGACATGAGGTCAGGGGAAAGGCAGAAGTTCCCACTCCTGTGCCCAAGTTGGCCAGTCCAGGCGGCCTGCCGTTCACGTCACTCCAGAGGTGGGCCTGCCCAGACTGGAAATATAATAGGGTGTAAGTTGCACGTGCTTCCCTTTCCATGAAGATATACAATGCCCCAGGCAGGTGGACCTGGCAGAGATGAAGCCAATCACGTAGATTCTAGTGCAGCAAACCCACTCTCTGGAACCCAGTTCTTAGTTGAATCCTATTGTCCTGCCCTTCCCTGGCTCCTTGCAAGCCGAAACAAATGTGTTGTTCTTCAGACCTACCCCAGTCTGGGTTCAACATGACTTTGACATGCAGAATTCTTGTCTTCTTCAAACTCTTCTGCATGTCTTGGGACAAAATAAGGTGTCTGATACCTGGACCTGGGGAGCCCAGAGACCTGTGGGGGAGTCAGGCCACTCTACTCCTTACAGCAAGCTCTCTGGGAAAGTTCTGCCAAGGGAAAGATCACAAGGAGGCGCTCAAGTGCAGGCTGGAGCTGGAAGGAGGCCACCTGTGGAGGGTCAGTGGATCCTGCAGAAGCTGGGCGAGTCCTCCAGCAGAAAGGCCAGTGGGCCTTGCGGTCACTGGCCGAAGATGCCAAATCCACGGGCATTAGGCCTGGGCAGGTTTTCAGTAAGGCTAGTGGGCTAGTTTTTCCAGACTAGCAATTTAGTTTCACTACAGGAAGGAGGGTGGCTTCCCTCCCCTGTTGAGTTCAGCACTGAGGTGTAGGACACATGTCACACTATTTGGTGTGAGCTGGGGACAGACAGGGGTGGCAGATATGCCCCATCAGGCTGCACTGCCATCTGATTGGCTGGGGGGAGGGTAGCCTGGAAGGTAGGGACCCCAGTCCTCCTGCAGGAAGGAGGGAGATGGAGGGTTCATCACGCACAGGGTTGAGAGAAAGTGTCAGTGAGGCCCCTCTGGCTCCCTGGATGTTTGGGACATAATCTCGGTTGTCACTTCCACAGCTGAGCCTGCTATCAGTCTCAAATCTGGGACCTCAGGGAGGCCCAGGGGTTTCCGAATTATACTTTCCCTCTTGCTCTTGATCTAGAGTCAACTGTCTCGCTGTTGGTGGATGTGACACTTAGAGCAAGGTGGCACCCTGACTAAAAGCTGGAGCTCGGGCCACTGGCCCCGTGCAGCAGGGAGAAAGGAGCAGGGCTTTGGCACAAGACAGACTCAGGTCCAAATCTTCGGCCTGCCACATCCTGGCTGTGAGGTCTAGCAAGGTAACGTCGCTTCCTGCTTCCTCATCTCCAAACTCGGAGGAGAACAGTGCCTCCCTCAGCCCTGGACCACAGTGACACGAGGTACGTCCCTCCCCTCTCCGGGGGGCCCAGAGGAGAGCCGGTTTGGCACACAGGGTGAGGACTGGCTTGGACTATTCCGTCTGCTCTCATGTGATGCCAGTGCTGTCCTGGAGGCAGAATATCAGAAACAAAATTCTCAGAAGGTCCTGCGGGGCTGAGTGGAGCCCAGGGGAGCTTCCTTGTCCAGTTTAGGCCAGTGCCTTAAAGAGGGGGTGCCCCCGGATGGAGGGAGCACTATCAAAGGGCAAAAACATCCAGGGGGTCCAGGAAGGCTTGGTCCAGCTGCTCCCTCCATGCCTGGAACTTTCCAGCTCCTCTCTGAGCTAAGCCTTAAGGTTGGGAGTCTCAAAGCAGAAAGACTGCGACCAGCGGCCCTTGTTTTCTGAGATCAAGTAGGTCTTCTCTGTGACCAGCAGGTGGCGCTGAGCCCTCGGTTCTGCCAGTTCACTGTCACCAGCCCTTTAAGGTTGGTGCCGAAGTGGCTGAGGGTTACTCTTCCTGGCCCCTCAGCCCTGCCTCTGGAGTAGGGTGGGACAAACTCACTGATCCAGCCAAAGCCCTCTGCACTCCTCAAACTGCAGCAATAATCCTGGCTTCTTGTCCTGTACACTCTCCATCCTTCATTCATTTGGCACTTAGCGCCAGGCACAGTGCTGAATCAGACACAGTCCCTGACCTCAAGGAGCCAAGGACTTGGGCATGGGGAGACAGACCCATAAACAGAGGCAAAAGTAGAATGCCCACAAACCCAGAGGAAGGGAAGGGACCATCTCTTTCCAGAGCAAGGCTTCAAGGAGGCATCATTTGACCTGGACTTTTATGGATTTCAACAGGCAGAGATGAGGCCTGGGCAGTCCAGGCAAAGGGAATAACATAAGCAAAAGGTCGGAGGTAGGAAGGTCAGTGTTATATGCAAAGAGGGGATAGCACGGTTGCCAGGGGGATGGGTGGCCAGAGAACCGTCAGGCTGGAAAGCTGGCAAAGCCCGAAATGCCTGGCTATGACCCAGAAGGTCGTGGGGAACTACCGAAGGTACCTGACATGGGAGGGAATGACCGCAGCACTTTTAATAAGACTGCTCTAGTGGCTGCACGGCAGATGGACTGTAGGACGTGAGATAGAGACAAGACCAGGTAACAGACCCTGCCACAGCCCGTCAACTGCTTCTGAGCTGGGCAGGGACATCGTGTAGAAAATAAGAACAGGCAGAGAAACTCAGCACCGAGGGGACACATAACAGCACCTTCTCTCTTAACATTCGCTTGGTCAGCTGTCTCACCGTGTGGCTGATTCAACAGCAATCGCAACAGCTAACATTTATCAAGCCGTCATTATGGACGAGGCACTTAAGCATTTTGTATATGTTTTCCACTTACTCCCACAACAATTCCATGAGGTAGGTCCTATTAATATCCCCATTTTATAGAGGAGGCAACCGAGGCACAGAGGGTTACCTTACTTGACCAAGGTCTTAGAGCCAGAGCCAGGGTTTGAACCCAAGCAGTTGGCTTATGCTCCGATCACTACACTAACACATAAGATGTCCCTGCCTTTCTCCTTGAGCACCCCAAACTTCCCGAAGATCCCCGGGGGTGGAGGCAGGACCCAGGGCTGTAAGCCTGGTGGATGCCCAAAGGTTAAGATGGCCAGACAGGCTGGCAGGGCTGGGCTACCCAAGGCATACGGGGAAAGTGTCTCTGAGCTAGGGGAAGAGGGCCAGCCTCAGGTCCTTTTCCTGGCCTCCCTGCTGGGGTCCATGGCATCTCTGGAATGTAGGCCGGCAGCCCCACCCTCCCTGTCCACCAGCACATCCCCAGCAAGAACAGCCCAGAGTTCAGCTCATGAAGGGGGAGGCTTTATTGATAACAGAGACGAAGGCAGAATTCTGGGCAAGTACACACAGCACTGCTCCAAGAGTCCAGGCTTGGGGTCAGTCCCGTCAGGACCAAGGGCCTCTGTGCCTCAGGGACCTCGCTCACCCCCACCATCCTGAGCTTTCTAACATTGCCTTTTCTAGCAATCAAAGACCCTCCACAGCCAGCCTCTGGACAAAGTGAGTGGAAGCCACCTGTGGGGAGCCAGGACCAGAGTTTGGTCTGAGGTCCAGCAAGTGGTAGGCCCAAGACTTTCTCTCCTCAGCCTCTTTCTGTTTGGCACGCTGGTGTCTGCCCCAGCCCAGGCAGGGGTACAGAATGGAGCAGGCAGGCGCAGCACCCCCAGCCCGTGGAGCGCTCACTGTAGAAGCCTTGGTGCCAGGGGCAAGGGGCAGGGGGACAGGGGCCCCTCTCCGAGTCCCTGTGTCTGAGCAGTGCTCAGCAAAACTGAGGGTCCTCACGCCCCATTTCCTTTCTGCCTAAGCCTGCCCCATGGAGGAGAGTCCTGTCGGCCTCAGCCCGTGCCTGTCTGTGTAGGCTCCACACCTCCAACCCTCCAGCTTGAATGTGCTCCCTCAGTGACTGCCCTCCCCAGCTGGCCAGGCCCACCCTGAAGCCCATCACTTTTTCAGGGACCAAGAGTGGCTGTGGCCTGACCACAGGCATCTCTTGGGGCCATAGAAACAGAACAGTAGGCCCCCAACCTGGGGACCGTTCTTCCCCAGCCATCTGCCCAACTTCTGGCCAGTCTATCATGGGGGCTCAGGAGGGGCAGGAGACCCAGCTATAGGGCCGGACACTTCCCACAGCTTCCCTAGCCTTGGGGTGTTTGGGGGGGGGGGTGCGGTGGAGGGGCAGGAACACCAACCAGTCCTGAGCTGGGGCTGGGAAGAGCAGGGACAAAAATAACCCAGTACAGGCTCCTGCCGAGGCCAGAAATAGCGTAGTGACAAGTGCCTTGTAACACCCTGGGTGAGCAGCAGAGGGGGAGGCTGAGCTGAGGAGGGCCCAGCCTCACACCAGGTCCTGGCCTTGCCGAGAGGCCCACACCACGTCCACACTACATACCATGTCACACTGCCCGTGTGCACACAAGCGGTGTGGGACCCTAGGGACCACACCTCAGGACAGGGAATCCGGAGAGATGCTAAACTTGGGCTTGGCCTTGGCCACAGCCACGCTGCGCTTGCGCAGGGGCCCACGCGCAGAAGCGAGGGTCAGGGCGTCCAGCAGGCTGTGGTCCTCATCAAGCTGGCGGGCTGTGCAGAGTGGTGTGGGCACTTTGATGGTGTTGCCAAACTTGGAGTAGTCCACAGAGTAGCGGCCGTCCTCCTCGGCCACAATGGGGACAAAGCGCTGGCCCCACAGGATCTCGTCAGCTAGGTAGGAGGTGCGGGCCTGGGTGGTGATGCCCGTGGTTTCCACCACGCCTTCCAGGATGACGATGATCTCAAGGTCCTGATGGTGGTGCAGGTCACTGGGCGCCAGGTCATAGAGTGGACTGTTGGCATCAATGGCGTGGTAGATGATGAGGGGAGCCACCAGGAAGATGCTGTTGCCACCCACGCCGTTCTCCATGGGGATTTCCACCTGGTGGAGGGGCACCACCTCGCCCTCGGGGCTGGTGGTCTTGCGCACCACCTGCATGCGGATGGTGGCACTGATGATCATGCTCTTTCGGAGGTCGCCCACACGCAGCATGAAGCAGAGGCGGCTGTGGCGCAAGGCGATGACTGCATGCTTGCTGAAGATGAGGG
The DNA here is from genome assembly GCF_041296235.1 of Equus asinus. Lineage (NCBI taxonomy): Eukaryota > Metazoa > Chordata > Mammalia > Perissodactyla > Equidae > Equus > Equus asinus. The sequence goes on from NC_091809.1 coordinate 100,393,472, forward strand.
TCTCGGCCCGCCGGTGGGCCTGAGCAGTCTTCATGAAGATGCAGCCCAGCATGATGGCGTTGATCATGAGCCCCACGATGTTCTGCACAATGAGGATTAGGATGGCCAGCGGGCACTCCTCGGTCACCATGCGCCCGCCAAAACCAATGGTCACCTGGACCTCAATGGAGAAAAGGAAGGCGGATGAAAAGGAGTGGATGCTGGTGACACAGGGCACAGCGGAGCCCTCATCAGGGGCCAGGTCGCCGTGGGCAAAGGCAATGAGCCACCAGGCCATGGCGAAGAGCAGCCAGCTGCACAGGAAGGACATGGTGAAGATGAGCAATGTGTGCGGCCACTTGAGGTCCACGAGCGTGGTGAACACGTCCTGCAGGAAGCGGCCCTGCTCCCGGATGTTCTTGTGGGCCACGTTGCAGTTGCCGTTCTTGGACACGAAGCGGGCCCTCCGCTCACGGGCACGGTACCGGGGTTCTGCAGGGTCCTCTGCTAGCCGTGTCAGCACATACTCCTCAGGGATGATGCCCTTGCGGGACAGCATGGCTCCAGCGACCACCAGGGAGAGGCTTCCCCCATGGGGGGTGCCCCCCGACCAAGTCTAGGGCCTCACTGTGGGGTTCCCTCCCTGGGCACAATTCCACTCTGGGACCACCTCAGTCTGTGCTGGCCTCACTTCTGAGATGCCTCCTCAACTAGCCTCATCCTCACCACCACCTGGCCCCTGCTTCACTTATTTACTCCAGCCTCACACCTCAGCCCACCTGCCCATTGCCTAGTGAGACCCCTACCTGTTTTCCACCCGGCCCTGGATCCCAGCTCAACTCTCCTCCACCGGCTGACCTCCCTGGGCGTCCCCCTAAGAACTCTTCTCCCCACCCAGCCTTCCTTCTCAACCCACCTCCCTCACCTCGGAACGTCCCACCTCCGGATCTTACCAACTGGCCAGACCTCACACAACCCCCACCGTGTCTCCCATCTCACCCATTTCTGTCCCCGGCCCCCCTGCCAGTCCCAGTTTCATATCCTGACCACCCTCAATCTCACCTCCAGGGATGCCCCCTTTCTCTTACCCCACCCCCGTAGCGCTCTCGCCGCTCTTCAAATCCCCCTCCAGCTCTCGTCCTTTCTGTCTCCTTGGGATCCTGTGCCCTCCAGAGCCACCACCCCACCTGGCTCAACTCCGGATCCCCTCGCCCCCGGCGCGACCCGGCGGGGCTCCCGCGGAGTCACGGCCTCCGGCCCCCAGCCGCCCGCCCGCCGGCGCCGCGCCCCCGCCCGCCCCGCCCCGCCCCGCCCCGCCCCGCCCGCCGCCGCCGCGGCACCTGCTCCTGCTCCTCAAGCCACAGACGCCGCCTCCCCGCCCCCTCCTGCGCCCGGGCGCTCACGGAGGGCCACGCTCCGTCCGTCTGTCAGTCTGCTGGTCCGCGGAGACCAACCTGTGCTAGGTGGCGGTAGAAGATCGAGGGCGGGGGGCGCCCGAGGAGTAGAGTGGGGGCCGGGGCCGCCAGGGGGAGCCCGATCTGTTCCTGAGCGGAGAGGGGCGGGCGCGGGCGCTGGCTCCGCCCCTCGCCATTCACCTCCTCTCTGCCCTCCTTCTCCGGTCGCACAGCCCTGCCTCGGGGGTTTGCCCAATCAGATGCACCAAAGAGGCTCCTCCCGCCTGCAGTCTATGAAATTAGGGCGGGGGGAAGGCGTAGCGAAGGGAGTCGTGACCCGCCCTCCCAGTCTGGGGACCGCAGTCCCTGTCTCCTTCCCCAATTTTCTCATCCTCAGTGGGGTCAATATCCGCCTCTCGCGCAGCGCCAGGCTTTGCGGGTTCCCAGCGAAAGGAGACACTGAGGGGCGACGTCACCAGCCCGGTGACTGGGGGAGATTAGGTGGCCCGAGAACTTCTCAACTGACCGCTAAGAAGAAAGAGGTCTCTGGGGATGCTCATGGTCCCTTCCGAGTCATGGATCCTTTGAGAATCTGATGAAAGTCGCGGACTCTCTCCCCAGAGAAAAATGTACCTTCGTAGGTGTAGAAACACAGTTTACCGCCCACAGGGGATGGTAGGTGCTGCAGCCCGGAACCCTGGCTGGTTGCGTCTTCTCAATCGTGACCAGCCCCGACCCCACCTCTGTGTTGTAAAGAGGGTGTGAGCCACTGGCACTCGGTTTACACCTCCTTACGCCCGCAGCCCGATTTCTTCTACCTTAGGTAATGGGGCCACCTGGGTCTGAGGGGCTGTATTAGGGCTGGCTTGGGCACTGGGAGATCAAGCCCTTGGCCTGGACATGAGTGGTGTTTCTACTGTAGGCATCAGCCTGGGGTTGCCCTGTGGCTTGGGCCCCAATGCAGGCCCGCAGTTCTCAGCTAGGAGGGAAAGCCTTCTGGGTCTCTGTGGTTATGGCAGTAATGGCCCCACCTCCACTCTGGGGCTTAATCTTTATGGAGGAATCCTTGACCCATATGTGTCCATTTGTTGGAGGCTGGCTCGAGGCAGGGGCTGGAAAGATAGGGACAGTGGGGATATGGGCCACAGCGGAGCAGGGTGTGACTTCCATATTTTTTTCCTCTTTCTTTTCCATACCCACCTGCAGGCAGAGTAAACACTGCTACTCAGGGTAAGTGTTATCCTGGGCTATATTATCAGAGGTGCAGTGCCTAGGGTGGGGAGGGGAAAACAGGATGAGCAAAGTAGGGAGCTCAAGGAGACAGGGTTATGTAGGAAACGTCTGGGGCAACTACAGCTGTTCAGCCATGAGAAAAGGATCCCTGGAGAGCCCCCCAAGGGGTTTGGGCCCCATTGCAGAAACCCCTGGGGTCCAGGGAAGATGGACTCGTAGTTTTGTGTGACCCAAAGTATAGAACCAGTATAACTACTGAGTGGAACAGAGGCGGGCTTTGATTTCACATATGGAAGAGTCTCTAATAACCAGAGATGGCCCACATCTGTGGGGTATCCGAGTCAAGGTTGGCAGACCATCAGGGATGCTAGAGAGGGGTTTGGGCCAGAAAGGCCTTGGGCATCCTGAAAGACTGCTGTGTGGGCAGGGCCCCTGCCACTTCCCTTCAATCCCTTGGGGTGTGGTGGGCATGGAGGGGTGGGCATTCTCTTCCCTCTCCCCAGGCTCTGCTCCTGGGAGGCCCTACAAGGGAGGGAGCCAGTGGGCCCCTGGAGGCGTCTCAGTGCTGGAGAGGCCAGGCCCTGCCTCACAGTGTGGGCCTGAAGCCCCACCCTTTCCAGGAGGCTGAGCCCCTTACCTGGAGGGCTCAGCCTCCTGCTCTGCTCTATCCTGCACCTCCTCATACTCCTCTCCTCCAAACACTGCACTTGTCAGGCCCCTTTCTTGCTCAAAAACCTCCTCCACTTTTGTTCACTGGCTTATCCCAAACTCCTTGTCCTGGCATTCAGGGCTCTCTGATCTTATTCCCACCTCCCCAACTCCACTTCCCACCAGCCCTTACCCCGACCATGGGCTCTTTAACTCTCTGCCTATCCAATTCCTACTCCTCCTGCTCCACTCAAATCCTGCCTCTCCTAGGCGGCCTGCCAGGTCTTGCAGGGCTCTCACTTCCTGAGTTCCTCTGGCCCCAGGAACATCTAGAAGGATCTGTGCTGGGCCCCTCTCCAATGACTGGGGCATTTTCCTTATGTTGTACGGCTCTGACCCCTCACAGTCAAGAGGGATGCAGGCCCAAGATGCCTGGGTCTGCAACCCAGGGCCTGGTACAGCCAGTACTGAAGGCAACATGTAAATGATAATAAAATGCTATGTGAATGAGCACCTGCCATTTCTTGGCTGAGGGCAGGTATGCACTCCTGTTTCATGATGTGGATGGAGTCTGAGGACAGCTGTTGTTTTGGTCTCCCTTCTGTCTGGGCTCTGGCATCTCCCAGCCACCACCTGGCTGACTTGTGGTATATACATTGTGCTTTCCCTCTGAAAGACCACCCTTCTCCCACTTCTGAATGCCCCTATTTGGGGACGGAGATGGGGACATCTGATCCAGGCCTAGCCAGTCAGTGTATTCAGCCCTCTGACCACAGTGATTGGGTAGGGGTGGGGACGTGACCCAATTTAGTCCACTGAGATTTGCTCCCAATATTTTTGCTGGAACTATTGGGAAAGAGTGTCTTGTTTCAGAGGGGTAGGATATAAACTGGAGCTGCTAGTGGTCCTTGGTCATTGTGGGGGGAGAGGAAGATGGAACCCAGAAATGGAGACACATCCCTGATGTCAAGCACCTGGATCCAGCAATTCTTGAAGTCGTACACCTTCTAGCTTTCTCAGTCACACACAACAATAAATTCCATTTTTTGTTTAAGCCACTTGGAGATGGGTTCCTGTCGCTTGCAAGGGAAATAGTACTAATCCAGGGTACTTAAGGCCCCACAACTTTAATCCAAGAATTCAAGTGAGAAGGAAGGAGCTCAAGCTATGGAGATCTGCTACCTTATCTGATGAGATAATCACAAAAATGCTATACCCTTGCTATAGCCCCCAAAATCATATTTTGAGGCCCTCAATTCATATGTTGAAGCCCCCAACATGACTGTATTTGGAAATAGGTCCTGTGAAGAGGTAATTACGTTAAATGAGGTCATAGGAGTGGGGCCCTATTCCAGTACGACTGGTATCCTAATAAGAGGAGAGAGAGAGACACCAGGACTGTCTGTAAGCAAGGAGAGGGGCTGCAGGAGAAACCAAATCTGCGACACCTTGATCTTGGACCTCCAGCCTCCAGAACTGTCAGAAATAAAGTTCCGTTGTTGAAGAGACCCAGTCTTTGGTATTTTGTTATGGCGGCCCTAGCAGGCTAATACCATCCTCATTTCACAGATAAAGAAACGCGCTTTGCCCACGCTCACACGGCGTCTGCGGTCTGCCTGATGCCAAAGTCAGGCTGGCTCTGCTGGACCACAAGGCTGGACCCAAGGCCTGTTAGGAAATAGCCAATCTCTTTATTTACAAGTGATTTACAGTTAGAAACCCCAGGTGGGAGGCGGGGGCAGTGTGGGGCTTGGGATGGCACATGGGCTCCGAAAAGTCATTTGTCTGCACGCACAAAGGAGGCGAAGATGCTGTCCTTGCGGCTGAGCAGCTTCTCTGGCTTATCGAACTCAAGGATGGCGCCACGTTTCAGGACGATCACCAGGTCTGCACTTAAGATGGTGTGCACACGGTGCTGGGGGGGCAGGAGGGGCTGGTGAGGGGGGTGGGGGACCAGGCAGGGCAGCTGAGGGCACCTGCAGCTTGGAGGAGGAGGCATGTGGCCGGAATGTCCTGTCTCTGTGATGACTGCCCTTTCCTGGGGTGGCTGTGACTCCACGCCCTCCATCCACTAATGACATGCTCTCGCCTCACTAAGTCTCAGCTCTGCCCTCACCTCTACACTTCAAGACTCAGGGATCCCCCATTCCCCCTTCCCCAACTTCTTGTGGAGAAGTAACCCTAGCCCAGCTCACAGGCCTTGGCACAGGGTGGGCCTTGGAAGCTGGAGAATGATGGGGAGCACCAAGGGAAGTGCAGGTGGAAATCTCCCCTCACCCCAAATCCTCCAGGCTCCCTGCAAGGCTTTGGGACTCCTGGCCCTGCACTGCTTTCTTCATTACCAGTCCCAGGTGAGCCCAGGGGATGCCCACTGATGACAGTGTCAGGAGACCAGCGCTCCTTCTGGGTGCCCCATCTCCCCCGTCAGTGGGGCCCTTACCGCGATGGTAACCACGGTGCGGTCTGCAAAGGCCGTCATCACCACCTTCTGGAGGATGTTTTCCTGCCAGGCAGGAGCAACAGCTTTTGGCTCACCTGCCCAGTGGATGGGGTCTGGCCTGGCTTTGGGGATGTGGGGCCCAGGTTTGTGGCCCAGCTCCCATCTGACCCTGATCCTAGCCCCACCCCCTCCCTCTGTCTGGCCCTAGTCCCCATAGGATTGACCAGGTTTCCGGCATTCCGGGGCTGGCCTCAACCTGTTGGGAGCCCAGCTCTGTGCACATATGTGCATGGTGTGGCTGGGGTATACTGTGTGATGGGTGTGAAGTCTTCATGGGTCTGTGTGCAGCTTGTGTGTGTGCGTTTTATGAGCATGCCCTAAGGCTAGCTGGAGTCAGGGTCTCCCCAGCCCTTTGCCTTTTCGGCCACAAGTGGCCCTGGATGGTAAAGGCAACTTGAGCTTCAGGCCTATTTGTGCATTCTTCTCCCTAATAGCTCATGAAAACCCTCTCCAAGACCCCCATCCCAGGGAAGTGCCAAGGACCAACCGTGGCCATGTCGATGGAAGCCGTGGCCTCATCCATGATGAAGATGCTGGTCTTCCTCACAAAGGCCCGCGCGAGACAGAACAGCTGCCTCTGGCCCTGGCTGAAATTCTCCCCACCTTCGGTGATGATGGCATCTGAAATGAGCCCCAGGGATGGGGAGCAGGGCTGAGTTAATTCTGCGCTACGAGTGGAGTAGATGGTGTGGCTTGGGGGGTGCTAGGAAATGTGTGTACAGGGGTAAAATGTGGGTGAGTGTCACGAGTACAGCTGTGTGCAGGGCTGCTGCACCTCACACCACAACACAGATGCCATGTGCATGGAATGCAATGAGAAGAGCTGCCCCCGGAGTTGTGTGCTGCTGTGGCCCTGGGAAGTTCTGGGAGGGGGCGTGTGCACTGAGTGTGAATGTGCAAATTGCTGCAGGTGGGTGGGCTTGGATGGGGGCTTCTCTGAAGCCAAGGTTTGGTGACCCCCCCCAACTGCCCCAGGGACTGCAGCAAATACACCAGGGCTCTGCTGACCACTGGGGTGGGGGCAGAGTCTTCCCAGTAGCCTCAATGAGTGACCTGTGCCTGTGACTTCCCAGTCTGTCCTTTCCTTCCTCCTTCCGGCAGAACTGAGCAGACAGGTGGACGGGGAAGGGCAGGGCTGAATATCTTGCCATGGTATCGGGGCCTTGCAAGCTCTGTCTCACCGTCACCCCTACTGTCTTCCTTGTGCCCTGCAGGAGGGGCCAGACCCTGAACTGACTAGTTGTGTGACCTGGGGCAAGTCACTTGATTTCTCTGAGCTTCTGTATGGGGGGAGGTAGAACTAAATGGTCTGCCAGACCCCAGACTCTAAACTCTGGGAAAGCCTGAGACATGGCTGTGAGTTTTCCCCCTGCAGCCCTTACGGGGTCCTTCAGTGCCAGACCCGCTGCTCAGCCAGCAGTAGTTACCGAGGCCTCCTGGCAGCGCCTTCACCACCAGCTTCAACTGGGCTATCTCCAGGGCCTCCCACAGTGTGCTGTCAGAGCACTTCTTCTCTGGGTCCAGGTTAAATCTGCAGGGAAACCCAGAAAGGCCCCTCAGGGAGGGGAGCAACATCCTGGCTCCATCCCTTGGGTACCCACAGGGGGCGAGGCTGGTGAAGGGGGCAGTGAGGACTGACTGACTTGGGGGCCTGCTGGGTGCGGGCACCATACCTGACCTGAGGGTTGGGGTACCCCTACCAGTATCTGCCTAGGCCTAACGGGGAAGAGAAAAGCATGAGGGTAAAACTCCTGTGAAGAACCAGCGCCAGCCCGTGGTGCCTGGAGACTGAGCAGGGCTACTTGCCCAGGGAGGTGGGTACCCAGCTGAGTGCTCCTGGCCTCGCCACCCGCCTCCTCTCTATGCTCCAGATCTGATGGAGTGGAGCCAGGTTGGGGCTGGGGTGGGCTTGGTGGGGTTGGGGGACTCACCGGATGGTGCCACTGAAGAGGACGGGGTCCTGCAGGATGATGGAGAGGCGCGAGCGCAGAGTATGCAGAGGCAATTTGGCGATGTCAATGCCATCAATGATGATGCGCCCTGCATGGAGACAATGTCACAGGTGGGGCACCACGGAGGGGGATGGTGGAGCTGGGGATGGGCTCAGCCTGGAAGATGGGTCCCAACAAAGATGCACGAAAAGACAGTGATTGCTGGGCCTCCTGTGATGTCTGACCACACACAAGGACTGAGGTGCACCTGGTGGCTGTGGGAATACACGGAGTGCCCACCATACAACTCACCTTCGAACATGTCCACCATGCGGAAGAAGGCGAGAGAGAAGGAGGACTTCCCACTGCCTGTGCGGCCACAGATCCCAATCTGGAAAGAGACGAGCAGGCACACTGTGGGAACCTGGCGTGGCTGGGAGACTCTAGTGCTGGCTCTGGGAGTGCGCAGACGTGGGAGGTCGCAGCATCTCTCCTTGTCCCGGTTTTCAGACCAGCTTCTCCTCAGCCAAGGGTGGGCCTGGGGTGTGGGCTTGTTTCCTGCAGTGGCTCCAGAGGGGCCTCCCACGAGGACCCACAGGTAAATGCAGGGTGTAGATGTCCATTTGCCTGTGCCTGGGTGTGGGGTGGCTTTGCCTCATATGTGGCTGCAGGGGAGTTAGGGGCACTATTGTGTCTCTTTGTGCATGGGTGTGGCAGAAGGGCAGAGAGGGGCTGACTGTGGTGTGCAGGGATGGGTCTGTGTGTCCCACCTTAAACTGGAGTCATCTCTAACCACACCGTTTCCTGGTCCTTGGGTACCAACAGAAATGACAGTAAAGGACTGATACAGAGGCAGAGGTAGTAACAAAGAGACCATGAGGTGACTCTGTGAGGCTGTCCAGCCCTGTGCCCTCCCTGCCCCCTGACCTTCTGTCCTGGGGAGATGAGGGCATTGACATGCTTCAGCACCGGCTTCAGGGAGCTGTCGTAGCGCACGCTCAGGTTCTGGATCTGGATCTTCCCTTGGTCTGGCCAGTTCTTCGGGATCAGGGATGGTTCTGGGAGTGGGGCTGGAGGTCAGCCCCCAGGCGTGGGCCACAGCCAGTATCCGCCCCACCCCCAGGCTCCTTTGTGGTCCCCTGTAACCCCTTCCCCAGAAGTCCTCCTCCTGCACCCCTCACCCAGCAGCCCCTCATAGCTCTCCGCTTCAGTTTTCAGGAGCCCGTGGATGCGTTTCACGGCCCCCAGCTGGATCTCCATGTCCGCCAGGTTCCTCACCATCCAGTTGAGGTAGTTGGAGACCTGTGGGGAGTAAGTCAGTCACAGTCAGCGATCACATGGTCCTATCCGTGGCCGCCAGGATGGCTCTTCTTACAGCTGAGGAGGGGCCAGGGCCCTCCGAGGCCTTTTGCTGCCCATTGTCTGGATGCTCAGGGTGGCCCTCCCTGGAGGGACAGGGAGGGTTGCAATGAATGTGGCTCCTCACCTGCCACCGTCTGGGGCCCTGCAGTCAGCCTTCCCACCCACATGGTCGTTTTGGCATCAGATTCAAAGTAGCTTGGGGTAAGGCCTGGCTGGTGTTTCAGTTGGGGAAGGTGTCCTGGGACTCCCTGAGTGCTGGTGTCTTACTGCTCCCCTAGCCCCATTTGCTGCCACTCACCATTAGGGCGTAGGTGAGCCCCAGCCCAACCAAGCCGGCAGAGAGCTCCCTGTGGAGGGAGTTGGAGATGGACGTCACGGCTGCGATGAGGACCACACATGCACCGATGTACTCCTGTGGAGGGAAGGGAGCTGGCCTGGGCCCTTCCCGGGCCCAGGGGTTGGAGCCATAGCACCCCCCCCACCCCGCCCCGCACTACTCCCTTCAGGGCAGAGAGCAGCTCAGCTGAGACTCAACTCCAGTCCCGCAACTCACATACAAAACATTAGACACCCAGGAGGTCTGTGAAGGCTGGAGCCCCAGGACACAACACATGTAGACAGCACGTGCTCCCACTACTCCCCAGCCTCCTGCACACGCCTGAACACACATGCCTCACCAGCTGGCACACACGTGCACAACATATGTGTGTCATATGACCCACTTCAGACACACACTCGTCCCAGTTAAACACACAACTATTCTTACAGTTGGCACACGTCTCAGATACCCAAGGCCGTGGGCAGTGATATGGGTCAGAGGGGGCTCAGGTCAGGCACAGGGAGGACCTCCATGGCTGGGAGAAGCAGGGGGGCTTGGTGTCCACCCTGTGCACACATGAGCTGGCTGTCTATCCTCTCTTCCCACCCACTGTCTGTGTTTGGCCCTTGCTCTGGCTCCAAACATCTATTAGAACCCCCTGTCCTGGGGCCTGGGGGTGGGGAGGGTGGCACTTGCCATGCGGACTTCTAGCCACCTGTTGGCAGCTGTGAGGAAGAGGGAGGCGATGTTGTTGGAGTCGGTGTATTCGAGGAGCTTCTGCTGGAAGCGGGTCTCATACCTGGAGGGAGGACGAGGAGGATCTGAGGGAATAATCTGGGTCCACGTAGCCCCTGGGACTCTCTCTACCTACAGAGGAGGCCACCTGGGCCTCACCAGCCCCCAGACATGTCACCTCTGCCACCTTATGTGCGCCGTTCCTCTCTGGAATACCCTCCCAGCTCCTTTTGACTTATTCAAACCTATCAAGAGTCCCACCTCCTTCAAACTCTTGTTTCATCCCAAGACCTGTCCTTCTCTCCAGGGCTTCCGTGTTACAATAAAGGCATCTCCACCCACCCAGTTGCTCAGGCCGGAAACCCAGGAGTCATCTGGAGACACATCTAATCCCTCTGCAAACCCTCTTATTTCTACCTCCAAAATAGCCCATGCCTCTGCCTGCCTCTCTCCTGCTGTCTGCCCATCACGCACTCACCTGCACCACCACATCAGCTTCCAGACAGGGCTACCGGCTGGTGCCCTCCATCCACTCTCCACACAGTAGCCAGCATCATCTTTCTAAGTCATAAACTGCATCCTATTTCTCCTCTTCTCTGAATGCCAATGGCTTTTAGGATAAAGAACCTTCTCCTTGCCAGGAGCCTGTGTGAGCTGGCTTCTGACAACCTCACCAGCCTCCTTCCAGGCCACAAATGTTGCAGCCACTCTGGCCTTTTCTCAGTTTTGCGAGAGTACCAGTTTCTTCCCCACCCCAGGGGAAGACGTTCTCTCTGCCCAGACTGCCTCTCCTCTGCTCTTTACAGGGCTGACTCCTCTCGAACTTCAGGCTTTACCGTACACGGCACCTCCTCCCAGCAGCCTTTACTGGCCTATTGTTCTCCATCTCTGCAGCCTGTGCGTTTCATAAGCTCTGCGCGTACACTCATTCGTCTAGCTGTTTATGATCCGTCTCCCTCCCTAGACTGAGAACTCCATGTGGACGGAGGCCACGTCTGTTTCGTTCACTGGTGTATCCCCAGGGCCCAGTTCTATCAATAAATAGTTGAAGAATGAATGAGTGGAACCTCCCCTGACTCTCCGAGGCGGATGGGACCTCCCTGCACAAGGAGCTCCAGAGGCTTCTCTCCTGCCCCCGCGCCCACATCACGTCCTGCCTGTGTTACTTTGCATGGATCTGCCTCCTCTCTCTGACCAGCCGAGGCTCCTGGCCTCTCTCTCCTCGGCCACCCCTCAGACCTGGACGGCTGGAGCTGGGCCCAGAGGAGGGGGCAGGAGCACTTGTTTGATGATGAGTAAAGGAAAAAATGAAAGCCATCTCAGCACTGGTCTCAGGGACAAAACTGAGGGGACTCGGAGGGACTCGAAACGAGCCTGGTCGGGCATTTGCTTTTCCTTCTCGGAAGATGTCTGTTCTGCCTTGATTATTTCCGGGTGGAGGGCCTGTGACTGAGCTATGTGTCTGAGGAGAGGGAAGGGCGTTTCTGAGCTGTGAGAGAGCGGCGATCGCACACACACTCTAGGGTGGGTATGTGTGGCTGGGTGATGTGTCTGAGGCGAGTGTGAAACTGTACGTCTGAAGGGTTGGAGTAAGTGCACATGGAAGAGCGTATGCGCGAGCACACGTGTGCATGATGGGAGAGTCCGAGGGATGTGTGGCTGGTCTGTGGGGTGTATGTGCGTGAGCTTCTGTGATAAGTGTGGATGGGGTCAGGATGGTGGGAAGAGCCCCAGCTGGGGCCACGCAGACCTAGGTTGGAGTGTGAGCATTATTACTTACTGGCTGCATGTCAGGACTGAGACTCAGTTTCCTCATCGGTAAGATGGGGACAGTAATAGTTCCCGCACGGACTGAGACAACCTCTGAGCCCAACACTGAGCCCAGGGCTGGACACTCTTGAAATTCCTTTGGGAAAAAGCAAGGCCTCTTGGGAAAGACCAGGTCAGACAGGCCAGGGTTCTAAGCCCAGCACCAGCTCTCATCCTGTGTGACCTGGGGTTGGTTACCCGGCCTCACTGGGTCTTGTCTCTTCACCTGTAAAATGTGGCTCACTCGTCCCTTACAAGGTAAGTGTGTAATCAACACACACTAGTTAGCTCTCAATAGGGCAGGCTGTGCGGCAAAAGCCAATGAGTTAAACACATCCAAGGGACAATTAAAAAGTCCCTCATTCAACTTTTACAATCATCCAGCGTGTCAGTGCAGGGTGTGGGAGGCCTTGCTGGGCAGCAGCTCCTTGCTGACCACAGGCTTTGGTCTGAGGCCGGTTACAGGATGCTGGGACCCACTCAGATCTTACCGAGAGGGTCTGATCCACTCTAGGAAACTCACCATCTCTCTGCCCCAGGCGCAGCCCGAAGGCCTCCAAAACACAGTCATAAAATGGACATCAGCACAACTTAGACTAGAGGCCCAGGAGTGCTGAGGAGCCTGGCAGCTAGAGGAACTGGGGACTTCAGGCTCGGGACAAGAAGGGGGCTGGGAGGAGGCCCCACAGTTGTGCCAGGCCCCAAGGAGCTTCCCTGTGGAAGCCAGCACAGGCTTGCACCGGGGCTGGGGGCATCCGGGGAGCAGAGCCAAGGCCAGGGCAGGGCTCAGTGTTACTTTGCTCTGCTTAGACAAGACCCTTCAGAGGGCCTCCCACAGACCCCAGATGCCCAGGGAGTGAACAGGGGCTGACCCAGTGGCCTGGGTACCTCTCCCAGGGCTTCAGATGAACTTTGGGGGTTGGAGGGAGGAGATGTAAGCCTCCTTGGACGCCCTCAGTTGGTCTTTGTGCCCTAGGGTTACTTCTGGACACAGGGCTTGGTGTCCCATGGTTACTGTCACACCCCAGGCAGCTGTGCCATCCTAAAAATAACCTGGAGTCACTCTCTGGGTAAGACTTAGAGACCAGAGCCCAACTATCTGGGTCAGGGGTCTCTGGCCTGTCTGGCTGGAGGAGAGATGCCCTAACACATCACACAGAGACTGGGGCGGGGAGCAATTGCCCACCTCCCCCTGAACCTCCCCGGCAGCCTTAGATACTCCCCTCCAGCCCAACATGACTCAGGGTGGCAACAGGATGGCAGGGGCACTGAAGTTTTCAGGGAATTCCTGTAGCCTGGTGAACTCTTACCTATCTTTTGAATTCTATCTCCAATAACACCTCCTCTATGATGCCTCCCATGACTGCTCCCTTCTATACTCTCATAGCCTGTGTCCCCCACTTCATTCAGAGTACCAATCACATGGGTTTCTCCTGGCCTGCTCAAAGCCTGGACAGTAAATCCCATCAGGGGAGGGGCTCACCTGACTCATCTCTGTCTTTTTGGTGCCTGGCATGGGGCTTAGCTCAGTAAATGTTTGTTGATTGAATGAATAGGTTCAAGTCTGGGCTTTGTGGGACTTTATACAGAGAGATTATAGAACCTCTCTCAGCCTCAGTTTTCTTATCTGAGGAATGGGAATAATCATGCTCACCACCTAGGGTTGCAGGCGTCGAATGAACGAGACTGGCATGTAAAGTACTTAGCACGGTGTCTCACTCACAGGAGAGTCTCAATAAAAGGTGGCCTGGAGGAGGGGCTGGCCCCGTGGCCGAGTGGTTAAGTTCGCGCGCTCCTCTGCAGGCGGCCCAGTGTTTCGTTGGTTCGAATCCTGGGCAAGGACATGGCACTGCTCATCAAACCACGCTGAGGCAGCGTCCCACATGCCACAACTAGAAGGACCCACAACGAAGAATATACAACTACGTACTGGGAGGCTTTGGGGAGAAAAAGGAAAAAAAATAAAATCTTTAAAAAAAAAAAAAAGGTGGCCTGGAGCTGGCCCACAGGACGTCAGGTCCTTTCCAGCATTGACACGTGAGGACTCAGCCCTTGGCTTCTTTTCATGTTCCTCCTTAGTTCACAGAGGCCCTGGGCTTGGCTGCTGGGCTGTGATTCTCCTTTCTGGATCATACAGCTGGAGCCTACCTGGCCTGTCCCCTCTGGTGGACAGCATCTGGGCCTTGGGGCCTGAGGAGGGGCTGGGAGAGGCGTGTCCTGGGCCTTCCTAAGTGGAGCCCTGAGAATCAAATCTCGTGACCTGTGACCTCGGCTCCACCCTTCCCCCACCCCATCCTCGGGTGACTCTGGTACCTGAAGGCCCGGATGGTAGTGAGGCCTTCCACAGTTTCAGCGAAGTGCGAGAGCAGTGGGAGCTGGGTGGTGTCATCCAGCTGCTGCAGGTCCCTGTGCCAGGCGGGGAAAGAGCAGAATGGTTAAGAGGGCAGGTGCGTGGCTTAGCTGGGATCTGAATCCTATCTCCACCTGCTCCAGTGTGGGCAAATGGCCTCACCTCTCTAGGCCTCAGTTTCTCACCTGTAAAGTACCCTCCTCCCCCCACATCAAGCTGTTGTGAGGCCAGGATGAGCTTACTGGTGTAAAATGCTTAAACAGAGCACCTGGCACAGTCACTGTTATCCTGGGTTCCATCTACCTCCCGTGTCCCTGTCCGTGCACTTCAGCTGTGCGGCCTCGCTCAGCCGTAAGGCTCGGCGTTAGTTCCCTTTCACAGGCGAACAAGCTGAACCTCAAGACGGCCAGTCAAAGGAATGGAAAGACCAACTCAAAGCTTTCTGTCCCCTTCCAACAACCACAATAGGTTTCGGGACATCACAGGCCAGGGTCTAAGGAGCAACTTGAGGGGGAAAGGCCAGCGGTTTCCATGGCAACAGCATTGCACCTGCTCCCCACAGCTGCACTTGACAAGCGCATTAGTGACAGGGGGGCCGGGCTGGGAGGTGGGAAACGGGTTCCCGGACAAACCGTCTCCAGGGCCAGAGTGGGTGCCAGGGGAACAGGGTTGTTTGGCAGAAGAAATGAACTTTGTACAACAGCTTGTACAGTGTTTTAAAGCCACTGTGATTTTGTGAATCACAAAACATGAACGTGCTCTGCTCCTCATGGGTGTCAGGGGATCCGGATCATCCAGGTAAAAAGCCATTTATACAAATCCTGATCCTTGTGGGCAAGGTAACTGTGGCCAGAATGTATCTAAATTTACTTATTATTATGCCATTTTGACTTTAGTTTCCAACCAACTATGTGCACTTGGGAAAGGAACTTAACCTTTCTGACCACGATCTGCAGTAAGAAATACATTTTATATCACAAATCAGTGCACGCACACACACACACACACACACCCCCACGTGACCCAAAGAAAGATTTCAGGCAGCAAAGCTTGCTGTTACCACCTGAATACAATCTGACATTTTCTGTTCTATTTCATTTTTTAAAAACGCTAGTTGCGATCTGTGATTTCACGACCCACTGATAGGTTGTAACTGGCAGTTTGAGAAACGCTGGCCTAGAGGTTCTTTAAAATTTTCCCTACAATTATTTGAATTATGATTTTAACAGAATTACTCCCAGGAAGAACCTCCTAGAGAACGTTCTTAGAAAATTCTGAGTAGGAAGGGGGCAGGTGTGGCTCCAAGGCTCATGAGGGCAAACGAATATGATCAATGAGTATGGCTGTGAGAGGCTCCCTTGAGTCCGGGCCTGCAGCCACGCTCTGCGCCCACGTGGGCTGCGAGGGATGGTTGCCATAACATCCCTCACATCCCTACCTGCCGATTTCACATATCAGCAATCAGCCTGGTCCTCCCTTGGAATTATACAATCCTCCTAGGTAGCATTTTGGCAAAACGAATGAAGGGCATACACATGTGCATATACCCTGACCTGGCAATTCCATTTCTCTGGTGTATCTCCCAAGGAAACAGTTCAGAGATTAACAGCAGTGTGTGTGTGTGTGTGTGTGTGTGTGTGTCTGTGTGTGTGTGTGCATGCGCTGACAGGTGGTTATATTAGGGTCGTGGACTATGACTATTCCTATGTCCTTCATTTCTATTTTCCTTTTTTGGGGGGGATCACGACTCTACTACTTTTATGATGATGACTTTCGTAAAAGTACCAAACCGCCCACTGCAAAGCACGTCCCATCTCCCACCCCCTGAGGCCACAAATGCTGCCATCACCTGGATGCCACCCGGAAGTACTTCTGTATGAAGTAGCACACGACGGCCAGGGGCAAGAGGGCCACAAGGAACACAGGTGTGACATAGGAGATGACGGCCAGAGCGGAGACGCAGAGCAGGGTGGAGCGGCTCAGGCACTCCAGCGTGGATGGGATGTGCTGAGGGAGGGGAGGGAGGAGGTGAGTGCTGGTATTCAATTCTGTGCAGCATTAGTCTCATCCCTCCAGCCACACCGTAGGCTCCCTGAGAGCAGGAATCAGGACTTGGTTTCCTCACCACTTAGTACGATGGTAAATAAAGAACACAGGCTGAATCAAAATGAATATTCTCCACAAAATCAGTCACCTTGGTTCAGAATACCCTGGAACCTTACTGGAGGGAGCCAGGAGCGTCTTGGATGGAAGCCAAAGGGAAGTGGTTTCCCTCAGCCTTATTATGAGGGTCTCACAGGGGAGGCCCCCATCCCTTCGGCAGCACTATAAGCAGATCTGGGCATTAGGTTCCTCCCACAGGGCTCTGATCACTCCACGTGGGGAAGCCAGCACCAGCCTGGGAGGAGAGGTCCCAGGGGCCTGGCCGCTCTCTGAACCAGGGAAATGGGTCACAGTCCTGTATACCTGGTCGATGGTGTTACAGTCAGATGAAAACCTGTTCAGGATGCTTCCAAGGGGAGTGGTCTCAAAAAACCTAAGAGGCAACCAGAAGAACAGTTACTCATTCGTTTATTGATTTCCTTCCTGTTTGTGGAATGAAGGTAGTTATTTTAGTGTCTCTGGAGTCATCCCCGGGTCTGGCTTCCCAAGGTGGTTGCCTGTGTAGGTCTGTAGGCATCTGGCCTGTGTCCCTGAGATTTCCCCCAGCCTCCCAAAGGGTGCTGGCTCCTCGCTAGCCTCTCTGACCCTCAAGCCCATGTGTGACCACTGCCACCTTTCTGGGCCACTTGCTCGGCCTGACTCACTCAGCAGCTGTCCTCCCAGGGACACACAGTCCTTTCCAGAGGGACAACCTGCCAGGGGGAACAGGCCTTGGGGACAGCCTATAGGCTGACTGACCGTATGAGGCCATTCTGGCTGTTATCACTCTGGCCGTGACCAGGAGTCGGCCCAACCCCAACCAGAGAATCTCAGAACCACAGATCTGGGGCAAATAGAAGGTGAGTAAACTTTGAGGCCATGTCTGTGGGCCATACAGAGCTCACGAGGCTGCAAAGTAAAAAACGCAGTCAGCTGGTGATCTCTGGCACTGACGCGGGTCAGATGACCTGTTTGCCTGTTTGGTGTTAAACTGAGTGGGCCAGCCAATTGGGCAGCGACAGCTTTAAACCTCTTTTACACCAAGCGGGCTTCGGAGTTTTATCCATCCCATTACAGGAGATTAGAACATGCACCCCATGTCCCCACTGTCAGAGCCTGCAGGCTGGCTGAGGGAGGAGAGAGGGGTGGGGAGGGGGAGAGCTGAACCCGTGGGCGGAGCTGGGCAGATGGTACCTGACTGGGGAAGGGAAACTAGCATTTATACAGAGCCTGCAGACCCTCACTTTGAAGGGCTGTTCTGACAATTAGATGAGTAACCATGTAGCATGCCTACCATCATGTCTGGCAGAGTAAATGCCAGTTTCCCTCTGCTTCCTCTACCCAGGAGCATGCTTTTACACACACTGTCTCCTTGGGTCACCCCCAGAGCCCGTGACAGAGAGCGGTGACTTGCCCACAGCCTCAGCACGGCCGGGGCACAGGGGTACCTCATGGGAGCCAGGATGATCCTGTTCAGCAGGCTGCGGTGCAACCTCTTGGCCACCTTCAGCCCCGTCCACTCTACTGTGACAGACGTGACGAGGCACAGCACGATGCCCAGGCTGCAGAGCACGGTGAACACCATGGCATAGACTGTCTGGTCGAGGGAGCAGTCCTGGGCCGGGCAGAGAATGAGGGGGGTCCCAGGCGTGTCCGTGGCTCAGCCCTCTCCCCCCGGCCCCTGCCTTGGGGCTGCCAGCCGCACCTGGCTGAGGGAGCAGTTCCTGGTCATGGGGCTCAGGGTCAGGGCGCTGTCGGTCCACTTGGCCAGCCAGTAGTCGATGGCCACCAAGACCATGTGCTTGAGCAGCTGGGAGAAAACGAGCAGCGACAGGAGCAGGATGCCGGCGGACGACAGATACTTGGCGCAGGCTCTCCATGGGATCTTGGCACGCTGGTGCAGCACCGACGACAGGTCGTCCTCCTCCTCGCTCTCGGCCGCCTCCTCTGCAGGCCGCAAGAACCCACCCTGTGGCCGCACAGTTCACATCCCTCCAAGGGTGAACCAGGGGGTATGTTATTCCCCACTTACAGATGGGAAGACTGAGGCACACAGACCGGAAGGGATTTACTCAAAGGCACACTATCTCGCCACTCCCAGAACCTCAAACCTTAGTCCTCCCACGGTTGATGGGACCTCAGGCCGTGATTTCACTCCTGGTCCCACTGTCTGTACCTTCCTCCTCTTCCTCATCCTGCAGGAGGCCATCTCTCGAGGACATGGCCCGGGGTAGGCCCTGGGGTGGCTCTGTGGCTTTTCTCTCCATGACGGTCTCCTGAAAGACAGATGTGGCTGGCCAGGTCCTCAGAGTGTGCAGAGGGGAAAGCCACCCCTGGGGATGACCAGTGTCAGTTTCCAGGTTGCCCCTGCCTGGGGGAGCATCCAGACAGACACGTGTGTGTCTCCCAGAAGTTGCTCCTTCCCCTCCATCAGCTGACAGCCCCAAGATCCCTGTGGGAGACCACCTCACCCCTACTCCTAGTCTCCACGACTCAGGGCGGCTGATCGTTCTCCCTGGCTCCAGGGTGGGCATGTGCCCCAGGACCGCCCAGTCTGTACATTCCACATCCCTGGCCACAGTGCTCTGTTCACAGCTGTTCAGTGCTCTGTACATGACCAAATTGGACCGACACAGTCCTGGGACTTTTGCTAACCTATCATGGAAGAGTCATTCTCTTTCTGGCAGAGTTGTTGATCTGGGAGAATGTAAGTCTGAGACTGCCAATGGCCCTCACTGCTACCGTGAGAACGAAGCCAGTCTGAGGGGAGCAGAGCCAAGAGATGGGGAGAAACAGACTCCTGATGACATTGTTTCAGCACCTGGATCCAGCTCCACCTGAAGCTATGACTTCCCCGGGCTTTTCGGTTTTGTGAGCCAATAAATTCTTAACTTCCCTTCTTTTTTTCTTTGCTTAGCCGGTTTGAGTTGATTCTCTGAAACTTTGTAACTAAATGGTATCTGACAGTCTCAGGAAAGGGAAAGGGACCCACCTGACTCTGCCTTGGGTACAGGTACTGGCTCTCCTCTGGTAGGAGTGAGGTCATGCTCAGCTCCCATGTTGGTCCTTGGGGGCCTTCCTTGGGCAATGAGGGCAGGAAGGCCTTTATGTGTTCAGGTTCCAGCAGAACCTTTCCCTCAGGAGGTGGCTGCCTGGCCCCAGGATATACCCACCTTCTCCAGCTCTTGGTCCTGCCGGTTCATGAGCGTCTTCCAGTGCTCAAAGAGCTGGCACTCAGACCGCTGGAAGTCCTTGAGCGTGCCCTCCCTCTGGATGGTGCCGTCCTTCATAGCGATGATCTGGAAAGGCAGAAACAGGGGCTGGCTGGGGAGGAGGCGCGGCAGCCACACCCCAGCCTGACCGAGGAGCTTGAGGCGGGCATGCGCACATCCTCAACCCCCCCCCACCCCCGGCAAATGGCCTGCTGCTCGCCCACCCCAGTGAGCTGGGAGTGATAACCTATACCCACAACACACTCCCAGGACTGAGAGGTTGGTCCACCTGGGGGTAATTCTCAATGGCTGTTCCATGGTTGATAAGAGCAGAGCAAATCAGTGCATCCTGGTCGAGCTGTCTGGTTACCCGCAAGGACTCCATCAGTGGCAGGCGTTTTTGTACTCTTAACAGGCTATTGCATACTACCCTTAGCTCCTCCTGACGGAGGGTCTGGTAGGTTCCACCAGTGTTCAGCAAAGCACCTGTTGGTCTAAGTGTGTGTGGCCATGCCTCTTTGACATCAATAAAACATTTTATTTGAAACACTCAATCTTTCACACTTATGTAGACTCGTCATTAACTCCGAAACCCACCCTGCTCCTCTCGCCCTCGCCGGCTCTGTGCTGGTGTTTAGGGAAGGCTGCCCGGGAGTCCTGTTCACGGATGCTTCAAGGAACCAGGCACCTCCGTGTCTGCCTTCTTTGCACGAAGGACTGTCCTGATCTGCCTTACCAGGGTCACCACCGAAACTCAGACACAAACCGTGTGCACGTTTTAATAGCTTTTTTTAAAACCTTGATTTTTAAAAAACCCTTTTCATAGTGGAGGGAGGGCTTTTAATCTGGATTTTTAAAAAGTCTTTTTCCATATGTAGAGGGGAGAATTGGGGGAGAACGAGGAGGCCCACTTGGCTCTGGCCTGAAGCTCACGGAGGGCCTCAGTTTTCAGAGGCACATTTATATAGGAGTCAGGCAAGGCCCAGATTTCAAGTCACGTGATTTCCAACTTAAAAGTTAAACGCTTTCCAATTAATTGAAAAGTAACTAATGTCTACATGTTGAGGAGTATGGGAATTTAGTTAATGTGGGCTTTCCGCAAATTGCATTCTATTGATAACATTGAAGTTTCTATTACCTTTGCTATTGTTTGTTTCCAAATTTTCCATCTGATCCTAATTTGAATCCATCTACCCTCAGTGGGTCAGAGGGTGGAAAGATGGCTCTCCCATCCAAAAGGGCACTTGCCAAGGCCAGGGGGATGAGTCATCCGCTGGGCAGGAAACAGAAGGTAGGAACTGAGTGTCTGCTTCTTTCTGAGACCTCTGGGTACCGGCCGCACAGGTGCCCACAGGGGCCCCAGGCCAGATGGGAATGTCTGCAGCTCTAGGTGACATCAAACCTTGGGCTGTGCAGGGTCTTCCTGAGCTGCCCAGCCTGCATCAAGCCACTCAGTGCTGACTGTGGCCTGCTCTGTGGCCCTCAGCAATTGCTGCTAAGACGCTGATCGACTCCTTGGAAGATGTTCAACTGTCTCTCAACCTCAGCCCTCCACAGCTTGAGCCTCTTGTGGCCACTCACCCAGTCCGCATGTGGCAGGTACTGTAGCTTGTGGGTCACTAGGACCACTGTCCTCTTATCGTCTCGGAGCAGCTCAAGGATGCCAGCCTGCATCAGATGGTCACTCAGATGGACATCCAGAGCTGAGAAGGGGTCATCCTGGGCAGAGGGGAGAAGGTAGGGGCAAGTGTCAAGGGAGGGAGTAACAGTGAGTATAAAAACCAGTGAGTTATACCAGCTCTGGTCTAGGGACTGACACTAGTTAGCTGTGCGGCCTTGGACAATGTGCTTTACCTCTCTGGGCCTCAGTGGCCTCATCTTAAAATGGGGCTGTTATCAGTTATCACTCTCAAACAGATCTGATCACAAGCACTTCCCGACTCCTGAACCCCCAATGGTCCGAATTCCTTAGCCGTAGTCCAGACTCTTTACAACCTGCTCTGTCTTCCTTTCCAGCCTCACTTTTCATCTGTCTCATCTAAGCTCTCTACACATTAGGTTTCCAGGGAACTTGCCATTCCAGGCCTTTGCCTAAGCTGTTCTCTCTGCCTGGAGTGTTTTGCCTGCCTGGTGAACTTCTATTCATCCTTCAGTGCCCCACCCAAACACTAGCTGCTTCTGTGTCCTTTCCTGACCTCCACACCTAGCCTTCCCTCCCCTCTGCTCCCATGGTACCTGCACAAAGCTAGATATGATAGTCTGTCCCTTCCTGACTGTGAGGCCCCAAGAACTGAGACCTCTTGTCCCTATACCTGGTACAGAGTAGGAGCTCAATAAAAGTTTGCTGAAATAAATTCAAATATCCACTTTACTTCTCTCCAATCAGGTTGTTTAAAGCTCACATGGGGTCATGAACAAGGTAGTACTTTGTAAAGTGTTGTGTCTGTGTCAAATGATATAAAAACCATGAACTTTACATTATGAATTGTGTTCAGTGGGGAGGGTTTGTGTGTGTTGAGGGGGAGAAGGAATAAAGCTGGGATCAGAGACCTGTGACAAATTGCCTCCCAAATTTCTTTCTGTTTAACTGATTCACTTTTCAAGGCCCTCCTCCAGGAAGCCCTCCCTGATTACTCTAGCCCTCACAGTTGTCTCCCAGGACAAGGGCCCTCATAGTCTGTGCCACACAGTTTGGCTTTCAAGTGGGCTGTGGCTCTTGAGTGTGAGTGAGCTCTGTCTCCCTAATCAGATTCTAAACCTTTGAGGCCAACGGTTGGGTTTTAGAATTCCTCAGTATCAACCAAGGCACCTAACACAGAGCTTGACATGAAGTAGGGCAGGGACAGCTAATATGTTTTATCTCCTGTTTGATTGCTAGAGGTTACCTGGAGTGCTGTGTTGAGAAGGATTCAGAGGCCGAGTTAAATTTCCGTGGGAAAGAATGCCATGATCAACCAGCAATGTCTGCTGTGGGCATGAGGTGGGAAGTGGCCACACACACTCCCATATTTGCAGTTCTTACAGTTGGGTGAAATAAGGGTTGACAGGTGGGGGCTGTCCTCCGGGGAGGCGGCCTGTGACTACTACTCACCTCCCCTCATCGCTACTGCAGAGCTCCGTGTGAGGTCCACAGGGGTCACTGCCCTATTCCCCTCTCAGCCTTCCCATCAACTAGATGGCCAGGTAATGTCTCTGGCAGGAGACGTTTGCCCTGGAGAGGGAGGTTGTCTGGTGATGGCATGTGTGTGTGTGCATGTGTGTGCAGATAATGAACCAGGCAGGCAGCCAGAGACGAGGGCACCAAGGAGGTGCCGGCTGGTGCACTCACCAAGAAGACGACATTGGTGTGCTGGTAGAGGGCTCGGGCCACGCTGATTCGCTGGCGCTGACCGCCAGACAGGTTGATGCCCTGTCACCAAAGGGGAGGAAAGGTCATGCCCTTATAGCCCTTCAGGAGAGACTGACCTGGCCCCTACTTGACAGCGGGCTCCCTGGGACAGAGGCCGGGCTCTCTCCACCTCTGCGCCCCTCCTCACCTTGCCGAGAGGAGGAACCTGTATATGTTTACTGAATTCATTGGGAAGTGGGGAGTATGATCCCCAGGGCTTTGAAGACTCATCATGTAGGTGCTAGGGGCCATCTGACTAGCGAAAACCAAGACAGAGAAAGTAGGGATTGAAATCACACACAAGGAGGACAGCCATGGGGGAATCCTACTCTAAGCTTATGGAGGAGGGGCCCCACCTGGAAAGTGAACAGGAAAAACACAACCCTGAGCCAGCACTGTGCCATGTGGACTCTGGGTATATAGTCCGGACGTGAATGCAGGAGAGGTCAAGTTGTCTCCAGCCTGGGAAGGCGCTAAGCTGACCTTTGCACCAGGCAGGGCAGAAAACTGGTCAAGGACAGCCACCAGTCCAGGGTTCAAGGAGATCATTTTGACCCCACTGCAGGCAACTCTTCAGCTGTCACCCTCTCTCATGTCGCAGTTACCTGCTGTCCCTGAGAAGGATCTCAGGGCGTGGTGGTGGTGATGGGTGGGGAGCAGGGGAGATGGAGGGCCCCAGCTTTGAGAAAGCCCCATGAAGGCTGCTACGAACCCGTTCCCCAATCTGGGTCTGGTCTCCATGGGGCAGGATGTCGATGTCCGGCTGCAGGGAGCAGGCTTCGATGACCATCTTGTACCTGGAGCGGGGTGGGGTGGGGACACAGCGGATCAGCCTGGACAGAGTTGTGCCTGAGCACCTGCAGAGGGCCATTAGCGTCTGGGCAGCTGTGCCCAAGGTGAGCAATGGCTTTAATGGGCCTCCCGATTGAGGGCAAGCAAACACCATGTGAGCCTGAAAAGAGCTGAGGGCAGCACCACACACAGTCTCGGAGCAAGTTAAATATTTGAAGGATGAAATTGGATGGGGGCAAATATGCCACGTAAGTGACAAGAGAGGGTCCTTGGCCTCTGTGCAGCTGGAAAGGCTACCGCCAGAGCCCAGGCTTGGGGTGCTGCCATGGGAAATCACTGCTGGTTGGTTTCGGCAGTAATGATGATGGCTGGGCAAATATTTGCCCAGCCTGCTCCTCTCATACTTCCCTGGCCAGCTCTTCACCCAGGCAGATGCCAGCCAGGCTTCATGGAGGCGTCAGAGTGTCTTGGTGACACGTACTTGATTGTCAGGCAGCTTTCGACTTGAGACTCATTTCTGTCACTTACTGGTTGGGTGGCCTTGGGCAAGTTCCTAACCTTTCTGAGGCTTGGTTTCCTCATCTGTAAAATGGGGATGATAACAGTACCCGCCTACTGGGGTTGCCTGAGCATTAGAGGAAATCACGCGTACAAAGAGCTTGGCACCTGGTAAAAGCTCAGTCGATGTCAGCTGTTATTATTATCACAGGAGGGAAAATAGTGCACAGGCTGCAGAGCTGGGGGGAGGGCATCACGAGAACGGAGAGTCATGGAGAGCTGGCCAGTCCTCCCACCAGCCGCCAGAGCAGGCGGCAGGGCTCCAGCACCCCTTCCCCCGCTGCCCCCTCACCCACGTGAGCTGACTGCCCTGATGCACAGGCACATCTGGATCGTTTCCAGGTGGACCATATGGAACAGGCTGGGATCCAGATAAGGGGGCTGGGGAGCAGGATGGCTGGGTGTGGAGATGGAGGGAGGGGCAGGGCAGCTGCCTGGGGCGTGGGGACTGGGGCAGGTGGTTAATGCTGCCCATGACCAATTTCCCCTCCCCCAGCCCGCCTCCCACCGAGAGCCTTTACCGTTGTTTGTTGAAGGGACTCTCAAAGGTGATGTTCTCCTCCACAGTGGCATTTAGCAGCCACGGTTTCTGAGAAGCGTAGGCCACGGGGCCTCTCTTCCTGGAAAAAGCAGGGTGGGAGTAGGGGAGACATTCTCAGGGCAGCTGTCCAGCTGATGGCTTAGACCAGGCCCGGGGGTGGGGGCTGTGCTGAGAGGGGGAGGTGCAGTTGGCAGAAGCCTGCTCTGTGTGGCCTCTGGTGGCCTCTCCTTCCCATAGGGCTGGAGGCAGGCTTGGGTGCTGGGTCTTAGCTGCCTTGAGGGGATGGGACCGCAACCCCTCCTGCCTTACACCCCACCTGCCCTGCCCCTGCAGTCCCTTCTCCTTCCTGCGTCTCTACCCAGAGCTGGGGAGGAGGCCAAAGTGTGACCAAACCAAGTAACCACTGGACACCTGAGTCCCTCCTTCCTTGAGCAGCCCTTAAAGCACTCCACTTTGATAAGACTTCGGAAAGCAGGTAACTCTCCAAACAGGACTTTTTAAAAAAGTGGAGCCAAGGAAACCACATTTAGCGCAATGTGGTTTTTGAAGACAAAAAAAAAGAAAAAAGGAAAAGATGACCACTAGATAAAAATGCTCTGGAGTGAAGGGAGAAAACCAGCTGAGGGAGCAGAGCCCTGCCACTGGCCTCCTCTGCAGCTGGGCTGGACCTGGGGGCTGTCCCCCCAGAGCTCGGTGGCTCCCTGGTCCTGGAGCCCCTCAGAGGAAGCCTGCCCGAGGTGGTGCTCCCAGGACACAGTACCTGACGTCCGCGTCGGCCGCCGGCTCCCGCTCTGGGCTGCAGCAAGGGAGGAAAGAGGCACCTTAGGGTTCACAGCGGTGGCCGAGTTCTCCAGAGCCGTCTGAGCTCCCTCAAACCCAGCCTGAGTGCCCTCGTAATCCCTGGGACCAAGTCTGCAGCCACACACGCTGCAGGAAGGGGTTAGGAGCGGGGGGTGGCCATCCTGGGGGAGCCTCCACTGCCTGAACCCGTGCAGTGTCCAGAATACACATGGGGTGTGTGAGGAGGGCCCTGGGGACCCGGTTAAATAAAGATCGTGAGTCGGGGAAGGCATCATTGGTGTAGGTTCCTGGGGGGGAAACTTTCTGCATCAGAGGAGAACCAGGCCCAGCATGGGGCTCTCCAGACCCAGGCTCTGTGTTGGGCGCAAACGCACCGGCCGGGAGTCCTGCACACACAGCTGAGGCAGAGGGTGCTCTCCGGCCAGAGCCTGGCGGGGCAGGCCGACAGGGTGCCCGCAATTTGTGGGTGGGGGCCTACAGCCGATGGAACTCGGGGTGGCAACTAGAGAGCCGAGAAGGGCTCCAGGCGTAATTTGCAGCCCCACGTGGCCCCGTCAGAAGACAGCCGTGGAATCAGGGGATCTGCTGGGAGAGACAGTCAGCTGCGGAGCCCATGTGCCCTGGACTGCCCCAAACCGCTCCACTGTCAAATACCCTGTCCTGTTCTTCTCATCCACACGTTTGTCCTCGTCACATACCATGAGGTTTGATTTTTGGCTCAAGAAATACGATCACTCTGGCTAGAGAGGCTGGCCTGTCATCACACCCTGGCACTTGGGACAAGGTGGGAAAGGGCAGAGAAAACACAGAGAAGGGAAACCTCTTTGGTGTTGGAGAGTGAAGGCCAGAAGCTTAAACTTATTTATAAAGTTGAGTCAACCTTCCCAGCCTGCCTCCCACCTCCAGCGAGTTTCAAATGCTCTCGGAAGAGGTGAGGTTAGGGAGGGTTTTGAGGGCCTCAGAGCCTCATTAATCTATCTCACTTGGACTTTTTAGACAACAAGAATGTAAAGCACATTGAACAGAAAGCAACCAGACCAAATTCTCTGCCTGGACTGGGGGATACCCATCTCTTCTCCTTACAGCTGTGTTTCCCAACTTTTTTTCGTGAGCACCCCCGAGGGCCATGTTAGACATATTTTTTTCTAATTGTCTTTTCCCTGCCGCATTTCTTTTTCAATTCAGTGGATTTCATTATATTCAGTAGGCTGTGCAACCATCACCTCTATCCAATTCCAGAACATTTTCATCGCCCCCAAAAGAAACCCAATACTCATTAGCAGCCACTCCCTTCCTCCCTTCCCACACGCCAATGGCAACCACGCAGCTACTCTCTGACTCTACCCACCATGACATTTTAATACCACAGACACACTGCGTATCTGTTTATATACTGTGGCCCATTGTAATATCTAAGTTTTTTCTTTCCCTAAGAACCAGATTTTGCCCTTGTTGAGAACGTATGCCTTATTACAAGGCCTCATGCCTCTGACATTATGTAGGCTGCATGCCCCTGAGTCCATACTCAGGATTCCCCCCAGAGGCACCCCCTGCCCCCACCCAGCCCCTTCCCTTTATCAGGACCCACTTCCCACCCAGTTCCAAGGCTGTACCTGGGGTCCTCTCCCGTCTCACTGTCAGGAAGGCTGCTGGGCACAAAGGGGAAAAACACCACGAGTTACCTCTCACTCCATTGTCTTTCTCTCCAACACACTGTGTCTTTGGGGAAGCAATCCCCACAACCCCCACCCCTCCCACCCACCCCCAGTGTCCCCAAGTGGCTTCCTCGGGGGCAGAAAGTGCTCTTCTCCATCTCTGTCCCTCCCGCAGCACCTGGCTGGGCACCCTCCAAAAGCAGGGCTTGCTCAGTGCTCCTGGCCCGACTCAGAGCAGGAGGGAGCCCGGCTGGGCACCAGGGCCGCCTCACCGCGGGGAGAGCTAAAGCTCAGAGAGGGATGGTGACTTTCCCAAGGTCGTGGTCATTTCACGCAGTGTTTTCACACTGTGGGCCCCAATAAGTGGGTCTGAAATAAGTGAATTGCAACTGCACTAAAAATGAAAACAAAAACAAAAAACTAGTGTGCACTGCCTGTGGTCAAGATGTGTATTTTTTGTGCGGATTTTCCCCCTTATCCATCAATGCACGAACGTGGTGGACTGTGACGTAAAATGCACCTCCTACTGTGGATTAGAGTGAAAAGTTCTGAGAACCACTGAACAAGGTGACCTGAATTTGGGTGCCAACTTTGCCAGTGCTCCTTCTCCTGCCCCAGGCACCGCTCAACCTTCCAGAAGCGGCCTCCTGAGAGTGAAATGTGTACTTCTGCACGTTTGGGGAAAAATGATTTGCTCTGTTGTCATACAGATCTTACTTTAATAATACTAAAACCAGCTAACGTTTATAGCACTTTTATAAGCTATTTTAAAACTCAAAATAACCATATGAAGGAGTTTTGACTGCCCCCACTTTACAAAGAAAGTGAGGATCAGAAAGGCTAATTAACTTACCCAAAGTCACACAGCCAACAAGTAGGAGAGAAAATAGATTTGTCTGACTCCAAAGCTTCATGCTCTTAATGACCACGCTACATTACTCCACGGTGATTACTCATGCTGTAGCTCTGATAAACGCCTTTTTGTCAGGAAAACCAGGATGGACAGAATCAGGGATGGGAAGAAGCCTGATGAAATTCTTCTCTGCCCTCCGCTGAGGGACAGAATTGAGTGGGATGTAATCACCAGATCCTGTTCTCTGATCTTTGTGGTCTCATTTCATTCTCTCAACCCAACCTAACCTCGAGTTCCCTAACCATCAGATGGCTCTAACTTATGGACCAGCTGATAACGCGAGACAGATAAAAACCCCAAAGCTTACACACTCCAACTCTGCGGCCACGTCCCAGATCAGCTTATCTCTGGAGTCTTCAGCCTTGACTGCTTCCAGAGTTGCAACGGCTGCTATTTATCTGGAGGAAAGCACGTCTGCAGCCTCCCTGAGGACCCAGCGAGCAATGAGCTCTCGGCCCTAACTCAGTTTGCATCATTGTCTGGGCTGCTCAATTAGCCCTGATAATGGACTACCTTCCTCTCTAATCAGCTCCTGCATAAGTCTTTTGTCTCCAGTGGGATTTTAAGGCAGGAAGAGCATCTTTTTCAGCCCCCACAGTCCTTAGCACACGACAGACAGATCTATAATAAATGGAGGTTGTTAACTGACGTGTCAATCATTTGCGAAGGAGGGAGGGAGCCTAGCACTCCATGCGGCCGTCCTCATGTCCTCATGCCCGGCACTGCGGGAAGCTCTTTGTATTCCCCACTGCATCAACAACCCTAGAAAGACGAGTTAGGATTCCCATTTTACAGATGGGGAGATTGAGGCCCAGAGTTTGCACAATGTGCCCAATGTTACAGAGCTAGGAAGAGGGGAAGCTGGGGTGTGCATCCAGGTTCATCATCTCTTTCCTGTGTGGTCCCAGCCTCCCTAGAACGAGCCTCCCCAAGACTCTGTGCGTCTATGTTTTAATCTGAAAAGTAAAGAATGGTACATGGGCAGGCACTTTCTCTCCACGATTGCTGGGCCCTTAAATGAACGTTGGGGGCATTCGATTCCTCCTTGGCCTGCACTTTTGGGACCAAGCACTGAGCTGAAAGGACCATTCCCCCAGCTCTCCAACCCCGTGTCCTTCCCTCCAGCCAGCTCCGAGCTGGGTGCGTGTGTGCCCCGAGTCAAGGCACAGAGCCCGCCCGTGAGGGACCCCCGTCTGCAGAGCCAATCAGACAGGTACAGAAGTCAGAAAGTTTCAGGGCCAAAAGGAAACTGGGAGCAAGAAAGTATTATAGAAATGTCGGGGGAAAGCACACCCTATATGCAAATACTTAGAGAAAAGACTGGAAACTTCTGGGCCATGGGATACTAGGTGATTTTTACCTTCTTTATACTTGTGTATCTCTTCTAATTTAATGTACTTTCTTTTAGAATCAGAGAAAAATGTAATTTTTTAAAAAGGAGTTTGGGGGAGGAAGAAATCTGAGAAGGTGAGGAAGGGCTCCTAGAAGAGACAGCTGAGCTGAACCTTGAAAGGGAAGGATGGAGAGGGTCGTGATGCAGGGATGGAATTCCGTGTGGGAGGGGGAGGCAGCTGATGAACACAGGCAGTGCGGAGAAGTGCAAAGAAAATGGGCTCTAAGGTTTGCATCTGAGGGGCTTCTCCACTCACTCATGGTGAAACCTTCGGCAAGTCCCTTTACTTAGGGGAGCCTCTCTTTCTTTGTCTATAAAATTGAGGTAATGGTATAAACCTCACAGCAACACTGGGAGAATATATTACAAATACAGCTCCCAGCTGGCTGGAGGGAAGGACATGAAATTGGAGAGCTGGGGGGACCGTCCTTTCAGCTCAGTGCTTGGTCCCAAAGGTGCAGGCCGAGGAGGAATGGAACGGCCCCACTGCTCATTTAAGAGCCCAGCAGTCAATAAAAAGGGGAGATGTTCAAACTGAAGTAGGAGAGAAGTTCAGACTTACAAGTCTCCACAGTCCATTTATCCTGCCCTAGAAAGGCTTGTCGCTGCCCTGAAGCCTATTACCTGTCACCCATGCTGCCCTTTCCAATTGATGTCATTGGGTCCTCATGACAAGTCTCCGGGAAAGCAAAGGGTTTTTCTCATTGTCCAGATGAGGAAACTGAGCCTCAGAGAGGTGAAGTAACCTGACCAAAGTCACACAGCAGGCGAGTGGCAGAGTAAGGACTATAACCAGAGACCATCTGGTTCCCAAGCCTGGCTCGTCACATCCACACAGTGCCCCTTCTCCCATCTCCCCTCCATCTCACCACACTGCCCCTCCAGGAAAACTGGGGTGCACCTGAGCCCCTGACCCCAACTCTCCAAAGGCTCCAGGAACTGTGTGGGCAGAACGGACCAAAGAGCAGGGCTTGGAGGAGCCTATCTCTCACCCCTGGGAGATCAGGGGGCTCGGAGGCAGCTGTCACACAGGGCAACAGTGTTCTGGGGCAGCCCTGGGCGAGCAGGGCCCAGGCCTCCTGAGCGGCACAGACAGAAGTGATAAATCGTTGGTACGCGGGGGCCTTGGCAGGCGATGGGGCAGGGGGATCGATCTGCAGCTCCTCTTAGGAGGTGGGAACTTCACCTCAGTGTTTTCCTGGGGCCCTGCTCCCTGCTGGCTCCCCGGGGACATTTAAAATCATTCCACTCGGGACATTAATGGCCCTATTCTTTATTTCCAAGCAAAGAACTTCACTTGAGTATATCTGCTAAAATGGACTCTTTATAAAAATGCTTTCCTCTTAAAGATTACATAAAGAGCCTACAAGTTCCCAGGCTGACAATGCATTGAAGCCAAGGGCCAGACAGGGGCAGGTGACTATTATTAAAGTGAATGTCAGGGAGCCACACGGCTCTCCCTGAGACCCGGAGCTGGGGGGCTGACGTGCCAGATCTGCTCAGGGCTGCCATGTAACTCTCCTGGCTAGAACTCAGCACCTTCCCCCGGGGGCCCTCCGTGCCCACCCTAGGGCTCTGTCTGCATGTGTCTGTCCACCCAGGACTGGTGAGCCCCCTGAGGGCAGGGCCAGGTCTCCTCTTTTGAGGCTTATACAGGGTGGTTCACAAAATACACATCCTGTACTGGGCACCTGGGGTACAACGTGGACAACCCTCACGCCCCATCCTCAAGGAGCTCCGTGTCATGGGGGAGACAGATGCATCGGCAGACAGTCACATGGTGAGAGGCGGGCACTAAGGGGATTCCTACATTCCCGGTGTCGGTGGAGAAGTTGGTGGTAGAATTCCGGGTGGAGCAGCTTGGGCAAAGACACGTGGGAAGGAGAGAGATGTAAAGACGCCTTTATCACGGCATCTCTCAAAGGTCACCAGTGGTTCCTGGTTCATTCATTTAGCAAATGAATTCATTTAGCAAAGGACCTGTGGATATGGAGAGACAAGTAAATTATGGTCCCTGTGCCCAGGGAGCTCACTACAGTCTCTCCTGGGAGACAGGCTGAAGTCCAGTTAAAGAGTAACAGGGGACTTTTGTTCCTGGCATAGAAGCACATCATCGAAAAATAACATTTATAGTAATATTTATAGGGCACTAACCACGTGCTAGGTTAAGCCTCACATCAACTCCACGGCTAATATGGGAAAACCGGTACAGAACGGCCATGGAATCTCCCAGAGCACAGAGCCCAGATTTGACCTCAGCTACCCTGCCTCCAGAGCTTTTGCTCCTGTCTGCTCAGCCCTACTGCTCGTTTGTTCATTGAAGGGAATAAGCGAATGGTTGTACAAACAAACCAATCTCCCCAGAGCATCCTCCATTCTGCGCTTCCTAATCCCCCAGTGGCCCGCCTGGGCCTCCTGGGACTCTCTCTGGCTGCCTGGTCACCAGGCCTTGGCCCCAGTATGGAAGAAAAACATCAGAGCAGCCTGGCATTGCCCTCGCCTCTGGCTGCACACAGGCAGACCCACAGGAGCAGCTCCCAGGTCAAACGCTGTTTTGCACTTGGCTCATTTTGCAAGCGCAACATCGCCTTGCACATCTGGGGCCTAGTGTGTGAGGCACGGAGCTCCTGTAAGTAATGGAGGGGGGCCCACAATACATAGCCTGCACACTTAACTCATTGCCCAGAATAGGTGGGCTGGACAGAGCTGTGTATGTGTCCAGGATTTTGAGAGGCAAAGAGCAGATTAAATCAGCTGAGCTGTGTCTGCCCAGATTCCTCCTGCTCCCAGCCAGTCATGAGCTCCTAACTGGTGTCCCTTCCTGCAGTCTCTCTCTGTCTGATCCCTCACCCTGTCTCACCAGCATGATTCTTCCACAGCCTACAGGCTAAATCTTATTTCCTGAGCCTGACGTATAGGGGTGTCTGGCCCAAGCCCAGCCCCCTTTGTCAGTCCCGTTTTCCCCACTGCACCCCTCTCACCGCCTGTTCCGGGCACCAGAATCACCTCTTTCACATCAGCAGCCTTTGCCCACGCTGACGCTCCTGCCTGGAACACCTTCCTCTCCTGCTCCTGCATTTTCCAACTGATGACACCATACTCATCCTCTGAGGCTCAGACACCACCTCCACTTGAGCCTTCTCTCCTTGATGGCAGAGTTCACTGCTCTTCCTCTGTGCTCCATTATGGCACTGCTCTCCTCTCCCCTCCCTTAAGAGCAGGGGCCTCGTCTTAATCATCTTTGCATTCTTATTGCTGTCCCCAACCTCTGGCACACAGTAGGTGCTCAATAAATATCGGGTGAGTGAATATATCAATGCAGAGAGACCGGAGCATGAGTTCAGCCAGAACAAATTCTCACAATTTCCTAGCATTGGCCGCCAGCTACCCTGATGCGCCTCGCCGTGCTTGGGAGGAAAGCGCACCAGGGAGGAGGGCAAACTGGAGAAACGAGAACATTCTCACCACCCGCACCCCCTCCCCCAGCCTCGAACAGAGCCAGGAGCTGGGGTGCAGGCTGCCCATTGAGGAGCGTGAGTGTCAACAAGGACAGAGCTGTGAGCATCTGTGTAGGGAGTCTGCTGATGAGGCTGGGGATGTGTCCCGGCCACAGGGGCTGCCGGCCCTTGGACCATCAGGACAGCTATTTCTTCCTGTTGCTCTGGAGCCCCTTCCCCGTAAGCACACACCACAAAATCCATGCACTCGAGCACCTGGGTGCAAATCCCTCTTTGGCTGTTCAAAAGCTGGGTGCTGTGGGCAACCTGCTTCACCTCAGTTTCATCATCTGTTAAATGGGGATAATGATAATACCTACCCCACAGTTCGGTGAAGGCTGACTGAGACAATGAAGTCAACACGGTGCCTTGCACACTGTCTGGCACGTAAGAGCCCTCTTGTATCCCCCGGACTGGGGCAGAGGTTCCCGAAGAGAGCGGAGGCAGCAGTCAGACCCTGAGGCTCAGCCCAGCTCAGAGAAGAGGTGGGGCTGAGGCAGGGCAGGGCTGAGGAGCATGAGCTGCTACCCAGCAGGCCTTCTGCCTCTACAGAGGACAGACTGGTGCTGATGCTGGTGTGAGGCCACCCGAGGGTGAGGATGGTGGGATGGAGATGAAGAAAGTGGGGCAAAGGGACCAGGTTCACAGGGGGTTTGACTCAGGCTGAGTGGGACACAGAGAGGGGCATCCAGGGGCAGCCCCACTCTCTGAGCTCTGTAATCCCATCTAGAAAAGGCTTGCCCTCTACATGGAACTTGGAGAATAATCCCTGGGACTAGGACCCAGGGGACCCCAGCCCAAGGCAGCAGCCAGGCTCGAGGGAAGGAGCCTGGGCTTGGTTCCCTGCTCCACACACGGACCCATAAGTCACCCAACCTCTCTGCCCTCAGTTCCTACTCCTCCAAAATGGGTGGTAACACCCAGCGGGAGGCTTCATGAGTTCATGCATGCAGTGTGCTTCACAAAGGGCCTGGCCCATAGCAGGCACCCAGTCAGCACTGGCTGCTTTCTCAGTTCACAGTTCCCTGGGGCTCCTGTCTTCCTGGCATAGACACGCGCTGTCAGCCAACGGGCAAGGCTCCTCGCTCCAAAGCTGAGGGGCAGTTGGTACAAGGGACTGGCAAAGTGACCCCAAACCCAACACCTGGACCTTCCCTGTCAGGTTGTGATGAGAAATCCCCAAACAAGATGGGGACTGGAGGCAGAGACCCCTCGGCCCCCAAATGCACCACAGTCCCCGATGGAATTCAGGCTCCAGAGACTGAGGTCACAGGAAAGCCAAGAGGCTCGTCTGCCAGTCCACAGCACCGCTGAGGAGGGAAACTTGCCATCTGTTGGATGCCCCATTCAAGGACATTTTGGAAAAGCAGGAAATGGGGGTGCACACAGGCGTGCAGACACTGGGCCCTAGGTCCTTCTCTCTGCTCAGTTCTGTGCTCACACTTAGGAAAACTTAGGACAACTTCCCTTGGAAAGGATTGCTTTCCTGGGCCTCTGCTGCACTGGCTGTGACCTTTGTTCCTGAGGGAGGCCCTACAAACCTGGATCAGGTCCCTCCTTCCCTGGGCTACCGGGGGCTCCAAGCCAGGTTTCGCGTTGACGACCTCCTCTGCAGCCATCCCCTGCCCAGGTTTCTGAACACCGATTCCACCCTCCGCATTCCTCAGCTCTTCTTTTCCTACCTTTAACAAGGTGTTTATTTTATACGTATCTCATATCAACGAGTTTCAAGTGCTTTTTGGAAGTAGGTGGGTATAAACAATACCTTCACGATTGACTCAGCCTGGGGTTCTGCTCTTTAATTAAGACAGTGGTCTTTGCCCAGACACCCACGTTTGTCTGGGTTATCTCTGGCTCCTCAAAACACCCACTGAATGGTCTGTGTCAGCTTCGCTGATGACCAAGCCGGAAACCAATGTTTATGTTGCTACTCCTCACTCTGGGGGGCAACACAACTGAGTGACCATGGGATCTGGAGTCAAACAAAACTGAGTTCGAATTCCAGCTCTGTCACTTATTAGCTGGGTGAATTAGGGCACATAGTTTAACCTTCATCTATAAAACGAGAACCGTTAACAGTACTCACCTAGCTGGTTGTCATAGGATTAAATGAAATAATGCGTGCAGAGGACTTAGCAAAGCACCTGGCACATAGTAAGAGTTTAAGAAATACCAATGATGATAATGAGAATAAGAATTGACTGCATTTATTGAGTACTCACTGAACACACAGCGGGTACTCAATAAATACATGGTGCATCCTCAACTGAGGTGGATGCTTGAAGGGGGCCTGCCCACCTGGCCACTGTTAGTCTCTCCCCACTAACTGAGCCCCGAGGGTGCATTCAGTACCTGTTCCAGAAGACGGCCCCTGAGATCTTCTGCATCTCCCCCAGCGTGGCCAGGAGGAGAGAGGACTTGCCACAGCCCACCTGCCCCACGATCATGGTCAGCTGGCCTGCAGGGAGGGAGGGCAGCAGATGCGAGCGGGGCCAGGAGGGAGTCTGAACGACCACCACCCTGAAAGACAGACAGACAGATACACCCAACCTGGGGCCCTCATTTGCTTTCCTCCTACCTAGAATCCCCAGGGAGTCCTGTCCCCCTTCGAGAAAGGTTTCCTTCTGGAAACCTACATCCTCCTTCTGGCTCGCCAGGTCCTTCCTCCACAGCTGATCCCCTTTCCCCTTCCTAAGCACTCAATTCTTCCTTCCAATGCTCCCCACTGTGAGCCCAGCTCCTCATGGTCCCAACGAAGGCCACCCGGGGTCCTACTTCCATCCTACTTCCATGCTTTGCTCATGGTGCTGCTTTTCCCTGGATGCCCACCCTGCCTCACGGCCCGAGGGACCCTCCTCATTCTCAGAATCCCCACCTCTTCCACAACACCTTCCCTGGCTAATTGGGACTGCTCTGCTCTTTGTGAAGTGCCCACACTGTCTGCAACAGATGGTTTGACATCAAAACCCCGCTGTCTTGCCCTGTCCTTGTTGCTGCACTCCCACCTAGCACCTCGAGGGTGTAGCACACCTCCTCTCTAGCGTTCACTCCCCAGAGCACCCACGAGAGTGTGCACAGAGAGCAGGGACTCAATGAAGGCTGATTTTTCTCCATGTCGTTCAGGGGAACATGGGGAGGGGCGCTTCAGATATGACTCCAACGGGGACCCAGATCATGATGGAGGGGTGAGCTGGGCCATACCTCGGGGGATACGGATGGTGATGTTGGACAGTGTGGGGATTCCATCGGGGGTCCACGTGAAGAAGCCTCCGATGATCTTTGTGGGCAGCATCCCACCATGCGGAAGAGAACAGTAAGGCAGCTGTTTCTCAGTGTGAATAGTCTCTTGCCTCCTCTCCCCCATGAAAGTCAAAAACACTTGATTCCAGTCCTTGGATCATTTCCAGGATGGGGGGGTGGGGTGGGGTGGGGAGGGGGGCCTTCTTATGCAGATCCCTGCTCGAGGCACCCAACCCTGAGACGCCATGGGTCCCCCCTAGGTGGAGATGGAAGTGTTGCCCCTGGTCACGGGACTCCTGTGGACTCTACAGGCAGGTAGGGTGACCTCTAGGGTAGAGGACTCAGCACATCCATCTCTAGCCCTTCAGGTGCTGAGCTCCCTCCTGGAGATGGCGCTGGGGGGCTGGGCGTGGGGCTGCAGGGTTCAGGACTCACCTGGACACAGCAGTTGTCAGCATCCCCGTCTGCACTGGGGGCCAGCCTCTGCAATGGGCCCGTGAGGCCCCGACAGTCCTCCCGGGCTGGACGCCTGCGGTTCACAACCTTGAGGGGCTGGGGGTAGTAAGGAGGAGGTGAGGGCCCATGGGGCTGGGAGCTGTGCAGGGGATGGAGCTCCCCTTGCTGAGGAAAGGCTGGGGCAGGAAGCAGCAGGGCGAGAGCAGCAGGCACCAGAGAAAGCACGAGTGGCAGCGGAGGCCGGGCACTCACCACCGCTGGGTACTTGCTGGCCTGGCCCTGGGGCGGGGGCTCCCGGGGAGCACACTGCTCCTTGCGGATCTCGGCACTGGACAGGAACTCGCTCAGCTTTTGCACACTGTGGAGGAAGCACAGAGACACCCCTCACCCTGCCAGGGGCAGAGGGGAGGGGAGAGCGAGGAGGGTGAGGCCTGAGGGAGCAGCTCTGAGAAGGTTCTGGGTCCTAGGTGTGGCCCCTACAGAGCCCACACTGGAGGGGGACATGAGCATCCCATAGCGGGGGCAGTCATAGGTGTTCCCAGGGTTTGTTAGGGGTGACTGGTCAGCTGGAGTAGGTTAGGGTCTGGATTAGGGTGGGATTGGCTGGCTTTAGGGTTAGTTTAATATTAAAGTTGGTTAGTCTGGGTTATGAGACTGAAGGATGGTTGGCGTTGGGCCTTATCAGTGACTGTTAGAGGTAAAGCTGGTCAGTGTTAAGGTTGGGTAGGATTAGGGTTGGTTATTAACAATCACTAATGTTTTTGAGCACATGGTACGTCAGACCTTGTGTTAAATGTTTTGCAAGCACATCATTCAATCCCCTGCTGGGGCAGGTGTGGGGAGGTTTTACTCTTCCCAGCTCTGGGAGGAAAAGGCCAGCCACTCACCCCCTCGAATTTCCCTGTGGACCCAGGAGGCTCGGGAAGGTTCATTCTCTCTTATTCCTGGGGGTGTGGAAGCTGGGAATTGTTTGTAGTCTCCTTTCCTCCATTCTGTCCACATGTCCAACAGGCCCGGGGCCCACCAAGCCCTCCAACTCTCAAGGCAGAACAGTCTGACGCTCTAACGGAGCTGTGGCCCCGGTTTCTGTTCTGTGCACAACCCCCGTCCCCGACCAGGAACAGACTGCCAGCCTCTGCCAGCTTCCCTGCCGTCCTCGCGCCAGCACTCCCTCAGCAGCAACCAGAAAGATGGAGCCAGCTTTGGGTAAAGCTTTAGGCCGTGTCCTGCTCCCACCTTCCCCAGAGTCTGCTCTCCCTCTTTAAAAAGGCCTCAGCTGCCCTCGAGACAGTGAGACCAGGAACGTTTGCATATGGAAATGTTTCTGGATCAGGCAAAGGACTTCCCACAGGTGTAGCATCCTTGAATCTGTGGTTTCTACAGAAGGGCTGGGGTCGGGGTGGGGAAGGAGGGGTGATCATTAGAAGTCACAATGCCATGGCCGGTAAAACTGAGTCAGCACAGCCAACCCTGGAAATGGGAGCTGAGCCCTTTCCCGCCAGCTACTTCCTGGTCAGATGTTCCTATGCCCACACTTCTGCAGAGTTAGGCCCCCTGCCATCCTGAACCCCTGCCAGATTTTCCTCATGCAAGCTGCTCTTGCCATCAGCTGCTTCATTCCAACGGCTACTCCTCCCTGTTGGCTGCCTGGGACCCGCCAGGGTCCCATGAGACAGGGGTGTCACTTTCCTCAAGGCTGAAGGGGCAAGAGTACAGAGGACATTTGTTACTATCCGGTTCTATTTGCGATGGGAAAGGACATAGCTAGCTCTCCTAGAGGCATGACAGGCCCTTGCTTTCAAGGAGCTATTTCAGAGGCCCAACGAAATCTTCACACTCTAGCCATGGTATCCCCCAGCCAGAGCCTCTGCCCTCTACCTTCAGGCTTTCCTTCCCGAGAAGGCAATGCCTCTGGGCGAGTGGCAGAGTCACCACTGGGCTCTAGAGCCTGGAAGTGGGGGGCCTCCCAGAGCCGCAGGCCAACTGGGGACAGGATGGGCAGGGACATGGGGGAAGCTGCTCCCCTGGCCAGCGAAGGCTCTGGGACCCATGGAAAGAATGCGGATGTTCAGCCCAGGGAAGACAATGATTCAGCGGATACCTTCTGAAATCCAAGGGGCTGTCATGTGGGGGAGGGATGGCACTCGTTCTGGGTGGCTCTAGAGGGTAGAAGTAGGACCAATGGGTAGAATTT
The DNA here is from genome assembly GCF_041296235.1 of Equus asinus. Classification (NCBI taxonomy): domain Eukaryota; kingdom Metazoa; phylum Chordata; class Mammalia; order Perissodactyla; family Equidae; genus Equus; species Equus asinus. Next base: position 100,432,514 of record NC_091809.1, read on the forward strand.
TTGAGGATATATTAATTTGGGCTCAACATTGAATTTTTTTTTTTTTTTACAGACTTGTCTTGGAGGTGACATTGAGTTCCCTCTTCCTGGAGATATGTTAGCAAGTTGACTAGTCCTTTCTCAGGACTGCGTGGAGCAAAGCTACACATGGTATACGTCTGTCTGACCAACCACGACCAGCTGCAGCGAGGCCCAGGTCCATGGGGACCTGTGTCCTGGCCCCAACAGCTGTGGTTGCAGTGGTCACCGGAGCCAGCCCTGGGGCTGCCACACGAGCTGCCTGTCCTGTGCCCTTGCTGGACCCTCCTCTCACCTGACTAGAGCTTTGACTGTAGACCGGACCACACTGGACAGCAGGAACAGCGGCGTGACCAGGATGTGGAAGAGGGAGAGGGAGGCGAAGGCCACGGAGGGGGAGAAGTCAGCCTCTTTGAAGAAGCTGACGTGGCCCACGAAGGTCTGTGGACAGAGGCATACGTGAGATGGGGGGGTGCCTCAGAGTGGGGGCCCTCCCACACCGGCAGCACTCAGCCCCCAGGAAGGAAACGAGAGGGCTGGAATAGGGACCCAAGGGGACCGTTCTGTCAAAGACCTTATCATCATCCTCAGTCTCTATGGCAACGTCCCCAGCAAGTTCAAGACGTCAAGCTGGAGGGCCGGGGCTGCTCCCTCCCTGTCCTGCCCCCTCCTTGCCAGGAATGACCAGGGAGAAGCCCTCAGGTTAGGTCAGCTCTGCCCCCCCTCAGACAGCAGTTCTCAGTTGGGGAAAACATAAACCCGACAGTTACAGAATCGCCTCCTCGCCCTGCCTGCCCCCTGCCACCTGGCTAGCTGGCGGCCTATGTTACCCAGAGTTCCCCCGAGAGCCAGGCCAGGAACCAGCCCAACAAATCACATGGAGAGTGAATTCCCAACCTGCGTGATGGGCTGTGAACTAGATGCAGCTCAGGGAGACCGCACCCCCCCCCCCCCCCCCCCCCCCCCAGGGGAAATGAATGCATCTTTTTAAAGAATTGCAGCCAGCACAAAAGAGAGTGAAGGGAGCCCTGGGGGACGGAAGGGGCTTGTGGGGGCCCGGGTGCTTCTGAAGGGCTCACTGCCGGTCTCCTCTGCTGAGCTCACGCACAGCTTTGGTCAAAATCCCTTTAGGAAACCACCATTGTCATATTTAATGATGTGGAGAATTGTTTGTGCGATATTCTTAAATTTTAAAAGGCAGGTTACAAAACCTTGTGCCGCACAATCCTATTTTTGTAAGAATGTCATATTACGTGCCTTAAGAAAAGATGGGAAAGAAACACACTGAAGATGTCACCAGTGGGATTATGGTGATTTAAATTCTCTTTGCCCTTTCCTTTCTGAGTTTCCCAACATTTCTACAATAAACATGTTTCACTTTTATAATTAAAAAGTTCAATAGCTATTTTTTAAAGATTTCTTTAAAGACTAAGCCTCAGGTCCTCCAGGCCTGGAGGCTGGGGCCCTGTCTGCTGGAGTATGGGAGGGACCCTCTCCGTATACAGACTTTCAATCCATCGCCCTGTTCTCAGTCCCACTGCTGAGCTCACCCTCTGAAGTTCCTGTGCAGAGAAGACCAAACCCTAGGGGTTGGGGGCCTCCCACCACAGACACCCCACCCCCCCGCCCCCCGCCCCCAGGCCAGGTGATGGAGAAAGGATCCACTTACGATGAGGACGGCTGCGATGGGGATGGCCGTGTTCATGAAAACTGTGGAGGAAGCACAGGGCAAGTTTAGTGGGAGGGATGAGGCTGCTAAAAACAGTGATCAGGTGGCAGTTCAGCCTCTGGGGTCCTCTCCCCAGCCTGCGGGGTGGAGCTGGGTAGGGTGGGAGCAGAACTGTAGCCCTGTGGCACCTCCAGCTCCTCACACAGCTCCTTACACAGCTCCTTGAAGTCCTGTTTCCTTCGGGACTCTTGTTCTGTGTCTCTGAGACTTAACCATTTAAAGAAAGGCTCAAATGCTCCTCTTCTGCTCCACATGCACAGTGTGAGGAAGTCCCAGGAGAAAGCAGTGGGAGGGGGAGTTGGAGAGCTGGCTGCCTGTCAACAGTGAGGTCAGCAGTGTGTGTTTCTGGGGGCACCAAGTTGCTACGCCTTCCTCTGCCTTTGGTCCCTGTATCCCCCCAGGCCAGGTTCTCTCTGAGGTTTAGAGGCTTCCTAATCTCCATGGCTCTTGGGAAGGATTTCAAACTCATTCATAATAGGTATTAGCGACTAAGGACAGCTTAAAACAGGGTCTCCCTTAGCTCTAAGGCTTAGAGTCCACGCCCAGGTGGGGTAGTTGGTTTGCTGCCTCAGGGGTCTTCTCCTTATTCTGTTTAAACTGTGGCCCTCAGATCCTTCAAAAGGACCCCATAGAGCAAAGAGAGCTGGGCTTAAAGTCAGAGAAGGGTGCAGTCCCTGTTAAGTATAAGCTGTGTAACGTTGGGCAAGTCATTTACCTTCCCTGTGCCTCCGTTTCTTTACCTGATTTTTGTAAATTTGTACTTACTTGTCCACACACTCTGACTCTCTCCAAGGTGAGAGGAGGTGATGTAGGGAACAGGCTCTGTGAGCCAGAGGGACTGTCTGAATGTTACACCTCCTGGGCTGCTAGCTTAGCCCTGCGCCACAGGTCGCTGCTCCTCCAGCCCAAGGTGTGAGATATCTGAGGTCTGGGCATGGGTTCCTCAACTTCCAGAGAGGGCAGCCCTCCTAGAGTAAGAAACGACCATCCTAGCTGCCACCTCCCCATCTCATCCTCCCTCTTTCTAGGAGTCTCTTCCAGGCCAGCCCAGAAAGGGTCTGGTTCTATAATTAGCCAAATTAAAGCAGAAAGAGCCAGAAGCTAGGAGCCAGAGGCCAAGGGCTCAGCCTGTGCACATGGACCCTGTCTAACGAATGGCGAAGTCTCTGACCCTCTGAAGAAGTACAGATGTTCAACACCGTTCCAAGAAGCTGACTGTCCACTTACTCTAAGAATCCTACATGCGCTGGTAATACACAGTGTATGCTGGAGATGTGGGGCCCCAAGCAGGTGGAAGGACATGGCCCCTGTCAGGGGGCTTCTAGTCTGAGAAAGGAGACAGAACTATGCTCCCAGGAAGCCCCTGATGTGACGGGGAGACAGGGAACATGCCCCTAAGGAGTTCCCAAGCAAAGAGGCAAGATACTGCGCCCATCTTTGGAGAATTCCTCATCCAATGGGGAAGACACAGCCCCTGTCTCAGGGAGGAGATACGGCTAGAGCTCTCGGGCCTTGCTAATCTCTCTGACCACAAGGCTTTTTGGCCACACCAATATCACACATGACGGTGCTTTAACTGCCTTTCCTGAAGAAGGCTCCATGGTCTCCCAGTGCCACCACAATGCCATAGCCCTCTCTCCTCATAGTCCCTGGCAGGGGGCAGCATAAGCATTATTGCCTTCCTACAGTATAAGGGACCTGAATCTGGCACACAGGACATAGCACAGCCATCACTGGCTGGGGAGAGGGAGGGGAAGAAGGATGCCCACGAGGCCTGGGCCATTCACTGGCATCAACCACTTAGCTCTAAGCACGGGGTAGCCTTGCCCTTCCCCTCCAGGGCCAGTTATTCCAGAGAGCTCCCTCAGGGCACCGGCCTCCTGCTGTTCCTCTCCTGCCCATCCCCATCGATTATCAAAGAGGAGGGGCTCAGGCTACAGAAGGCACCTGTGCACCACACCTCCCCCCAACTCCCCCTACCCTGGCCCCTTGCCCCAACCCGGGACCCCTCCCGCACATTCTGGGCTCAACTCCCAGCTAAAGAACAGGCTTGACCCGAGTCAGATTGTCAATCAGCCCAACTCTGCTTGGAAAGCAAGATGGTGCTCTGGAGCGAGAGCCACACAGAAGTCCAGACCTTCTGATCCTATAATCCTCTCCTGGGAATTTATCCCGAATAATCACTCACAAAGCCCTCAGCAAGATGGTGTTCGCAGCAGCACTGTTTGTCACAGCAGAACAAACCCACAACCACGGCAACCAACGTCCTGAAACGAAATGCATGGGGAGCATCATCGTGAGGGCTGCTCCAGTAAACGTGGTACCTCAGCTCTAGGGGGATCTTGCAGTCAGAAAACGTGGGATAACTGACATTTTACTTCACTCCATTTCTTCCCTGTCATATTTTTTTTAATTTATATTTTTTCTATTTTGTCATCTTTATTCTTTTCTTTGAGGAAGATTATCCCTGAGCTAACTGCTGCCAGTCCTCCTCTTTTTGCTGAGGAAGACTGGCCCTGAGCTAACATCTGTGCCCATCTTCCTCCACTTTATATGTGGGACGCCTGCCACAGCACGGCTTGCCAAGTGGTGCCATGTCCGCACCTGGGATCCAAACCGGCAAACCCCGGGCTGCTGAGGCGGAACGTGCGCACTTAACCGCTGGGCCACCGGGCAGGCCCCTATTGTCTCTATTCTTGAAGCTGCCTGAACTCCTCTGAGGAACGACACAAGCTATAAATAAATTTGCAAATGAGCATTCCAAAGCTGGTGCAGCAACATGGAGAATGCTTAGGACAGAATTAATCTCTGCCCTGTTCTGGCTGTTGTACGGAGACACTAAAGAATGAATGTGCAACTTTCCACCTCCCTCACCCTCTCCGGGAGGGACAGCCCCTGTGCCGGGAGCTCTGGTTCTCTCTGGGGTGGGAGTCGAGGGAATGAAATCACAGATACTTGTGTTTTAAAGGCCTCTCTGAAGATCACCCCACTGGGCCCTGGGGTGGACATGGCTGGGACTGGGGATGTCAGTGCCAGAGATGGGGTGGCCTGAAATGCTGCAGGCTCTGCCATCTCTCTGAGCTCAGCAGACAGCCTGTGTCCTAGTGCGGGTGGGGAGGGAAGGGAGCGGGCACCCCAGCTGTCCTGGGTTGAACACCTGTGGCCTTGCCTCCCTTTTCCTGAACCACATAAGGCCCCGGGAGACCTTAAAGGTGGTGGAGGGGTGAGAAATATGACCAAGAGTAGATTTCTCTCCAACTTTGGCACAGGGTTGGCTGACTCACTTTGATATGATCTAGGGAAGAAAAAAAAAAAAAAAGCAAGCACATGACAGTGCTCAAATCTTGAATGTTAGGGGGCAGGAAATACCGAGAAATAACACTAAGTGCAAGCAGAAGATGACAAAATGATGTGTGAGTGTGAAGCTGTTATGGAAAAGTTTAGTTGCATGTAGGCAGGCCTGAAAGGTCACCTTCAAAAGTGAAAGCCTTCTGGAATGGTGTAGAGATATGGGTAGGTGTGGTTTTCATACCCCCTAAAAATATCCCTTAAGAAATATTCATTCAAAAATTATTTTTTGAGGGTCTCCCCTGTTCCAGGCATTGTGCTGGGTTCTGCGGGTCCAGTAGTGAACAATGTGTCAGCTTTTCATAATCCCCCGAACAAAACAAAACAACAAATCAACTGACACAAGAGCTGGGCTCTGATCCTTCCCTCCCCATGACTTTGCCCAAGGAATGCTGCCTGGCCTTGTCGGGGGCGGCCCAGCGCTGCAATACAAGGAGGTTTTCATTTCCAAAGCCTCGATAAATATTTCAGAAGCCATGTGTCAGGCAGGCACAGCCAGCCATCTGTGCCTCTGGTTAACTTCATCTTTGTCCCCCGAGGAAGGCCAGGGAAAGGGCTGCGGGCCCACAGCCTGGGCCTGACGGCGGGTAGCACCTGCAGGAGGAGAAATGCATTGGAAGTGCACAAGGCTACTTTGCATTCAGCCGGATGGTCAGCAAAGTCAACAGAGGGGAAGGAACGGTGTGTGCGCCGTGGCAACAGGGGTGGAAACGTGGCAGGAAGCCCACAGTCCCACTGATTTCTGCCTCCTTAATTAACGGACCTCCCCAGCTCTCCACCAGCCATATCTCCTCTCATGCAGGCCGGGATGCCCCAGCAACCAATTGTGGCTGCACCAGCTGGTGGAAGGGAGGGCAGATACTGAAGAGGTTCAGAGACACTGGAGAAGGAAGGGGACCAGGTCTGCAGGTCACCTTGTCCCCCAACACTGGCTGTTCTGAGTCAGGGTCTCCATCGAGGAGGACAGAAGCAGCACAAGACTTGCCAAGAACAGTCAGGCCCTGGGTTGTGGAGGGGGGCAGGTGCAGGGTGCTCATGAATGGGGTTCCCCAGCACCATCCTGCCCACTCCCCACCCAGTCCATGGCAGAGTTGGGTTTGGGGTTTCTTTTTTGTTTTTCAGGACACAGTATGAGGCCAGTCACATTCATCCGAGGAGGGCCCACCCGACTGTGGTTCAGACCTGACTGGGAAGAGGGAAGACCCTTGACCACAGAACACAGGACGGGATGGCAAACACATCTTTCCTTTCCTTAAACTCCTTCACTAGGTCCCCTGCTTCAGGATAAAGCCGGAGGCCTGAACACAGCACACAGGGTCCTGCCCGATCTGGTCTTGTTGTCACCCTCTCCTCACCGAATTACATTCTAGTCTGGAACAAACCATCATCCTTCTCACCTTTAGGACTTTGTGCCTGAAATATTCTTCCCCTCATCTGGCTAAGTTGTTGTCATCCTTTGGGCATCAGCAACGGGCTTCACCTCTGACAAGGCTTCCTTGACTTCCAGCAGCCCTAAGACTAGGTAGGGTGCAACTCTCACGGCCACCTAGAACACCCCTTTCTGTTCCCGTCATGCATGATACAGCTGCATCTCTTGCTTCTCTACTAGAAGGGACCAACATTTGTTTTTACCACCGCATCCCCCACACTTAACACAAGGCCTGGCATACAGTAGGTACCCAGTAAATACTTGTTAAATAAGTGAATGAAAGAAACAAAAGAGGCCAGGGCTAGATGAGTAACACAAAAGAGAAAGTGGGGCATTTGGAACTGACCCCATGGCTCTGACCACGTGCATGGCCAGCGTTCGTGGCATGGTCTCCTACAAGTTTGTGAGGGTGAGGACCATGCCCGCCTCTCCTTTAACACCCAGGGCCTCAGGAGAGTCTGGCACAGAGAGACGCTCTGGAACAGATGCTGTACAAAGGACCGCGCGAACTGGCAGCATGTCAGCTGGCTGACTGGTGGGGCCTAGGACCCCTCCGTCACTGCTGCAAAGCTTGTCCTCAAACACATGCCTGGGCTGGACATCTAGAGTTGTGCTGCTTCTGCAAGGAAATGAGGATTGAACTGACTTCTAAGGGGGTGGCCACAACACCTGCCTCCAGGTTTTTCCCACTTTATCTTCTATTCAGTGAAATCCTGCCCGTCTTGCGTGGTGTAGCCCAAGCCGCCTCCAGCATGAAGCTCTTTGTGAACTCCCAGCTCATGGGTGCTTCCTCCTCCTCTCTTCTCTGCCATTTGCTGGCTGAGGACCTCAGAGAGTTATCACACCTCACTGAACCTCAGTTTTCCATGCTGTAAAATGGGACAGCGAGCTATATACCTCACAGAGTTGTGATGAGGACTGAGCTCAGTCAGGTTTGCCAGGTGGCCAGCACAGAGCTCTGACTTCTCAGCAGAGTATAAACTCCCTGAGGACGGGGAGCACATCTTACTGTCTCTTGTATCCCTCCCAGGGCTTAGCCCAGGGCCAGGCACACAGGGCTGGGCTCACGCAACACTCACCGAGTAACTTACATCTCTGTTTTTCTTTGATTCTGGATTTTGATGGTGGGGAAATGGTACCCACTTTGTTTTCAGCCCCCCTGCACTGCCCTGCTCTGCCTCAGCTCAGGGCTCCATGCACAAGCGCTCTCAGTGATGCCATCAGATACAGCATCAGAGGTAACCTTGTCTGCCCAACAGTCTGGAGTTCGCTGAGCAGACTGAAAGCCCAGCAGGTAGCACCAGGATGGGCCCCATCAGGAAACATGACTCTGGGGCTCCTCTGTGGCGCCAAGACCATTTGGCTGGCGCCAGGGGCGAGAATGAAGATGCCCCATTACCTCATGTCTAATCACCTGTGTCCAGATCCCTGGTGATAGAGAGCAGAAGGCAGGAAGTCCGGGAGGAGGCAAATGAAAATGCACTCAAAGCATATACCTGCAGCTGGGAGGTGCCCCCACCCTACCCCATCTCTCCCTGCCCCACTGCCCACCACACAAAGAAACCCATTCCAGGAAAGGTGGGCGAACGCTGAACAAACAGCACTTGGCTTTCAAAGCCTCCCAGAGGGCTTGTCCCTTTCCCTTCCCAGTGTCCTTTTCCAGGGACCAGCCTGGGCTGCCCTGTTTATCCTCTACGTCGCCAAGTCCTGGACAGGTGAGGGGCCCTGAGCAGACACCTTCTTGGCTCCAGAGCCCTTCCCTCCTTCCAGAGTCATGTCACCTTTTGATAACATGGAATCTCCTTTCCCTGGGTCCTCCTGGCCCCAGGCCCTTCACAAAGCCATGGCTTGTCTTTTGCAGGCCCCTTGGGACAAGGAGCATCTGTTAGATAGGCTTCAGTGGGCCAGCCTGGGAACCCAGGCATCTTATGATATTGTTTACAAAGGAAAACATGGCCCACGTTGTAGTTTGGAATGCAGGAAATGAGTGCACATCTCCAGAGGCAAAGCAGCTGGCACCTGCCCCCAGCTATATGACCCGAGCTGCCCCCACTTTGCTGCTAGGAATCTTGGGGACCCAGTGCCCCTAATTCCTTTGCTGCTTCCCTCCCCTCTCTCTCATTGCAGCAACGGTGAGCCTGCCCCACCACACCCTGCTGTGTTGTTGCTGGAAGAGGAAGTCACCTGGCTGCAGGGGGAAGCCCCCCCCACCTCAGCAGCTGTTCCCACTGATGGGTGTCTGGAAGCCAGGTGTCTGAAGGCCAGGTGTCTGTAACTCAAGGGGCTGTACGCAGTGTGGTGTTACTGTTAACGCAACCAGACCCAGGGGCAGCAGAGCTGGCAGAGAGAAGGATGAAGGGAGCCTGGGTCTGTGGACACTGATGTCTGAGTTCCCCAGATGGTCCTTCCCAATTTCTCCTGTCCTATGGAGAGCCTCTGAGCACCACAGGATCAGGGATGAGGGTAAAGGGGCGAGACCAGGAACCAAGAGTGTCTTGGTGAGGAATCCAGAAAGCAACGGCTAACTGCCATGCTCACAGCTCCATTCTGAGAAAATCAGATCCTAGCAGGACTTTCTGCAGAAAGATGCCACGGCTGGTGCTGTGTGTGGTGAATGGCCTGGCCACTACTGACCGGATCAGGGTCCCAGCCTGAGGCACAGACGCCATGGTCTGGCTGGACACAGGGAGGTGGGACACCTGGGGTGCTCAGGGCAAGTCCAACCTTCGGGTTGGATGGTGGCCACCTGGCCCCACCAGACCCTCTCTAGGCAGGAGGGACTCCAGGAATGCACAGATGACCTGAAAGACCATCTCATTCTCCACAAGTCTATCTGGGAGACACAGCCAGCACACCCTCCACTATTTCCCCACCACCTGTCACCCCCACAGGCATGTCCCTTCCTGGCATACCAGAAGAACCAATTTCAGCAGGTGAGGTGGTCAGTAGTGTCCATCTCTCCTACCTTCCTCCCCTGTTTCCCACTCCTGTCAGAGCCCATTCTACGTTCTTTCTCTTCTACTAAGAGAAAATAGCTGAAAAATGGTGCCCATTGTGTCCTGTCTTCTTCACTCCAGACAAGTTCCCAGCTCTGTGTGGAAAACAGCATGAGGCTGGGAGCTAAGAGACTCCAGAGGACCCAGTCTGAGCTGTGCTATCAACCTCAGGAGTGACCTGACCTCAGGAAGGCACACCCTCTGGGCCTCAATTTCCCATCTGTAAAACCGTTCTCCCAACCTGCAGAAAACATTTTCCGTTTACCTCTCCTCACCACCGTCTTATTTCCACAGATCTACCTTTTAATTCACAAATTCTCTCTTCAGCCATGTTAATTCATTTCACCTGTACACTGAGTTGTTTGTTTCCTTTTAGTTTTTTCTCTCTGGGGGCTTCCTCTTGACCCTTCCTACTGCAATGGTCCTTACACTGGATGAGTCAGGGAACCAGTGTGAGGTCTGCCAGCTGCTCAACATCTGCATCCCAACTACGCACTTGGAAAGTAACCACCACAGGCTGCGTCCTTGGAGCCGCTGGACCAACTGAGACAAACTCAGGCCAGGACTCCATCGGTCACCTGACCTCCATTAGCCCTCACTCTGACCTGGGGACTATTATGCACCAAATTTATTTCAACAACAAGATTTTTAATTTCTAGAAGTTCTTTTGGCTCTCTTTCCCACAATACTTTCCTGTTTTGTCCTGTGGGTTTTATACTTCCTTTAGCTCTTTCATTGTTTTAAACATATTTTTTTTTTTTATCTCCCTCAGGACCCTTCTGTCATCTCCAGGTATCGAGGGACTGATTCTATTTTTTTTTTCCTTTGCTGACTCTCACTCTGGTGGAGTGTTTCCTCTGGTGGATTTTTCTTTCTTTATTATTAGCTCCTTGTTCAACAGGAATGTTCACCGTAGGAGCTCTACACTCTCCTGAAAGTTGTTTTAACACACGCGTCTGCCAGGACCCTACGAGTTTTACCAGTGTTGGTCTTCTTTTCTCTATTTTCTGGATTTGGGGTTCCCAAAGCACAGGCACCACACCTGTGAGTGCCTCAAACTGGAGATTCTGTTGTTGAAAGAGAAAGTGTCTCCTCACAGCCCCAGGTGGACGGAAGCTTCCCTGTAGCTTCCCAGGGCAGCGGAGCTCAGTCTGACTTACTGAGAAGTCCTCACACTTAGGAGAATTCAAAACAGTTGCTATTTATTCGTTTACTGCTGCCTCTACTAACATATCAGCACAACAACATGTCAAAGACCTCGTGTGTCTTTCTCCTCACTGCATATTGAGGGCCAGCACAGGGCCCCACACACAGCAGGCTCTCAGCACATATTTGCTGGATAAATGACTAAGAACATTCTGCTTTCGGGGGGCTCTGCTACCCCGCCTGGATGGGATGATCCCAAAGGCACCCGCTTCTGCCACCCCTACCCCCTCACCAGAGCCCTGACACCCTACCCCAGCCTTCAGGCAGCAGCACACAGGGGTGGCTGGTTGGGGTAGACTCACTCGAGATGGAGGTGTAGACGGCAAAGGCCCTGAGGCTGGTCATCTCCTTCTTGCGCGTCATCTCCACTCGCGTGCGGAAGATGTTCTCCCAGGCGTACAGCTTGAGCAACTTGATGCCACGGAGCATCTCGTTGGTCTGCTTCAGCCTCTCATTGGAATACTCCTGCCAGGGGTCACCGAGTCAGAGAAGGGTTTCCTCTGCCCCCATCCCACCCAAGAGGAAGGAGCCGAGTCACTGCCCTCACCATGTCACAGATATGCCCAGCTCCTGTCCCACAGGGATGCTCCCTGTCTCCTCCATTAATCCCATTTCACAGACAAAGAAACTGAGGCCTGGATGGGTGAAGTGACCTGCTGAAGGTCAATGATAGTGTGGATGTGTGTGTGGGACTGGTTGGTGGCATCTGGGGGAAGAGTGAGAAGACCAGCTGATGTGACGGAGGAGGGAGCAGGCAAACACATGGGGGAAGGATGGGGAAAAGGGCCATGTGCGCACCTGTGGACACTCACCAGTGTGCTCCGCTGGGCCTGAGAGAGCTTGGTAGCCACAAAGTACTGGACAGGGGCCAGCAGAATGATGACAGCTGCCCCAATTAAGGCACTGACCCCGAGGATGTAGTAAAGGAGAATCACACCCACGATGATCTGGGAGGGAGAAGGGGATGAGTTCTCTTTGACCCAGTGGCTGCCCTGCTAGGGGGTGTTGGCAAAAGCCGCCTCCCCGGTCCCCAGTCCCCTTAAGTGGGACGTGCCTGGTGCCCTGGTCTCCAAATTGTCTTGGGGGGGCAGAGGAGGAGGGGAGACAAAGCAATTTCAGAAGGAGGGATTAACACGATGGGCTCTCAGATGAACAGAGAGTTTCTGGGCTGGTAACTCACTGCATTTATCTGCAAGGCTGGCTGAAGCATTAACTCTCTGCAAGTCTACTTTCCAGATGGAAGTCTCAGAGCTGAGGTTGCACAACGAGTGTGACAACGCCTTTTGTTCTGCTTGCTGGTTATCAAGGCTGACATTTCACTCTCGTTGGAAAAAAGTGATACACGAGAAAAGGGGCCAAATGGCAGCATCCATGTCAGACAAAACCAGTCCAGAGTCCGAGAGTTTACTTTTCATTCTTATGCTCCTGGCCTCTTTAATTTTTTAGTGATTCTGGCAGGTATTCTCTGCTTCTAGCTTACGTAAATGACTGCCTGCTTCTGCATATTTATGAGAAGTGTAAATTACTCTCCCCAGCCCCCAACGCATCAAGATGACAATTTCTCAGGTTGCCTTCAAAAGCAGGCACTTCTAAATTCAGGGCTTATTCTAGAGGAACAGATGTGCTGTCTTCCTTAAGAGAAAAAAAAAAAAAAAGTCTGCCTGGGTTAGCCCAGCACTCCCCGAGCCCCACACCAAGTTGGCCGAAGCTGCTTGTGGCATCCCAAGGACAGAGAAGCAGGTGGGTGGCTCTGTGATTCCCGTTATTACGGAATGCCTCCTGCATCAGCAGGTTCTTGGGGGCTGAATGGCCCCTTCACCACCTGCTTTCCAGTGGTTAACTGATGTTAAATGCTGGCACAGATGGGCAGAGGAGCGCATTAGGAGACGAAGAACCGCCTACTCCTGCTGGGCCCTGCTCCCACCACCCCCATGGAAAAGCATCCCTGCCATCCAGTCCTCTCGTCAGCTGTCCTCATATGGAGGCAATCAGCGTGCCCTTGAGCCAACTTGGGTTGGTCCAGACACCAAGCACTCCCAGAGTGACCACTAGGGCGCCAGCCAGGGTCGGTGCCCCATTCCCACTGCCTCAAGTGCTGGCAGCTGCTGGGCAGGAGCTGGGCAGGAGCGGCTCCTCCTCATGCTCCGCCCATCCCTCTTCTGGCCACTCCTCTCTTCTGCAGGGGCCTGAATGGACCCCATGGGAGAACATACCAGAAATCAAAGATTCTGAGTGTGCAAAGCAAGTGTGGGGAATAAAAGGGCTATTTTGTCTCTTATTCGTGGGTTAGGAAAGCAATCTCGTATAGTAGTGGGGAGATCACAGTCCCTGGAGTCTGCAGCCCTGAGTTTGAATGCAGTCCCAGCATTTACAGGCTGTGCAATCCTGGGCAAGTCACTCAGCCTCTCTGAGTCTTGGGTTCTTCATCTTTAAAGTGGTGATTGTAATGCCCACTCACAAGGACTGTTGTGAAGATTAAATGAACAGATATGATGAGCACCCAGAACAGTGCTTGGCACATGGTTAGAGGCAAGGTGGCTGATCCTCCTTCTTAAAAACAAACAAACAGGCCTCATTTAGGGGTCACTGTCTCTACAGAACCACAGAAAGGAGACACCTGGGTATGATGCGGCTACCAGTTCGCTGTATGGCCCAGGGTAAGGCCCTGCCCTCTCTGGGCCTCCGACACCCATGGGAAGAGGAAACACAGAGGCCTCCACTATGGCCAAGGTTCTTAACCTGGTGACCTGGTGTCCATAAGCTTCGGGGGCCCACAAAGCCCCTGAAATTGTAGGCAAAATGTGTGAATGCACATTTGTTTTTCCAAGGAGAAGGTTTCATTAGATTTTTTAAAATATATATATATATATTATATATACATATGGTTATCTAGGGCTGGCGACGGGGATGAGGAGTGACTGCCAATGGGTGTGGGTTCTTTTCAGGGTGATGAAAATGTTCTAAAATTTGATGATGGTTGCGCAGCTCTGTGAATATGCTAAAACCCACTGCATTGTACATTTTAAATGGGTGAATTAAATCTCAATAAAGCTGTTATTTAAAAAAAAGGTATACATGACCCAAAAAAGATTACAAACCAGGGAGAGCCCCTGGGGACAAAGGAATGGGGTCCTGAGCTAACGTCAATATTATCAAAAGCTTCACGTGCCTGTGACCAACCAGGCTGCACCGGGAATCCTGACCAGGTCGAAGGGATTGGGGGCTGGTCAAAGCTGTAAGTGGCAAAGGTGTAGTCTTTGAGGAATTAAAAGTGGAAAACCAAGTCATACTTCAGGATAAATAAGCAAAGGTAAGTGATTAGTGGAGATAAAAATTCCCACCCCGGTGTTGTAAGGGTTAATTACACAGGTGACAGGGGCTGGGGCAGGCCAGCCACAGGGCAGAGTTATTAGGTCTTAGTGTTAGTATTGTTGGCAATGGTGCATATGCAATAAACAACATAAGTAATAGTAACGGTAACAGTGCAGCAGGTTTGGTGGACAAAATGTTTTGAAACAGGTTGTTCACGGGACACAACAGAAAGGATAAAAGGCTGGTGACTGTATTGGATGAACTCTCCAGGCCCTCCTATAGTTTTCATAGTCACTGATCCAGCTTGGCAGGGCGGAGGGGGGCCAGGGGTCTGGGCCTGGGTAAGAAGGAATGGAGCATGGCCTATAGGGTTGTCCCTGTAGAAAGGACCCTCAGATTCCCTGCCCTACATCCCCACCTTGTCTGGCTGCCTCCCCGTGTGAGCCTCTCCTCCTATGTCCTTTTAACGTCTTTTAAATATAAGCTTTACAAGTAAGGAGGACCAAAAACCCCACTTGAGATTAAGGGGTAGGGAATCTGCATCCCAGGAAGCAATGGCTTCTGCGCAGGGAAAGCCCTCACCCCACCAAAAAGTGCAAGGCAGAGGATCTGACATCACTGAGCAGCTGCTCTGTGCGGGGCCCTCTGCACGGTGCTTTACTTACACCGTCTAACCGAATCGTCACAGCAACTCCAGAGAGAGGGATCACCCCCATTTCACAGACGAGGAAACTGAGGCGCAGAGAGGTTAAGGATTTGAATCAGCCTTCTCATGCAGGTCTAGAGACTTTCCTCTACACCAGGCAGCCCCTGTGGAGCCTACAGGCCCTCTGGGAATGGGTCTGCCTCCGGCCTGAGCATCGGAGAAGAGAGAGCTTCATTCCCAGGCACAGGACAGGACTCACAGACCCCACGGTGGAAGAGCTCTGACGGGAGGCAGGGCAGGAGAGGCCAGGGATCAGGTAAACCATGCTGAGCATCCTCCCACTGTCATGGGGAGAGCGTGCCTCCCTCAGAGCCAGCCCCAAATGTAGTTTGGCTTGAAAAACAATCATGTTGTGGATTTTCAAAAATAATACATGCTTATTGGAGAGTTTAGAAATACATAAAGAAAATAAAAATCTCTTGTAATGCTGCCATGTGGACTTCCACTTCTTTTTTCTGTGTGACTCTGTGCCAATGTAAACATAGACACATTCCAACTTAGTAGGAAACACACTGAGTGTACTATTTTGTAATTTACTCTTTTGCTTAAAAACACATCGTGAACACTTTTCAATGTAATTAAGTACTTTGCTACAACATACCTTTTAATGTCTGTAAAAGTGTTCCACACGTGATTATTATAAAGTTTTTTTTAAGGTTGCCTGCATTTTAAAAGTCTTAATGACATGCCTTCTCTGATCATCAAGAGAAATGCCACACCATTTGCAGAGTGTGAGACAGAATAGAGACCCAGGGGTGCACCCCTTGGAGACCCCAAAGGGTGGAAAGTACAGGAAACATGGAATGGAAGATGCTAAGCTACTAGTCACTGGACATGTACCAGCGGATTCTGGTTTTTGACCCCCCCCCGCCCCCCCGCAAAGCACACATTGCTTACCTGTACTGGCATAGCCCAGAGGTTTGGGCACAAAAAGAAAAACCACATGAGCTGGTTCGTGTCAATGGCAACCAGGTTACAGATCTGCCCAGCAGTCATTTCCCCCATGGACAGGTTGGAGGTGGACAGGTGCATAATTTTATTGTAAATCTTGGTCTAAAAATGAGAGCAGAATGTTTCACGTTTGTCATCATCATCATCCTAATCACCACCCCCGTCATACGTCCATGACGTGTCAGGGACTTCCCAGACATTCCCCATGGAGGCCCACAGCAGCTCCCTGAAGGGGTACTGCGTTATTGCTCCAATTTGACAGATGAGGTACCTAAGGTTCAGAGAGGCAAAGGGCTCTGATTACAGCTCAAACAAGTCAGAGAGGCAGCACTCAAGGAGGAGTCCACGGCAGCACAGCGAGCTACCTCCCCAGCAAGCAAGACCTCTCCCTTGGGGCAGGACTTTATTAGCTCTTAAGTCTTATAAGCAGATCTTTATGTCCTTGTGTTTTTCCGATTTACCAGATGCCAGTGGAGAACACACTTCTGAGTCATAAAAATAATGAAGTGGGGCAGCCGTCTGTTTTAATATGGTCATCTCCAACCAGGGGAGGGGTACGCTCTGGGGCCAAGTCCTGGCTTAATTGAGCCTTAAAACAAAACAAGGGCTCGGCCTGTGATGGTCGTATGTGAGACACGATGCATGAGTGTCGACCAGCCCTGGCATTGTCCCGGGGTCCAGCCCCACCAAGGACCTTGTTCTGCCTCCCAGGGAATGGAGGGCAGCACAGTAATGGCTCCCTATCAGCTCTGAACCCCAAAGCTCTATGTGCAGAGTGGTCATGCCTCCCAGAAAGACAGCAATTTCCAGGCTGTGTGCACTTGAACAAGGGAAAATGCATTCCTGTCTTAAACGTCCCAGGGAGTCCTGCTCTTGAATGAAATTCTATTGTGCATTCTGTGGATTCCTAGCCCTTAAGTCATCTTTTGCGTAAACCCAGGCTTTTTCGTGGGTCAGCTTTGCTTAAAGCACAAAACTATTCTATGTCTTTTTGTGATTTTATATATACCATGGGTAAGGTTTAAAATAGTGGCAATGACATTTTTGGACAAATCTATGCACACCCTAGGTTATGTGAAATAGGTCTTCAAAGATTAATAATAAATGTTGTTTCAGTGAAGTAGGGACATAGAGCAATCTATCAAATAAAGCATTATTAAGTAAAGACCAGGATACACAGAAATATACAACCGACTGATAGCTAGTATATTTCAAAAATTATGTATAATACAAGAATTTTACTTAACTTTTCATGCAGGAAATGTGGTTATTCTCAAACTCATGAAGACATAGATCCTTATCCATAATTTCCTGTAAATCTCTGAAAGGTTTTTTTTCCCTAATTTGTTTGCATAATTAATACCAGCATTAATTATGTAGCATATGAATTAATCTCTCATTAATTCAAAAGGTGCAGACAGTTTGAGAAAAACAATTAGATGCTAATACATTATAAAGCCATTTTTGGATCTTTTACTGTAATTGGAAAACATTGAGCCAGTGTGCAACTAATGACATACAAATACAGAGTAGATTCAATTACAAAACTGTTTGACTACAAAATTGCCTGTTGTTTGTGGTGATGCATGCCTGCCTGTCACAGGGAGGTCTGGGCAGAGGCCGAGATTTTCAGAGGGGTTTTCTGAACTGAGCAATAGCTTGGTACCTCTTAGTTCTGAATCTTAGAGGGTCTTAGATATTCCTGGGTTTTTCCCACCATGCTCACATGATATCGTTGAGGAAATGGCTGTGCTTTCTCAAGGAAAAACCACTGGGGATGGGCAGCCTTGTCCTGTACAGCTTCACAGGCTGTGCACTGCATACTCTAGGGGGCGCCATGCACATGGGCTATACCAAGATAACCAGAGTTTGGACCCTGCCACTGTCCCCAGCTCAGGCTATCCCCTTCTCCTCAGCCCCTTTTCTGCAAAACCTCTGGTCCTGGCTCCCAGAGGATCAGTCAATGAGGAACATTTCTGAAGAATGAGGTGGCTTTGGGATTTAGACACAACTTCCTAGGGTTCTACTGACTTCCTGGGAATAGCTTCGTATGGGAGAATCTGCTAGCTGTCCCCCAGGATCCATTCTTCCCTTTTCATAAGGAGAATTTCTAGAAGGTTGGCGGAGCCATAGCAGGGAAGGAGCCAAGGTCTCTGATGACTGTGTAGCTGCCAGACCAGCCCTCACTAAATGTGAAAACAAATCTCTATCCTTTTTAACTACCATAATCCTCGGTCTCTCCATTCCAACAGCTGAACCAAGACGCTAATGAAGACACTGGGGCCTGGAGAACTCTTGTCACCACCGTGCTAAAGGGACCCTGAGTCCTCCCTGACTTTGATTATCCTTCCAATCAACTCTGAGAAGAAAGCCACAGGAGGCAGCAGCAAGAGGCTGGACCCTGGGACCCATCAGGCCAGATAAGTCTCTCTCATTATGATCCAAGATAGAAGAGCTCAAACAGATCTCAGAGGCTGTCTAGTCCTGCTACGTCATACATGTTTCCTTTTTTCCACCCAAAGAAGGCTGTCTGGTAGCAGAACGCTGGCACAGCATCCCGGGAAGAATTCTGAGGCTGCATTTGCATTCAGCAGGAAAGAGTGCTGTGATCAATTAGTGACGTCCACCACTTTCAAGGCTGGAAACCGTGGAGGCCCAGGGCACTTCCCACCACCCCACACTGCCTTGTCAACGGTTATTGTTCTGAAACATCTTTAAAGGGCAACAGAAAAGTAAATCCACAGCAGAATTATTCTTGAGTGTCCATGAGGATGAATAACACGGTTCTTACTGTGAAGTGCAAAAACAATCATTGAAGTACCTGTATGGCGCCTCTCAAGTTAATGCCGGTTTCGATGGCGACATAGTAGGATGCTTGCAGGAATGTCCTTTGCAGCAGGAGCGCGAGGAACAGAAGCACGGCTAAGACGTAGGCGTTAGCAAGGAACTCTTGGGATGAGACAAAGTAAACCCCGAGAAATTGTGTCTGTTGGAAAGAGAAGTTGAGGTGCTGTCATTGCCAGCAAAATGACCGCCATCAGTACCTGTTACTGTGCCCTAACGGCTGTTATTACAGGACCCTCCATGCTTGCAGAGCCTGGTGCAATTGTTTATGAGTGAAAAACCAGATGGATAAACCCAACTAAACACGCTTCTAACTGGCGGGAGGGCTGCCTGTATCCTCTGCATCATCCCACCGAGGGGCACAGAAGGTGGCGCGGTTCTAACCTCATGCCCATAAATAGGACTCTCAGCATGGTGGCCCCCGGGCCCAGGGGAGCTCACTCGGAAGGAACAAGAATAAAAAGAGCGAATCCCAGAGCAGCCAAAGCCAGAACCACCAGAACAAATCCCACGACGTGTGTTCTCTGCTACAAAAATGGAATCAGCTGAGGCCTTGGCCCACACTCCCCAACAGGCTGCTCTGCAGTAATTTCCGGGCAGAGAAGCCCAGTGGCAAACACGGCACTCTAGTGCTCCCAGGCAAGAGATGGGAACTCATCGCCTATGACAGACTAAAGAGATTTCGGACCCATGCCCCAGCCTCATAGGCTCCTGGGACCTCCTCTTAATTTAAGGTTCTCTTATTGCACCTCTAGCAAGATCTCAGATGATAAGCAGTGGAAAAAAATGAATGTTTCAACTTTTTTCCTAAAGATACCAGGGATCAAGAGCATGTCTGTTTCCAAATTCAACATCAACAGCTCCCAGGAGAACTGTGATCTTGATTAAGTCCGTTGCTCCCCAGCAAGGCCACATCAATATTTCCATGAAGACAGAACTCTCCCCTTTCTGAGACTCTGCCCTGAACTCTGCAAGCTATTTGGAAGGGTGTGGGAGCCGCCGCAGGGTAAAGACTGCTGGGAACAAAGTGATGAGAAGGAGCTCCAGGGCACGTCCACGACCAGGATCAGGCTGAAAGGGGCAGGAGTCTGAGCAGAGCTCTTTTCCTAGAGTCAGAAATTCCTGGATCCTGGATCCAGGGCTTCCTGAGGGTGGAAAAGATCTTGCATCTTGGTTCAACAGGGCCCTCTAAACCAGCCGGCACTGCTCCAGGGAGCCGGTCCAGCTTACCACTGTCTCTCCTTTGCTCTGAAGGACAGGGGTTTCTCCCTTGTGGGGATAAAAGGAAGCAGACACAGGGAGAGCACGGAGGGATACACGCAGGACTCTTAGAGGAAAGTCCTACCAAGGCCACAAGCCTCCAACTCTCTTTCTCATTTGGCAAAGTTGCAGACGGGAAGGCAGCGGAAGAAGCACTAGGGTGCGGGTGGGCTGGAAGCAGCAAAATGGACCTCAAAATTAGGCTGCAGGGGAGAGACCTGACCCTACAGGGAAGCAAGAGGCCGGACAGGTATTTACCAGGTGCAGAACTCCATCTTCACAGACCCTAGTAAGAAGCGTACCATTATTAGTCCAGTTTTATACCTGAGGAAATGTAGTTTCAGGACGGTCAAATGGCTGGCCCAAGGTCATGTGCTCGTCAAGGAGAATATGTGAACATGAACCTGTGTCAAATGGCACTATCATCTGCCAAAACACTACCCTGGACCCACTGCCTTGGCCTCATCTGGGCTTTGACCCTGAGTCTCCTGTTGTCAGCTACAAGCTTGTGATTGTTGGGGACAGAAACATGCCCACTTGGCTGTTTCTGGGTCAAAAATGAAGGTATGCGGGCTTGGGAAAACCTGCTTCTCTTAACAGGCCTTGGGATTCTTCTGTTCTACCATCTTCTGCAGGGACCCAGCTCTGGAGAACGTAGTCCATTATTTTCAAGTAACAAAGCACATCATGGGAATTCCTCCCAAAGGAAATAATTTAACAGAAGGAAATGGCTGTACATGCAAAGATGTCTCTCTCTAGATTAGAGCAGGGGAGAGAAGAAAAATCCATGCAAATGTGCAAACAGAGAGAACAGTTAGGCGCATCACGATACTCATGGGAACGCCACGCAGCCAAGAACACTGATCATCACAAGAGCTCTTGAGCAGCATGGAACGCCTGCCATGTGCTGTGTCACAATGATCAAAAACACAAAGGCTGGAGAATGAGGGCTGGAAAAACCAACAGATCATAAATGTTGGCTGGGCTACGGGTGGTATTTGCTAAATGCACTCATCAGTATTCGTACATCTTTTTTTTTTTTTTTTTTAAAGATTTTATTATTTCCTTTTTCTCCCCAAAGCCCCCCCGTACATAGTTGTATATTCTTCGTTGTGGGTTCTTCTAGTTGTGGCATGTGGGACGCTGCCTCAGTGTGGTCTGATGAGCAGTGCCATGTCCGCGCCCAGGATTCGAACCAACGAAACACTGGGCCGCCTGCAGCAGAGCGCGCGAACTTAACCACTCGGCCACGGGGCCAGCCCCAGTATTCGTACATCTTAAACAAAGCAACAAATTCTCTTTGTGCAGCTCTACAGGCAAAGCCTTGACTCCTCCCCGCTGCGACACACACCCACGAGGGTCAGAAACTATATTCCTTTGGATCAAGAATTCTGTGACCTGTTAAAATGAAAATCTCCCTGCAGGTATAAGTCAGTAGGTCATTATTTGATCTCTCTTCAAAGAGATAGGTTAAAAGGGACAGGGCCCAGAATCACCGTTTTGATTAAGAAGTGGGTCCTAGATTAGCCAGAGGCCTGGGTGCTGCCCAAGGAAGGCAGGGCCTGGTGAAGTCTAGCGAGAAGAGGGCCCTGGGAAGCCGTGAGTGGGGCTGAGGGCACTGGCCACTGCCCAGCGCCCTGAAGGCCAGAGAGAAGAGGCCAACAACCTGCAACTTCACAGAGGAGGGAGGTAAATGCTGTGGAAGACCAGATGCCCTGGTCTCACATTTTCACAAGCTCTTAGGGTGGAAACTGTATTTGTTTTCAGAGATTTCTCCAGCAGTGCTCAATAAGTATTTTCCAATTTATCAATGCGTATGATCTTCATCCCCCATCTACTTCCTTCAGAAGTTGTCACACATTTCCCCATTTTGCAGTCAAGCCTACCCAGGCCTGTAGACTGCAAGTGACTGCTGACGAGTGCAGAGTCGTTGCAGAGGTAGGACTAGAACCCGGGTCTCTGACTCCACAGTTCTCACCCCATTGCCCTGCGGCAGAGCTGTGACTGGAGAGGCCCCCTTCCCTTGTCCTCTGGGGCTCAAGGGAGAGGGGGTCACCTGGGCTCTCACTTCGATTCTGGCAAGGGCCAAAAGGTGAAGTGCCCATGGGTCCCAGCTCTGGAAGGCCCTGGGTAAAACCAGTGAGAACCATCTTTGACCACTCACGGACCAACACACCCAGCCATCTGTCCACAGCAGTCCGACATGGTGGTGTAGAGCCTAGACTTAGAGGGTAGCCATGTCTGAGTTTGAGTTCTGACTCGTCATATATTAGCCACTGTGTCCTTAGGTAAGTTCCTTAACCTCTCTGAGCCTCAGTTTCCTCACCTGCAAAATGAGGCCATTCAGGGTTTCTACTTCAGAGAGTTGTAAGAATTCAATGTAACAATGCAGGTATGTAATATAAAAAAAATTTCAGTAAGCGTAAGCATTCACTATACAGTAACTTCTGCATTATTTGTTGAAGAATCATTTCTCCTGTGCTTCCTGAGTGTCAGGCATGGAGCTGGGTCCTCTCTTAGAAGACTCAGAGTCGAGCTGGGGAGAGAGACGAGGAACGCTCTGACGGTGCAAGCATGGGATGTTATGGGAGCACAGAGGAGGAAGGCTTCCTGGAAGAGGTGACATTTGAGCTGAGTCTTGGTGGCTGAGAAAGGCTTAGTGAGGTGAAGGGAGGCATGCCAGGCCAGAGTAGCTGCCTGGGCATCGTCCTGAAGAGACCAACCCACACAGTGACGTCACAAAGTCATAGAAATGCATATAAGTTCACAAAGTTGCCCATAGTGATAGCCGCAAATAAGTGTACCAAAATGGGGACACAGACATCCAGAAAAAGAGAGACCAAGAGACACAGGACAATCAGGAGGACACCCATATAGAACCATAAGCAGTTCCCAGGAAAACTCATTCAGAAGCAGACACACACACACTCACACACCTACACACATTCTCCCACTGAGGTTTAGAGGCCGTTCGAAGCTTTGGCCCCTAGATCAAACCCAGACCGTTCTCTTTCTCTGCTCAGCTAACCGCCCACGGCAGAGCTGGCAGCTTCCAGATGCCAGCAGTTCTTTATGAATCCAATTCCCTGGCCCTCCAGCCAGATCAGTGGCCCCTATGGCAGGTGACAGATTGTGGGTGGGGGTTGGGCGGGAGAGGAGGCTGGAAAGAGATAGATCATAGGCTGCACTGGGTCCCAGCTTTCCCTGGGGAGTGACAAGGGGGACAAGAGCATCAAAGATCTAGCAGACCATGAGACACTTTCAGTAATTAAAGAAGAAGTAAGAAACGTTTGTCCTTGAGATGACGAGGGCAGTGTGATTCCTGCCAACTGTGAGTGTCCTGGGAAGGGAGGAGAGGACAGGCAGCCACTGACAGTGGCATACACAGTGGTGCCCAGCTGTGCAGGCTGCAGCAGGACGGACTCAGGCGGAGCGGAAAGAAGGCCTTCTCGCCGGTTGTTAACCACCCCACATGCAGCTTGAGTGCTTCCTTTTTTGTAGGTTCATAAAAACCAGAATAGCACCTGCCTCTCTGGGTTAGAGCTGCTGGGAGGCATGGGGATGAATCAAATAGCCTGGATAAATGACCCCTTTTCCTCATTTTCTGGGCCCAGAAGCCCAAATGAGAATTAAGCTTTCTCCCAGGCAACCACACGACCGAGAAGGCTTTGCTGCTGACACTGGAGACTGGATGTACTTTCAACTCTCGTTTCCCTGTCTGCAATTTGCCGATTGTACTTGGGCTGCAGGGAACAAATATTAAATCTGATAAGGCCTGCTGCCACCGAGGCAGGGCCATCTGTCTCAGGGATGTATGTGCTGACAAGGAACCCGGACGAGAGCATTCCAGTGAGGGCAGGGTTTGTGCATAAATAACGAGAGAAGAGAAGGCAAAGCTGACGCTCAGATGGACTAGAATCCTCAGCATTCTCACCACCTCTTGGGCACATCCTGCCACAGAGCTGTCTCCTTAGGAGACTCCCATACGAGTTTTGGGGATCAGAGGAAGAAGATGATGATGTGGACAAGCTGATAAAGGCTCTCCCTGTGTCACTTCCCCCTGATATTAACACTGGCTCCATGTTGCTGCAGGATTATCAATGTAGAACATTCTGGGGTCGCCTATAGTCAGACTACCACTGAAGGTGACACCCCTGTGGACAAGAGAAGCAGTCTCTTCCCCTCTCTTTTTGGGCCAAGGGAAGTTCAGAGGCTCAAAAGCCATCGAAGTCTAAATAGGCAAAGAGTCCTCACATTCTTGATTGAATAAGAAATCTGCCCATCTTAGCTTGACCAACTCATACTCAATTGTCAAGGCCCCATTCAAATACCCCCTCCTCTCTGAAGCTGTCATGACCACTGGCTGAGTTAGTCTCTCCCTCTTCCCATACATAGTTCCCTGTATATACCTCCTAATAGTGGTATTTAACGCACAGTACAAAAATATCGTATTTAGATTTCTCTCTCCTCCATTGGATTTCACAGTCCTTGGAGCCAGAGGTGATGGCTTGATAATAATAGTCAATTTAGCATTATGGTCGTAAATGCCCAGACTATGGAGTGAAAGAGACTTAGGATCAAATCCTGACTGTCACTAACTAGCTGAGAGATCCTAGGGAAAGTTACTTAACCTCTCTGAGCCTCAAGCTCCTCATCTGCAAAATGGGGATGAAAATACCCACCTCATAAGTTGTATGGGATGTGACTTATATCTCAACAAAGCTGTTACAAAAAATACCCTAAAAGGTTGTCTTAGAGATCAAATGAGATAACACATGGATAACTCTCACAGGCAGCCAGGCATGTATCAAGGGATCAACAAGTGGTTATTATTATTGTTAAAGTCCTCATCATAACCATTGCCTCTGTATCCCCACAGCCCAACCCAGGTCTGGCACATAGTAGGGTTCAATAAATGTCTGCTGAATAAATCAGACAAATAGAGTGTCTCATATTCCTGGCCAAAAGTGTGCAGCTGATTATATATCTGGAAAATTAATAAAAACCTTCTAAGGATTAAATCTTATCTGCGATTTGGAGCCCATGAGATGAATAACATTACACAAGAGAGCAACATAAATTATTAAGCTCCCTAATTACTAATTCTCTGTATCATTTTTGGACTCTGTGGTTAAAAGGTTATAATGACGTTCTTGCCAGGAAAATAAAACTCTCAGTCTTATTAGAGGTGAAAAGTTTGCCATTTTCTGACCACCTAAACTTAAGTGGCAGCAAAGAAACAGACGGAAGAATTAAATAGCCCACCCCCACCTGCACCCCAGAGCAGATGCCACTGCCCCAAGCGGGGAAAATAATCCTTAGAAAGCTTTTCTGTCCTTTTGTCCTACAAATTCCAGTTTGTAGCATCTTTAGAGCTGGAAAGGCCATTGGATATCATCCAGTCCAATGGTTTTCAATTATTTTTAAGACATTTCTTTTTTATCATCCCTTTGTATTTTTATTTATTTTTAATTTTTTTTTTACTGAGCTCATAACAGTTTACAGCATTGTGAAATTTCAGTTGTACCTTATTATTTGTAAGATGGAACATTTTTTAAAAAATAATTTTTAATGGGACAGTCTCACATATTAATAGAACTGGGGCAGCTCTGAATGAAATTTGGAGTCGAGGGTGAAAAAACCCTACTCATGGAGGTTCCCCACTCCCCTCACCGCCAACGTCAGTCCCCAAGACGCCCTGTAGAACCTCGAATGCTAGGGATCTACAGAACTGAAGAAGACAGACCCCTGAAAAGTTATTTAGAGTCTGTTAAGATGACATTAACTAAAAGCCAACACATCCCACAAATCATAGCAGCTCTGGACACTGGGTAAATGCTTCTTGCAACTTTCTGAATGACTAAATAACTGGGAGAGGTATTACGGTGGTGACGGTGTGGTGAGGAGAGCAGGGCACCATAGATCCTCCTGGGGCACCAGCTTACCTCCTGGCATTTCCGTTGACTGGATGCAGAGCATCTTCCGGAGGGGGATACAGCCAAGGGCTTTGTGCATGTGTGAGAAGCTGCTGCAGGGCGGCCGCGGCTCACACACATTGACCTCTTGCACATTCTCATGCAGGAGTGAGAACTTTCCAAAGGGTGACCTGCTCCACCCCTGGGGCAGCCTACCTTGGGCTGGGAGATGCGGTTCTCCTTCCCAAGGTGGTCCACGATCCCGAAGATGCACAGTGGCCCGGCGAAGCCCAGCAGGTCGGCCAAGATGCGGAAAGTGCTGCTGAGGACCAGGCGTCTCCCGAAGGCATGGCAGAGTGCTCTCCAGATGGCCCGGGCACCCTGCGTGCTCTGCACATCCTTTCTCTGTCCAGAGAGACCCACAGCCAGGTCAGAGTGGCTGAGGGCCTGTTCACGGCAGGGCCCGGCCTCCCAGGAAGCCCCTGGTTCCTGTTGCCTGGGGAAACCCAGTGGCCACATCTGCTGCAAACAGGTGAACTCCAGGAAGACATCATGGAACCATCAAGTGCACGGCCAGATGTGCCCTATCAATGCCAACATGGTCCAGGTGGGGAGACAGGCCAGATGCTGATCAAGGCCACACAGCTGGTCAGGGACTGTGATGAGCACTGCACTGAGGGAGCGGCATGTGCCACGCTCTCCGGTTTCCACCAGCCACGGCACCTGCCTCAGTTTCTCCCCGCTGTGCTAGGGCAGACGCAGCAAAGGAGCACTGGACTGGGAGGTGGGAGACCATTTCTGCCACCCACCAGCTGCGGGCCAGCTCTGGGCAGCTCATGGCTTTTCTCAGAGCCACAGTTTCCAGCTCAGAAAGGGGGGAGACCCCTGCCTGGCCCAACTCATAGAGTTACTATACGGATCAGGCCACTAAAACCCCTGCTCCAAAATGGGTGAAAATTCCCACCATAGTCATTGAGCTCCAGAAGGAAGGACAGAGGGGGAATCCAGAGGGTCACTTCCCTTCTCAGGGTCTCAGTCTCCCATCTGGACAGTGAAGGTACTAGATCAGATGACCTAAACTGTAAGGGCCATTCCAGCTGTGACCATCCTATGAGTCTTTAGTCCTGACTTGTCCCCGGTTCACTGTGTGACTTAGGGCAAGCCTCTTCCCCTCACTGGGCCTCAGTTTCCCCACCTGTCTCACCAGGGGTTTGACCTGATGCTTTCTGAGGTCCTCATCTATGACTCTAAACTGGAGGGTGGGGAATGGATGGTGTGGCTGTGCCCCCACTGACCGTCTGGGCATCGAAGGCCTCGCAGAGCCGCCGGTAGTTGGTAAGGGCCCTCATGGCAATGGGTAGCTTCCCAATGGCTCGGAGGTCAATGGGCTTCTTGTGGGCGGTCTTGATGAAGGCGTTCATCCACCAGTAGGTGCCTTTGGACAGCAGGTTCACGAAAGGCTGCAGGAAGCGCACCCCCAAGTCCTGCAGGTCCTCAGGGGGCTTCACCTCCCTTGGCATCTTGAAGAAGATATATCTCTGTGGAGCACATGGGCCACCGGGGATGGGTAAGTGCAACTTCTCACCACTCTCCACTTAACCCCAGCAGAGATGTGGGCTCATGAAATCCCGTCCTCAACCTCTAACAGACAGGGCCATCTCTTGCCTCTTCCTAGGAAAAAGATCCCCCAACATCTCTTGGCCACCAATGCCAGGACCTCCTGACTTGTAACTCTTCATTGAGGTCTACTCAGAATGCCCCTGGCTGGGTTGAGTTGGGTTTAAGTTGGGTTGGGGAAGAGCAGGAGTCTCCATATACCATCTTCTCCACCGATCTGAGGACGCCAACATGTTTCATGTTGGGTTTGCAGAATGTGAAGCCATGCAGACCTGGGTTCAAATCCTGCCTCTTCCACTTACTAGCAAGGTGTGTTTGGACAAGTCTCTTCTAAAATGTTTCCTCACCTAAAAAGGGGGTGATCCTTGCATCACGGGGTTGCTGTGAGGGCCAGCTGAGGCAGGGAACACAGAAGGCCTTCGCCCTGCAAATCACTGACTAAAAGCAGAGGAGTGGGAGACACGCAAATTAAAGTGGCACTTTACACTCGTGAGAATGGCCCAAATTAGAAATGGCTATACCCCCACTGCTGGAGGAAGGGAAAGAGTTTTCTTATTCATTACTGGCAAATTACTGCCTTTCTGGAAGGCAATCTACAACATCAATTAAAATTTAAAAGACTCCTTGAACTAGCAACTCCACTCCTTGGACTCTCTCCCATAGAATAAAAGCAGAAATACATAAAGACTTAAGTATGTTTAATACACTGTTATTTGTGAAGGCAAAAACTTGGCAACAAAACGAATGCCCATCAATAGGGTAATGGCTGGATAAATGGTGGCTCATCCACATGATGGAATATTACGCAGCCATTAAGAAAAGTAAATTGGGTGCTGGCTCCGTGGCCCAGTGGTTAAGTTTGCACACTCCACTGTGGCAGCCCAGGGTTCGGATCCTGGGCGCGGACATGGCACCACTCATTAGGCCACGTTGAGGCGGTGTCCCACATCCCACCACTAGAAGGACCTGCAACTAAGATATACAACTATGTACTAGGGGTTTGGGAAGATAAAGCAGAAAAAAAAAAAAAGAAGATTGGCAACAGTTGTTAGTTCAGGTGCCAATCTTTGAAAAAAAAAAAAAGAAAACTAAATTGACCATACCAGATTTGGAGGGGAGACTATCTCCTAAGAGATCGCTGTTGGGTGAGAAAAGCAAGTTGTAGAAACCAGTGTATTGATAACCATTTTTAGAAGATGAATATTAAGGGGGAAAACCTGTATACTTATATGTGTTGAGAAAAAAGAACCCTAAATAGATACAAGTACATGGCACTATATTAATAAAAGCAAGGAACAGAAGGATAATACACTACGTTGTTAATTGGGGTAGCTGGGAGGGAAAGGTCGGGGGAGGGGGAGGGGACAAACAAAAATGATAAAACAAAAAAAAGACCCAGATGAAGCCACATGTACTCATTCACATACATGCGTAACTATATGAAGACATTAAAATAAAAACAATTCCCCACTCCCTCCCCAGAAAAACCAAAACAGCAAAGCTCAGAGGAGCCAGTCCCTGAAGCTTTTTCCCCTCTCTACAGGATTAAACCCAGAATCCTCCAACCTCGGCTAACACCTCCTTGTCCCTTCCTTTCCCTCTGGAGGCCTGGGGTAGACGGCAGCCGGGCCAGATGGAATGTTCCTCTGAAAATTCTCCCACTGGCGTCAATCCCCTTTTCGGGGCAGGTAAAACAAGCTGACTCTTTCAGGGCTTGGCTAAGAAGCAGGGCGGGGGCCCACACCAGGGGTAGGACACTGCTCAGAAGGCCCGCGCTGGCCCAGGTGGGTGTCCCCAGGCGGGGGGCAGCCCAGGAGCGGCAGCTTACCCTCACCCTGATGACGTTGACCTCCACGAGGAGCAGCATGCCGTAGAGAATCACCAGCAGCCCCGTGAGGCAGAAGCGCAGCTGTGAGAAGCCGATGGCATGGTCGTAGAACTTGGCAAACTTGATGGTCTTGGTGATGAAGGCCAGGGTCCAGTAGACGAGCAGGGCTGCCGAGCAGGGACGGGAGAGCACAGGGGACGTGTGTGCACATCTTCGCATGTGTGTGCACTCACGAGTGTGCGAGCATGCGAGAGCAAAGGGAAGAAAAGGAGTGTGTCAGAGGAGGGGTGTGTGTTATGCAAGTGTTCTGGGTGTGAGTGCACATTTCTGAGTAAAGGGAGGTGTGGTATGTGAACATATGAGTGTGTCATTTTGAGATGACATACATACATTAAAACATTCATGATAGGCATGTTCAAAAGCATTCATAATCTTGCAAGTCAAGCTGGTCAGTCAAATTTCCCTTTGCAATAAATAATAAGAAGAAAAATAGGAAAATTTTTTCTTGAATTTAACTAAGTTATAGGCGCTGTGCCAAGTAAGCACTTTAAACACATCATCTCATTTATTCCTTACAATAACCTTGCGAGGGAAGTATTGTGTCACACCCTCAACTTAACAGAGGAATCGAGGCTCAGGAAGGTTAGGTAATTGATCCACCGTCACACAGTCGTTAAGTGGCAGGGCAGCAGGAGGCCCCACCCAACAATGGCTTCCTTGTAGGATTTCCAAGCCAGGAAGATCTTAAAGGGCCTTCATTCCAGCCCTTTAATTTTACAGATGAGGAAACTGAGGCCCAGAGAGAGGAGGTGGCCTGCCCAAGCTCCATGCAAGCTAATGAGAGAGAAAGGGTGAGGGCCTAGGTCCCCGGCCCCTAGTCCAGAGGCCACCACAGCATGACAACGCTCCTCAGGGAGCCTGGGGGGAGGGGGTGGGGAGGGGGTTACAAAAAAGTGAGTCAGAGTCCTGTGAGGCAGTGTGGACAGTGGTTAGAGCTGGCTCTGCAGCCAGATACTCCTGGGCTCAGATCCTGTGACCGCACAGCTGTGTGACCTTGGGTAAGTCATTTAGCCCATCCAGGCCTCAGTTTCCTCATCTGTAAAATGGGGATAATGATAGCATTGCCTCTAAGAGTTGTGAACAACGTCTGGACGGCATTCGGCGCAGGGAGCCTGGCACGCAGGGGTGCTCTTTGAACATCAGCTGTTAATATTTTTATCTCCAGATTTCAGACCCGGGACCATGACTGTCAGAAGCTATCAGTGGACTCTAACCCCGTAATTCACACCACCACCTTCCAATCGACCGTGGTCAGCTGGCAGCAACCAAAAACAGCACAGGCGGCTCCTTCTCGTTTCACTCCCTGGCGTCACCGGCAGGCAAGGCCTAAGCCCCCTAGAGCTCCTCTCCAGCGGAGCGGCGCAGGGACCGGCACCCTGCCCTCTACCCCTCGGGGGGCCTGGACATGGATGCCAGCACATCTGTTGGGGACAAAAGCTGGGGCCTGCCCTAGGCGGGCTCTGGGCTGGGAACTAGGTGGAGACGTTGAACTTGCCCGGGGAGGGCAGACGCCCTCGGTCTCAGGCCCTGGGGGAGAGCATTAGCACAGAGGGCAGAAGCGCCTGCCCCACGATCCCAGCCCTCAGGGCTGGGGCGATGGTCCTTCAGTTCAGTCTGTCTCCAGGTCACAAGGATCCCACAGCTGGAGGCCACCCGCCCCCAGGCGGACTCCGTCCCAGGCATCAGAACCTCTGTCGCCCTTAGTCGGGGCTACCTTCTGGGCCAAGCTTGAAAATACGCCTCTCACTGGCCTTGCCTCTAACACTTAACAGACAGGCTCTGAACTGATCTTCATAACAACCCTGTGACTTAGGCAGGGACCTACTATTCCTGACCGAATGGGGAAACTGAGGCTCAGAGAGCCTGAGTGTCTTGTGCAAGGTCACCCAGGGAGTCAGTGGTGGAGCCAGGACTAAGCCAGGGTTACTTCCACAGTCCCATCCCATAGTGCTGTACCCTCAGCCTGCTGCCAGACACGGCAACACTCGGCAAAAGCTTCGTGCTTGACAGAGAGAAAAGGAGACAGAAAGAAAGCAGTGTGACCCAGGGGCTGCTGGGGAGCTCACGCTCTGAATTCCCATTTCCCCGCTTCTTCCCTCCTTTCCCGCCCTCAGCCCCACATCCAGCGAATTCTCTCTATTTTACCTCCTGGCTCTCTTGAATCCATCTACTTCTTTCCATCTGGGTGGCCACCTGGGTCCCAGGCGCCATCATGTCTGCCCTGGACCACTGAGAGCTTTCTCACAGTTGCCCTGCTTCCCCTCCTCCCATCTGGCCTCCAGAAAGCAGTAAATACAATCAAATATGACCTCAAGGCCCCCATGCGCACAGCAGCATTCTTCACAATGGACAAAGGTGGAAGCACCCCAGTGTCCCTCGAAGGATGAACGCATAAACAAAATGGTCTATCCACACGGCAGAATGTCATTCAGCCTTAAGAAGGAAGGACATTCAGACACACGCTACAGCATGCGTGAACCTTGATGATATGATGCTAAATGAAATGAGCCAGTCACTGAAGGACAAAAATAGTGTATGATCCCACTTATATGAGGTACCTAGAGGAGTCAGAGTCACAGAGATAGAAAGAACAGGGGCTGTGAGGGGTCGGGGGAGAAGGCAATGGGGAGTTATTATTTAAAGGGGATGGAGTTTCAGTTTGGGAAGATGAAAAAGTTTTGGAGATGGATGGTGGTAATGGTTGTATAACAATATGAATGTACTTAATGCCCCTGAACCATACACTTAAAATTGATTAAAAAGGTAAATTTTGTTATGTATATGTTGCTACACACACACACACACACACACACATAAACAAACAAACAAAACGAAAACCTAATCCTCAATGGTTTCCCAGGGTCCTTGGGATAAAGACCAAGGCTTGTGTATGGTCTTCAAGGCTCTGCCTGGTGCAGGCTCCACCCACCACTACAGCCTTCAGTTCAGTTCCCCTGTGCTCTCTGCACTCTAGCCACTGCTTTTCCTCTGGATCTCCTAATGTGCTTTGCTCCTCCTGCCTCAGGGCCTTTGCACATGCTGTTCCTGCTGCCTGAAGCACTCCCCTCTCCCTTCTCTGAATTAGCTCCTACCTATCTTTCAGCTCAAACATGACTTTCTCACAGAACATTTCCTGATCTCATCTGGGGCCCCAGGATCAAAGTTATTTCATGGGACAATGTAAACTGCATCGTGATTCACCCTTTTGCAAGACTCCAGACCTGTGACCAGACAGTAGCCTCCTCATAGGCTAGCTGTTCCCCCAACACCCACTGCCCTCTCTCCCTGCAGCTCATGGGTACATCCTGTTCAGTCTTCCCTGTTCTAGAATGTCCGGCTCCGTGGAGAGAAAAACTATAACAAAGGAGAATGGAAGGAGTTAGTCCTTGTTCCTTGGAGAAGTCCTGGTTCAGCCATGGGTGGTATTCGTGCTTTAGGGACAGAACATCATGTGCGTTCTAGAGAATGAGACAATGAACCCGCCAGATGCCCAGACAGCTGTTTCCGGGGGCGCCGGTCAGCCAGGCCCTGGTGGCTAGTGACAGGTTCCCTGTGCGTGAGACGCTGCCTCCAAAACTGGAGCAGGAGGCCCTCTGAAGCCTGTATTTAACATCTCTCAACCAGCTGCCCCTGAGTCCCCCAACCACACTCGCATGGGGGCCCCTGGGGTGGGGGTCGGGGTGACACCTGGATGATCCTGCTGGAGCCCAGCCCCCACCTCACATGGGAAGGCAGACCTGCAATAGCTCAGGAAACACTCTCTGTCCCCTGACGTCACCGCACTGTCACTGGCTTAGCACAGAGTGTTCCAGACTCCAGATGTCAGTTAGATGCTGCGACGCCTAAAAATCAGTCTGACTTCACGACACACAGTCTGACCACAGCCTAATAGCTTTAGCCTTAGACTCACGGACTGAGCCCAACACAGAGGCCCACCTGCGGCCAAGGCACAGTCTGCGGACCCTGAGATACGCAGTCTCAGCGACGGTCGAGGACCTGCTTGGGTGCCAGGCTCTGCCCCTTGACTAGCTGGGCAGACTCGCGCAAGTCAGGTAACCTCTGAGCCTCGGTCTCCTGATCCGTCAGGGGAGATAATAACGGTCCCTGCCTCACAGTGTGGTTGCCAGGATTAAAGGAGTCAATGTATGCAAAAGCCTGAGGGTTGTGCCTGACACCTGGGAGGGCAACGCGAGTGCTCACTGTTATCATCTTTGACCTCTCTGAGTTTCGAGGACCACATGTGCACAATGGGGGCGGCAACAGAACCATAGGGAGGTGGTGGGAATGAAGAGAGAGAATGCACGTGGGGAGCTTAGCACTGAGCCTGACACACAGGACACGCTCAGTAGACGTCAACAGTCATCACTGTTGTTTCTGCATGGACCCCAGCCACACAGGGTCAGAGGATCTAAGCATGCACTCCTTCCTGAGTCTTTCTAGATGTTGGCAAACCGCAGGCTCTGGTCCTGGGCCCTTTCTCTTTTTTCTCCAGGTGACCTCATCCGGGCTCAAGCTTTAGATGCACTGGAAGCCCAGGACTGCTGAATGTCTATCTCTAGGCCTGCCCTTTTCTGAATGCCTGGCTCTTTCATCTAACTGCCCACCTGACACGTGAGTAGGCTGTTCTCAAACTCAACATGCCCCAACCCCCCAGCTCCTGCTCCCTTGCCCTGGCAGTTATTAACACCACCATCTGCCCAGGCGCTCAGGCACAGAGTCCAGGCGTCATCTTTGCTCCTCTCCTGCCCCTTGACTTCATCTCCTACCATTCTTCCCCTTGCTCATTTGGCTTTCCTACAGTGGCCTCTTTGCCAAGTTTGTTCCTACAAGAAGGCCTTTGCACATGCTGTTCCATCCGCATGGAACATTCTTCCCCCAACTATCTGCATGTTCACTCTCATCAGAGGCCTCCCCTAGCACCCTATATAGACAGCAACGTCACCAGCATCTCTACTCCATACCCAGCTTCATTTTCTTCACAGCTTCATCACTATCTAACTGTTTGTTTGTGTATTTACTGTCTTTGCCTGTCTGTCTCGTCCACCGACTTGTAAGCTCCATGAAGGCAGGGATGTTTTTCTTCTCCACTTCTGAACCTCTAGCACCTAGAACAGTGCCCAGCGCACAGTAAGTCCTCAGTGAACATTATCTGAAGGAGTGAATGGAGGTAGCGGTCCCTCTTGCCCCCGCCCCCTTACCGATCAGCAGCTTGGGGAAATTGGAGGTCTCGATGTTGTGATAGTAGACCACGGAGGTGACGGTAGCCATGAACGCCATCCCGGCCGGCATGTACAGGTGGAGATGGCGGGATTCAGTCACCCTGAGATGGAGGGGAGAGAGAGACAGAGATGGGATATGCTGAGTGCTCCAACAGAGCAGCCCAGGCCTGTGCTTCGGGCTCAGCACACAGCCGGGCCTCTAGCTCACAGGCACAGCTCCGCTCCACAGACGAGCGGCTCTGCCCAGCCCACATGCCAGACAGGCCGCTTAACTAAGGGGCCCAGGAGTCCACACACAGATGCTGTGAGGGCTCGGCGTGCAGGTTCCGGAATTCACGGACTTCTCTCGCTGGGTTCAGGATGACGGAACCTGGCATAGGGAGGCCGGTGTTGGTAGTTGCAGTTGCAAAGCCTCTGGCCTGGAACCAGTTCTCTGGGAATGAACGCAACTGGCTCCCTGTCCCTGGGGTCACCTGGGCAGTACAGGGGCCTGTACACCACAGCTCACTGAGTGACAGCTGCATTTAACACGAACAGCATAAGGTGGCACTGACAGCCCTGCCCAGGCGGTGTAATAACAACACTGACAGTCAATATTTATTGGGCATTTACCCTGTGCCAGGCACTGTTCTAAGTACTTGATGTATATTAACTCATTTAATCTTCGTAAAATCCCATGAAATTGGTACTCTCAGTCTCCTCATTTTACGGCGGAGGAAACTGAGTCAGAGAGAGGCTAAGTAACAAGCCCAGGGTCACTGCCTTTGTTCCCTCCCTTGGGAAGGGGATGGAGGCAGCCAATATCAGGTCACTCCCTCCCCATTTTAACTCACAGAGGCCTTGGTGGTGGTGGACTCTGGCCTGGTGATAAGACCCATGGAGGCCAGAGCTTGCTCCCAGACCTCAGGCTTCCCCATGACTGGTGAGGAGGCTCGCCTTAATTGGCCTGATCATGCCCTTCCACGGCTCCCTCGTACAGACAGCAAAACCCTTAGTCCGCAGCCTGGCTCCAAAGGTCCAGTGATATGGCCTCAAGTCCCTTTTCCAGCACTGCCCAGCTGCTCTTTCTGCTGAAGCTGTGTTGGGACCCCCTCCCTTCCCAGAAGGTCTCCTTCACTTTCCTGGCTCAGTGCTGCCCTTGCTTGTGCTGTTCCTTCTATCCAGCATTCTAAGGGTCCCTGGCCTCGAGAAGCTGACTCTGTGTGTGGGGGGGTGGGTGGCAACCATGCTCAGAGCTAACTGTTTGACCAGGCAGCCTAGGGAAGTGAGACTGCAAATGGACAGAAGGCTGAGAGCACAAAGGAGGGGGTGGGCAACCAGGGAAAGCTTCACAGAGGAGGTGGCACCAGGCTGGACTTTGATGGATGAGCAGGAGTTCAACAGAGGAGTGGGGACATAATGAGAGCCATGTTGGGACCCCAAGTGGTCTGGTGGGACTGGGGTGTGGGCGTAGAGCCAGTGTGAGCAGTTCACCAAATAGCATGCTCCCTTCTGCCTGGCTAGAAGAACCTACAGTTTGCTCCAGCAGCAACGCGCCCAGCCCCAGGGGATGAATGCTGATTGGTTCAAGCAGCCATGCAATTCCACACCCCTTTGTCAGTGATTGGTCCAAGGGTGCCTGTGTAACCCAATTCTGGCCAGTGAGATGTAAAGGAGAGTCTGTGGAAGAGGATCTCCTGCATAAAGAGGAGGCGTGTGAGGAGCATGTCCCCTTTGCCCTTGCCTAAGTGATACCCGAGCTGGGCAGCCATCTTGTAACCATGGGGAAGATGTGGTGGACACACAGAGGCTGGCTAGAAAGATGGCAAGAGGCTGGCTCCCTGATGCCATCACTAAGCAATCAAACCAACCAGAAAAGGTGACTTCTGGATTTCTTATTAAATGAGACTGTAAGTGTCAATATTCTCAAAAAAATGTCTTCAGACTGACAGGAGGTACAAGGCAATCAGTCACGGGTGGGGATGCTGGGAACAAGCAACACGCTGCCCAGGGCTCTTCGAAACTCTTGCCTCTCTACTCCTCGAAATAATTTAGAAAACCCTATAGACCCTCACATATTTTTAAGTGATATCCAAAGTGTTATATTAAAGTTTAAATAAATTCTTTTTTTCCAATAGGAGTTAGAAATGATAAACATTTTATAAAGTTAAATAAGATGAAGAATAACCACAATTGAGGTAAATATTTCATGACATGACTTAATAAGATAGATTTTGGCTGCTTTACTGGATAATATACACTGAATTAGGTAAGAAATTAGGTAACAGTGTTATATCTGGCCTTTTCCCAGTGTATAGTGGTCTAGGAAAACATTCTCTATAAAAAAAATCCTCACTAACCTATGCTGCTTTGGTTGTTCTGAATTCTGAGCATCACACAGAAATAATATCCACAGGAAGGCAGGAAGGCCTATCAGTTAACGATGCCTTAATTAACCACTGAATGAGGCTGACCCTAAACCAAAGTCAAGTTTGAAGACCACTGCTTTACCCAGCCCCGACTCCCACCTGCCCCCAGACTTCCAGGCATGTCTGCAAACCCAGGCTGGGACAGACTGGGGGTGCCACAGGGCAGGGTCTGCTCCCTTCCTATGTCCCTCCTCAGGCTTGCCTGCCCAGGGGTGTAGGCCCACAGACGGAGGCCAGCAAAGGCCAGGTGACAACGGCCCAGCTGAGAAGCCAACCTGCCTGCTGGGGAGGGAATGGTGGTTTGCGCTGAGCTGGAGAGCTTTGGGGTACAGGTGCCCACACAGGACGGGCTGCTGGACAGCCCGCAGGAGGGAGTCCTCGACCTGATTCATTCCAGTCTCCCACCTTCTGGGAATATACTATGTGCCCAGGGCTCTGCCACTCTGTCCATCTCTAACGTCATCCTCCACAGCCCTGTGAAGCAGGCAAGGCAGGATGATGAGGCTCAATTCACAGGTAGAGGAAGTGAGGCCCAGAAGGGCTGGGTGGCTTTTCTAAAGTCCCACAGCTTGTCCACAGCAGAAGCATTAGCTGAAGACCCAGGTCGGCCTTCCCCACGGGAAGGGTGTTTTCCTCTCTGTCACCTCGATGATTATAACCTTATAAGCCCCTGAGTACATTCTGGCCTGAGGGCTCACAGGGCATCCCTCCCCTCTCCAGCGTTTCTGCTGCTTTGGAAGAGGTGTTGGGGGCAGGGGCTGGGAGGGGGATCTGTCCCTTGCTAATTAGGTGGCAGTATGCAGTTGGTCTTCTTGCTGGTCTGGGGACTTGGATAATCAGGAGGATTATCAAAGGCAAGCAGTTATCACAGAGATTACTGCGGAAACCAGGATGCAGGGACATTGGGAGTGGAGGGTGAGGGAGGGTGTGGGGATCCCATCCCCCTGCAGTCCAGCTGCAGGAGCCGGGGCTGGCAGGGGTGGAGTCTGGGCACGGTCTGATTCCAGCTCAGACGGGTTGGACCTCTGGTCTTTAAGCCAAATGTCTCCCCCTCCACCACCCCCTCACCGAGGCCATCCCTGAGCTCGCCAATTCTTCATTCTCCCTCGGTGAGATGGCTGCCTCATCTCCTCCCCTCCTGCGCCCTCAACTGCTGACACACCATTTCTGGAGCAGTCCTCTCTCACCTAGCCTGCTGCAGTCGCCTCCTGAGCTCTGTTTCCACCTCCAGCCACCCCTGCCTCCAGCCTCCCCCGGACACCCTCTCAGGTTCTCACCTAAAACGGCTGCGCTGATTCCCAACTGCTGACAAAATGCAACCCAAACACTCGGCCTGGCATTCGAAGCCCTCCTGGAGATGCGCCCAACCCCTCCCCACGTCTCAGCCTCCATCGCTCAAGTCTCAGCCTCCATCGCTCCCCAGCCGTGTTTCACGCTTCAGCCCCGCTGCAGTGTTCCCAGCCCACCTGCCTTCCTCGTGGTGCCCCTGTTCCTTCTCTGTCCAGCCCCACTGGCCCTCCCTCTCTGAACTCCTCTGACTGTCCTCCTTCCAGGCTCAGCTCAAAAGTCCCCTCAACCAGGAAGCTTGCCCAACGCTGCCTTCCTTTCTCCTCTGGGAGTACTTGCTTGTGACATTATTTCATTGATTCTCTTAAAGAGTCAATAAACGTCTAGGGGACTTTGTCATGTGCCTTGCACTGTGAATACAAAGACGATAAAACCCAAGTTCCCACCCTGAGGCCTTTCCGCCTCAGGGAGAGACTGCAAATAGACACAAACTGCAACCTACTGTACATCCCGCTGGGGCGGAGGTATGAGGAGTGCGCTGTGAGGCCCAGAGCAAAGGTGGGCATGAGAAGTGCCCAGGAATGAGGCTAGAGGCAGGGTGGCCTGACTGGGAGGACTTTGGATGCCAGGCTGAGGACTTGGGTCTTCATAAACAACTGGGAACCAAGGAAAGATCTTAAGCAAGAATGATTTTTTCCCCCCGGGATGGTAACTCCAGCAGCTTGTGGAAGAGGCGGGGCATCTTCCACAGGAGTTGGGGCACTCTGATAAGCTCTGGGATTATCTCACTGGGTCTTGGCATGAGATATGGGTTCCCTCTACCCTGCCGCACTGATGGCAGGGCTTGGTCTCACTTGTGTCCACTGCCTGGGTGCAGAGAGCCAGGCACACGGGAGATGTTGAGTAAACAGTTACGTAATTTATTAGCAAATGATACTGGCTCACGGAATGGAGGTGAGCTGAGGTCTCCCCAGGCCTTTCAGGAAGCATGCGGAGCAGATCCTCTCTCCCGAGCCCTCTGAGAGTCACTCACCCATCAGACAGGATGCCCTCCGCGATCTCACACACCAGGACAAAGAGCAGCATGAAGGTCAGGATCCAGCGCAGGTTGTGCCCGGGGAAGTGGAGCCACGTGCTATGGTGGATGTGTACCTTGGAGCTCTGACTGCCCCATCCTGCAAGGAGAGACAAGAAGAGATGGGACACCTGGCTCACCTGGAGGATGGTGTATGAACCTCCAGAGGGTGCTGGAGCATTGGGTCCATAGTGGGGGTGAGGAGTGTACCCATTTGAACACCTGTGCATAAGGATGCCTGAGTCTGGTACATATGAACTAAATATCCGAGCATGAAGTCTGGATCCGTGCAGGTCCACCTATGCAGGTGTCCATTTTATCTGCTAACCTCTTGTGTGACAAATTATCATGCAGTTACCATTTGGTTGAGAACAGAAGCGTAAATACCAGTAATACTGGTACAATTTTTGATACACATATGAGCATATGTTGCACTTGCTTCCTTCCTATTTCTGTCTAATTGTTTATCTTTGTCAATAGAATAGAAGATGCTGCAGAAGCCAACATCTTCCTTCTCTCTCTCTCTCTTTTTTTTTTTTTTTGATGAGGAAGATTGGTGCTGAGCTAACATTTATGCCAATCCTCCCCTATTTTGTATGGGGATGCCACCATGCTTGATGAGCGGTGGCTTGGCTTGATGAGCGGTGTGAGGTTCTGCACCCCGGATCCAAACCTGCGAACCCCCAGTCACCCAAGAAGCAGAGTGTGCAAACTTAACCACTACGCAACTGGGCCACCTCGATTCCTCCTCTTTTTCATTTAATTTTGTAGCAATCTTCCCTTTCTTTCCAAAATCTGTTATCAATGTTGATTTGCTTTTTTCCTTGAAGTAAATTAACATGTTTGGAGAGGCAAGGGACACCCTATGAATTGATCGAGCTAGCCTGCTTGGGAAAGTTGAGGTCTTGAAGAGAGGTGAGGGGGACCTGGGTGAAGAGGCACCATAATTGTCCCGGTGGTGGTGCCCAACTTTGCAGATGTCTCCTAAGCAGGGGCACTGGGGGCCGCTGGGGTCGCTGCTAGGCAAGGAGGCTGAGAAGTTGTCCTCTGGAGACACACGCCGGGTGGGGTAGCAGCGGAAGGGGATCCAAGTCCCCAGCTCCCACTTCTCCTCGCCCAGGGCGAGGGGGACCCCGGGACTGTCAGAGACTACTGTCTGGCTCAGCCCCGGGGAAGCACAGGAGCGCGCAGCCTCCATCCCGGCCTCTGAGGCGCAGGCTGCGCTCTTCCCTGGGCACAGCTGCGGCTGACACGGAGGGAGCTTGGGGGAGGGGCGACCCAGCTCCCTACACCGCACCATTGAGGGTGCAGCCCGATCCCCGCCCGACCCTTCCATCGCGAACAGAAACCTCTTCTTTCTCCCTTCTCCACCCCAGCTCTGGCCTTGCAGTGGCAAAACTTGGGGATCTCCTGGGTCAGAAGCGTCGGCTGTGTTTGGAGCGGGGTCGGAGGCACCCCAGGCAGTGAGGGGATGTGCGGGTGTGCCAGCGCGGGGACCCCGGGAGCGAGGCGAGCGGCAGCCGCGGGGCCGGCAGGGCACACGGAGCGGCGCGGCGCGCAGCGCCTCCCCCTCCCGCCTCCCCGCCTCCGCCCGCCCCTCCTCGCGGCCCGCAGCGGCGCTCACCGATGAAGAGGATGGGGAAGGTGATGAAGAGCAGGAAGATGTGCGGCACCACGTTGAGCGCGTCCACGAAGCACCCGTTGTTGAGGACGCCCTGGTCCACCCGGTAGGCGGCCGAGTGGTTCTCGCTGCCGCAGAAGGCCAGGGGCATGGCGGCGCGGGCTCGGCTCGGCTCGGCTCGGCTCGGCGGCGGCTGCCCCACGCGCCTCCCGCGCCTCCGTCCCTCTCCGCTCCGCCGGCCCGGCCGTCAGGCCCTCGCCACCCCCGGCCCCGCCCCGCCCCGCCCCCCGCGCTCCCCCCACCCCCGTGCTCCACTACCTGCGGGGCCCGGAGGGGCGGCTGGAGCCCCACCGGCCTGGCCGCTCGGGTTCCGCGTTGCAGCCGTGGCGGCCCGGGCGCCCAGGTGCGCTCGGGGACGCTTTGTGAGTGCCCCCTGCGCGCGTGGGCTGGGAAGAGGTCTGGCTGAGTGTGTGGGCACGCTCGAGTTTGGATGGGAGGGTCGGGGGTGCAGAAGAGAGGTGCAGGGTCCCCGTGGGTTCAGAGCGGGCGTATTCCGTGTCTCGAGTGCGAGCTCACTGCCCGGGGCCTGAGATGGGGGCTCACCTGGGCACGGGGCGGGTGGATGTAGTTAGAGCGGAGCAAGCCCCCACCCCATGTGGATAAGAAAAGCAGTGAAGAACATTACCTCGGGGGGCGCTTGAATATCTTCAAAAGTGGTCCCAGGCGCGGGGCGCTCGCTCACAGGTGCTTTCCAGCGTATCCAGCGCTCTCACAAACGGGATCTCCCAACGCTCCTGCTGAGTGCAGGTTACAATTTCTCCCATTTTTCTGATGAGGAAACAGGCTGAGGGCATTTGCAGGACTGACCCAACGTCTCACTGCCAGCAAGTGGGGAAGCCTAACTTGAACCCAGCTCCTCCGGTACCCCCACCCCCATCTCCCTCAGGCACGCGTCTAAGTTGAAACCTCCTCGCCACTGGCAGGTGAATGAGTAGAATGGGTCCCCCTCAAGGCTAAAAAAAGAGGCGCTTGTGGAATTGTATCCAGTGAAAGCAATGGGAGGCAGCCCGGAGAGGTGGAAAGAGAGAATGTCACCAACAGCTGTGTTCTTAACCTGCCACAGGCAGGCTTAAGGTGTTTAAGGACCTGGTGAAATTGTAAAGACAGTGTCATGCCTTCCTACACTTTTTGGAGAACTTCTCACAGGTCCATGGCCAAAAATGTTTATGTCCTATGAAGAAAGAAGAGAAAGTGGGATTTTAGGTTAGATTTTAGAGGAATTTCCTGAGTTAGGTATATGAAGCATAAATGCATATGTTCCCAGAAGGGGCCAGGGGACACCAGGGGAAGATCACTGAGGCTCTGAGCCATTGCAGGACGACATCAGGCAAGGCCTCAGCTCTGCCTCAGCCCCTGCAAGAGGCCCGGGCAGAACCAGGCACCAGGGCAGAGGGCAGGGGGTGCTGGGTGAACAGCCTGGGGAGGGCAGAAGCTCAGGGCCCGAAGGCCTCAGTCTCTGACTTCTGGGAATTTCTCTGAAGCTGAAAGATTTTTCCTGTAGTTTCAGCCAAAATAGTGAAAATTTGGTGGCAGTAAATGTCCAGCACCAGTGGCAGGAGTTAAATTAACCTGGGTGAATGCAGCCGCTGAACGGGTGACCACTGACTCCAGGTAGCCAAGTGGGAAAAGCTTATGAGACGATGTCAGCTGAAAAGGCAGGAAATAATTGTTTCCCATGGTCGCACCCTTTTACATGTGTGTGTATGAATGTGAGCCTGCAGGCGGGCTCAGGCGGAAATGGCTGCTGCGTTAGTGTGGTGCGCAGTGTCTTAGCTCCCTTTCCTGTGCTTATCACTATTGTTGTTATCCTTCTCTTTCTGTAAAAACTAGACAACTGAGGTTCAGAGAGATGAGAAGATGTGCCCATGGTCATCTGACAAGATTTTTTTTAGTTTTGTTGGGTTCCAAGATTTTTGAAACTTTCTGCAATGTTACCATTTTGTTTTTGTAGTTACAGTTTGTTTTTCACACTTTCAGCGATGATATTTGTCCCTTTAATAGTAATAACGTATATATTTTTAAAGAACCAGACCCCAGTCCTGGCTGCACCACTACTAGGTGCGTGATGTTGGACAAGTCACCATTCTTGTGTGTCCATTTCCTCATTTTTAAATGGGGGAGATAATAACACGGACCCCAGAGGATTAAAATGAGATCACAGGTGTAAATGTGCTTTGTAACCAGGGAGCTGGTCCAGGCTGCTTCATGCCCTGGGGGTGCACACACGGGACCCCTCAATCAATGAAGGTTGTCTAGTGCTCTTTCCCTCCCTTGGCACTCAGCACGCAGTGCCTGGCACAACCCACCCAGTTGCCTCTTCTGGGCCATTTGAAATAAACAAAAAGCTGCGACCAACCCCAGCTGGACCCAAGTGTACAGGACTATTAAGGGGGTGTCACCTGGGACTAAGAGAGGGGTCCCACATTTGTCATCTAGTATAAACCGACTGTGTGACCCTGCCCTACACCTAGCTTGATAGCGAGGATCCCATCACACTGCCCCCCTGTGCCAGAGTTATTTTGAAAAGTGTGGAGTCAGGTGCACACAGAGGCAGGAAAGGACTTCTGCTGTAGCATGGATTATAATCTTGTCAACGACCCAATGTCCATCAAGAGAGGGCTGGTTAAAAAAAAACAAACGAAAAACATGGTATTCTCCATACTGTGGAACTCTGTGAGGCAAGTGCAGAGAATAAGGAAGGGTTATATATAGCGACATGAAAAGATGCCCATGGCACAGCTGTGGAAGAGGCTGTGCTGCCTGAAACCGTTTGTTTCTACAACAGAAACAGACACGGAGCCACACAATTCTCTGTGGGGAGGCCCTGGGTCTGGGGCTTTCCCACCGGCAGCAACGCCTCTCGCTGCCCCTGCAGGGCACGCCGGGAGGACCGGGCTCCCGCAGCTGCCCTGGTGCAAGGGGATTCTTCTTCGAGATTTCTCAGCCATCCCCCTGGCAGAACGGAAAGCCTGGGATGGATTTCAGGGACCTGGATTCTCGCGCTCGCTGGCCCACTGCATGGGTGTGGCCTCAGAAAGGGCCCCTCCCCTCCTGTGTGCGGGGGGAAGACTTGGCACAAAGCCTCAAAAAAGTCACCTCCAGCTCGGATGTTGTTCATGCTTTTAGGGCCCTGTCTTGATCTGGCTGTGTGTCAGATAGATATGGCGTCTATCTGACCATCTGACATCTATCTTGCTGGTGTGTCGGTCAGATATTGCAGACAGAGTCATCAGGATATTAATGGTGACATAATAGAGGGGGTGATATTTCAAGAAATTAACCCTTTCAATAACCTGAATCAATAGTGACTGGCTAAAAACAAACAAAAAGGAAAATCATGGTGTTATCCATACTATGGAATACTGTGCAGCAAGCACAGAGAATACAGTAGGGCCACATGTAATGGCTTAGAAAGATGTTTCCTCCCCACCCTCCAGCTTCAGGCAGATGACTGTGAAGCTGTGGCCAGGTGGAAAGCA
Organism: Equus asinus; assembly: GCF_041296235.1. Lineage (NCBI taxonomy): Eukaryota > Metazoa > Chordata > Mammalia > Perissodactyla > Equidae > Equus > Equus asinus. The sequence continues at coordinate 100,476,882 of NC_091809.1, forward strand.
CACACCTGGCATGTCAAAGCCTGTGTCCACAGGGGGACGCAGAAGACTGTCAATCACAAAGAGAGGATGGAGTTGTAGACAGAATGTCATGGCTGGAACCTGGGAGAGGTGTCATCGCCCCTTCCAGCTCCATCCTGCCCTACTGTCAGGAGGAGGGAAGAGCAGAGAGAAGCTCCAGAGAGCAGGAACTTGTGCCCAGCCTCCCTGCCCACCTGCTGTGTGTAGACTGTGCTGGAAAACCCACACAGGGACTGTTGTGAACAAAGGTTCTCTTAGCCCAGAGCAGGGCCACCAGACTGACAAAGGCAGGGGACACTCAGCCATCCCTGCATGGACAGATGATGCAGAAACACCTTGGATCCTACCGGGTCTCTTGGCACCACATAACTGGGGAGCTGGGGAGGAACTCCGAGAAAGCCCAGCGTTAACATTCTCTGCCAGCCTGATGGGACGGGGCCTTGAAGCAGAAATGAAATAAAGTTCTTGTTTTTGCGCACTTAAGTTTTGGTCCAAGATCACCCTCACTACAGTAACAGAAGGGCAACTCCACGCATGGCCTGGTTGCTCTCCACCCTTGAGGCCACTTAAGGTCAAATGCAGTCTCTCATTGTATTCCGCAAGAGATCCACCTCTCCACTGCATCAATTAAAAGTGGAGGCTTGGGTGCCGGCCAGTGGTGTAGTGGTTAAGTTTGCACAGGTTCGCTGATTCAGATCCTGGGCACAGACCTACATGCTGCTCATCAAGCCATGTTACGGTGGTGTCCCACATACAAAATAGAGGAAGATTGGTACAGATGTTAGCTCGAGACCAATCTTCCTCAAGTAAAAAGAAGATTGGCAACAGGTGGTAGCTCAGGGCCAATCTTCCTCACAAAAAAAAAAAGGAGGCTTTACTGAACTCTTCATGAGGCGGTAGGTAGAAAGACATGATTTGCATACCTCACAGCAGAAACTTAGTAAAATTCCCCCCTTGCTCTACCCTCAAGGGTCTTCTCCTTTGTGTGTGAACTTATATCTCCTTTTCCTCTCTTCCACAGAGTCTCTTCTTAAAAACATGCCCCTCATTCCCCAGAGCTGTTCAGCGTTTGCATTCCGCGTGCAGGCCCGCTCAGGGTTCTCGAGCATGCCTTCTTCCCCTTCCCCAGCTGCCTACCATCCTCAACTGCTCTCTCTCTGGACAGAAGGATGCGGGAGAAGGGGAGAGAATAAGATTTTCTCCCTTCTGTTTCACCAGCGTTTGTTGAGTTTTCAGTATGCGCCACACACTTCGCCTGTTTTAAATCCCAGAGTAACTGCCTGGTAGTTACTATTATCAGAGAAATCTGAGGCTCAGAGGAGTTAAGCCCTTTTCCAGGGATCACACAGCTGGGAATTGGTGGAGAAGGGATTCCAACCCCTATAGGCTTGGCTTCAAAGCCTGTGCTGTTAGCCACTTCCCAAAGCGATGCCGGAGGTCTGAGGATTCCTCTGCCTCTGAGGAGGGAGTGCAGGCCCCAAAGAACAGACTTTTGGGGAAACCTGTGCATCTGAGCACTTTGCCTTTTCTCTGTGTTAGAAACCAGACAGAATGCCCAGAAATGGCGTCAGGCACTGGCATCAGTCCGAGGGCCGGACGGGAGGGCTTGAGTGTGAGGGGCTTCTGTTGACTGGGCTTCACTCTGTGTGTGAAGCAGGCGCACAGATGACCCTGCACTGACTCACTGTGGAGACAGCCCCCGAGAGTGACGGAGGGGAGTGGGCGCCTGTGAGCTGCAGAGGGGTCCCATAAGGTGCGCCGGCCCGCCCCTCTACCTGCCCGAGGCCACACTGCCGCAGATGCTCTGCCTGGGCCCAGCCATAAAGGACGCCCGTCTCAGCCAGAGCCTGGCCCCTGCCAGGTGCCTCTGACAGGCACAGCGCAGCCTCAGCCGTCTGGGCCTGGAGGGTCCTGCTGGAGCTGGGGCTGACGCGGGGGAGGTGGGGGGCTGCTGAGTAACCTACCTTCCCTTCACTCCCCGCCCCTCCAGAGGGACCTCAGCTTCTGTCCCCTGAGCAGAGGCTGCCTGGACCCAAACTCTGTGCTGGGGAAGTTCAGGTCCCAGCTCTACCCTTGACCAGCTGTGTGACCTTGGGCAAATCAACCTCCCTGGGCCTCAGCGTAAAGAGGAAGACTCATCTCTCCCTCAAGGATCGTGTGAGAAAGCCTGGCGCACAGCAGACCTCACGTCAAGCTTTCCCATTTTCCGATCAGCTGAGGGCTTCTTTCCCCAAATCCCAAGACTTACTGATTTTTCCCCAGTTTTATTGAGATATAATTAACATATATCATTGTATAAGTTTACTATGTACAATATAGTGATTTGACATATATACATTGAAATGATTATCACAATACGTTTAGTTAGCATCCGTCACCTCACGTAGTTATTTTTTTCTTGTGATAAGAATTCTTAAGATTTACTCTCCTAGCAACTGTCAAGTATACAATACGATATTATTAACTATAGTCACCATGCCGTACATTCCATCCCCAGGACTTATTTATCTTACAACCGAAGTTTGTACCTTCTGACTGTCACCGATTTCCCCTAGCCCCTAACCCCAAATCTGTTCTCTGTTTCGAGGAGTTTGGCTTTTTTAGATTTTATGTATAAGTGAGATTATACAGTATTTGTCTTTCTTTGATTTATTTCACCTACTATATGCCCTCAAGGTCTATCCATGTTACCACAAATGGCAAGTTCTCCTTTTTATGGCTGAATAATATTCCATTGCTTATTTATACCGCATTTTCTTTATCCATTCATCCGTCAATGGACACTTAGGTGTTTCCTTGTCTTGGCCATGGTAAATAATGCTGTAACACTTATTGATTTTTAATCACTGATTGAGTTCTTAGCTAAAACTTAGATGGGCAAGAACAAAGTGCCCAGGTCTTTATTGCTTATCTGGCTTGATCATCATCTCCCTCTAAGGCAGGTGGTATAATTGTCATCATACAGGTGAGAATAAGGGGGAGAGGAAAACTCGCTTGCCCAGGGTCCCCCAGCAAAGGAGCTAGCAGAGCCTGGTTCTCACTAGGACGTCCTGCTGAGAAACGGGGGAGCTGAGGTAGGGTTGGGGTAACAAGGAAGGCAAAGGGAGTGAGAGCTCTCCAGCTGGAAGCGGGTGCGAGGTTGGGTGGAGTGAATTGTCTGGAGGTGGTGTCTGCAGAGCAAGCCCACGGTCCTTGTTCAGACTTGGCCGCCTGAATTTGCGCCTATACGTGATGTATGTGGCTGACTTCCTTGTGCACTGGTGGAAACTCAGTGTGTAGAGTTTAGTGTGGGCCTGCCTGCGACCGTGATTCTGTCGGGGAGGAGGGAGGAAGACCCTTCTCTCTGGTGCTCAGGCGAGGAAAGACCTCTCCACTCAGGCAAGCAGAGACCTGAAGGGGAGGGAGAGAGGGAGGGAGAGGGAGAGAAAGGGAGGGTTGGGGGTGAGGGAGACAGGCTCACAGCCACAACCTTACGTTTACCTGCTTGAAGGAAGCGTTAATGAAGAACTTCCCTCATACCTGAGGTAGGGTCAAAATCTGTTTTTAGCTAAAATGAGTACATTAAAAATTCAAAGTGGTGAATGCATTCAATTTGGAGCTTTTTAGATAGCAGTGTGCTCTTGAGAAGATAATCATTTAATGATGCGGGTGCTCTGGGACTTGGACGAAGGGCAGAGCCTGGAGAAGTCTTGTTAAGAAGGATGAGCCCAGTGGTTTGGAGAGAAGCATCGCCTTTTCCATTGGAGCCGGAGAAATCAAATCAAATTCCTCTGCTAGTCCAGCCCCCAGGAGGGAGAGGGTGGGAGAGGAGGGTGTTGAGGTGTTGCTTGCCGCCCTAATTGGGAGAAATAACCTGACTCAGCCAGTGGTTGCTCAGATGTATAACTGAGGCAATTAGCCAGTCAATTAACAGGCATTTAATGGGTATCCACTGTGTGCCAACTGGGTTCCCTGTAAGCCTGCAAAGTAAGTATTATTGTGTCCTTAGGAAACTGAGGCCCAGAGAGGCTAAGGGACTTGCCCTAGCTCACGCAGCTAGTGAGATGTGTATCCTAGGCTGAAACCCGGGTTCAGCTGGGTCTGGAACCTGTGTGCTTCCCATACCAGTGGTTCTCAAAGTGTGGGCCCTGGACCAGCAGCATCACCTGGGAATTTGTTAGAAATGCAAATCCTCTGGCCCACCCAGACCTACTAAATCTGAAACTCTGGGGGTAGAGGGCTTACAATCCCATTGAGAAAACAAGATAAACATACATTTATTTAAAAAAAAAAAAAAACAAAGGTGACTGGGCTTGGAGAGATAGCCTGCTGGAAGCTCTAAGGGGAAAGGGGCCTTGAGGGATGGCCCAGCCTGCACAGGTGAAGAAGCGGGAGATGGTGGGGTTGGGAGGGATCTCAGTGTGTGTGAAGGTGGGGGAGCTGGAGGCAGGCTTTCCAGACACAGCGCGGGAACCGATGAGTCCCACTGGGATTAGGTGTCATGGAGGATAACGGGGGGCTGGATTGCTAGTGCTCTGGAACTTGCAGCTGGGGAGCTCCCTGCATAGACTGACCCCTGCAGATGGCCACTGTGGCCACTGTTCCTTTACAATCCACGTCTAGGAGGCACCCCTTGTGAGTACCCATCCCCCAGCATGGAAGCTACAGACAGGCTCCCTCCTGCACTGACTCCCTGCTTCTCAGCTCTCAGCATTGGGCTCACGTGTCGCTTCCTCAGGGAAGCCTTCCCTGACCTTTCCACAAGGAGCTGCTTGAGGGCTGAGCCTGAGTCTTCTGTGGCTTTGGCTCTGGCGCAGAGTAGTTGCTCAATCTCAATAAATATTTGTGAAATGCATGAATGAGTGGACGAATTGATCAGTGACAATGTTTACCCACAGACATAACAGCTGTATACTTGCCCAGCTAAGTGAGGAATTGATGTCTATAAATTGGATTCCACTTTCCCATTGACTTATGTTATATCATTGAGGTGCATTTTCTTTGTTTTTGACAGATCCTTCTTCATTCATTTGTTGGCATGTTCTCACTGAGCGCATGCTATGTGCTAGGCGCCTTACTAAGTGCCAGGGATACAGAGGTGAATACAGGGCCTGCTCCGAGGAGCTCACTGTTTCATGTTTTGGGAGTTCCCAACACCTCACTATTAAGATTTTTGTTTTTTGTTTTAATTGTCACCCTTTTATGAGAGTGGACTAAACCTCTTTTGGGTCAGAGATACTTTTGAAGATCTGATAAAAGCTATGGACCACTTCTCCAAAAGGAGATTCAAAAGCTGGGGGTTGGTAAACCCTCCCTCAATCCACCCATGGACCCTGAGTTAGGAACTTTAGGCCTGGGGTGGCTGCCGGGTGGGTGTCTGTTGGACTGTGCTGGGGGTTTGAAGCTGCATCAGGCAGAATTTTGCTCCATGGTTCCTGTCAAGTGAGTGATGAGGCCTGAACAGTGGAGTCTGAATTGACTCGCTGGTCTCAGGATCGCCCTTGACCGACGAAGAGTCTGTGGTCAGAGTGGCCAGCTGTGCAGCATATAGGCAGAGCAGGGGAAACTCTGCTTCCTCTGAGGTGGCCGCCTTCATTGCTTGCCTGTTACGCTTGCCGAGAACCTCCATGGGCTGCCTGTGTGTGACCAGCACATGGACTGGGGAAATAAAACTTCCTTGGATTTCTCAGTGCTCCTGTAAACAGCCCTAGCCTCCTGAAACTTGGACGTGTACAGGATATGAAGATAGGGCATCTTTGCTTTCATTTTCCCAGAAGCGTTTTGCCCTTCATGTACCATGAGAATTAGATTTGTAACCATATGTCTGGATAATCGTTCTGATCCAAAAGGATGATAAAATGTATCCAGCAATTCTCCATCTGGGTATATAGCCTAAAGGATTGAAAGCAGAGTCTCGAAGAGATACTTGTGCACCCATGTTCATGGCAGCATGATTCACAGTAGCCACAGGTGGAAGCCACCTAAGTGTCCATTGACAGAGGAATGAATAAACAATATGTGGTCTATCCATACAATGGACTATTATTCAGCTTTAAAAAGAAAGGACATTCTGACACAGTCTACAACATGGATGAGCCTTGAGGACATTATGCTAAACTAAATAAGCCAGTCATGAAAGACAAATACTGTATGATTCCATTTATGATGTACCTAGGGTAGTCAAATTCGTAGAGACGGAAGTATAATGGTGGTCGCCAGGGGCCGAGGGACGGGGGAATGGGGAGTCGTTACTTAATGGGGACAGAGTTTCAGTTCTGCGGGGTGAAGAGTTCTGGAGGTGGATGGTGGTGATGGCTGCACAATAATGTGAAGGTCTGAATATCACTGAATTGTGCACTTAACGTGATTAAGATGGTCGATTTCATGGTATGTGTGTTTTACTACAATTTACGAAAAGAATAATGAAACTTCTCTGATTTCCCTGAGAGGGCTGAAGGGTTGCGGCCAGGTCCTAAGGGCCAGGAAGGCCAGAGCACTATTCCCCTAGGTGTGCACATTCCAGAAGTTTAGGGTGACAATCCACGATCCTTTCCATCTCTTCTCAAAGAAGCAAAGATTTTGTCTTTTATTTTTTCTCCCCCTTTCTGGAGGAGAGGACGGCTGTCTCTCTCCGGTGTATAAACAGAGAAAATCCATTGTTTTCCATCCTTCACCTACGCAGTGTCCCACCACTCACGCAGGAGATTTTTCCACCTGGTTTTCATCACTTCACCCCAAGGGGAAGGTCTGGGGCAATGTTGGCAGGGGGAGGCAGGCAGGCACATTTATCATTTACCGTGAGGTAATTGATAAGACGTCTGTCTCTGTTCTAGAATACCTCATGTGTACATTCAGGATAAAATTAATAAAGATGAATATTAAAAACCTCACCTGTACACGCATGCACACGCACACACAGGCACAAGCACTCAGCTGGTGGCCTGTTGGGGAGCAAGTGCTGCTCCCCTGGGAAGGGAAGGTGCTCGAGGACTTTCTGCACTTGACCTGCGGTGGGCGAGACAGCGCCCCCAGGTGCTATCGTTGTGAGTGTGGGCGGCACAGAGGCAGGCAAGGAGCACTGCTCCAGAACCTGCCTTTGGGAAGCCCCACCCCAAGGAGTGAAATGAGCCTGAAGCTGCTCTTTCTACAGCGTCTATCCCAGATTTTTTAAAAAGTTAACATTAATTTGCGATCCAAGAACTGTGTCTAGATTCCTTTTGATTCTTACAATTCTATGACGTGGGTACTGTTTTTATCCCTTTTATAGTTGAAGAAACAGAGATAGAGGTTAAGTAATGTGGCCAAGGTCAGATTTCAGTGTTCACTTCTCAGGACATTTGGGGAGCAAGTGCTGGAACCCCTGCACCTCAGCCCTGGGGGTTCTGTGGACAGAGCAGACCCCTCGTTTCCCTATCTCTTGTCACCAAGTGGTGGCCGAGCAGCCAGCCTGGCAGCTGGGAGTTGGTGAGGGTTCCACACACCTAGGGGGTTAGCCCCTGGCCTCCTGAGCCCCAGGTTCCTCCTAGAGAAGGTCACAGGGAGACGAAAGGGCAGAGCAGGAGGAAAGGAAGGAGGGAGGCTTTGGGGAGAGAGGTCCTTAGTGGACACTGCTTTATGCCTGCCCTGATCTCTTCCTTCTTCTGTAACAGCACCCCAATTTTCCTTTTGGAACCCACCTTTTCCCTGCACTCAGTCTGTGGGGTGCTGGTGGGGCAACATGAGTGGGTGTGGGACCCAGGCCTGGCCAGTCAGGGAAGGCCTTACTCCCAGGTCAAGCTCACCCGAGCAGATCCTTGGGATTTAGCTGGAACTATGAGGCCAGAGGTGTGCTTTATCCACTGCGGTTGCACTACTCGGTGGACTTCTTTTGGAATTCGAGATGCTATCTTGTATGCTGGAAGCCATCTTAGCATCAGATGGGGAGAGCCCATCTGAGAGTAAAGCCAGCCAGCCAGTGGAGGACAGAGCCAATAGCTGGTGTGATGGGTACTTGGCTAGGCCACAGTGTTCGGGTATTTGGTCAAACACGTCTGAATGTTGCTGCGAAGGTATTTTTTAGATGAAACTAACATTTAAATTAGTAGACTTTGAATAAAGATTATCCTCCATAACGTGGGTGGGCCTCATCCAATCAATTGAAAGCCTTAATAGAAAAATAACATTCCCTGAGGAAGAGGAAATTCTGCCTCCAGCCTGCCTTCAGTACACAACGTCTAGTCTTCCCTGGGTCCTGCTGGCCTACCCTACAGATCTTGCACTTACAATTCCTTAAAATAAATCTCTCTCTCTCTCTGTTTCTCTGGAGGCCCCCTACAGTTACAGATGACCAGAACAGGTTCCTGATGTCATTAACGCCTGGATCCAGCCAGACCTGAATTTAGATTTTCACTTCAATGGTCGTCTTGAGTTGAGTTTCTGTCACTTACAACCCAAAGGGTCCATCTCAAGAGGGAGCAGGAGCTCATACTGGCTGAGCTTTCATTCCACGCCAGGCCCAGTGTTCCCTTATAAAATTGACCTGGGCCTCGAAGGATACATAGAAGTTCACGTGGGCAAGAGGAGGACAGGGCAGAGCGAACATGTGCAAAGACACAGAGAAGTGATGGAGCGTGGCATGCCCAGGAAACCAAAGAGTTCAGTGTGGCTGAAGTGAAAGAAGCAACTGGCAGGAGACTGGGCTGGAGAAGTCGTTGGGGGCTGGGTGGTGTGGGGCTTTGAATGCCAGGTTGGGGAGTTTGGACTTTGTCCTGAGGGCCGCGAGGGAGCCGTGGAAGAGTTTTAAGCAGAGCTTAAATATGAATATGATGCGGTTCAGGCTTTGCTTTGTTCATTCTGCAGTCTGAAGGACACAATGAAGCAGAGAGAAAACTGCAGCAGAGAGGAATCACCTTATGGCTGGACTTTTTCCAGGTGCTGCGAAATCCTATGCCAAATGTCATATCTTTCTCAAGTGCTCGAAGCAGGATAGCACAGTGGATAATGAGGTGGACTCCTGGACTCCTGCCGGCTCTCCATCCCGGCTCTGCCGCTCACTGTCTGTTTAACCACAGGCGTGTTACTTAAGTCTTGGGGCCTCCACTTCCTCGGTGAAGATCACATCATCGTCTACGTCTTAGCATTCTTGTAACAAGTAGGGGACTCAACATCTTTAGGGCTCAGCACAGTGCTTGCCACGCAGTAAACACACAGGGGTTAGCAGCACTCTTACTCCGCCCAAGCCAGTGGGTGGGCCCCTGGGCTGTGAACGCCAGGCCCCAGGAGGACAGCTGTGGCAGGCCCTCTGGCCCTCTGCCCTCTCCCTGCACCAGCCCCACCTGCCTTTCCCAGGGGGCTGCGCCTGCCCCTCCGGTTCTCACAGAGGCACGACCAGCCTGGGCCCCAGGGAGCTGTGACGGGTCACTGCAAGGACAGGACGAGTAAAGGGCTTTCAGCTCTGGAAACAGATTCTTCTCCAAATCTCGGGCTTGGGAATTAGGCTAGAGTCGGGCGAAAACCAGCTTCCCAGCCCTGCGCAGGCCCACGGGGGGTGTCGGAAGCACAGAGGCTGTAAACTCAGCCCTTCCCTCTGACTTCCAGATGCAGAGGTGAGAGGCTCAAAGCGGTTCAGCAGAGCCCGGGAGCCAGCTGGGGGAAGCAACTGCAATGAGATGGATAAAACGCTAAAATTCGGAGTCACGAGAGCATCCTTGAATTCCCAGCCTTTTAAAGTTTTTTTTCCACTATGTAGTGCAGTAGAAATGGCAGCTCTGCCGCCACCTTAGGGGGACCCTGGACACGTCCCTCCTTCCTTTGCTTCGTTTCCTGAAAACCCAATGATGGGGGTTAGATTCAAAGATGGCAAATAGGGTTCATCTAGTGAGCCAGGGTTAATTGGTTGTCTGTAGCTGCCTAGTTGGCTGGTTAGACAGAGCGCTGGGAATGACGTGATGTCTGCCAAGCCTGTGCCAGAGAACGGGTGGCGCCTGGGCGGTCCTGGCCTGGATGGGTTTTAGTCCCGAATACTCGGTCTGGGTCACTGAAATGGATTCCCATGTCTGGCTCAGGCCCCGCTCTGGCCTCTGGCCTCAGCGGTGTCCCTCATGGCCCCCACGGGTGGTCAGGAACTGTCTTAGGCTCCCACCTCTATAAAAGTTTTCTGGACCTTTCCAGTTCTTCCCTGGTTAATGCCAATGTCTGTCGGGGAGAGCTGTGTACTTGGGGTTCAACATGGGACAACTTTCTAACACGTGAGAATTGATTTTCTGATGACAGTGAAGAAAGAGTCAAGGCCTCATAAAAAAGGAAAGTGGAGCCCATTGTAGCCCACACACCCTGCCAGCCTAGATGACCTTATGGCTCAGGACTTATGTTACCCATGTCCCCACTCTCCCCTCATTCCCTCTTCCCACTCTGCCTAATGGCACATCTTCCCTGCCCCTCTCCTCTAACCAGGGGCTCAAAGTCCTTTTTGTTGTCTCACTCATCAAGTCCTGATAAGCACTGATAAACTCACTCACTCTGAGGTGCCAATAACTAAGAATAGCTGGAGATGAATTTCAAACGGTGAGATTCCAGGCATCAGCAACTTGAAGGCCTCAGCAGAAGTATTTGTAGGTCACAAGAGGGGGTAACCATCACCGAATAGCAGAACATTAGCTGTTCTTCAGTTGTGGGGAGAATTGTTCTGCCAGCAGTCCAGAACTTGAGACATTCCGGTGAGGGTTGCCCTGCCCTATATGGCATAGAGTGGAGAAGGGTGTGGTCTCTGGAGCCAGAGTACCTGGGTTTTGAATGCCAGCTCCACTCCTTCCTTACTCTATGACCTAGCAAAAGTCACTTAACCTCTCTGTACCTCAATCTTCTCTTAATAAAAGGGGTTTGGTGATCACAGCAGTCCCCACTTCGTGGAGTTGTTGAGGGGAGGAGATGAGCTTAGCGATAAGAACAGGCTCTGGCATATGGTCAATGCTACCTAAGATCTGGCTCTTATCACCAGGCTCCTTGGGCGGCCTTGTACCAATCCCAGGCATTGCAGTTGGAGGTGGCAGACATCAGGGTCCAGCCCAGGCCTGGCACAGAGCAGGGGTCAGCAAATAGGAGCCCCTCCTTTTACCTTCAGTGTGGAATTGTCTCCAGAGCCAGGTTAGCAACTCCATAAGAAAACACAGAGAATTCCTCAGCCTAGCTGCTGTCTCTGGGAGCCAGCTACGAGAAGGTCCTTGTGGCTTTGTCTCCACTGAGATCAGAAAGTCCAGCAATTTCTCTCTCTCTCTTTCTGTCCCTCTTTGCCCTCCCATTGATCATGATTCGCTGCCCACAGTCCCAGCTGCCTCAGAAGCCATGCTGAGTGGGACGTGACCCCACCCACCAGCCACAGTGGACTGGACCTGGGATTGGTCCCTGACCCCAAGGGCCACCCACTCAGGTAGTTGGCCCAACCAGATTGTGCCTCGGGAATTTGGAATTGGGAAGTGCAGACGAAGCCAGGTGTGGTGGTGGTGGAGCTACAGATGAAAGGTCACCTAGATTCAGGCAGGAGATCGTGATGGCATGCTCAAGCCGAGCTCTGAGCACACAGAAGAGGCTGGTGGCAGTGACAGGAGGCTAACTGGAGAGCGCTGCTCCTCCGAGACACTTTCCACAGAGCCGCCTTCCACTTCCAATTCTCAGGAGGCCTGGGGACACCATGGCTCCTCGTCTTGGATCTCCATGAGATGTCTGTACTGACAGGACCCCACTCTCTTTCCTGGAGCTAGCCCAAGAGTGTCCCTGGGCCCTGTAACCAGGAGGGCCTTGACTTACCCCCCATCAGCCCCTTGGAGTTACATCCTCCTGCCTCAAGCCCTTGCCTCCTTCCATGAGGTCCCCCGGCTGTACTGTCATGGGTGGAGTGGACCCCCTGCACCTCCCTCCCTCACATCCTGTCTGGGTGACCTCAGGAGGAGCAGCTGTGGCCATGCTGTCGCTGAGAGGAGCTTGGCACCCCACACCTTGAGGTGCTGCTTTGGGGCTCCTGCCTTCTGCTGTGCTTTCTGGAAGCCACATGGGCTTCATCTCCTGCCATCCTTCTGCTGAGAAGACACTGAGGCCCAGCCCAGCTGCCCAGCCCCCGGCCATTTGATCACATCCTTAACGTCAGACCCAGATCCCAGCACCCGGGTCTGTTTCTCGCTCTCGAATAGGGGCCAAAACCTTAGGACTTTATTTGACAGCCTTGAGTCTGCTGCCCACACCCACACTCCCTCCCGTAAGTTGGAAAAGAAGTCTGTTTATTTGGTTAATGAGTTCAGAGTAAGGTCTGTGGCAACAATCTTAGCAGCAACGGCAACAGGAGAGAGAGGACAGGGATGCAGAGAGACACCCGAGAGTCAGGTCCTGTTAGATCTAAGTGGGGAGGCTTCCAGGGCCGGGAGAGACCAAATTTACATGACAGGGGAAAGCCAAGGGAGTCTGGGTCCCAGAAGCCACTTTCAGAAGGGCCGGCTGCTCCCTCCTCCCTCTCGGCCTTCGGAAGAGTGGCCCCGGGGAGTCTGAACCCCGGGTGCTGGCTGGGGCTCTGCAGGGCACCTGTGGGCTGGCGTCTCTCGAGGCTGGTTCCAGGTTGTGTCCAGGAGGGTGGGTCCAGAGCTCACTGGCTTTTAGGAGTGAATCTGGTTTCTCCTTCTGGACTTCAGAAGAAAGTCCTGTGGGGAAGAGGAAAGGGTATGGGTGCAGGCCTTGTGGGTACACACTCAGCCCAGGGCAGAGCGTGACAGCAGGGAGCACCCCCTGGGGGCACAATGCCCTGCCCACCTCTGGAGGCCCCTCTTGGTGCAGACCCTGTGCAGCTACACACCAGCCACAGCACATAGGGGTCAGGGAGAAGGCAGAGGGACACCCGGGATGAGCCAGGAGGGGACCAGAAGGCAGAGAAGCTGGAGTCCCTTGCAAAGAGCAGATGACAAGTGACCGGAAACACAGAGCCACTGAGGCCATCCCAGAAGCCACAGCAGAGCAGGCTGACTGTCTTGGGAACATGAGGCCATAATGTTTCGAGAAACTTGAAACAGAAAAGTCAACAAGTCCAGGCTTGGGTCTGCCCCAGATGCTGCCAGCTGTGGGCTTTAGGCCACACCAAACGCCAGCTTCACGGCCCCCTGCCAGCTCTGTCCACGGGCACAGCCCTGTCACAGGGTGGGAAATACATCCCAAAGCTGGGCTCCACAGTGTCTCAGACAGAGTCCGGAGCCAGGGGAGAGAGACGGCACAGAGGACGGATGGTCTGAGCAGGGCTCAGACCACAATAGGTCACAATAGGACAGGAGCAACTCCCATATAGGCCGACCCTGATTCTTTGGACCAGACTAATCGCCTCTTAATTGCCCTGGTTCTTCCAGGCACGGGAGCCCCATGGGGCAGGGGCTCCCAGAGGGTGGTGCTCCCAGGGGCGGGGAAATCCAGGCTGTGCTTCCTCTGGGCTCACCCAGCCCATTATGCCTGGTCTGAGGCACCCTGTTGCCCAGCAGAGCATGGTGCCACTGCTCTATCCAGCTTGTTCAGGTGCTGTGCGGGCCCCACGGCAGGTCCCAAAGGCTGGGGTGAGTCAGGATGCGCAGGTCCCAAGCGTGCTACAAACTGGGCTCTGCTCAGCTCCCCCGAGGGAGGGGGCCTTTGAGTCAGACAGAACTCCAGTGTGGCCAACAGCAGGCTCACGCAGCACTCCAGGGATGGTGCCTCGCGCCCCCCTTCCAGACACCAATCCAAAGAACCTGCCTCCGGCGTGGGCAGCAGACGGCCACTACAGCAGCATGGACACACGGGGCCTGCAGCCCACCTGCCTATTCACCATCGGGGGCTGCCAGGCGCCAGCTGCGGGAGGAACCCGTGTCTATGCAGGGGAGCACGGTCTGCAAGGAGCTTTCGGACTGGCTGGGGCTTTCGGCTGCAAAGGAGGGAAGAGAAGAGCTACGTACGCAGAGCAGAGCGGGAAACACCAAACAGGACTCGGTTATTCCCAGGCAGAGCTCCACCGGACCTCTCCCTTCACTTGGCTCCTGCCTCGGGAACCAGTTGCTACAAGGCCTCAGTTTCTCCAAGACATGCACAGAACTCAGCTTCTGCTGGGCAGGGGGAGCAAGCAGGTGCGGCCACGACAGGCAGGCAGAGGGTGGAGAGGGTGTGGAGGGGTAGGAGGTGACCATGAGGTGAGGATGGATGCCAGACACCACAGAGGCAGAGAGACAGAGAAAGAGAGAGAAAAATGGATGCAGAGGGACAAAGACAGAGAAGCAGGGACTCAGAGCCAGGATAGAGAGAAGCAAGCAAAGGAAAGGGTAAGAGAGAAGGGGGAGAGGCATGAGGGAAGGAGGACGAAGCGGAGAAGGGCAGATGAGAGACAGAGGTTGACAGCAAGGAAGCGGGAAGGGAGGGAGAGCAGGGAGAGACAGAGAGGGAAAGAGAAGGACCCTCACAGATACAGAGACAGGCGTGAAACAGATACAGAGAGAGACAGACACACAGGGAATCGCAGAGGAAGACAGAGACTGGGCCAGGGCTCCCTGGAGAGCCTGCACGATGGGCCAAAGCCTGCGGTCCTGGCTGCCTGGAGACGCAGCAAGAGGGAATGCAGGGGCCGGCCCGGTGGTGCAGCAGTTTAGTTCGCACGTTCTGCTTCTCAGTGGCCCGGGGTTTGCTGGTTTGGATCCCGGGTGCAGGCACGGCACTGCTTGGCAAAAAGCCATGCTGTGGCAGGCATCCCACATATCAAGTAGAGGAAGATGGGCATGGATGTTAGCTTAGGGCCGGTCTTCCTCAGCAAAAAGAGGAAGATTGGCATTAGTCAGCTCAGGGCTAATTTTCCTCAAAAAAAAAAAAAAAAAGAGGGAATGCAGCTGCATATCAGGAAGACCTTCCAGAGCGTAACAGGCAGAAACCTTTAAACTGCTGCTGATGGTGCCGGCATTCTGAATGGGGAACCAAAGCCTGAGGCTTTTGTCCCAATTCCATCATTTACTTGGTCTGAGACTTTGAACCTCTCTGGGCCTCGGTTTTCCACACGGAAAGAAGACTCTGGACAAGACAGTCCTGGAGGCAGCTCTGACAACCTGAGGACAGTGACTTAGTTCTAGGCTCTCTCTAGCCCAGGAGCTTCCTGGGAGCAATTACTACTAGAAGCTGTGTGACTGGGCCACTCCTTCAGGCTGGATGAAGGCTGGGGGTGGGCTGGGAGAAGGGAGCCAAGATTCAGGAGGAGAGGGGGAAAGAGCAGGTAGTGGGCCAGGTGCCCGCATGCACTTACAGCTCATCGTCGTATTCCTTGGGGGGACAGACAGCAACCACCAGGTCAATCCAGTCCTGTGGGAAGAAGCCGTGTGACTCTGGGGCATGCTCAGGGGTCCCCCCTAACACTCCATTCCCACTCCTGGGCCCCTCAGCCCAGGATCAGCCCGCTGGGGCCTTTTTCCCGTGGGGAGGCAGGCTCAGGTGGGGCTGGAGGTCTGCCTCATAGGGACGGGCCTCACTGGGGAGTCCCATGGGCTGGGAAAGCTTCCAGTCTCTGAGGCTTCAGAACCATCGAGGCCTGGGTTCCCAGGCCCTTGAATGACACTAAGGTCCCAAATGCTGGTCTGTGGACCAGGGCCAGGCAGCAACCTCAGAATCACTTGGGGAATTTCTTAAAACTCTAGACTCATGGACTTGGCCCCTGAAAATGTAGGGTAGGTCCTGGGAAAGAGTATTTTTAACAAGCTCCCTAGGTCATTCTGATGCACAGCCAATTGGGGAACTTGGGCCTAGCTTTTTGATCCTAACACTTGCATGCTGTCAAGGGCATCACTGCCATCTTGGCTCACTCATCGTTGCCCATCGTTGGCTTGGGTGTATCCAATAAAAAGTATAGGAACTATCAGTGGACCCTCTACCATGCCATAGCTCCTAATACTGGACTGAAATCTCTTCCCAGGACCTCCCACCATCCAATCCAGTTCTGCCCTCAAGAATCACAGAGAACACTTCTGCTCCCTCTACCCTAATGCAGCCCTGCAGATAATCAAAGATAGTCATTGTGTTACCGGTGAGTCTTCTCTTCTCCATATCCCTTCATGTGAGTCCCAGGCCCATCTGGTCAGCTTCCTCGGCACTGAACTTAATACCTCAGGCTTGGCTGCCTGCATACAGTTGCACAAGTTGTGCATTGCACAACATGAGTGGGCACCATTCACATTGTAGTCTGTAGGAGGGCACCACCTCGGATTGTGCAGTGCACAGCCTGGGAGATCTTATGTGGTGGCCCTGACCCAGGTGGGCATTTAATGAGCACAGGGCAGACTACCACCAGCCCCTCCTCCTTTCTGGGCCCTCTACTTCTGTTAATGCTTTCTAGTGGCCTCAAGCACTCTCTTGATTCCTGTTCAGAGTGCACTTAGAAAAGACCTTAAGTCTTTCTCTTGGGTGGGTTGCCACACCTGGTCTTCTGCAGTCTGGATTTGTGCCACTTGCTTTTTGGATTCAAGATCAGGGACTGCCATTTCTTTTTCTGAAGCCCATCTTGTCAGATTGAGACTATTGTCTGGATGGGGTATGTGGGTGTCACCCAAGAGTTGCCTGGACCCCAGACCCCCGCCCTGGGCTGGAGCACCCTGGCTGCAGGGCCAGGGGTAGGCAAGGAAGGGAGGCAGGGAGGGTTCACGCTCACCCCCTGACTCCAGGCCTTCTGCAGGGCGGCCTCGGCCTCGGCCAGGGTGTAGTCCGTCGCGATCTTGCCATTGATTGCCATGACCTCGTCCCCTTTCACAATGCCACCTGCGGGAAGACGAAATTGAATGACCAACTGGGCTGTAAGCGACACATGCCTGGCCCAGGGCCTGGCAGAGAGAGAGGGTCACTGCAGGGCCCCAGAAGGAGGCTGCTCCTGGATTCTGGGCTCACAAGGGCTCAGAAAGCACGAGGGGAAACGATCCACCAGGTTACTGAGAGGGCACCTCCTTCCCACCCATCCGTCTGCCCATACCCGGTCCAGCAGAATCGGGGCAGCAGGGCTGAAGCTCTGCTGCCCCAGCTCTCGGATGGGCCTCTGCTATTGCAGACGGACGCAGAGGAGCATTTCCAGTGAAGTTATCAGGAACACGAGCCAGTCCTGCGAGCTGTCCCTCCCTGTGCTCCAGCCCTGCTGGTCTGGCTCAGGTCCCTGAGCAGGCTGAGCTCTGTCCTGCCTCAGAGCCTTCACATGCTATTCCACCTGGAACACTTGTCCTTGCTCTCTTTCTTCTCTTCTTCCAGGTCTGAGCTGAAATGTCTCCTCCTCAGAGGGGTCTTCTCTGACCCTCACTCGCTCTAAGGTAGGTCTTTCCTTTTAGTCTCTCACAGCATCCGGGTCTTTTCCTGCATAGCATTTCTCACAAGTTGTAATCATCTATCTACTTGTTGACTGATGGCCTCTCCCACCAGGCTGTCAGCTCCACAAGGCAGGAATTCTCTTTTGGGTTCACCACTGTATCCCCAGAACCTGGCACAGAATAGGAATTCAACTGGATATTTCTTGAATAAGTGAACGATGTTGAAGGTGTTCCTGGATAAGATGACCTGTGATCTGATAAATTTGGGAAAAGCTGAGTTATAAGCTAAACACTCACTGCAGGACTTGTCAGAACCTTGAACATGCTAATATGTATGTGGCTCTCCAAGAAGTGGATAGACTGTGCATGGTTTCCCACAAATCTTCAACCTCAGAACCTTTTTCTTGAGGAATTTCTGCAGTGCTGGTGTCCACAGAACAATCACCCAGAAGCCTTGTGGGCATGAAGGCCGGTAGGAATGCAGTGTGTGTTACTGAAGATGGTGGCCCGGCGGCTTGAAACACGTGTGCTCCTGCGAAACGTTCACCAGCTGCTTGTGTGTCCAAAGCGGTGTGGGAGCAAGCTGTAGAGAGCAGTTTCCTCTGGACAGTGGGCCTGCGCACGGGTGACTTTCACGGTTTCATTTTGCACAAACCCAAGATGGAGCGTCAGAGGCAATAAGGCAGTGGTCGGGCTGGGGCTTTGTAAGGGGGGAGGGCCCAGGAAAAGTCAGCCTCCCATCCTGGTCCTCTTTCCCTGCTAGACACGCAGACAGGTGGCCTCCCCGGGCCAAGCAGTGGCCTGTCCTTCAACAGGCCCAGAAACAGGACGGGGGGGGGGGTGTGGGGCCAGGGTGGGGGGCAGTGTGGGCCACGGCAGCTGCTGAGCTGAGCAGGCCCCCTCCTCTAGCTGAAATGAGGGCTCAGAGTATGGCAGGGAGGGGCCTGAGGCCCCCGAGGCCGTGGGTGGCAGGGCGGGACTTGCTGTAGTAACCCCCAGAAGCCTGGCTGCCAGTGACCCGGTGACATGCTCGTCACTCCATCTCCTGCCCAGAAGGGATCTGAGCACGGGTTTCCCTGCTCTGGCCTGGAAAGGTGAGGGGCCAGGGGCTCCTCCTTTGAGGATGCCAGTTCCCTCACAGAAGTCTCGGGAGTATGAGAAGCCTCCTGGACTTGGAAGAAGAAATCCCTTATGGTGGCATTTCAGACACTGTCTGATGGCAGAGGGGTTGATACTTTGAGGCAAGAGTCTGTGCCTGGGGTCGGCGCAGCTTCACTCCTCAGCAGAGCGTGTGTCTGTTGATTCGGGGATCAAAGCAAAGCAAGATCGTGCCGCAAGAGAGACCCGGGATGGGGGCCCCGCCGCTCCGGGAGGGGACGAGGCAGAGGCCATACTCATGCTGGGCAGTAAAGCAAAATGACCCAGCTGCTTGGGTTCAGGTCCCACCTCCACCGCTTACTGGCCGTGGGTCCTTGAACAAGCACTTTAACCGCCCCGTGCCTCAGTTTCCTAAGCTGTAAATGAGAATAATAAGAGTACCTACTTTTGTTGTAGGATTAAATGAGTTGATACACATGAACTACTCAGACACAGGATGACGCGCCAGTACTTAGAACAGCACCCGGCATGTGGTTCACTCCTGACACACGTTGGCTCTCATCCTTATTAAAAGGATGGGGAAGGTTTTGATGGTTTGTCCCCTGCTTTTACGTGCGCTGTCCCTCCTTCCTGGAAAGCTCCTTCCCAGCTTCGCAAGGCTCACCTCAGGCATCAACCTTCCAGGGACCCCTCCCGGCAGCCCCCTTTCCCTCGCTGGGTAAAGGGCCCCTCCGGGTTCCCATAGGTTCCCTCTACCCCCTTAGTCCTCTGTCAGCCCTTAGACCGCATTGTTACCCTCAGTTGCTGGCAGTTCTGAGCATATTTCGTCACAGGACAAGGAGCCCCTGGAGGGCAGGGTGGTATCTGGTTGGCTGCGTACCCACAGGTCCTGGCACCATCCTATGCCCACGGGCAAAGTGTGGGATGAGTGCATGAATGGACGGATCCAGGTGGGGGGCATTCTTGAGCAACTGTTGACCTGCTCCAAGCGGCAGCTGTTGGCTTTCCCGGAGAGTCCTGTATAACCGTCACACCATCCCCAAACTCACCGTGCCGCTCAGCAGCTCCCCCGTCATACACAGCCGAGACGACCACCTTGCCGATCGGGGAGTCCACACCACCTTCCAGGGCCAGGTCTAAGGATCCTTCCTGGTGAGAGGAAAACAGGCCTTAGGGAGCCAAGCAGACAGAAACCTGTGGGCACCTGGAAGCCAGGAGCCTCTCAACAGGGCCACCGAGAGGGCAGGAGAAGCCATGGGGCCAATGGCAGGGCCCCAAGGGAGAAAATGAGGCACGGACGCCAAGTGGGGCCTGGGCGTGCAGTCCTAGCACAGGAGGGGGCATCCTCAGTGGGAGAGAGCAGAATAGTCAGGATCTGAGAGGTCACCCAGGAGTCATCTTGAGAGCAGGAGAAGCAGGGGACCAAGAGGGGAGGGGGCAGGGCAGAGAAGAGGGTGGCCCCCCTTCCTCCACGTGCCCAGGTACCTTCTTAATGCGCAGGAGCCGGACATCCTTCCCTGTGATCTGCTGGGGGGTGAACTGGAGGGAAAAGACAGGGGGAGCTGTGAGGCTGTCTGAAGGATGGGGGGGGGGCAGGTGCCTGTGGGACACTGGCCCCACAGAAGACATGGACAAGGGGACCTCTCCCAGCCCCACGCCTAATGGTCTTCAACTGGGGGTCCCAAGCCCCATGGGGGACACATGGACACACACACACAGAGGTGGCCACACACATCCCAGGTCTGTTCTTCCTGGGGATATTGTGAGACTGGGTGAGAGCGTGTCTTGTAAACACACAGCACGGTGCCTGGCACCTAGTTGGCGCTCAGTGAGCCCTACCGTTGTAATGAACCACACACACACACACACTAGCCGTTTAGCTCATACTGGAATGCACTGGAATCCCGTTTGAAAGGAGCCTTCACAGGACAGAGCAATTGGGTCTCCGTGGGGCTCCTCCCATGCCCCCCTCATCCCAGGACCCGCAGGACCCAGAATGCACCACCAAAAACGCTGTAATCCCCCACCCCATTCCTGGGGTTCCTCCCTGGGGGAGGGGTTCTCTCTCACCATGGAGTAGGGATCGAAGCCTTCCTCATATTTCCGGAAATCCTGGAAGCAAAGGCAGGGTTTTAGGGCCGCAGAGCAGAGGCCCCTGAGGGTCACTCAGGAAACAAGCTTAGGGCAGAGTAAGACAACGGTGAATGGGTCGGAGGTAGGGGAGGGAGTCGGGGGCCAGGTGTGGCCTCAAGGGGGATGCAGGGAGGAGGCCAGCAGCCCCACCAGCCAGAGCACCCTACCCTGCGGAAGCAGGAAGCTACTGAAGCGTTTGCAGGACCCTGGCCCCAGACCCCACACTGTTCCAGTGGGGTGGGCATGTGGCTGGCAGGGGCACCCGCTGACATCTAGGTGGTCCGGGCGGGCAGCGTGGGCATTGCTGCAGTCTCCTCTGCCCACAGCCTCAGGTCTTTTAGGCCCTCCCTCAGCTCCCATGCAGGCTGGGTCCAGGCCCTAGGGCGTGAAGCCCA
This sequence comes from Equus asinus, assembly GCF_041296235.1. NCBI lineage: Eukaryota > Metazoa > Chordata > Mammalia > Perissodactyla > Equidae > Equus > Equus asinus. The sequence goes on from NC_091809.1 coordinate 100,497,796, forward strand.
GCTTCTCTCCATCCAGTGCTCTGACCCCAAAGAAGGACCAAGACTGCTAGAGGCTGCTCTCCCTGGGGAAATCAGCCACAAAATGTCAGTGGGAGGCAGGCAAAGGGACATTAGGCATCAAAAGGAAAGTAGGGGGCGGTCTGTGCTTGCCCGGTGCCTGGCACTGTTAATGTAACGCTTATCTAGAAGGCAAGAGGCCTCCTGAGAGCCTTAGCCGGGGGAGGAGGAGGGACGACACGCAGCTCGGGGGACGTGGCTCTGTGGGGCCTGTGGGAAGAGTATCCCGAAGACACAGAAACAGGGTGGGGAGAAGGGAGAAGGGGGCAGAGCCAGAACACACCGCCTTCCCAGGGGTCACACACAGAGCGCGGGAGCCTAGTCCACAGACTGAGGGGCCAGGCGTGCCAAGCCCGAGGGCAGCAAAGCCTCGGTTAGTCCCCGTGGGGAGGTGGGAGTGAAGGAGAGGCCCTGTGGCAGGGGCCCACACAGGCCTTGCTGGACCGAGTGGAGCCACCCCAAGCACATAGTTCCCTAGACCACACCAAGTGTCCCCTGGGGCCTGTGGTCAGCACCATGGGGAGGCCACAGCCCCCTTAATGCTCAGCTTCAGCAACCAAGCTCTGGGTACAAGATGAGGCCAAATATCAGCAGATGGATCCCTGGGCACCTGCCTGCCCTCCCTCCCCACTGGTCTTCATCACCCAGGCTCAACCCCAAAGGGCCCGGCCCAGCTCTGAGGCCACCCCCAGCTCAGTCTGCGAGTGTCAGGGCAGCAGGCAGAGGAAGGGATGCAGCAAATCCAGGGGTCAGAGGGGCTATTAGGCGGGATTTGGGGTCAACTCTCTTTCCAGGAGAGGGCCCTGTCTACCCTCAGCTGTTTCTTCTGGAAACTGGGCAGTGTGGGCTATGGGCCTCCTTCTCTCCCTCCCCCTGAGAATCTGCTCCCAGGGATGGGCCAGATCTTGCGTGAATTTAGATCAGAGACCTATAAGCCACTACAGCTGGTCAGCCCTTGAAGAGGGAGCCCAACCCTTCATCCAACAGATGGAGAAACTGAGGCCCAGAGAGGTGACATTCATGCCCAAGGTCACCCAGTCAGTGGGCAGTAGAGCGAGGGTTTGACTTCCCTGGACTCCTCACCTTCCTGCCTCTCTGCCTCGAGACCTGCTGGCGTCCTAAACAACAAGGCCTTACATGTCCATTTCATAATCACTGGGCTCTGGGAGGCAGGGAGGCGGAGCATTTAGGAGCCCGACCTCCTGGACTCAAACCCAGGGTCTGACCCTAGCTGAGCCATCATGGGCACGTCTCCCAATCTCTCTGCTGTGGTCTCTCATCTACAAAATGGGGATGATACAGCACCTACCCACTAGGGTTGTTGTAAAGAGTAAATGAGTTAATGAAGTATTTAGAAACAGTGCTCAGCACAGCACACCTTCTAAGTGTTAGCTGTCGCCTGTCACTGCCCCGTCATGTCTCACTGTAGAGCTGGCACCTCTTTGCTCCCTGCCTGTAGCCAAAGCAGCCTGTGGTTGGGGGGTGGGTTATTCGTGAGGAGGCTGGCTGCAAGATCTCCATCTTGGGGTCTCTTTCATCAATGGTGAGACACCCAATCCCACGGCTGGCTCTGGGATGTAAGCCCTAGGAGGTAGGGGGGACAAGCGGCTGCCTGCCTGATGCTACTCATGGACCAGCAAGGACTTCTGCAGCCCTGTGCCCAAGAGCACCCCAGGCAGATGGAGGATCCGGGCCCCCACTTCCTTCCTGATCCTGGTTCAGTGCCAGGTGGGGTCTGGTGAAGCTGTGATCTGCCTGAGGGGACAAGACGGGGGAACACCTCAGGCAGCCTCTTCATCTTTCCTAGGGCTGAGCAAACGCCCAGCTTGGCCTCTGGGACCCCCGAAGATTCCCTCTGCCTGCTCCTCTGTGAACAAACAGCAGCAAAAGAGCAAGTCCCCGGGGATCCTGCTGCTTTCTCAGCTGGGTCATGGGGGTCTAAGAAGCCCAGAGTCCCCACCTGATATGAGACCCTTCCCAACCCCTGGCCATGGGCAACGAGGACACAGCTCTGGCCTGAGGCTCCTGGAAGACGGCACCTCGGGCCGCCTCAGAGCCGACCCGGCATTCCCAGAGAGAGAAGTCAGGGTGGGAGGGATGCGGGTGGTGGGGAGGGCCACAGACACACAGAAGGCATCGTTTTACTTGTCTGAATGCTGTCTGATAAACCACCATCCTCTTCAACATCTCCTGTGGCTGCCAGAAAAAAGACAGTTCCACACTGGACATTACCAACGGGTCTCGTCTGCCCCCTGGTGCCAGAGCCTGGGCCTGCCAGCCCGGGCTGCCCTGCCAACATCCCTCCCCAGACAGCCACAGCCTGATTTATGTGAGGGGTCTGCTCCATGTCCCCAGACGCAGCAGCTACCCAGTTCCAGTCAGGCAGACACCACCCCCTGTCATCGTCCAGAGAACACGACGCGGCTGCATCAGCAGGCTGTCACAGGAGCACGAACTCGGCTCTTTGGGGAGCTGCCAGGACAGCTAAGGCTCAAAATAAGTATCTGAGCTGTTGCACCCTGACATTTGGATAGGGTTTCCTTGAAGGAGGCATAAAAATTCTCACATGACTCCTCCCACTGTGGGGGGCAGTCGGGGGCCTGTACCCCTGGAGTGGGATGCACATGAGTCCCAGCTCGCTGAGCCAAAGGAGCCTGGGGGTGGGCGGACCCTCCCCTCTCCCCCAGGACCACACCTCACACTCCTGGTCCCAGCGAGGAGTGAGAAGTGAACCGGAGAAAGGGAGTGGATCTGCTCTGGCCAGTCCCTCATCGAGGCGGTTCCATGCCACCAGACCTTAGGGGCGGAGGCCAGGGTAAGTGGAGTCAGTGTAGGCTTTGGCAATCTGACAAGGCAGGTAGGAGCTTGGGCTCTGGAGTCAGAAAGACGCTGCCTTGGGTAACTGACTTAACCTTATTGAGCCTCAGTTTCCTCAAGTGGCAAACAGGGAGAACAACAGGAACCCTCTCACTGGACTGTTGGGAGGATTCAGTGAGACCATGCAGAGATGCTTACAGCCACGTAGATTCATTTCTTGGCCAATGAGGAGGGTAGGAGATGGCCCCTGATGTGAGTTTGTGGCCCACCTCACTCTCGCTCCAGCAGAACCCAAGGGAGACAAGCCCTGTCTGCTCCTCAGGAGACGCCCCAGGCAGGACCCCAGGGCTTACCAGGACCTCGGACTTCACAGCTGGCCTGTAGATGAAGTTGGACTCCTGGTGGACCATGACTGGTTTGGAGATGGTGGACACGCCAGGGCCTCTTGGAGGCTGCGGGCTTGGGCAAAATGTCTACAGGGGTTAGTTTAAGAGAGACCCATGTGAGGTCGTGGTGGGGGTGGCCTGGGCCAACCATGGCACTTCAAATCACATGCAAATACCATGCACATGCTGAACCAGCCTGGTGTGGGCATCCCACCGGAAGTCCTAGGGGTGTGACCTTCAGCAGAGAGACGAGAAGTCCATTGGCCACAGTATGCTCTGAGGCCACACAAACTACTGGGTGGCTCTAAGGAACCAGGCACTTGAGCCAGAGCCCAGTGCTGGGGGCCCCAGCAGCCACTGTCACTCAGAGGACATACTTTCAAGACTCGCTCCCAGCGGCCTTGAGTGTCATCCAGCCTTCTCTCTCCCTAAGGGCTCTCTCTTCTGGCCACAGTTCTAGTCCTGGACTACACTCGAAGCATCTGCTGTTCCTGGCGGGTGGGCACAGAGTCTCTGGAGGCTGGGGGTGAGGACCAGTGAGAGCAGCATCCAGAGGAGCTCATGCAACCTGTCTGCTTTGCTCTAACCCACCTCAGCATCTAGGGCAAAACAAACTGGATCAGGTCACAACCCTGCCCCCAACCTTTGATGGGTCCCCACTGACTCCTGAGCTCCTTGGCTTGACCTCCAGTGTCCTTCATGAGCTTCTCTACCTTCCTTTGCAGCATCATCCCTCACTCCTCACCCTCCTCGCACCACCTAACTTTAGGCTCCCAAATGCCAGGTTTCTGCCTCAGGGCCTTTGCATATGCCATCCCGCTTGCTTTACCTGCCCCAGTCTTAGCTTGGGTATCATTGCCTCCTTCAGGAAGCACTCCTTGAGCTTTCCTCTGCACCACCACCCCTCATCGCAGCACTGTGGTTCTCCATCTCCCCTGCAAGTGTGGTAGTTTCTGCTTACCTGTGACTGACTTCCCGCCGGGCTGTCTCGGGCAGGGCCTGGACTGCCTATGCTGGGGTGGTTCTCCAGGGCCCAGCATAGTCTGGCATATACTGGGTGCTCACTAAACGTGCTGCATGAATAAATGAATGACTCAATAGTATGGTGGGCCCAGGGGACAGTGCCTGGGGGTAGATATGGCCCTGAAACCCTTCCTCAGGCAGGTGCTGGTGTGGCTGGCGCACATGCCAAGCTGACACAGGTGTTTCCGCCACCTGAGGCCTGCTGGTGGCTGGGCTGGCTGTGCAGGTGTGTGATCACCCACACTTTCTGCTGTAGCATTGAGGACAATTTGCCAGGAGAATGGGGGGGGGGGCTGGGCAGGTGGTGCCAGGGCCAAGCGCTGACCCAGGCAGGATGCAGCTAACCAAACGGCAGCCCCCCTGGCCTTCATGTCAGGGACAACCCTGGCTTTGATGTCACTTAAGCACTTATGGTCCAGTTGTTCAGAGGCTCATGGTGTCGGGGGAGCTGTTAATGTTCCCTGTTCTCTGATCGGGAACTTACAGTGGGAACTTTGTGATTCCTGGAGGAATCCGAGAAAGCTGGACCCTGTTTTGAATCTTGACCCTGACTCAAAAGTTTGCAGAGTTTGCCTCCAATCTCTTGTGGGCAGCTTCATCCAAATTTTCTCGTACCCTGATCTGTCACTGATCATAGTTAATGTCTACTGAGCACCAACTCTGTGCCTGACACTCTCCAAAGTGTTAACTTAGAATGATTTCATGTATTAACTCACTTGACCCTTATAATACGTGGGTGCCATTAGCACTCGCATCCACCCAGGCTCAGAGAGATGAAGTAACTCGTGCTCTAAATCATCCAGCCAGTGGCCAAGCCAGGATTCACACTCAGGCGGTTCCTCCTTGCCATCTTTATGTTCCCTGCACCTGCAGTGCCCTCCCTCTCATCCTCCATGTATCACCATCCCTCAAGGCTCAGCTCACAAGCCCTTTACTCTACAGAGGTGCCTTCAACCTCCCGTTGGTATGAAGCCCTCCCACAGCACCTGGCCAGTGCCAATTTCACAGCTGAATCCTGCCTGGTCAGCTGCTCATCCTTCCAATGCAAAGTCCTAGAGAGCACAGGTGTGCCACTCTCCTCTGTGACCCTTCAGCCCTGCTCCCCTCCCCCCTTACACAGAGAGGCATGAAGCAGGTGCCCAGTCAATCAATGATTGCTGAATCAAATTTGTTGAGGAAAAGCGGCCGCCCATCTTGGTGGGGGCCACTCACAAGAAGGATGTGCCAGGCTAACTCAGCCCCCTGTGAACCGGCTCCTGGCTGAGCTCTGGGGCAAGACATCCCTGGAACAGGCAGACTTCTCTCTGTCGGCTGCAGGGCTAGGATTCCACCGGAGGTCCAGAGGAAGGCCCTCTGAGAATCCCCAGCCAGGAGCTGCAGCCTTGGCAACTGGCACTTTCTTCACTCCCACCTTTCTTCCCTGAGCTCTCTTGAAGGCTCTGAGATGCTTATGCTGCCCTTCATGCAGGAACTCAAATCCATGCAGGGAAGGTTAGTGAAAACCACTGATCAGGTACAGACTGCCCTCCCCCAGCCCCTACGCAGCTGACATGAGCTGCTTTAGCTCTGGCTCAAGCCTGGCCCCAGGGCTACTGACACAAAGGAATATTTTGTTTTTCCCTCCATGAGATCAAAGCTCTCTGTCTTCCCTGGGGATTGCCTTTTCCAAAATAGTCTTTGGATTAAGAACAATTAACAGGAAATATGTCTTTTTGGGAAAGATCACTCTTCTGCCTCCTGACATCCAAGAAAAAGATCCCTAGTCTTTTAACTAGGGATAATTTGGAGATTTCTAGGAACTCTCCATCTTCATTTTTTCTGTAGCTGGAAGTTGGCCAGAAATTTCTGAGTATCATACTTCAAGCCAGTGTGGTTGGCTAGTGCCATAGAAAATGGCACTGCAATGTCCTAATACTGCATTGGACAGTGTTGTCACCTCATTTACAGAGCCTAATAGTGCTCCACTGCACCCCCCCTTCCCTCCATTAAACCAGGGATTTATTTCCCATAATCAAAGCTTTCTGGGCTAATATCAAGAAATTACTGGCTGTGACTCAGAGCTCTGACTATTCACTAACATAGGCTTGCAAGTACTGCATTGAATGTTACCAGCCCATACTAGGCAAGAGGAGCAGAGAGAGTGATGAACATGGATGCACTGTTGCTCATCCACCCCAAGTGTCACAGGCAACTCACCATACAATACAGAACTTCAAAATCAGCAGAGACCACCCACATGCTGGATGACCAAAACAGGCAGGCTGGGGAGCTCATTCCTAGAAAGCGGAGTGGGGTGATGTTTCCTCCCATCTCTGCCCATAGGAGCAGAGGAGCACACGGGAAACAGCAGCCTTGCCCACTCTTCCCGCTTCCCAACATAGCATGCAGCACAGGGGTAGTACCTTTGGGGGGAGTGGGAAGCTCCGTTCAGGGACGGGGGAGTTGGCTGGCTTCCCACCATGGTTCTTTGCCTCCCGGTCCTCTGTTAGGTTGCCTGGATCCCCAGCGCGGAAGGGGTGGTTGCCCAGTGCCTCTTCCAGTGCCGAGGGCAGCGGGCGGGTAGGAGTGAGGTCTTGGGTGGGAATAGATGGAGGGGGAGGGATGGGAATGGGGGGTGGAGTGCGCTGGACCCAGGGCGAGGACGAGGTGCTCACGCGGCCTGATGAGGGGAGGACAGGGGGCGCCGAGACCTTGGGGGGAGGGTTGGAGGGCGGAGGGTGGGGCATCACAGGCAAGGCACAAGGCGTCTTGGGGGGATAGTAGAACATGTCCAAAGGGATGTCATCCAGGTCAGTGGTGTGGAGGTGCAGCCCGCCTGCGAATCGTCTCAGGGGTGGGGCCAGGGGAGACACAGACGGCGGGGGAGGCGGGGGCCCTGTGGTCATCTGGGGGGTAGCAAGGAAGTGCTGTAATTGTCAGACAGGGCTCCACTTCACAAAGCATCAAGTACAATGCTCTTATCTGTTTCTCTGGCTGCTGGAGAACGACCACCCTCAAACCAGAACCACGGGGGAGTCGCTTCTCTGTCACCTGGGTGCCCAGTTAGGCGCATACCAGACGGGCAGTAGGGAGGCCCAAATGCAGGAGAGTCCCAAGTAACGCCAGATGTGGGTGATAAGTAAGGTGACCATATAATTTATCATCTAAACTGGACCACACTTGACAGTGAAAGGGGCACTCAGTAATTAGACCAGGACAACAGGCCTAACAGGGACCATCTCAGATGAGCTGGGACTCAGTGGTCACTGGAGATAAGCAGGTACACAGACACGTCCCCCTCCTCACAAGAGGAAGGAAGAGTGGGCTGGTGAGGGGGCCCCTGGACATCGTGCCTCCCGCTGTCGCCGGGGCGGTCGTTCTGAAGGCAGCAGGGGTCTTTGTGGAAAGAAGGCCTCCGTTACCTCTGAAATCTCATTATCGGCAGAGGAAATCTGCTCGAGGCGCGTCTGACAAAGCCTTTCCACCCAATACTGAATCTTTTCCGATTCCTCCAGGTCTTCCCGCTCTGTCTCGGACACCTGAGACCCAAGGCCGGCGCGAAAAGGAGAGGACAAAGGGGACACCAGAGTCACACGTGGGTGGCACACTTGAGTCAGCGGCACAGAAACACTTCTTAAAAACCTAGAGTAGTGTGGGGTATGTCAGCTTTCTAGAAAAAGACCCAGCTTGCTCCTCCTGGCCCCAGAGGAGGCAGAAACTAGGGGGAGAGGGTGTTGGGGCGTCAGGCACAATCAGAGAAAGGGCTCAGGCATTGCGTGGGGTTCACTGGCCCCCAAGACCCTGCAAACGCTGAGGCTCTTAAGATTCTCCAAGAATGGTCCTTTCATAGGCTCCCGGCACATTCCAAGATTTTAACTTTACTCTTTTTTTTTTCCCCACTCAAGGTTGCCTTGTCCTCAGAAACACAATTTGATTTTATTTTTAATTTTGTAGCTAATTTGTTCCTAATGCCAGACCTGGCACACTTCACATTTTCCAGGACTACTCTGGTTTTGTAATCTAATCAGCCTGGCATTCTGATTCATGGAAACATTAAAGAGAAACAGAACCAATAATACCCCAACAGCTGGGGAGTTAAGGTCATCTGCCTCACCTAGGAAATGGGAATTACTCATGTGGGAAGACTGCTTCTGGCATGTCTTCAAGGGGACAGCCTTAGATACACTCCTGGGTTGAAGAGGTCTAGCCTCAGACACACTGCCTGCACAAAGGGGTTAGCCTCAGACCCAGACCCTCAGATCTGAGACAGGTTGGGGAAACCTGCTCTTGGACTCATATCCCGGGTAGGGGGCCAAATTGACTCAGACTTCATGACAGGTGGATGGATGGCTAACTGCAAATCTACAGTCTAGGCAGAGGGGTTAGCCTCAGACGCACACCCTGAGGAGGGAGACAGGTCTCACAACCACACCTCGGGTGGAGAGGCATAGCCTTGGACTCATATTCTGGTGAGGTGGGGGTGGAGGGGACAGACTCAAACCTCTCGCCAGGCATGTGGAGGGCTAACCTAAGTCCTACAGTCTGGGCAGGCAGGCTAGCCTCAGACCCACACCTGAGCAAGGAGGCTAGACTCAATCCCAAACAAACATACACCTAAGCCAGAAGCTAGTCTCAGCCGACCCTGGGCGGGGGGGATATCTCTCTCTCCAGGAGGGGTGCAGGGCTCACTCCCTCCTTGGACTCCATTTGGGGAGAACAGCTCCAGCTGGTTCCCTGGGAGTTTGGTGGGGAACAAACAAACAGCACCCCAGGGATCCCCACCTGGCCTGTGAGCGGGACACCCACCTCCTGGGCCAGCCGGTTGATCTTCAGTTGCTTTTCCTTTTCCAGCATTTCCTCTTTCTCTTTGTAAAGCTTTTGCTCAAATTCCAGTTCCTTCTTATTCTTTCTCAACTCCTGCAGGCTGTCATACTTGGCTTTCTTCTTATCCTTCCCTTTCTGAGCAGATGTGGCATTATTTACATGACAAGGGTTACAAGGTAGTGTTGACACTGGCACAGCACAGCAAACAGGGCATTCAGCCCTCAGACAACAGCAGGCAACCAGCCTATGGTGAGCTCCTCCCCCAGCTCTGCCCCTCTGCGCTGGGCATCAGACCTCAGGTTTAGGACAGGCAGGTCACTGCTACCCACTGCAGAGTGGGAGACATTTTCCTTTTGCCAGTCATAAAAACTGGCTTACTAGTTCACTAACTAGCTGTGTGACCTTGGCTAAGTTCCTTAACCTCTCTGGTCTTGATTCACCTCATCTCCAAAATGGGGAAAATAACTGCCCCACAGGCTTGCCATCCAGAGCCAGTGAAATAATATCTATGAAAAAGCTCTGTGAGCTTCCAAGTGCTGTATAAACAAAAGGCATTGTATTAATGTCCAAGTATCTGGGCACATGCCTTCTCCATCATCTGAATGGAAAGGTGTCTCATGTTCAGATGCCACAGATGCATCCTGGGAGATTCTACAGAAAATCTGGGAGAGCTGGCAAGCCCCATGCAGAGACCCTCTGTCCTGACCGCATCAGCTTCAGACTTGGGAGTCCAGAGCCAGGGACATCAGATTTGTCCTGATGCTTAAGCTCCAGACCATTTCATCCCGGAGAGTCCAAATCCATGCTCCCTCTGCACCAGGCCCCTGAACTGAGGATTGGCCAGAACCTAGGGGACTGGGAGCTGGGGGTAGGGGAGAGAACAGCTCACTGCTCTTCCTGCTGTCAGTGTTGGAGAGGATTTGGGAGGGAGACGCAGGGCACACAGACTCCTGGTTCTTCCTGTTGGATTTGGACCTGCAAAGCCTGCTTCCCTGCCTGCTTCTCCAGTGCGGTTGCAGGGAAGCCAAGGAGTAAGGAAGGAAGAGGATAAACATCTATGGACCGCCTATGTGCCAAGGGACTGACTGATTATCCCACAGTAGGCCTCATCCGCTTTCCCCCGATGGAGGAGCCCAGGCACAGAGACGTGAAGTCCCTTGCCTGACGTCAAACATCCAGTAAGTGGTGGTGCCAGGATTTGGACCTGAGTCTTCCAGGTCCCACAAATTATCTACTGTGCCCTGATGAGCTGGGGGCACTGGGAGAACTGCAGGAGGGAGTGTGAGCCCCCGTCACACACAGTATGGAGGACAGAGCACTCAGGAGAGGGGACAGCAGACAGTCAACACTCTGGGAAATTCTGGGGGCAGAGGGAAACCCGCGTGTTCACTGAGCTCACCCCCGCTCCCAGCAAGCTTCCTGGGGCCTGCTCTCAGAATTCTGGAATCACCCCAGCATCCAAGGCCAGGAACGAGCAATTGAATTTCCCAGCAATGGACACACAATGTCGTCCACAGCTGGAGGGACTTGCGGGGTCATTTTGGACCTATGACCGAGTCACATCCCTGCCTCTATACACAAGTAATGTGCTTTGTAGATGGCCCCTCATTTCGGGGATAGGGACCCACCCCAGAGCAGTCTCTGAGCCACATATGAAAATGGTTCTTGTTGCTTTAGAGTCCTGCCTGCTTCCTTGCGTGCCCTGTTCACTAGACTCTTGGCTCAGTTGATAGATGAATCCTTGCCATCATGTTATAGATTTAGACAGCAATTCCCCAAGAGGAGTTGGAAACATTCTGCTTAATGTCAGCTTGCTAGAGTAAGGCCATGGCCTCCCACAGGGACCACCATGATAGGAATGGCCCTTCTGTTGGCTTAAAATACCCAGCAGTGCTACGATTTGAGAGCTAGGGTTCCTGGGTGGGACAGGCAGATGGGACTGCTTCTGTCCCCTCTCCAAACAAGTAGCACCTGCTTTCCAGTGCAGAAGGGCTAGCTACCCATCGCATTGCCTGCTGACCTTGGACTAGCCTCCTCCCTACGGGTTACACAGCTGTGTATGGATCTGCCTCCCCTGCCAGAGGTGGGCTCCTAAGTAGGCTGGTCTGCTTGATTTACTCAAGCAGTCCCGGTGAAAAGGCTTAGTCAGAACCAGGAATCCTTCAGGCCCTGAAGACTTTGTGGGGCTACATGCCTGAGCCCCCAAGGAACTCACTGCCAGGTTAGGAGTAGAAGACACTGAGTGGTTATCTTTTCAAACAAGGGGAATTCTGTGCATTGGCGATCATGGCCATAGGGAGCCACTTGTAGGACCTGGACTTGGTGCTCCAGCTGCTGCGAGACAAAGCATCTCACACAGTTCTGGGAAAAAAGACAACAGAGTTTCAGAGCCAGCACGAGAGACATGATTCTGTTGTCCTTCAGGTGTCAGTTAAATTTATGGCAAATATTTCTTCTGGTCCCGACTGAGAGGAGAGGCAGAGGGTGTGGATATGCTCTCGCTTCTACCTAAATGCAATTTTTCTCTCAATAAGAAATGAAATGAATACCAAAATACCAGCTATATGTGGAATGAGTGAACTAATGAATGGGGGGAACAGGGCTCCGTCTTGACCAACAGCGATTTTCAAGTGACACGACTTCCGATGGGAGGCAAGTGTGTGCAGGAGATGCTTGTTTTCTTACATTTACCCGGTTATTGGTGGCTGGAAACCAGTTTACCAGCCTGTCTCCTTTTATTATTTTTTCAAAATCCCGTGTGTGTTTTGTCCTCTCTAGCTGAGCTCCAGTAGAGACAGTATACAGAGAAGAATTAGAAATCTAGCCCCAGGAGACGTCTTAAGCCGTAGAGGCAGCCTGCAGAATGAAAAGGACAGTCGTAGGAGACCAAGCCCTTTCTGAGACCACAGTGGTGCGGCAAGGAGCCCCTGAGGTGCTCTGTCCTAAGTTTATTCACTGTCATGCAAATCATGATCTGTGCTCCTGGGTAAAGACGTTCACCTCTGTCAGGAATAATGCTGCTGTCTGTTATCTTAACAGTATCAGGCTGGAGGAAGCGGGTGGACGTTTCTGGCACCTCCGATATTCCCATTTTACAGGCAGGGAGAAGTTCCACGTCATCAAGGTCACCCAGCTGCCAGTGCTTTGGTTTCTGGGGGACTGACATCCCGCCAGGAAGAGCCGGTCGAGCGATGACACCTAAATTAGTTTACCCAGATTGATGCTGAGGCCTGATTCCCAAATACCAAGTCATCTGGAATGTCCAGTCTGCAGACGTTAACGGGGGCGTTTTCGTAATCAAATGCCGAAGTGATTTAGAAAGAAAAAGGACGGCAGAGTTTTATGGGGCCTGGAGATACAGTAATAAGATTTCAAGAGAAAATTCAAGGCCCCACAGACCAGAAAAACGCATTATCCCGGGCACACGCAGAGATATTTCCAGGAGAAAGTCATGATGGGGTGGCTCTCTGTCCCAACCTGAGGCAGCAAATGGCCCCCTGGCAGCCAGTCTGTGTCTGCGTCAGTCTCGTAAGTTGCACTGTGCACACCCAACCTGGTAGTTCATTCCGTCTGTCCCTGGCTCTGGTCTTGGCCTCTGGGTCTACTTGACAGAGGAACAAAGCAGAAGCTATCCTCGGCCCTGCCCCTGCCCTGTGCCCACCGGGGCTGGTGCTGACCCAGACGGTGCCTGGCGGTACCTGTCTCAGCCGGTGAACACTTTCCCCACGATACCTCTGTGACAGCGCCCTGCCTGTGAGGTCACCCTGACAGAGAGGCGCACGGGGGGTTACCCTCTGAATGAACAGGCCGGGTCACACTGTTGAGAGTCAACAGGAAAAGAAGCACAGATTGGAAAAGGCCAAAACCCACAGCAGACTCAGCAGCAAACCTGCACGGCGCCCAGTCCTGTCCTACCTTCCGGATGGTGGGGAATTTGCCATCGTAACGATAAAACCACCCAAAGGCTGTAAGAACACAGAGAACAAAGCAATGAGAGCAGTTCAGCTCAGCCAGAGCGTCCACGGGCAGCAGCCGGGAGTTAGGCTCCCAAGGAACGCACGGTTTGGCGAGATGAAGAACAGCGCCAGCAGACCCAGCAGCGAACTGCTCCCTCTGCCCCACTCCCCACTTACCTGGCCTCCTCTGGGGTAAAAAGCAGGCCCAAGATCTCCTCAGAAAGGCCCCAATGCCCAGGCCCTGGGCCACGGTCAATGGCCTCTCCCAGGACACTGGCGTCAGAAGTCAGTGCCAGAAAATCGAAGAGAAAGCCCCTTGTGGAGGGATGAGCTCTTCCCACAGTTCTCCAAACAAAAAGCCCCGTTGAAAGAGAACGAGGCGTCTCCTGACCCTGGTCAGCTCCCTCCATCCAAGAAACGGCCCCAGACAAAAGGGAGCCCGGGTGTCTGCCCAAAGCTGCTGTTGGACGGAACAAAACTGTCTTGTCTCATGCTGCAGGCCATGTCCTCTGCTTCCAGTGTCAAAAGAGAAGGCACTGGCCGCGGTCAGCTCTGGGAAGGACAGCTCAGGCAGCAGTGGGCAGGAGATCTCCCTCCAGAAGAGCATATTCAGGCCAGATAAGCAGGGCATCAGCGCCCTGCCTTCCCCAGGCAATAGCGCAATGGGGTAATGCCTCAAACCTGAAGCTCCCGGGCCAGCGGCGATGGCTTCCATAATTACCCACCCTACCCAGCCTGAGTTCTGGAACAGGATCTTGAAAGCCCCCTGCTGGACCAAGCACTACTCCCTTAGTTGCTGGATCTTGGGGAGGTCTAGGGAGTCCGGGGGGAGAGGCCAGAGCAGCAGAGGAAGGGCTTGGGCTTGGTCAGTACTTAAATGCTCGAACCAGCAGTTCAGTTGCACTGGTGTGCGCTAGCTGACATTTCAGCCTGGCTGTGCATCCTGTCCTCAAGGTTGTGTCTGCAGTGCTTGGATCAAGCTGGGGCTTGGAGGAGCCTCATAGACTCCAGGGGTCCCCACCACGTGCCGGCCCCTTGGGGCTGGTGTCTGCGGGGCTAGCAGTACACGGCGGGCAGGGCAAGCAGAGCAGCAAGGCCAGGGAGCAAAGCGGGGGCTGCAAACCTGCTTTCCCTGCTCCTCCGTGCCTCCGTCTGCATCGTCTGCCGGCTCGAGCTTGGGCTCCACTCCCTGATCATCTACCCAGGAAAAGAGGAGGAAGCTGGTGAGCCAAGAGGGAGCCAGGAGACCAAGAGGCCAGAGGTGTTTCCGAGGAGCTTGGGGACCTGTGACCAGCTTCCGCCATGGGAGCTGTGAGGTCAGGGCAGGAACAGGGCTCAGGAGCCCAGAGCAAAGGTTTCTTGCTCTGGGATGGTGCATGCAGTGCTTTCCACCTTGGCAGCTTTAGTTTCTTTGTCTGTAAAATGGGCCAACAACAGGGGCCTCTGATCTGGCAGCAGAGTGAGAACCACTTTGCAGGGCACTCGGTTGAAACTTGGGAGTGGGGCGCAGGGGACGGGAACATCTGGGTATTATACATGTTTGGTGCCCAGGGCTGACAAGGGGGGAACAGATCCTCCTGGCTGCTTCTTAGCACCTTTGGAGCTCTGGGTCCCGGGGGGCTATCGGAGCTGTGCGGGCAGGGTGGGGATGCTGAGGGGGTGAGGGGATTCCAAAGGGTAAAAGGGGCACAAAAGGGTAAAAGTGGTTAGGAAGACGTGAATTTTGACATAAGGTGGAGAATAGCAAGCCATCCATTCCAGTGGTTTCCAACCTGGACTCCGTGGGACCATGGAGGGTAGTGGATGAGTCTCCTGTGAGCTGCTTATTAATAATTCAAAGTATTAATTAGAAGCACTTGTCCATTAATCTATGAAAAGCCTCGAAAGTTCTTCAAGTCCCTTAAAGTTCCTAAAGTTAAGTTCCTTTGCTTTTGGCTCAATTTATGTTTATTCAGCAGTGGAGCACTGATGCTGTCTTGCTAACAAGAATGTCTATTTAATAAAGCAATGGGAACACAAATGATTACTTAGTTTGCTAGGGAAAAAAATTCAACTTCTAAACCATGGGGTCTATTGGGGGTGGGGGCTGACTGACTGGGTCCTTCATGGGGAGAGAAGATGGAAACCTCTTGTTTAAACCTTTTCATCTCTCAAGACTCCTTCCAGCTCTGGGATCCTTAATAAAAATCCCTCTCCCCCATTGCTTTAGCTAAGAAAAGTTCTTCTGGGGGCCCCTGTGACAATGTGTCGTGGACTTGAGGGCTGGGTGGAATGCTGGGGTTCTGCTGGGTTGGCCACGGTGGGCAGGCAGAGCCCTGGGACAGGTGGTGGTGAGGGGAGCCATCAGTCCCACCCACATCATTAGGATGAGTGGCTTCATTTTCCAGGCAAGAGATGCTCCACACTCGTTCCTGTCTGTTCACAAATGCAGGGTCCATCCTCACAGGCACAGACACCTGGGTCAGGTATAAACTGTGGGCTAACTGGACCCAGAGTTGAAGACAGGCAGGGAGGGGCTGGCTGCAGCCCAGTCCTGCTGGCCCAACACAGCCAAGGCCATCCCTGCCTCCCGGGAATGGGGAGAAAGGCAGGAATTGAGTTGGCTCAGACGCCTTCCTGCATTTCCTGAATTTTCTCAAAATGAGAATTGAATTGCCGGTGCATACAGAGAAGGATGGAGGCAGCGGCTGCCCCAGCTCAGGCTGGCAAAGTCTGGTCATCAATCAATCCCCTGCTTCGCAGCGCTCCCTTAGAGAGCATTTATACCTGAGCAAAGGGAAGTTTCTAGATCCTTTTATTCAAGAAGATCGATCTGGTTTAAAAGCACTAAATAAATAGCTTGCTAGAGAAAGAGTTTTTATTTTCTATAGTTCCGGAGAGGGTGTGTTTGCCCTGAAGCCAAGACCCAATTTCTAGGAAGGTACCACACTGACTAGGATTACTTTCATGAAAAGCAATTAAAATCGATTTCTCTCCTTCTCAAGCTCCTATTTCACTCATAAGAGCAAATTAGCTCCCTGTCTAAAAACAGATTATTCACTGGGAATTTAACTCTGACCACATCTTCAACTAATACCGAATGTCCTGGGGGAGGCTGATGAGAGCACGCTTTGTCCTTCCGAGAGGCCCCTGAGGTGACACTGCGCTCTACTGCCAGGAAGGAATGTGCTGGGAGCTGTTTGCCCTGCACCACGGAGGGGTGATAGGGAACCATCCAGATAACCTTCACCTCTTCACTGACCCAAGTTGAGGTCCCTCTAGGGCTCAGGTATGATTCAAAGTTGGAGCCAGAGCTGTCTAGACCCCATCACAGGTTCCTAAATGGTTGCCACACGACAGAAATGGGGACCCTTGGTTCCTGGGTGCAGATTCAGCCCAAACCTGGGGGCTCCCAGCTGGAGTAGAACCTGCCCCATGTCAGGTACGAATCAGAACAGCTGCCAAGTGAGAGTAAAGGCCCCACCAGGCATCCTGCGCTCGTCATTGCCATGGCGCCTCGGCTGCCTTCCTTGGCTCCCCACCACGAGCCCACTGAAGAAGCACTGAGATTGAGCCCCCGACTTTGCCCTGGTGGTGTGAGCTGCCCCTTGAAGACACATCCTGGGAGTTGGGGTTGAGAGCAAGTGGAGAGGGAGCAGTCGGTTGAGGTCTGGACTAAAACTAGAGGTGAGATCGCAGGGCAGATGAAGAAAGGAGGTGGGGGGACACAGGGAGCTGAGGCGCCAGGGTGGCCATGGTTTGGTGCCTGCAAGGGGTCTCACAGTCCTGACTCCATCCTTGGTGTGGTGGGACCATGCAAGGTCCACGCACAGGGATGCAGGTGGCAGGGGCACTTTAGGTAAGCTCCTCCCACAGTCGCCATCAATCTTGGACCACTAGAGTCCTCTCTAATGTGAGCCCCTTCCCCACTTTCTTGCTGCTGTTTCACCCCAGCCCCAGTTCAGAACCAGGCGGGGAGAGGACACGACACCCAACAACTAAGATCATAATCTCATGAGCAGTTCACTTTTGCCACAGCTCTCCATTCCTTCTTCAGCAGCCCAAGGGCAGGGGAGGGGTCTGCCCACCTGAGTCTGTGTCATGGGGGAGAGCCTGGCAGCAGCCCTCAGGACAAGGAGGGAAGACGGATCCCACCCACCCCAATGCCCTGGCCGACAGCCCCTGGCACATGGCTGCCTCTCCATGAAGGAAATGCAGCCCAGAGAGCCACGGGCTATTCACCTGGGGAGGAGGTGGTGCGTGAAGGGAGACCAGCATCTCTGTCTGGACCTCCCCATCCCCCGGCCGCAGGAGGAAGCCCTCTCCCCCGGCACATGATACCTACACTTTGGCTTGCGAAGGGGCTCTGGGTGCACCTCGGCGGTGATGGTTTTAGGCAAGAGCAGCTGCTCCTTTGAGCCCCAGTCTTCTTCCCACTGCTTCTTAAACTTCTCTTCCTCCTCCACGATCCTGAAATAAAACCCCCACGCCTGTGACTGGAGTCAGAACCTTCGCGGGCCCACCTTCTGCCTGTCGGGGAACCGCAACCAGCCCGGGAGAGGCCACACGGTTCTAGTCGTGGTGAAGAAAACAAAGTCCCTGGCACTTGTGTTCTAAACAGAGTGTGAACGCCACCCGGCAATTATAAGACTCTGTTCTAGTTACCCTAATAAGATGGGCTTTACCAGGATTATGGGACAGCTACAAATAAAGGAGGATCCACCAGGGGACAAGAAGATCCGCCAGGTAGACTGGCCTGGAGGTGGCCTCTGGCTGCCACACTCCTGAGAGCAGCCTCACGTCCACACACAGATACGCGTGTGCAGACACGTGCAGCCGGGGTACTCACTGTTCCATCTCCTTCCGGTATCTCTCATTTTCCTCTGCTGCCTTCTGGGCAATTTCCTTTTTCCTCCTGAAACACAAATGTAGATTGGCTTGTTGAAGTCTAGGCAAGATAAGTTAACTCTTCCTTGTGGTTAATTTCTGCTTTGAGAAAAGTTTTAAATATTTCTTCCAGGCTCCCTTCCCAGGATTCCTGGACCAGACGTGGATGCTGAGGTTGCGGGTCTGACAAAGCCCCGGCTTTGTACTCTTTGTGGTTTTGGTTGGCACCGTTGAGCAGAGATTTTGCACTGCTGGAGCTGGGAGGTAGGTCAATGCGGGCCACACTCTGCATGTCCACCTCCAGACACTTAGATAAAGTGACTGATGATAGGCAGGGCCTGGCCTGAGTGAGGTCCTCCTGGAGGAGGGCCCCAGACCTCAGGTAGCCAGGGCTGCTAACCAAGGCCAGGGCAATGGGCAGAGGTGCCACCCAGGGTGGTTCTCCAGGCTAACTCTGTGATGGGAAGATCCTGTCCGCCTTCCTTCTCCAAGTTCTTATCATACTCCTAGGACGCATCGGGATTGGGGTTTTGATAGTTTTGATTCATGAATTGCTCGCCCCATTGATTCTCTCAGTCCATCATCTTGACCATCTGAGTGGGTGGCTTTATCACTACAGATGGGTGTAAAGCCCAGGCTGACCACGTGTGACTTTGTACACAAGTGGCTTAACCTCTCTGAGCCTCGACTCCTCACCTGTAAAATGGGTTAATGCTGTCTATCTCCCAGGCTATTGTGGGAATGAAATTAAGTAACATACACAAGGCCCTCATACACTGCCAGCCACATGGCTGGTACTCAAAAAATGTTACCGACTGCTAGTGGCATCCTCATTTTCCATATTCCTGGAAATCAGAGGCTCTCCTCAGCAAGGAGGGAGGAGCCCAGGGGTCTGGAGGCAGGGATGGTTACACTGACCACCACTGAGCCCTGAGGACAGGCCTCAGGGGGAAGGGATCAAGTTGGCCCAGGACGCCGAGGGCAGGAAGCAAGGCCAATGGGGTCATATGGTGGTCAGGGAGGGTGGGGAGGGGCAGCCCGGCTGGCCACACTCACTGCCGCTCCATCTCCTGCTGCTCCTGCAGGATCTTGTTGGACTCCATCGCCAGCCGCTTCTGCATCAGGAGCTCCTGCCGCTGCAGCTCGTGCTGCCGTGCCTCTGCCAGCCGCTCCCGGTCCGTCATGAACAGCTCCCGGCCCTCGTGGGGAGGAAAGAAGCCCCTTGCTCAGTCCCCTGGGGAACCTGCATGTCCCCTGCCACAGCCCTGGGGGCCAAGATGCAGGTTGTCTTCTCACGGCTGTGGCCCCCACTGTGAGGCACTGTGGCTCCTGCTGCCTTTGACCAAACTTCTGGCGGGGCAAAGATCCTCTCCCTCTGCTCTGTCAGAGCTTGAGGGAAGGAGACCCCTTGGCCTTTCCCAAGGGGCCAAGGAGTGTATGGCAGAGATCAAGGCTCTGAGTGGCTGGGATGGAGGTCAGGGGTCATGGGGCCCCCACCAGCTCCTTCCGGAACTTACAGCTCCAGCTACGATGGAGATGGTCAGGCTGCGGCTACTCTTCAGAATGTTCACGGCCTGTGGGGACAGGTGGACAGTTGGCTGAGGCCTGACAGCAGAGCAGTCTAGGCCTCTGGAGAGCAGAGATGGTCTCAGACACCATGGCAGGGCGAGGGGCATGAGAAACGGGGGGCAGAGAGGATCATGGCCAGCAGATGAAGATCCTCATCTCACCTCCTTGTGGTCCAGGTTGGAGAAGTCGATGCCATTGACTTCAACAATCTGGTCCCCTATCTGGTGGAGAAATGGAGAGAGATCAGTGTGTTTGCACTATTTGTACACTCACTCATCTACAGGAAGGGCTCCCCCTGGGGTCCAGGGTCAGATGTTGGGCTGCACCTCAACTCTGCCCAAAGAGCAGAGCAGTTGGAAAGTTCTGATGGGGCCTTGGGAGGACCCCAAATACCCCTCAACCTCATATCTCTTTCATCAGCTGTCAAGTATTACACCATTAGAAGTTCATTTCTTTGGCTGAATGTATGACATTTACTTCAAAAACTCAGGTTGTAGACATAGGAGCCTTTGGGCTTCTCACATAGCAGAGGCTGTGTTGAGTCATAATAATAATTGGTAAAATAGCCAGATTCATTGATCCCTTACTATGTGCCAGGCACAGTTCTAAGCCTATGTATTAATTCATTTAATCCCCACAACGACCCTGGAAGGATGGCTTTTACCCCTATTTTACAGGAGAGGAAACTGAAGCACAGGAACAGGAAGTAACTTCTCCAAAGCAGAGGTTAAGAGTTCCAGCTCTGGCATCAGAGCACCTAGGTCTGAATCCCAGCCTTACCACGCTGGGCACAAGGTCTAGGAAAATCATATATTTTCTCTGGGTCTCAGTTTCCTCATCTGTATAACAAGGCTAACGATAGGACCTTATTTTCAGAGTTCTTGCAAATTTTAAAGGGCTTAGAACAATGGCCAATCCAGTAAACACTCCATAAATGTCAACTCTGATTATTATTACTACATTCCTAAGCTCAGGACCAAAGGCTCTCAGACCTGAGGGCTGTAGACAGGGCCACATGTCACGCCCTCTGTGCAGCCTTCCCCTGGGGGGTGGGCGGCAACCATCAGCTGGTGACTGCCGAGAGCCGGTGTGTGGGAAGAACCTCCATCACCTGCGATCACAGGCTGACCCCACACCCACTAGGGCCCCACGGGACGGGTCCCGGGTCACTCACCTCCAACCCCACCTCGGCAGACAGGGAGCCGGGCTTCACATGGCTGACGAAGATGCCGGGTTTCTGCACGGGGCCGCTGGAAATGCTGTGGGAGGGATGGGAAATGCAGGTGAGGCTCGGCTTACCCCTGCAGCCTCGCTCACTCTGTGTCCTGCCCCCTCTGCCTGCGTGTCCTGTGCTCCGGCCCCTCAGGATACAGGCGACCCACAAGCTCAGTGCCCAAGGCACTCCACTGTCTACCTGTGCAGCCTCATTTCCCTGTGGCATTAGCCACAGAAAACTACTTGTAATCCCCCCCACCTGACCCCTCACCCAATATATCGCATGTGCTGTCTTCTCTCTTTCTTGCACTTTCCTATTCATTCCTTAAGATTCAAATGCTATCTCCTCTACAGGGTCTTATTCTATCCCAAGACTAAGCTAGTTGCTCCCTTCTCAGTGCTCCCAAAACACCTACAGCAAGGATGGCACTTGTACTCTTATTCTCCCCTCCCAGGTCTGTGGCAGACATCACTAATCAATCACAGCACTCTTTCTCACCAAGTCTGGATAAAGCCTTAAAGTACTTTTCAAGACAGTACTTCAGGCAGCCATGACTAAGTGAACAGAGACAGCACAGGATACGTTACCGATTTGCCATCCCCGACCTAGAATGTAGCTCCATTACCATCCTTGTCACTCTATACTGTAACTATTTATGTGGTTGGTTCTACTCTGGGCTGTAATCTAGAAAGGAGGGACTTTTTTTATCACTTATGCTTGGCTGAAAAGTATTGAATAAATGTGGATGAATGGAAATAATGATAATAAACAAATAATAATAACTAATATTTACCAACTGCTTACTACCTGCCAGGCACTAAGCTTGGTACTTTATTTCTGTCATCTCCTTCCTCCTCACAGCAACCCTGTGATGTGGGTATTATCACACACCCAATTTATAGAGGGAGAAACTGAGGCTCAGTGTGGTCAAGTAACCAGTCCAAGGTTCTAGAGTTCATAGGTGCCAGAGCAGGGGCTGGAACCTAGATCTGTGACAGTAGGACCTGCGTGCTTAACAAGAACACCCATGTGGACCGATGTCTCTGCGATTCCCTGGATGCCTCTTTAGGAAGCCCACAAGGTAATAAGTGACAAGGGAACTGTGACAGAGATGAGCAGCTGGACAGGCTCCTTTGGCAGTGACTCGAGGACCCACCAAAGGAATACGACTCTGCCTTTCGGCCTCAGTTTCCTCATCTGTTAGAGCTGGCCCTCTGGCCCTACAGGGCTGTTGTGAAGCTCAGAGAGGAAATCATGCACCAAGAAGTGTCACCACTAGTGGACAAAAGTCTCCTTGGAAGCAGCAGTGAGACAGGCAGAGGCGTAGGGGCCCACCGGGGTCCACTGGCCATGAGTGAGCCCCAGGGCACCCTTGCCACCCACCTGCAGCCGAGGCCCCGGGTGCCCACCAGGCTGATGAAGATCTTCTTCTCCTTGTTGTCCTGACCACTGGAGGAGCCCAGGCTGCTCCGCCCGCCCTGGAGGAGGGACAGGACAAGGGTCACTGGGTGTGCACATGTGTGTAGTTGGCCTCTAGCGCACATAAAGCCTTCAGGGTGAGTACTGCTGTCCCCACTTGAGCTTATCACTCTGTCCCGGGGGTGTGTCTGCACCGGCTGTGCCCGGCTGAGGGCCCACTGCCCACAGGGGCATTCTGGATGCACTGGGGCCCACATGCAGCCCCCACGGCACATTCTAGAACAAGCCCTGCCTTTAGGAGTGGCCACCCCTCCTTGGAGACCACCCTGTCTAGACCCCGTCCCAGGTGGTGCTGACTCTCACCCCGGATTCCGACACAAACTGATCCACATACTGCCATTTGAGGGGTTCGTCGGGAGAGCTGATGAGAAGGGAAAGTAGAACAGGGTCATTAGGGAGAGACGTTTGTAGGACCAGGCCCCAAAGCCAGATCCACCTCATCTGGAGCCTCCAGCTGCCACTGGCCCAGGGGCCCTGCTGGCCTCGGGGAGTCAGCGCCCAGTGCTGAGCCCACGGGGAAGAGTCAGTCTACAGGGGAGGGTCCTGCTCACCTCTTCACAGGGATCAGGCCGATGTCTGTGGGAGAAAGGCACAGGGGTGAGGATGGCTCCTCCGCCCGCCTGTCCTCCCCCAGGAGCTGGGCTCCCTGCTGCCCTCCCCTCTACCAGCAATGCCCCTCTGCCCTCTGGCCTCACTCACGTCTCACTTTGATGGACACAGTCTTCTTGGTGCGGATGAGGTTGATGACCTCCTCGTGGGTGCATGAGGAGATGGAATATCCATTGATCCGGACAATCTCGTCCCCGACCTTGGCCACAGACAGAAGAAATGAGCCCCAGGTTGAGGGAGCATCATCGCCAGATGCTCTGGGCCTGCTCTCCAGGAAAGGGCATGACCACCATGCCTCCCCTCGGAAGAAATCTTGGCATGTGTCCTAGTGCCTTGTTACAACCAACCCACCCTCCCTCAGCCTGAGAGATCCTAGGGCAGGTGGCACTTGCAAGCAGTCTTTCTGCCCCATTTTACAGATGGGAGAACTAAGATGGGGGTGAGGGAAAGTGGGTACCCACAGAAAGTGGGGAGCAGAACTCAGGACTCAGTACCCTCACTCCAGTGTCCCTTCTCCCGCTTTGGGACACCATCAGGTTCTGGAATCCATGCAAAGGGCAACCCTTCACCCAGATCCCAGCAGCTCTTCCCTGCCCTTTGTCCCACCCCACCTAAGGAGCAGACTCTCCTGTCCCTGTTAATCACCATGACACCACAGCTGAGTCTGGGCGGGAACTCCCTTGTCTGCGGACTCAAGCTGATGTCACTGACACTCACACAACCTCTTTTTTTCCACTCGATGGACACTCAATGGACATTTTAACTCTGCCACGGCCCTGACCTCTGAGTTCCTGTTCTGGGAGTAAGCAAAGAACAGCGAATGAACACAAGGCTTCGGCATCAGATGGCCTGGGTTCAAACCTCTGCTTTTATTCTTATTAGTTGCGTGAGCTTGGGCAAGTCTCTTGAAGTTTTTGAACCTCAGTTTTCCTCATCTGTAAAATAGGGAAATACTGTGGTTGCTGTGAGAATTAACTGAGCGTGTACACGTGAAGCCAGCCAGTGCCTGGCACACCGTAAGTAATCAATAAATGGTTGCTATTGTTATCATTAATTAGGCCTGAGTCCTGAATATTCCACTCAGATCCCTCTTCTCAGACTTAGGCCTTATTAGACGGGGAGACAGCGGGGCTCAGGGGCCTGCAGGGCCAGCCCTGGAGACAGGTCTGTGATGAGATCGCCCCCCGCTGGACACTGAGGTGGGCTCCTCCAAGCCCCTGGGCCCTGGGGCTCAGTCCTGATTTTCCTCATTTAGTAACTGCAGGCCTGGAAGGACCTCAGCCATCAGTTGAAACTGGGGCCCAGGCAGGTGATGTTGGTCCAAGGTCACACGCCATTGTGTGGCTGGACACTCCTCTCCAGCCTGAGGCCAGCGCAGGTCAGCTGAGGGCTGAACTCACACCACATGGCTGATCCTTTGGAGACTTGTTGGCACATGTGGGGGATGCAGCTTGACTCCCTGTGGGGTCTGCGGGTGGGCGGGCACACAGCCTCTGAGGGGTCCTCTAGGACAACTCCTATGCTCGGCAACACCCTCGCAGATCACCTTCTCGTGATTGCCACCTGGGCACATCCCTTCCGCACCTGGACACAGACCCCAATCTTCTCGGGGGCCTCACAGGAGTGGCATGGGGCTCCAAATGGTGCCACACGGAGGGGCTTGCTAAAGAACTCTGCAGGCTTCTGGGGACATCTCATGTAAGGAGAAGAGCTGGACTAGCTCCTTGCACCCACTCTTTACAACAACCCTGCGTTTCTGTGAATCAGATGAGGAAACAGGCTCAGAGTGGTGAAGTGACTTGCTCAGGGTCACCCAGCTAGGACACACTGTTGCTGGGATTTGAAGTCAGACAACATGCGTTGTCTCTTGGGCGTCTGGCCAACCCTGGCTGCAGTTCCCTGAGTCCTGCCCTCTCTGGATCCTTGCCAGCTGTCAGAGCCCTCAAGTGCCAGAGGAAGGGCAGGGATTCCTCTGTCCATTTTACAGCTGGGACTACCAAGGCATGCAGAATCTTTCTCTAGCCCCGGACTATATAGCAAGGCTGCCCTGTGTGGGGCAGAGGACGTAGGTTCAGATATGCTACACTTGAAAAAACATCTAAAATATCTCCAGTAGGGGGACCAGAGCAAAGAGCTGGAGTCTTAGGGCTGGGTCAGTCCTATTGGTGGGTCCAAAGTCCCTGACCTGGGGCTCAGCCTCCCAGGTCAAATCAGCAGGGCCTTCAGTCCTGAAGCTCCCCGTCCTGTTCCTAAAGGGCACCTGCCGGGACCCAGTCAGAATGATTCCCACACAGCCCCCGGCTCAGGTGGCGGGATCCACTTTCCTCTCCCTCTGGCTCCCCAGTGGGGCCCTGCAAAAGGCCCTTTGTGCAAGGGCCATCGTGAAATGACGATCTGAGGGACAGCGGCACAAAGGAGAGATGAGCCTGTCAGCCCGAGAAAGGGCGGATACTTCATAAGCCTGAGAAGGGGGCGGGAAGGGAAAACTAAGTTTCATTAAAACGGCCTGATGCCCTGAGCCACGGAGGCATCATTGAGAAAGGCCTGGCCTCAGAGGACAGCTCACCCTGGAAAAAAGAGGCCCTCAGCCGATGCCCGGAGAGGAGCTCATTGTGTTCTTTCTCTGGCTGCGTTTCTGGGCTGGAAAATTGTGCCGCACAGGAGAGGAATAATGAAGGGGCTGAAATTTCAGACGCCTCCGGGGAGCCGTGAGACAGGGATTTAGAACAAAGCGATGTCTGTCAGCTCCTAGTTTCCACCTCCCACTCCATGGTGTCTTGTACCATTAGCCCTTGAGCCCCCTGAAGCCCCTGGCTTGGCAGCTGGATTGGGATGTTGATAAGGAACGTTCTGGAAGCTCTGGGAGGGGGTGAGAGGGGAGGGTGGGCCTCTTTTATCTGGACATACAAAAACATAGCTTTTGGCTCTGGCAGGAGTGAGACCTCGAGGTCTGCCCATCTCTGCTCAGACACTGAGGTGAGGGGACCCCAAGGGAGAGGCATCTGGGGTGCTGAAGAGAGATCCCTGGGCTTGGCAGTCAAGAGCCCTGGGTTCAAATTGTGGCTCTGCCACTAACTGGCTGCGACTCTAGCCAAGTCTCTGAGCCCCTATCAACTCTGTAAAATGGGGGTGATACAGCCAAGATGTACAATGAGAGCTGGTTGTGAGCGTGCCACCCTGCACATTATAGGTGTTCACTGAACCTGCCTCTCTGCTTGCCTAACAAATGCACAGCACTGATGTGCCAGGCACTATGAGAAGTGTGATATGAATTCACTTATTCCTCACAATGTCCTGATGAGGTCGGGAGTATTATCATCACTCTCATCTTACAGATGAGAAACTGAGGCACGGGGTTAAGTCATTTCACCAAAGTCACATAGCTAATGAGCAGCACAGCCAGGACAGCCAGTTCAAGCCCTGCTCTGAGCCACCGCACTACCCTGCCATTTCCTTTCCCCTTCCAGTAAAAGGCTACGTGTCCAAAGCTTCAGGGGCCAGGACATCACTGTTCTCCTCCTTCAGGAAGCAGGGGGCGCAGTGAAGGGCAGCAGCAGCGGCCGCTGGGGCCGGGCTCCCAGCTCCACTCAAGAACACAGGTAGCTGCCCGCAGCCTGATTTCTATGGGCCTAAGGAGAATCTGTCAGGATGCGTCAGCCTCTTCCTCTCCCAAAGGCTCAGTCAGAAAGGTGAAGTGACCGCGTCATGCCACACAGCCTAGTGCGTGAGTGAGGCCCTGGCCCCCATCCCCCAGACTCTGCTTGCTCACCTGGAGCCCGACGCTGTCTGCCTGCCCACCTTTGATGAGGTGGGAGATGAAGAGCCCACAGCCGAACTCGAGGCCGCCGCGCACGCTGAGGCCCAGGCCTTCTGGGTGCAGCCGGTCCAGGCGCACCTCCTTCAGCTTCCTGCCACGGGAGAGGCTGGTGACGGCCCAGTTCTGCCCTGACTGCCAACGCTGCCCCGTCCACTAGTGAGTGCCCCTGTCCACCCCAGGGTGACCTCCCCCTCCCCCTGCTTCTAATCTGGAGGCTCCCTCCCCACCTGGAGCGCCGGGGGGTCAGTTGGTCATATTCCACCTGGTGCTTCAGTGGGATCAGAGGCCTGATGGCATCGAACAGGGGCAGGCGGCTGGGCTCATTGATGACCAGCTTCAGGTCTCCCACAAGCACAACCACATCCATGGTCCTGTGGAGACATGGGGACACCTGGATGCTCACCCATGGCTGTGACCTCTGAGACCCAAGGATTCTCAGAGGAAGCCTTGAACTTGAGGAAAACTCTCCTGAACAGCCCAGAGCCCCTAACTCTGGGCCAGGTGCCTCAGAAGACTTTGTTCTCTCATGTAAGCATCGCAAGGAAACCGTGAGGTAGCGATCGTTAGCCCACCTTGCAGATGAAACCAAGCCAGAATTCAAACTCAGCTCTGCCTAGTTCTGAAGCTCAGGATCTCTCTCCAGATGGGAAACCTCTGTGTGAAACAGTGGTGACCCCTCTCACACCCTTGTCTCCCACTTCTGATCGGCAGCCTAACTCTGTAAATTCTCCCCTCGCAATGTCTCTCCCAGGCCCCCACCCTACACTGTTCAGACCCTCCGCGTGTCTGGCCCACACTTCTCCAGCTGCCTGCCGACTTGCTCACTCTCATCTTTTCTAAATGTAAGTCATCCCCTTCTCAAAACCCTTTGATGGCTCCCTACTGCCAGAGGTCCCAAACTCCTCCTTGGCAGGCTCAGGGCCTCCACGACCTGTCTCTGTGGAACTGCTGGGGGCTCGTGGCTGTACGTGGTCTCGGTGGGGCCCGAGCTCTGCCCCCCGAGATCACTGATCACTTCCCACTCATACTCCTTGCTTTCACGTCTGCACACCTTCCCTAATGTGGACCCCTCAGCCTGGAAAGTCCTTCTCTGATATTTCCACCTATCAAAATCCTTATCCTTCAAAACCCAGCGCCAGCCTTCTCGGTCCTTCTCCCCACGGTTAGAAGTGACAACTCCTTTCTTCACATCCTGTTCTTACTTCTCCTTAGTAGTTATTTTATTGTAACGTATATTACAATAAGTGTTTGTAGTGTCCGTCCATCTTCCCCCACTAGGCCATAAGCTACTCGAGGAAGAAAGCAGATCTTATTCATTTCTAGATTCTGCATGGTGTCCAGCAAGTGGCAGGACTTGTAAATGGATGTTGAATGAGTCAAAAAGCAGGTGGGTGACAGGAGGCAACCGATGCTGGCACTGAGGCCAGCTGCCACTTCCCGTCATACCCCAGCAATCACACTATTGAATCTGTCTGGATGCTTGACAGCCTCCCCACCAGACTGTGAGCAACCTGAGGGCAGCAGCCAGTCCGTCTTGTTCACATGTGCACCCATAGCCCCTGGCACAGAGACACGCACAGAGTGTTTGCGTAAATATTTGCTGAAACAAAGAGCGTGTCCATCTGATTCCCATTGAGCATCTTCGCTCCAAGATCCCCAGGATGGGAGGGGAGGTCCTCCTGAATCAGAACAACCCATCCCAGGGCTCCCTGAAGACAGAGGGCCCCAGGGTGGTGCCCAGGAGCCGGACGCAGCACACTTACTGGTGGTACATCCGCAGCACGTCGTAGAGGTAGTCCTTCTCCGCGTCATTCTCAATGAGAAAATCCACCTGGAAAACCCAAGGGCCGAATTACAGCTCCAGGCCCGCACCCCGACAGCAGGCCCCAGGGACGGGGAGGCCGCCACGGGGACCTCCTCCGCAGCTCCTCAGGGCCGGGGTTGTGAGGAGGGGAGGGAAGCCAGAGGCCAGGCTGCTCCTCTGACCCCAACACATCAGACCCATGCAGACCACCCCAGCATGGTCACAGGCGTGCCTGTGCACGTCCAGACATGGCAGGCTAAGCCTCATCCCCAGTGGGGTGACATGCGTGCACATAGGGACCCACACACATATGCGCACAGGTGAACCCCCACGTGACAGTGATGTACTCTGATGGCAGCAGCGCAGCCGCTCACCCCCATGGCTATGTCACCCATGTCCAGGGCAGCAATGCCCATGTTGGCTCCCCGGTCTGGAAGAAGTCCACTGTCTTACCTGATGGTGGCTGTAGTGCCGGAGAACTGCTTTCAGGAAGGATTTGGGCCACTCGTTCAGATAGCACATCCCACCTGGGGGAGCACCCTACCACCCAGTTCTTCTGCGTCACCAATGCCAAGGGCAACTCTG
Organism: Equus asinus; assembly: GCF_041296235.1. Lineage (NCBI taxonomy): Eukaryota > Metazoa > Chordata > Mammalia > Perissodactyla > Equidae > Equus > Equus asinus. The sequence goes on from NC_091809.1 coordinate 100,526,783, forward strand.
CCCTGGCCTGTCCTGGCCTCAGCTGGTTGACTTCTGGCCACTCCTTCCCCTCCCCAGGTCCCTGCAGGGCCCCCCCCCCCCAAGAGGGGGAGAGTCAGGTTACATCATTTCAACTTTGCTGACGTCAATGGCTGGGACTTCAAGGTCAGGGACAGGAGCTGTTTCATTAGCACCTCAACCCCAGGGGAGGTGGTGGGCCAGGAGTCCCAGATTCCACTCGCTGGGACAGCTCAGTGTGACTCTCTACACATCGCATCCTTGGCTCTCTCTTCAGCTCAAGACTGAGTAAGAGGGCAAGGTGGAGGCTCCAGGGATCACTGGGTCCCTCTCCCCTCCAGCCTTCAGGCCCAACAGCACGGTCCAGGGCCTCAGCTCCCCATAGTGAGAAGCTGCTACTGGAAGCTGCAAGCCCCCACCTGACTGGTCCTCAGAGGAGGGCCGGAGCAGCCTGCTCTTCTCCTGTGGGTGTCTCAAGGGTTCTGGAAGGCTGGGGGAAGTCTGTCTTTCCAATTCAGAGAGGACATGCAGGGCCCTGGCCTTGGGATTTATGGCCTGAGCAGGGGGTACAGGACGCAGATTTCTTGCCTCCACCAGGCAGTATCCCCTTTCCCTCTCAAATCAGGTTGAGCATCTCATTGAAGATGAGAACAACCCAGGAGGCTTGCCCTCCACTGACTCACGGTCGGGCTTCAGCTACTAGAGGAGTTCACCCCACCTGCTCCAAGAAGGGCCCTCCTGCTTTCTCCTACATCACTGCCCCTCTCCTCCAGGCAAGGGGCTCCCAGCCAGCCAGAAGATGAGGACAGAAGCACCTGCTTGAGGAGGTGGTCCTAAATCTTAGGGTGGCAGCCCGGGCTCTCGCACATACCACGTATGCGGGCACCTCTGAAAGTGCATCTCCATGAGGACCTCTCTGCCTGGGCCTGTAGGAGAAGGGGTGGACCTCACCGAGACAGGCCTGGGTTGCCCACATTTGGCTATGGTGGAGGAGTCTGAGCAGAGACAAATTCTGAACTCCCCTAGGATCAGGGACAAGAAATATCCTTATAAATTTAATCATGTCACTTGCTCAACAGTTTCTCATTGTATTTAAAACAAAACTCAAATCCAAATTCCTTCCTTTGACTCATCAAAGCGGAACTTCACCTCCTGCCACTCTTCCTGCCTACACGGGCTCCCTAACAGTGCCTCCCATGGGCCACACTGGCTCCAGCCTCAGGGCCTTGGCATATGCTGTGCCCTCTGCCTGGATTGCCTCCCCACTTCCCTGCATGGCTGGCCTCCTTCCCAGGGAGGTCGTCTCTGCTCACCCAGCCAAACACAACCCACTCCCATCCCCCTGAGGTGTTCCAGTTCCTTCCTTACAACAATCACAATTTGAAACTAAAAGCTTGCTTTTTCATGGATTGGTTTGTCTCTTTCACCAGACAGAAAACCCCATGAGGGGAAGGATGAGGTCTGTTTTGTTCTAAATACCTTGTGCCTAACACACAGCAAGTGGTCAATAAGTAAGTAGGCAGTGACCTTGTCCATCTCCGGGCTTCTGGTATGCCCGTCCACATCAGATGGGAGGAGGGAATCAGAGGCACAGAAGGGGAAGGGACATACATGTTTGCAGAGTCCCCATGAAGCCCCACGGGACGGCCCTAGGAGCTGTTCCTGGGCTTTCTTCCATTGGTTTATCTCACAAATGTTCTCCCACTATTTTGCAGATGAAGAAACTGAAGATCAGAGAGGTTAATCAACTCACCCAAGGTCCTACAGCAAATAAGAAACAGAGCTAAGATTTGAACCTCAGTCTATCTGATTCCAGAGTCCACGTTGCTCCTGAGGTACCACTGAGTGTCTGACCCAAGTCTTCCAGAAAAAAACTCCAGGGCCTCTTTAGGTAGAAATTTCAAACCCTTTGCTCTCAAGAAGATCTTCCTTATCTCGAACCCCCATCTCTCTCCTCCACACTGTTAAGAAAACCCCTTTGGCTCCATCCATAATGAGTGAGGAAGCAGACGTCTTTCAAATGACTCTCTGATGTTCTGCTCTCGGAGGGGAGCGTAAAATCCTATCTGCTTTTGTTGGAGTGTGGACGCCCCGACCAAAGGGCTTCCTGGTGACACTAAGAAATGGATCTGAGAGGGAGCCTCTCACTGGCTGAGGCCTTAGGACTGACGCCCTCTCCCACCCCTCCCTGCAGAAATGCCTCCCGCTGCATCATTAGGTGTAAGAAGTGATGGAGCGTCCTCGGTAGACAGCGTTTGGGCATTGGGTGGAAGTGGGAGTGGAAGATTCAGGCAATTTCCAACAGCAGAGTCGAGGATTCCATTTTTCCACTTCCCTGGGCCCGGCACAGATCACCTGGAAATGATCCTTGTGGGAAACAGCCCGTTCCTGGGACCCAGACTCCCGGGGGCTGTAGGCAGCCCTGCAATGCTGATGGCTGCATCCAGACGCCCCACCCAGAAATCTCGTCCTCCCATCTCTGTCTGAGGCAGCCGCAAAGTTCAGCTCCTTAGCCCGACCTCCACCCCCTCTCACCAGTCAGGTCCCTCAAATCCAGTTCTGCCCTGACCCGCTTCTCCAGGGTCATCTCCGTCATTTCCTAAGTGGGCTTCAGGCTACAGCTGAGCAGGCCCTTCCCCCAACACACTGGCACCTCCCCATCCTCACTCCGAATGTCCCGTCTCCCTCCATAATCCAACTTGCCCATTTAAAAAATTATCTAGGGGCTGACCCCGTGGCCCAGTGGTTAAGTTCTCGCACTCCGCTACAGGCGGACCAGTGTTTCATCGGTTCGAATCCTGGGCGCAGACATGGCACTGCTCATCAAACCACGCTGAGGCAGTGTCCCACATGCCACAACTAGAAGGACCCACAACGAAGAATATATAGCTATGTACCGGGGGGATTTGGGGAGAAAAAGGAAAAAATAAAATCTTAAAAATAAATAAATAAAAAATAAACAATATCTTCTGAAGAGAATATAATCTTAAAAAAATAAATTAATTAATTAAATAAATTAAAAATTATCTATGTACCACGACAGCTGGGAAAGCACCCGGTTTACGTGGAATGGCCTTTAGGAACGAATCTAAGTGATGAATCGAAATGGAGGTCATGTCACGATCCTGACCATCCCACCGCCCCCCTGCCCAGAAATGTCTCCAAAGAGACTCACTGACAACAGCACTGCTTTGTTCTCGGACCACACCCAAGTGGAAACACACTGACATCTCACCCTCTGGGCTTCAAAAGGTGCCGAGAAAGACAACTGAGGAAGAAGGGAGTTTCTCTGGAAGCCTGAACATGCAGTAAACATCACCACGGTAATTCGAATTTCACTCTTTAAATATTTAAAAAACTTACACGGTATCCCCTCCTCCTTGGACTCCAAGTTCAAGCAAACCCTCTGGGAAGGTCTGCCCGGCCCCAGCCCAAGGCTCAGCTCCGGGAGGCCCTGCTCCAGGGCGCGCTCCACCATTCTCCCAAGACCCTGAGCTCAGGCACCTGGAAGACGCCTGGCGTGCATAGGTCTTCGACAGCACCGTGCCAGGCACGCCGGAGTACGGCGCTCAGTGGTGTCTGCTGAAAGATGAATGAACCCCAGCTGCTCTAGTCTAGAGCCTTCCTTCCATCCCCTTGGCCCAGTCCAGGGTCATCACCTCCCATCGCTCCTCAGCACGCACCCGCTGCAGCCTCCTGCACCTGTCTCCTCTCAGATCACTTCCAGCTCATCACAAAAGAGTAGCTTCCAGACCCACTCAAGACACACTGCCCTTCCTCCCCCGTCCTGATCCCTGCCTTCATTTAAGGGAAGCCCGAGCCCCCCATCTAGAGTCTTTCCTGACAATGCCCAGCCCAGAGACTCCTCACTTGCCTGCCCGGTTGAGGCCCTTCTTGTCCAGCTCCCTCATTTGGGCCCGACTGTGCTGACTGACCGTCCACCACGCCAGAGGACCTTTACAATATTATCTTCAACCTCCCACTGACCCTCTGAGGAGGAAGGGTATTATTATCCCCGTTTGACAGACGAGGAAATAGAGGCTCAGAGAAGTGGCAGAGCTGACTCCAACATGCCTGCTGGTTCCAAAACCCCTGCTTTTTTTTCAAACTAACACATGGCATCCAGCTACCAGATACAACTTTTTGTCTGCATTTGTCTAATACACATTTATCGAGCACCTCCTGTGTGCAAGACACCATGTCTTCTTTCTCCAACTACCTTTGGAAAGATTTTCCTTGTCTTGGATCCCTCTTGATATGGGCACAGACACCCTAAAGAAGGCCATCATCTACAAATAACTGTTGGAGGGAGGCTCTTTATCACATCAACCCCCCCATCCTCGCCCACCTCGAGTCTGGTCCCCTCCATCAGCATCAGCGCTCTCCAGCTCATGCTCCGCTGGCTCTGTGCTATGTGCTCTGTGCTCAGGTGGAGTGGGGTCCAGGCCCCTTTTTGGGGGCAGTGGAGGCAAATTCTGGGTTTGGCCTTGGGCCCCCTCGAGCCTTCTCTCCCAGCTCCTCCATGTGGACTGGCCCTTCAGAACAGCCGCACAGGGGAAGCACACAACATTCAGCTCAAGCAAATTCAACTCCATGTGTGCACCCAGCCAAAGAGGGAGAAAGAGAGCAAGAATAATTAAATAATGCATGTAATTCCACTCTCCTCGGGCTGTTGTGGGGATTAAATGAGTGAATATATGTAAAGTACACAGGACAGTGACCAGGGCTCCAAAATGTGTGCTGGATCTCGTCCTCTGTGCCTGCAGACTGGCTCCCCAGCCTCTGCACTTGCCCTGCATGCCAGGAAGCTCTGCCAGGGCTCCCTGCCCTTGCTTCCTACTGTGTTCACCCCAGCAGGGAGCGGGCATGAGGAGAAAGGGGACGGGGTTCTGATGCCTGCCCTGTGGCAGGTCTGGGCCTCTCTCTGCAGCTGTGGCTCTTCCTCTCCTGGGGAGCCCCTCTCCCCTTGCCCCTGCAGGAGCACCTGGCTTCCTGCTGCTGCTCCCAGGCTGTTACCACGCCTTGTCAGCTCCTGTGTCCCTGCCCCTCATAAAACGCTCTTCAGTTTCCTGGCTGGATGAGCCACCGGCTTCCTGCCAGGACCCTAGCCGGTGGGGCCGTGGTGGTGCCAGCAGCATTTCCTCTCTGTGAGCTCTCCCTCCCACTTTAAGATGGCTCAGTGTTGGCTGTCCTTGGTCAAGCTTTTCCTCAGCTCCCCCCAAAGCCTGTCCTGTCACTCTCTGCACACAGGACACCACTTTGTCCCACCCCTGCCACAGGACTCACTAAGCTTGTGTCCTTTCTCTCTTTACTCTCCTGTCTCCTCAGTAATCTGTGTGAGGCCCAGACACAGGCTGGGGGGAGTGTGGAGGGCGAGGTCAACAAGCCCCTTCCTCTTCTGGGTCTGTACCTCTCTGTGCCTCAGTCTGTAAAATGAGGACAAAAGTACCTATTTCATACCATCCTTCTATGAGGGATTAATAATTGCTTTTTATTATTCATGAGTTAATAACTGTTAAATGCTTAGAACAGAGCCTGGCAAACAGTAAGTTCTAAGTGTATGTTAAATAAAACTAAGTAAGAGTAAATGAAAACAAACTCTGTAATCTCAACAGCTGGCAGAGAGGGGGCCCTCCAGAAGTGCTGGTGGGGGAATGGATGCAGCCACGCTTCCTCCGAGGTCTTCCCAGCGTGCATCCCAGACAGTACGGGTTTATTCAACTCCTGTTTTATTACCCTTCACCTTTTCAAGAGACTCGTGTCCTGCCAACTAGTTGGCAGCATTTGACAGAGCACTTGGCCGAGCCAATCACACCCTCCTTCTCCTGCTCACCTGCTGTGCCTTCTCCTCAAAGTCCGGGGTGCCACAGTCTCTGTCCCAGGTCTTCTCTCCCTCTGCACTGTCTCCTGAAGTGACCTCACCAGTCTCGGGGTTGGAACTACCATGTATGCCCCAAGGACTCACTGAGGCTGATCTCCAGCGCAGACCTCCCCGGTCCACAGACTCCTACAGCTACTGGCCTTCTCAGCCACCTCTCCACTTACAGGCCCCAAAGGCATCTCAAACTCAAACTCCACAACACCCAGAATGGGACCCTTCGTTTCCAGCATCTCCTGCTCTGTCCCCACCAATCTGCTCCTCCTCCCGAAATGAAGACTCCCCCCTGATGCCCCTCTCTCCTCACCCACAGCCAACCCATTGGCAAAGCCCGCCAGGGCTCCCTTTACATGGATCCTGGGTCTGACCACTCCTCACCCTAGTCCAAGCCCCCACCTCTGGCTGAGGCTGCAGGAGCCTCCTAGTCGGGGGTCCCCCTTCCACTCTTGGCCCTAGTCAGAGCAATCCCTTTTAAATGTAAATCAGTCATGTCACTCCCCTGCTGGCTTCTCATTACACTTAGAACAAGACTCCAAGTCCTGACCATAGCCTGCCAGGCCCCCAACCCCCTCTAATCCACCTCCCACTACTCTTCATTCCATAATTCCTCTCAGAAATACTGTCCTAGTTGCTGTTCCTAAAGAAGGGAAGCATACACTTGCCTCAGGGCCTTTGCACTGGCTGTTCCCTCTTCTTGGAATGTTCTCCCACATAGATCCCCACAGCTCCTTCCCTCACTTCTCCCAGGTCTCTGCTCAAGTATCACCTCTTCAGAGAGGCCTTCCTGACTCCCTTGGTTACTCTCCATCTCCTCATCCTGTTTATTTTTTTTCACAGCATTTATCACTATTTGGTATTATATGACACTTTTATTGGTTTATTTGTCAACTGTCTGTCTTCCTCATTGCTCTCTTTCAAGGGCAGGGATTTTGTTTTGTTACTCAGTGGTTAGAGTACTATCTGGCATGTATTGGGAGCTCAGGCAGTATTTATTGCAGGTGTACATGCATGCATGCATGAATGAATGGTTAGCAAATCCCTAAAAGGCAGGGGTTCTTTCTGACCTTCTTATTTATCCCCCCACCCAGATGCCTGTCCTGGGGCAAGAGACACTACAGTCCCCATAAATGCATGACTGCTGAACAGGCAATAAAGACTCTGAGCAAATGAGTAACCCAGTTCCTACAACACACAGGGGCAGTGACAGAGGAGCCGCCTTCCTCGGAAAAGTCGGTTCTCCAGGGAAGACGCCCCCTCCCCTCGCCTCAGGACCCTGGGCCCAAAGCTGTGACCGGAAGAGCACGCGAGTGCTTCTGACGTCCTTGAGGAAACCACACAAGCCCAGAGGAATAGACTCTACTCGGCAGCCTGGAGCCTGCTGGCTCGTCCAACAGGATGCTCTGCAGGCATCAGCTGGGACAGTGTGGCCACTGACCAACTGGTGACTGTAGGCCCAGAGCAGCCAGCACCTGAATTCCTATTTAATCCTAACTGTCCTGTAAGGAGGCACTACGAACCTCATCTCACAGCTGAGGAAACTAGAGCTCAGAGAGATTAAGTGGCTTGCCCAAGGTCTGACTGGCAGTGAGTGACGGGGTTGAGATTGGGCCCCAGTTCTGCCTAACTTCAGATAATAGACAAGAACAGTGGACATTTGTTGAGGACTCACTAAGTGCCCAGGTCTATTTAAGCTCCCTACACACATGTAAATCTCAACCGACACTCACAATAACCTAACTAGGTAAATATTATTATCTTCACTTAACAATTAGAGAACTGAGGTACAGAGATGTTAATAACTGGCTCAAGGTCACACAGCACTTTCCCTGACAATACACTACCTTTAATGCTACCTCTCATAACTAAGGATTTAGATTACAAGCCATTCCCAAGGGGTAAACTTGCTCTGAAATACTAAGGAAGAGACATTTAGAAAGCAATTAATAGCAAGCTGCAAATTTCACCCAGTATGTCTGTGTGCCCCCATCTCTATCCTCTGTGGCTTCATCCTCTCTCCTCAGTTCCCAGATGATCTCCAACCTGGGAGGAAAGGTGGCTGCTGTCTCTGAAGCAGCAGGGCACAAAGTCCAGCCCCAGCCTTGCCCAGCACAGCGCCTGCCCCGCCTGTACACACCAGGCATTAATAGGTAATGACTCTTGTGGTGGGGAAGAGCAGGGCAGTGGAAACACACAAGCCTGAGGCGCTCTGGAGCCTGTGGGGCCTGTGGAAGAGGAACAGGGGCTAACTCAGGGACCCAGTCAGACACTGGGGACCCCAGAGGAAATTCTCTCTAAAGAGGCAAAGTGTAGTTGTAGAAGACCAGGAAGAGAAGATAAAAGAGGAGCCCACTTTACTTTCAGCTGAGGGGCAGGGAGCTGAAACTGAAGCCTGAGTCTGGGGTGGGGGACGGGAGGCTGTGCTCCTTCATGGCAGGTGCCTGAAACCTACACTTACCAAACGTCCTGGCGGCTGAAATTTCTCCCCTCACAGCCTTCGCAACAGGATGCGCTGGTGAACACTGTCCCAGGCTCTCCTGGCTATGCACCAGCCCCCCAAACTCCCGCTGAACTTCCAGCTCGCTCTCACCCCTGGGATGCCCAAGGCCTCGTTTTTAGGAGGCTTCTGCCACTGTGAGCTGTTCCCTTTGTGCCCCCACCAAACTTTGATCCCAACACTCAGCACCCAGACACGGGTAATTATTAGTGGAGGGTCTGCTTCCCACCCACACAACCAGCAGTCTGAGGGCAGAGATGGGGCCTGGCACAGAACGGGTGCTCAAAACCTGTTTATGAAGTGAATGATTGACCCCTGGCCCCTGGCCCCTAGCCCCTGTGGCCCCCACATTGGCTGGGTCCTCGGCTCCCCTGGGCCTCTCTGTGGGGAGGGAGGGGGTAAGCACTCTAACCTTGCCTACCTGAGCTCTGCCTCTCAGGCCTGGGAAGGGGTTTGGCTTGGTCTAAAGGCACTGCCCCTCTGGGCTCTGGGAGGGCCTCAGGGCACACAGTCACCTGCCCCTCAGGCAGAGCGTCTGGGTAGTTCCAGACACCCCCGGCTTCACCCTTGGGCTCTGAAGCATCCTAAAGCCTGGTGGGGAGTCTGCTGGGTCTCCTGCAATGGTCTTTCTGGGCTCAGGGCCTCAGCAGCACTTGCTTGCTCTGGAAACAGTTCAGGAAATGCCCTGGGTGAAATCCAGCAGCTTCCAGTGGTGGTCTCTGAGGATCCTGGACCCCCAGTGAGGCCCCTCAATGGGCCACAGTAGGGGAGATGTTTTTCTGCCTGAAGGATCTGGCTGAGTCTCTGTAGCTCCTCCCTTCCTCCCACTGCCCCTGGCCACCACCACTTCCTCAGCTGCTTCTTGGGCCCTAAGAAATGCCCTTCAGCAGGGCAGGGGCTCCCTGAAGTGCTTCTAACTGGTGTTTTGAGGTCAAAGGACAGAGAGAGACACCCAGTTCCCCTTCCTAGGAATCCTCACCTCTCAGATACTGCCCAGGACCCTCTCCACATGCTCCAATTGAGCTGGGGGCACTAGGAGCTGTGGTATTTGCCCACTAGGGGGCACCTCAGAGAAATGTCCTGTCTTAGGCCAAGGCTAGAAGGAATTCCAACCCCAGAGAAGTGCCAGCCCCTAGAGGGCAGAAGGAGAACGGACACTTGCAGGAGATCAGTTTAGCAGTTCCCACCCCTGGAGTCTCAGTGCTCCTCCCTTATTTAACTGGGGATCCCTGCTGGCAACCAAACGACCCTGGGGGCTGGTTGGGGAGTGGGGGGAGGCAGGGGTGGTGTCCCAGACCACCCAGAGCCCTTAGGCCCGGATGGAAAAGGGAAGCATCCGGGGCGCTTGGGGCGCCCCTAGCAGCTCTGACCTTGTGCCGGAATTCTCGGGCCACCTTTCGGTCCATGGCTGGGCCAGATCGCGCCGCGTCGCTGCACAACTCCCTCCTTCGGGTGCCTGGCTGCCGGACCCGGCAGGAGCGGCGACCGCGACCAGCAGGGCTTGGGAGCGGCGGGGGCGGGGCCTGGGAGAAATGGGGCGGGGCCTGGGGCGGGCGGAGGCGGGGCCTTGGAGGGGGAGGAGGCGGGAGCGGTGCCTTGAGCGGCAGGGGCGGGGCCTGGGGGTGATGGGGGGGACTGGGGCGGGCGGAGGCAGGACCTGGGGCGGGGCCTTGGAGGGGGCGGGGACGGGGGCGGCGTAGCTGGGAGGCCGGAGACACCTGTCCTGAACCTCCTTGCCTCCCACGGACGCCCCGTGAGCAAACCGGTTGGAGTGTGTGTACGTGGTGGCGGCGGCGGCGGTGGCGGTGGTTGGACTCGAGGCTTGCTCGCCTCTTGGAATGGCCCCCAAACACACGCGGCGGAGGGAGAGGATCTCGGGGAGGCTTGGGGAGGACGTTTGGGACTTTTTTGCGGGGGCTGGAATACAGAGGTCCTGAGACTCTCACATCGGTGGGTAGGGGGTGGGCTAATCTAGTCAGTTTTCTCTGGATACACAAATAGAGGCCCATTCGCCCGCCTGAGGCTGTCTGTCACCCCTTGTCACGCATTTCACCTCCAGCGTACATTCCAAAATGGCCTCTTCCGTGGGCCTTTCTCACTTTAATCTGTGAATTCCTCGGGGCTGGGTCTTACTGTGGCCCGCAGAGGCCTGAGCCAGCTTGGAGTGCCCTTCCTCAACCAACCTCCCCCAGTCCACGTGCCCTCTACACACACACACACACACACACACACACTCTCTCTCTCACTCACTGAAGCATGGAAAGGCCTGGCAATGGCGTCCTGATTTACCGCTGACCTTTACCCAGGGCCCAGATCCATCTAGTTCATTTGATTCAATTCAACCAAGGTTTGCTCAACTCCTAGGTCTAGTGCTGGGGTGCAGACAATGAACCAAGCCTGGGACAGACTGAGAGGAAATCGGGGGCCCAGAAGAGGGGCGATAAACCAGGTGTGAACGGGGAGACTGGGGACCTCTAGATATGGAACTTTTGCCTGGATTTGCCGCAGGGTGGGGGCCTGACCTGATGGCACCATATCGGGGGCATGGGACAGGAGATGAACAGCAGCCCAAATCAGGGTAACTTCAGGGGCGCCTAAAGACCCCCTCCTTTGCATCCCACCCCGAAAAGCGGAAGTCATGCAGCGGACTATTTTTATTTGGGCTAAATTATTGTCTAGTTTAACATGTAAATCCCTCCTTGAGAAAAACCTTAAAATATTATCCATGTTCTCACCTTAGTACTAACTAGTTAAGTCAGAGATAAAGGGAAAGACTTGTGGGATTGTCAAGGGTCCAGGAAAGACACATAAAATATACTCCCCTCCAACTTCTTTTTGTTCATTCCCTACATTTCATAACTATGTCGTATGGCTGTTTATTTAATTTTTAGAGTCCAGACACAGTCGCAACTGGCCTTACGAGGGGGAATGCCATCCACTGGCACGCGAGTCCTTACTTTATATGACCTCCCCCCCACCAGACTCTATTCTTCTTAAAATGCTCCCCTCTTTGTTTTGAGGACAGCACAGGGTCCTGGTTCTCCTCTCCTGCAAGTGCTCCTTTTCCAGCTTCCTCTGAGACGGCCCTGCCTCCACCCGTTCCTTAACCAGTGTTCTTTAAGTCTCCACCCTTGGCTCTCCCTTCACCTTTCCGTCCATGCCCATGGCTTCAAATGCCCTGTGTGGGAATAGCTATGTGTGCGTTATTTACCACTATATTTCCAGAATAGTGTGTGGCGAGGAATAGGTGCTCAACAAATTTGTTGAATGGATGAATAAATGAATGAATGCATGCATCCCAAATCTATATCCCTGCCCAGGGATCTACTGGGGCCATCATCACCACCACGACCACTGTCATCATCATCATCAGCAAGTCCCGGCATCTAGTTGGTGTTCCACCGCTCAGTTGGCCAAGAGAATGATACAAAGGCTACCAAGGCTCTCAGGCCCCCATTTCCACTGTTTTAATGTTCCTCCTGGAGAGAGAGCATACCTGATCACAAAATTAGAGCTATTTTTGCAGAAGACTGGCTTTGATGGGAGCAATAATATGGGAGTGTGAGGCACTGCTGTCATTCAGTCGGCCTTTGTAGAGCTGGGGCCTGAGCTAGTGCTGGACATGCAGAAGACTAAGGCAGGATCCATCCCTGGAGGGGCTCACAGCTGGGAGCAGGGTGGGGATTTGGGGACCCAGAAGGCTGTAGTGGGGAGTGTGGGAGCACAGGCTAGGACTCTGTAGGCCTGAGCCCTGGTTCTGCTACTGGCCACTGACCACTGAGTGGCATGTCCCAGGACCTCTGTAAAAGGAGAACAGAAGACCAGTCTCACACCAGCATTTGGGCTCTGGTGTAAGGGGCTTCCAGGACCCAGGTTCCTGAGCTGTGGATCTCTGAGGAGTAAGGGATGTTGGAGGCTGCACACGCTGCCTCCCTGCTCCCCCAGGGGACTTAGGGTTGAGTGATCTGAATCCAGCCTCCCTGGGGAGAGGCAGCCCCAGGCCAAGGAGGGCGAAGGCTGGGCCACCGTCAGGCGCCTAAATTATGGTAATGAGCTGGGCAGTCCTGTTTCTCAAGGTCGGGGAGGAGCCAAGCGCCCGGGAGGAGGGGCCGAGGGAACCCTGGGGCTAGAGAGCTGGAGGAACAGCGGCCAACGGGTGGAGGTGTGAGCCTGCCTTCGCCGGGAGAGGCACTCCGATCCCGGCCCGCGCTCAGGCTTCCCAGTCCCCCCGCCCCGATGGGGGCTCCAGCCCCGCGCGCCCCCGCGCCCGCGCTCTGCCTGCTGCTCGCTTGCGTCTGGCAGGCCCGGGCCGAGCCCGCAGGGCAGTCTCTGCGGGTCCAGTCTCTCGGTGAGAGAGGGGTGGGCTAGGGGAGGCCAGGGCCTGAGGGGACGTTTAGGCGAAAGGGCCTGGGCAGGTTCGATAGACGAAGGAAGGAGAGAAGGTTTGAGGGAGGACAGGGGGACAGCCAGGGAGAGGGTCGGGGAGAGAGGGAGCAGAGAAGGGAAGAGAGGCCAGCGACAGCCAGGGCAATGGGTGGAAGAGACCCAAGGTGGGGAACTACACAACAGTGGGGCACAGAGAGTGGGTGGAAAGAGGGAGACCCTTGCTGGAGAAGAGTCGCCAGGGAGGGGGAGAAAGGATTTGAGAAGGCTGTGGTGAGAGAGAATGGGGGGATGCCTGGGGATGTGGGAGAGGCTTCCCAGCAGGTGGGGGACCCGTGTTGGAGGCCCAACAAAGGGAGCCATAGCTTGAGTGAAGAGTAACCCCTCCCCAGGCGCAGCACCCACACCCCGGGGCAATGCAGAGCTGCAGCCTGAGCCAGACCAGGATCCCAGGTGAGTAGGTGGGAGCTTGTGGCTGCCCCACCCGCTGCTCCCATCTTTATTCCTGGTGTGGGTGACCCCAGGGGTTAGCACAGAGGGTGGATGGGTCTGGGAGAGGTGGGGAGGCATGGCCCATTCCTAGGCCCTCGCCCATGCCAGTCTTGTTTCTCATCCAGCCACAGCCATCAGGAGGCGATCCTTGCCGTAGGGGATGCTACAGCAGTGATGGGAGGCCAGGTAAGGGGGGCCCAGGGAAGGGGGCTTCACTGGGTGGATGGAAGCTTATTTCTGTCTGGGTCTGGGGCTGGCTGGGAGCTCTAGAGGTTGCAGGATGGCTGTCTCTGCAGCTATTCACAAGGTTCCTAGTAGGTGTCTGAAGTATGCAAATTCATAAGACACCTCCATTCCCACTTTCCTAATTTCCTGGGGCCCTGCAGGCAGCTCAGTTTTTTTTTTTTAGAGGAGGAGGGCATGAAGGCACCATCAGGAGACAGCTGAGCTCTCCCCTCCCCTGGGTGAAAGTAGGAAGGTGAAGGTTTGGGAGACTGGAGTTCTCTTTTCCCTGCCTGGCATGGAAAACCCTAAACCCTGTCAGAGGCCCCTCTCCATTCCCCAGCAGTGCCCCAGCAATGCTGCCCTGAGAGGAGAGACAAAACCTCGGCCACCTGGTGGGATTTGCAAGGAAAGGCTGGTCGAGAAGCAGAGCCCCGAACTCTGTACTCTGAGTCTTGACCATTCCCCACTGCCCACCCCGCGAGCTCCTCCATGCTCTCAGGAGAGGTGGCAGCTTGTTCTCCCCCTTTGCCAGACGTCATTGGTCTGTGAACCGGGAGACTCAGGTTCTCTTTCTAACCCTGGCTTGCATTTGTCTGCTTTCTATAACCACAGACATCTTACAAATCCAGCCCACCTGCAGCTGGTCCCCTAGACTGTCTTGAGCCTCAGCTCATGCGCCCTGGCCCTGGGGATTAGCTCTGGGTACCTTCTTGTGCCAGCAGGTTGGGGAGCATCATTCATAATAGAAAACAATGTGTTCCAGATACCTGTCCTTTGGAAATAGATATGAAGGTCCCAAGGTGGGAGGGGGCAATCGTTCTCTAACCTGTGAGTTATCTGGGTTTTTTATTTCTCGTTTGCCCACTTTTCCAGGCCCTAAGTTTTAGAATCACAGTCAGGTATGGTTTGAGTTGAAAGATAATGTTATCCTTCTGTTTATGGATGGGGAAATCGAGGTAGGTGCCAGGGCCCTCAGGGAGCAGGTGGAGCTGGCTTGTCTCCCCACACCATGAATGCCCCACAGGACTCCAGGGATCTCTGCATTTTAGTGGAGGAAATGATCCTTACCCAAGCAGCTCATTCCCCTGGCGGGTTTCTTTCCTTGCTAGATTCCAGGGTAGGCCCCCGCCTTTTCCTTGGGGAGCATCTGGACCAGGCAACCCCAGCAGGTTTCTCACATTACTCCTTAGAACAAATAAAGGGTTGGAGTGGCCCTACTTTAAGGCAACTGGAGTTGAGGGGATTGAGGCCATTAGCTAGAAAGTGAACCCGGGGACTCTTCAAAGGCTTCTGCCTGGAATGCCCTCATGGATAAGGGAGGAGGTCCCAGACCAGCAGCCCACCGACCTTCATTTCAATGCTGCCTCACTCCCACAGAGCTCAGTCATTCCCCAGAGAATGGATGGTGTAGACCCACAGTCCACGAACTTGGATGGGGAAAAATGCGTTGTTATTTACAGGAATATTAATCTAGCTGAAATTTAGCATTCCCTTCATTTATTGCTATAGGCTACAAACCATAAGAGTATTAGCAGTGTTGGCAACTGTCCCCAACAGAAATCACAGATATTGTCATATCACCTTACAGGTGGTGTTGATGTCCCTCGCTCTCCTTTATGTTCACTGCTTCAGAATTCTGGCAGTGATAGGACCTGATGCTTAGATCTTGTTATTTAATGTGTTAATAAAGAAGTACTAATATTATTGTCACACGTTTTTACAAAATATTTTTATAACCTTAGTGCAATATAGTCAATGTCCTTTGTCATCTTACACTTTATTTTATATATTTATAAACATTATTCTGAGACTGGGCCTGTAGGCTTCACTGGATTGTCAGAGGGGTTCATCGCATAAAGGTGAAGCTAAGCGTTTGGACAGGATTTAAACTTTTCTCCAGAAAGTGGCCTCGATTCTGCAGATCAGGCCGTCTTGCCCTCTAACCACAGCCTCAGAGGCCACATTGGAGGTGGAGGTGCAGAGTGAAGAGATACAAAGACCAAGTTTAACTGGGCTCTCTGGGGCCCGTGGGACGTTGGTGTTGGCCATTTTCCCCGCTGCTCTTTCCCATTTCCTGTGGTCTTTGAGGCCCCATGAGATCGCTTATGACCAGGGTGGAAGCCTGACTCCTGGGGTCTGCACCGTCAGGAGAGTCCAGGAGGGCCCAGGAACCACGGCCAAAGTGGGATGAGAATCCTGGCCGAGGAGGGGCCAGTGACCTCTCAGGGGGTCAGCAGGACAGTGAGAGGGAGGGGACGAGTGCCCGGAGATGAGGTGGAGAGACTTGGCCAGCAAGGAGGGGCAACGATTGGGGTTGGGCTCGGGGACCAAAGGTTCTGGATACTTTCTATGTTCCCAGTTCTTCACTGGAGGCTGGGGATTCAGTCTGGGGCTGTGGAGATGACAAGGGGGAGGAAGACACATGAGGCAAACACGCTCAGTGTGGTTTGTGCCTTCTTGGCCCTGGGAACGAGAACACGAGCTCTGTGAGGGCAGGGACTTCATCCTGTTCTGTGCGTCTGGCCGGGGCCGGGCACAGAGTTCTGGTTAGTTGTACAAATGAGGAGTCTGAGGCTCCGAGAGGGAGAGACTGCTGTGCCCAGGGCCCCAGTCCAGGTGACATTAGGCAGGAGTTCCGAGAGGCCAGGTGTCCTAGTCAGTTAGCCATGCAGTGGTGACTGAATGCATGTTATGTCCAGTACAGCCCTAATTTCAGATGGCTTATATCTCGAGAGACCAAGCATTGGGATTTCTGGTCTGGAAAATAGGGTTTCTGAGCTATGCTTTGCCTGTGTCCTCCTCAGATTTGTGGTGTCAGGGAGCGTCCTGACGTGGAGCTGAGTTCTGAGGCCCGTGGGTAGTGATCTGTGAGGCACTGTTGTTGCTGTTGGAAGAGCCCCAAAGGAAGGTTGGGTGGCAGGTGGGGTGAGATGCTCCCTTGCCCTGGGGTGAGGGGCTGCCTTTGTTTCTTAGCTCTGCCCCATGCGGTTTCTGTGGCGAGGAGGAACTGTGTTTGTTCTCCAGACAAGGGGGTTTTGTGTGGGGCTGTGGAGGACACAAAGGTTTACTAGGGAGGGGAGGAGGTGGGGAGACTGGGGGATATTGGAGCATGGAGGGGAGGGGGTGTGGTCAGGCCACCAAGATGCCACTTTGGAGGGTAAAAACCAGCCTCACTCCTTTGGGCCTCGGGCAGGCCTGAAAATCCATACCTCTTCATACCTCTCGGAGATGGGCCTGGGGAGGTGGAGGGGCACCGAGGGCGAGGGGGCCTCCCTCCATCCAGGTGATGGACAGGAAGGGCTGTAACCTCCAGGAAGGTTGCCCTCCCTGAGGTCAGCCCTTGATCGCCTTCTCTTCCTACTGTCTTTAAAAGGAGGCTGAAGCCCTGGACTCGTTGGCCGTGTCTTCCTGGGAAAGGCGGCTGCATCGGGCCAAATGTGCACCATCTTGTAAGTGGCTGCCTCCCTGTGGCCTGTGGGCTGTGCGAGGGAGGGCCTTGGCCCACCGAGAGGCCTGTGACGGCAGGTCAGGGCTTCCCTCGGGGCCTCTGTGACCTCCTTTCTTTGCACGAGGCCTCTTTCCACTGTCCCAAGCCTTGGCCTCCAACTCCACTCTGCTTTCCCCTTGCTGACTGAGGAGAGCTTCCACTCCAGTGTCCTGTTCTGATGACCGTGGGCCTGTGGCTTTCCTCACTCACAGTCTCTGATCCCAGTGATGCTGTGCTTCCGTGCTTAGTGGTTGTTGTCTCCTCCACATCACCCTGCTTCTGTGGCCTCTTTCTATGTTCTGTGCCATTGCCCTTCACCCTGTCCTGTGTCTGTGGCCTCTCCCCTCACCCTGTCCTGTGTCTGTGGCCTCTCCCCTCACCCTGTCCTGTGTCTGTGGCCTCTTCTCTCACCCTGTCCTGTGTCTGTGGCCTCTCCCGTCACCCTGTCCTGTGTCTGTGGCCTCTTCCCTCACCCTGTCCTGTGTCTGTGGCCTCTCCCCTCACCCTGTCCTGTGTCTGTGGCATCTCCTCTCACCCTGTCCTGTGTCTGTGGCCTCTCCCCTCACCCTGTGGCCTCTTCTCTCACCCTGTCCTGTGTCTGTGGCCTCTCCTGTCACCCTGTCCTGTGTCTGTGGCCTCTCGCCTCACCCTGTTCTTTGTCCATGGCCTCTCCCTTCACCTGTCCTTTGTCTGTGGCCTCTCCCCTCACCCTGTCCTGTGTCCATGGCCTCTCCTCTCACATCATGGCTCCTTTCCTCACCACACTTTGCTGTGCTCTGTCTTCTCATCCTCTGTGGCCTTTCTCTCTACTGTGTTCCAAGTATGAGGCTTCTCCTGCAGCCCCCAGTTTATGCCTTGGCCTCGTCCCCTGAGCTTATGAGCAGTGAGGAGAGCAGTACTTGACAATCTCGAGCAGTCTCCCTGCTAACCCCATAGGCAGGCTCCATATGCTCAGTTCTGCCTGCCTTGCCTGGCAGCCAGGAACTTCTGGCTTAGGGAGCTGAAGGCCCAGGTGGGCTGACCTGGGGGCCACTTGGTGCATTTCGAAGGTAAGTTCTCTGAGACCCCACCCTACCTACTTACTAGGGAGGGGGCTAGGCAGTCATCTGAGGCACTGTTTGTGCCCCCATTAAGGCTATCTCCTAAAGAATGTGTGGGCTACCTGTGATGGGGATCTGAGGTCTGTGTAGCTCTGGGAGGGCTGGGGCCTGGTGCCCTCGCAAGAGGGAGGTGCTACGTCCCTGGGTTCTGCCAATCTCGGCTTGATAGGGAGGTGCCTTCTGTGTCTCCCTTACAGACTTGTTCTCCTGCTTCAACGGTGGTGAGTGTGTGCACCCAGCCTTCTGTGACTGCAGACGCTTCAATGCCACTGGGCCGCGCTGCCAGATGGGTGGGTCTGGGCTCCATCCCACTCCTGGGATGGGCCATGGTTTCAGGAAAAGCTGTGGTCATGAGGTCTGGGGATCCTGGGCTGGTGGGGGGGATGGGAGTGGCCCTGCCAGGGCTAGACTCCATTAGTCTCTGACTGATGCCCACTGCAGCTCTACAGAGGCATTCTCTCTTCCCTGGCTCAGTGTACAATGCCGGCCCTGAACGGGACAGCATCTGCCGGGCGTGGGGACAGCACCATGTGGAGACGTTTGATGGCCTCTACTACTACCTCTCTGGGAAGGGTAGCTACACGCTGATGGGGCGCCATGAACCTGAGGGGCAGACCTTCTCAGTCCAGGTGAGGTCTCCCCTGCCCTGCCTGTCTTGGAAGCCTCCACTGGGCCCTGGAGGTTGAGCTGGCCTGGGCGTTGCTTGTCCTAGTTAAACAGTCTGCTCCTGGAAGGAGCTGGGGGCTCCACAGTTCTCTCTCACCCACTCCTTCCTGGTTGCCCCTGGCCATTCGTTCATTCAATCACTCATTCATCAAGTATTTAAGTGCATGCCTGTACTCTTCCTGGTACAAGGCTTGGTGGTGGCCTTGTGGACAACAGCACAGATGTGCTCTCTGTCATCACAGAGCTTATATTCTAGTGGGGAAAATAGGCATTAAATCAAATGAATCGTTTCAAGTACAGCTGAGTGCTACAGGGGAGAAACGCCAAATGCTGGAAGAACATGTGATAGAAACCTAATCTTGCTTATTGGGAAGGATGATGGTCAGACAAGACCTCTGGGAGGAAGTGACATTTAAGTTGGCATCTGAAGAATGAATTGAAGTGAGCCAAGTGAAGGGTCACAGGGGTTGGGGGTGGACATGAGAACATTCTAGGTAAAGGGAATTTGGATGCTAAGGACCTGAGATAAGAAATAACATTGTGCCTCAGAGGAAATGATAGAAGCCCTGGATGACTCAGTCTAGGGAAACCTCCTCTAAGAGGCCTTCCTGGATGCCCTGAACTCCTGAGCTGGCTCAGGGGCTCTTCCCTGTGTAGCCAAAGTTCCACATCATTACACTGCCATTGCGTTTCTCTTACAGAGGTCTGTTTCTGGGTTGGTCTCCTCTACCAGATGTAGGCTTTCCAGGCCAGGGGCCACGTCTTTCCATTTGTGTTCCCAGTACCTGGATTGGTGCTCAGTAAAAGTTTGTCTTGCATATGAACACGTGTGTGACTCCCTGTCTGGCAGACCTGATTTACACGCTTGCCCCATGTGTTGCATGGGGAGTCACTTTCAGACGCAGGTCAGTACACCTCCACCTGGAGAAAAGTCGACCTGGGGAGCCAGCTCTGCTGAAGGTCACCTTGTTCAGTACTGAGTTAGGGCCTAGAGGTGGGAGTTTGGGGAGAACCTGGTGCTCAGTGTCACCCCTCTGCCAGCGGGGCATGCCCCTTCTGTCTCAGTCAGAGACCTGCCAAGAGGCTGCCCTGGGCCCTGGGGGCCGTGCTCTGGATGGGCTGGGGACTCTGACCAATTCTGCCCTCTCTACCTTGGGGGACCACACATGAGAGTTTTTGATGACTACATCATTTCATGATGGATGTGCCACAATTACGTAGACTAATTGGGTGCCACGCATTGGACTGGATTATGAAATCAACTTAATGAGTCACAACCAGTACCAAAAAAGGAAAAAAGAAAAAACAAAGAGACTAGAAAATATTATAAGAATGCATTACACATTAATGGGGTAAATATTATTTTGTAAAACTTTTGTTTTATTTTTTATGTATATATTTATATTTCTTACTGTGGGTTATGGTCAAAAAAGTTTGAAAAATACTTGATTAGACTATGGGGTGGCTCTCAGAGCTCCCACTTTTAGTTGAAGTGGCTCCAGCCTGCTTGACCACATTTAAGAGTAATCTAGTGGAAGGTTCACTCCTGGGAAGGGTCTCCACATGTGGAAGAGACACATTTGCGACCTTTTCCTGAACTCTGGGAGCCTCCCCCCACCCCCTTGGGTCCTATGGCCTTGGAGGTATGGGTTCTGTCTGAGCAGGGGGCAGAGGAGATGTGTGTGTGATGGTGGCACAGGAGTGCCGTGTGTGTCTGCGTGTGCAGGGGAGGGCCTAACTGTGCCTCCAGGGCTGTGCTAGGAGTGTGTTTATAGTGTGTGCATTGAGGGTGCCCTATGAGTGAATATGTGAGGGAGGCGTGTTCGTTCTGCATGAGTGTCAGATAGTGTGAGTGTCTACCTGGGCTTTCTATCTGGTTGGATGACCTGGGATGGATAAACAAAAAAATCCAGAAAAAAAGAGACAGCACAATGTACTGGAAGGAGCCCTGAATTTGAGCCATCACACCTGGGTTAACACCCTGGTTGTGTGTGTGTCACCTGTCTGAGCAGCAGCTGCCTCCTCTCTGAAATGCAGATAATCACAGCTCTGACCTGCCTGTGGTGTGGTGGGGCCTGGGAGGGATCACAGAGGAAGGGTGCTTGGCACGCAGAGGGCAGGCGATTAGCATTAGCGGAAGCTCAACAAGGGGCCTCTGGGCCCAGAACCAAAGCTCAGGGCCAGGCTGTGGCAGGACCCTGCACACTGGCCTCTGAACCCCCCAAACAGGTGCACAACGACCCGCAGTGCGGCTCCTCGCCCTACACCTGCTCCAGGTCTGTCAGCCTCTTCTTGGCGGGCGAGCAGGAGATCCGTCTGGCCAAGGAGGTCACCCATGGAGGCGTGAGGTAACTATGACACCTTCCGCCCTGAGCGCTCCTACTTGCTGGCTCTGGTGGTGGGGGATGGGTGAGCACCCGCCCTTCTCAAACCTAAAGGAAATTGTTTTCTGGGGGCAAACAGCAGAGTTTCCACCATTAGGGCAGGAACACACTGGCAGACCAGCCGGGTTTCTAATCTGCTGGGTTTGCAGAAAGATGAGTCCCTCGAGATTTTCTGGAACTCTCAGGCCCCATGGGTTTCCAGACAGTGGGTTTTCAGGAAAATAGCAGAGTTTTCTAGATGGCTGAGAGCTTACCACTATAAGAATGCTTCATTTTTTTTCTTCCACAATTTGAAAAAAATCTTCCTGAATAGAGCATACACAGTTCAAGCCTCCTCAGAGCACATACTGAGCACGCTTTCACCCTTTTCTGATGACAGAGACAAGTGATGTCCCAGCACTTACCTTGCTGGGGGGCCCCGTGAGGAATGGGGACTGGTTGCTCCCACCCTAAATGGCCCCAGACTGTGGTCCTCTCTGAAATCTTTCTTTCGTCTCTTCTTCACTGTCCTTTCATTCCCTGGCTGTCCACTGTCCCTTTATGTTGCTCCTGGGGGTGAGTGGTCTTCCTGCAATGACCCGTCTCCCCTCTCTCGTTTCCTGCTTCATACCTGGAAATGGGGTAACCACGCTTGCTGGGGCTGTGCATAAAGTGAAGGCCCAAGGTTCCTCCTATGAATAAGGGTTGGCGTATGGATCTTTTGGTACCAGTTTGGGCAGGTTAGATGCTTCTATTGTTTTCCTTTCCTGACTTTCAGCTGAGTTGAAAATCGCCAAATTCCAGATTGGCAAGGAAACCCTGTACCAGAAAACTAGGACAGTGTCAAGATTGCTGTGGCCCTGCGTCTTTTCTTTCACCCCCTGTTCTTCTTCTCTCTCAGCTTTTTCTCTCCCCACTCCATTCTTGCCCTCCCTACACAAAAAATAAAGTAGGTGTCTGCTTATACCATCTTTCCTGTCTAGGAGAAGGGAACTCTGAGATTTATCCCTGCCAGGGAAATTGCAATTTTAATAAGCAATTTTAAAACTCTGAAGACAAAGGAATCCCTCTCTAATGGTGGACTTCTGGGCCCCCAAGAGGTCACGGGGAGGGAAAGTGGGGTCCTCGGATCCTGTGGTACCAGTGGCTGCATGGATGAGGCAGGTGCCGTGTACATGATGGGTCCTGCAGGAAGGGACGGTGGGTCCTTTGGTGAAGGGACTGGGCTAGTTGGGGTGGTGTGGATGCCCTGAGGCTCTGGGCTGTATCCTGCAGGGTCCAGCTGCCACACGTGATGGGGAGCGTGCGTCTGCAGCGGCTTGCCGGCTACGTCCTCGTGCGGCATCAGTCGGCCTTCACACTGGCCTGGGATGGCGCCTCGGCTGTCTACATCAAGATGAGCCCAGAGTTCCTGGGCTGGACCCATGGGCTGTGTGGGAACAACAATGCCGACCCCCAGGATGACCTGGTGACCAGCTATGGTGAGGTGCAAGGCGGGTGACCTCTGAGGGGTCTTGGTGGGGGTGAGGGACAGGTCATGCCCGAGGGGTGGGAGAGGCCTTGGGCAGGACCCTGGGGTCAGGGTACTAAAGACCTAGTGGGAAGCCAGAGCCCCTTACTATCAAGGGTGCGGCCTCAGGCACGTTCTTAACCACTCGACCTCAGTTTCCTCATCTGTAAAATAGTCCTGATGAGAAGTCTCACCAGGGTTGTGTGAGGATCTAATGGGACTGACCCTGTGAGGTGTGTGGGTGTGGGTGTGAGGGGTAGGGGGCAGGGAGCAGAGAGCCAGAGAGAGCCAGGAAGAGAAAGGGCCCAGCTGCAGATGACGGTACCTACAGAGGAGTGGTAAGAAGTAAAAGTGAAGGGTGCAGGGTCAAATTGTGGTGACTGTGACCTGAAGAGGGAAGTGACACCTTTGAACACACAGAACATGCTGAACACATTACATGCATCATCTCATGTAGTCTTTATAGCAATAGTCTCATGGGATTGTCGGCCCCATTTGACATATAGGGAAACTGAGACTCAGAGCAGTGCAGGAGCTTGTCCAGGCTCACATGCTAGTTCTCTGATTGCAGGGCGTCGCCTTCCCTGAGTTTGGAGCAGTAGGGAGCTATTGCAAGTTCTGAGCATTCTTGACTTTTATTACCAATCACCTTTTTCAGGAGAGTGGATCTGTTGGGAAATGCAGATTGGGATGGGAGCTCAGGAGGCCAGATTCTTCAACTCCTTGCCTCACTCTTGGCATCTCTGTGGCTCCACCTGCCTTCCCCCAGAGCCCTCTGTGCCCCCTGCCCCGCCCCCTACCCATGGTCATGCTGGCTTTCCCTGACAGGGAAGCTGACGGATGATGTGGCTGAGTTTGTGCACAGCTGGCAAGCGCAGGCCCCCAACCAGCCTCCAGGGCCCACAACCTCCTTCCCGCCTCGCCCACCGTGCCTGCAGCAGAGCCCGGGAACCATGCAGGTCTGGACCCTGGGGAGAGCCCCCACCCCGGCTCCTGACCCCCCACCTGAGTGCCTGGCTTAGGTTGGTTTCCCACCGGCTGCAGGGACGCAGGGTTGTTTGTGCCCGTGGTCCCTTCCCTCTCCTCTCCACCCTCCTCTTTCTCTCTCTGGGGCCTGAGTTGGTGTTCCATCTGGGACTGGCGAAGTCAGAGGGCTGTGCCTGGCCCTGCAAGCCCCTGCTCCGCTCCCGGCCCTTGCCCCAGGGTGTGTACGACCAGTGTGAGGCGCTGCTGCGACCGCCCTTTGATGCCTGCCACCCCTACGTCAGCCCTCTGCCCTTCACGGCCAGCTGTACCAGTGATCTCTGCCAGTGAGTGGGCAGCTGCAGTGAGTGGGCAGCATTGGGTTGTGGGGAGACCTCTCCCAGTATTGCGGGAGGCTCAGCACGTGGGCCACTAAGCCTGATAATCCCAGGCAGATGGACAGGCCTCCCAAAGCTCTGAAGTTCTTATCTGCATGGGTGGGACAGGGCTTCCTCTTCACCGAGGCCCAGAAATGGGGCGTGACCCCCTCAGGGTCACACGAGTTGGTGGCAACGCTGGGACTAGAACCCAGGTTTCCTGCCTCCAGTCGGGGTTCAGTATGCCTCAATGCCTTCCCTGGCTCCCTTTCCCAGCTGTGTGGGGAGGAGGGGTGCCCTGAGCCCTGGCAGTCTCTGGAGGGGCTGGAGGGCTGGGGGCAGATCGGGCCTTGCTCCAGGGTGACCCTCAGTCTCCCCGCACAGGTCAGTGGGTGATGAAGCCACCTGGTGCCGGGCGCTGGCGGAGTATGCCCGGGCGTGTGCCCAGGCGGGGCGGCCCCTGCAGGGCTGGAGGACCCAGCTCCGGCAGTGCAGTAGGTGCAGCCCAGGGTTGGGCAGGGAGGGGTGCAGCCCAGGGCTGGAGGTGGCATTCTCAGGCCTCAGCTCAACATCCTGTCCCGCTCAGAGCCATGGTTGTCGGAGCTTTAAGCCCTGAGGTCCCGTCCTCATGTGACGGATGGGAAAACTGAGGCTCAGAGCGGGAGGGCCTGGCCTGGGCCCCAGAGGAGGATGAGGGTTGTTCTCAGAGCCTCCCAGGCTCTCGCCAGTTTCCTGGTTGCCCAGTGTTCCCATGGGAACTAGGGGATCAGGAAAACCAAAGCTCCCTCACCCCCACCCCAGGGCCCGGGGAAGGGGCTGTGTTGGGCCTGGCAGAGCTGGGGCCAGTAAGGAGCCGACAGGCGTGCTGCTCCCTTCCTCCCGAGCCGTGCGCTGCAAGGAGAAGGGCTTTGTCTACAATGAGTGCATCGCCTGCTGCCCCGCCTCCTGCCAGACCCGGGCGTCCTGCGTGGACAGCGAGATCGCCTGTGTGGACGGCTGCTACTGCCCCAATGGTATGCTAGGGGCAGAGTGGATGCCTGTCAGCGTCTTCCTGGCCTGGCATGGATGAGCGTGAAGCAAGGGCTCAGTGGATGCCTGTCTGTGGAATGAATGAAGGAAGAGGCGAATGACCAGTAAATGAATAAATGAATGAATGGCTTAAGGGAGGTGAGGGTGTGGCGGAACTATGGCTCTTGAGAGGTTCATGGGGTATTTAATTGTATCAGGACTGAGCTTTTTAAGGTGTATAGATGAGGACAAGTCATTCATTCATTCACTCATCATACATGCATTTGTGTAAACATTCATCCATGTACTGTTTTTCACGGTGTATAAATTTGCAGCCCATCTACAGTGTGCAGCTCACTTGGCTGGGGGGGAGTTGGGATAAAAAAATATAAAGATACATTCATTGACTTTGGGGGTCTGGTTGCAGTGATAAGACACTTACATGCACGCTCCAGTCTAAGGTGTAGTGTGATGAGGACCAGCTCATGGGTTCAGACAAGAAGAGAGATAGGAATTCAGTTGGGGGAGAGATTGTCAAGGAAGGCTTCCTGGAGGAGGTGGCTCCTAAGCTAGTTCTAGATGCAGTGACAGGCTTTCAAGAGTGGAGGGGGAAGTTAGTCAGTATGCAGGTTGTTTGAGGTGGGTAGTTCTCTGAGTAGAGGTCTGGAGGTGAGATTAGTTGCTCAGAGGGGATTCAGATCTGGCCTGAGCCAAGGATTTATACAGGAGAAAGTTTGAAAGCGGGCTCGGTGGTGAAAGAGCTTGGATGAGGGGATCTTTATCACAGGCTGTAGGGAGCCATGAAAGGTTTGTGAACAGGAGTAGGGGTGAGTTAAGTGGGCCTTTGCTGTCATCGTAGGGCTGATCTTCGAGGACACGGGCTGCGTGGCACCAGCTGAGTGTCCCTGTGAGTTCCATGGGACCCTGTACCCGACTGGCTCTGTGGTGAAAGAAGACTGCAATGCCTGGTCTGTGTCCACTGCTGGGGGTGGGGAGAGGCGGTGACTTCCAGGGCCTTCCACTAGGGCTGTCCTTCTGGGGTCTGGGAGCCCTGACAACATGGGGACCTTAACTCAGCATCCCTGAGTCGCAGGAGATCTCATTAGATCTAATCCGTAGGGGAATTGCCACCACCCATTCAGAGATGGGAAGGCTGAGGGCGGGGGGCAGGAGCTCTGTGGACCCTGTGGTCCACCAGCATCTATGCCAGGCCTGGAGGTGAGCCCTGCCTCCTTATCTCTGTGTTTCAGCACCTGCACTGCGGGCAAGTGGGTGTGCAGCACATCTGTTTGCCCAGGTACGTCTGACCCCCGCCTGCACGCTGCCCCTTACTCTAGCCTCACAGCTTTTGGGCAGGGGTGCTCTGCAGGGCCAGGCCTGCTGGTGGGACAGGGGGTGGTCACTCAGTTCCTCAGAGCCGCTTGGCCTGATTAAGATTGCTCCCCCCCTTGTCAGGGAGGGTTTTTCATGGGGTCCTGTATTTCTAAGGACCTTCCTGAGCTTGGGGGCTTGGAGCGAGACAGGCCTCCACGCTCAGAGCCTGGTCTCCTGTCAGAGGGAGATGCCCAGGGCAGGGCTGCATCTCCCGTCAGACAGGACTGTGGGGCGGTGCTGTGTCTCCCCACTGATCGGGGCTCCCACACTGCCCTGATTCCTGAGGACGGGATGCTGTCTCCCCCTCGTGCTCAGAGCCTGCAGGGCAGAGGCAGTCCCTGTGGGGCAGCTCCCACGGGTCAGCTGCCTTTCTCTGCCCCTCAGCCGAATGTTCAGTGACTGGCGACATCCACTTCACGACCTTTGACGGCCGCCGGTACACGTTCCCTGCCACGTGTCAGTACATCCTGGCCAAGAGCCGCTCCTCAGGCACCTTCACAGTGACACTGCAGAACGCCCCATGTGGTCTGGTAAGGACTGGGGACCGCAGGCCCAATCCAGCCAGCCACCCCTGCCCTCTGCCCCTATCTGCCCCTACAGAGGCTGGGGATTTTGGGCAGGGCCCCAGGTCTTTCCTCAGCGCACTCACCCTGCTGTCTCTTCTCTCTGGGCAGAGCCAGGCGCCGAGAGTCTGGGTTCTGGCTCTAGAACATCTGCTGGCTAAGAGTCACTCACTTTCCTGGGCCTCAGTGTTTAAAAAATCTCTAAAATGGGTCTAATTCAACTTAATCTGCTCTGCTTCCTTGGACTGTACCTTCAACATCTCTGTATTCATTCATTCATTCATTCAGCAAACACTGAACATCTGTTTGTGCCAGAAGCTATGTGGGTCTTGGAGACTTGGAGATAAACTAGACCTGGCTCTGCTCTCCTCGGCCTTACAGTTTAGTGGGTGAGGCAGACAAGTGACCCCATAACCCACTGTGTTATAGGAGTTGTGACAACGTGGAAAGTACCGGTAGATCTCCATGGGGGAACTTCTGCTTGTTTTAGTCGGGCGTCAGGCAGGAGGAGGGGGTGGATCAGGAAAGGCTTCCTAGAGGAGGTGACCCCTGACTTGTGTCAGCCACTTGTGAACATAACGAGAAAATGGCCACCTTGCAGGTCTAGCGTAGATGTGGGTCGGTTTGTCTCTCAGTGGTGACTGCATTGCCCCTGAGTTGCCTGTGCTGAGCTGACCCACAAGCCCTGGTCTGGGCTGCACTCAAGCTCCACTCTCATAACAGAGCAAAGGTTCACCCCCACAGTCAAGGCAACCGCCCCCCAATCCCACCTCCCTGGCCTTCTCCAGCCTCCAGCACTGAGGGTCCTGAGTGGGAGCAGACATCCGCTGAAGGTGCCCTCCCTGGCCCTGGGAATCCGGGCTGGGCTGTGGACAAGGTGGGGGGCTGGGCTTTCTTCCTCTTTAGGCCTCAGTGACCCCCTCCCCTCTCTCTGCCAGAGAATAGCCTGGCCCTGCCCTTGACTGCTCTCTGAGTCAGGAGAATACTTATCCTCAAAAGTCAGGTCACTCCTGTCACATCTGAGGGTGGCAAAAGAAAAGGCAAAGCAGAGAGACACAGCCCCGCTGGGCTCCTTCCTGCTCACGGCGTCCTGAGTCTTAGAATACCTGAGGGGTCCCTTACCCAGCACCCTCTCTACCACGTTCCTGATGGTGGCCGGCCAGCCTCGGCCTGAGGTAACCTGCACGCTGCTGGACTGCACCTCTCGATACTGCGTTCTTTTTTTTTTTTTTTTTATAAAGTAACCTTTTTTTTTTTTTTTTTAAAGATTTTATTTTTTCCTTTTTCTCCCCAAAGCCCCCCGGTGCATAGTTGTGTATTCTTCGTTGTGGGTTCCTCTAGTTGTGGCATGTGGGACGCTGCCTCAGCGTGGTCTGACGAGCAGTGCCATGTCCGCGCCCAGGATTCGAACCGACGAAACCCTGGGCCGCCTGCAGCGGAGCGCGCGAACTTAACCACTCGGCCACGGGGCCAGCCCCATCGATACTGCGTTCTTTTTACTGCGAGCCAGGTCTCCTCCTTGTGACTTCATCCAAGCTGTTGAACCGAAGGAGGGCCAGCTTTGTGCCAGCCCTGTGTGGAGCACGGTGAGGGTTACACAGACGAATCAGACCCCGGTCCCTAGGGCTCACAGCCTGATGGGAGAGTCAGTCATGTCCTCAGGTCGGTTGTTCAGTATATGACACAACGTGATCAGTGCTGTAAGTGGGGTGTTCTGTGGAGGAAGAAATATTCCTACAGGTCGGAAAAAAGACTCAGGGAAAGCCTCATGGTAGAGGTGGCATTGGAGCTGAGTGACCTAAAAAGTGGGCCTAAAAAGATAAATAGAAGTAAGAAATGCATGTTTGAGGATAGAGAGGACAGGCACTCGAGGAGGATTAGATCATATGAGAAAAGCAGTGAGGTTGGAATGTTCTAGAATACATTAAGGCAAAAGCAGAAGGATTTGGCAGCTGACTAACTGTGGCTGGTAAAGTGGAGAGTGTGTGGGAGAGAAGCAGAAAGAGTCAAAGATGAAGTTGTGGTTTCAATCCTGGGTGAACAGAATGGGGTGGGTGAGGACATTAACAGACAGGAGGAGGATGATAAAATGCTTGCACAGTGCTTTGAACGTTGACTAATCACTTTTGCATACAACCTCTAGTTTAAGGCTCAAGATATCCTCGCGTGGTAGTTGTTATTATTCTCCCCATTTTAAATATGATGAGACAGGCCTGCAGAGGGTTGGGGCCTTCCTGAACCCACGGCCAGCAGGAGGCAGAGCTGAGCCGGACCCAAGGTTGGATGTTGTCCGGGAAGCCTGTCCCAGCCTCCTGATACACCCACCCCAGAATCAGTGTAGTGTTTACAGCCTTCAAAGTATTTCTTAAGTAGCCTTTATTTTTCAGAACAGCTTTAGGTTTTACAGAAAAATGCAAAGATAGTCTATAGAGTTCCAGTATACCCCACACCCAGTTTTCCCTGTTATTAAACATGATACATTAGTATGGTACATTTGTTTCAAATAGTAAACCAATATTAACTAAGTCCATACCTTATTCAGATTTTCTTTTCCTTTTTTTAAACTCACGTCGTTTTTCTGCTCCAGGAAACCACATTACATTGAGATATCGTGTCTCCTCAGGCTCTTCTTGGCTGTCACAGTTCCTCAGACTTTATCTATGATGACCTTGAAAGTTTTGAGGAGTACTGTCAGGCATTTTGCAGAATCCCCCTCTATTGGAATTTGTATGATTTTCTCATGGTTAGAGTAGCGTTGTGGTTTTTGGGGAGGACTATCAGAGGTAAAGTGACATTTTCATTGCATCTAATCAAGGGTACATACAAGCAACGTGGTTTACCACTGTTGATGTTGACCTTGGTCACCTGGCTGAGGTCGTGTTTGTCGGGGTTCTCTACTGGAAAGTTACTCCTTTCCCCCCTTCCATCCTGTGCTCTGTGAAAGGAAGTCCCTGTGTGTAGCTCACACTTAGAGAGTGGGGAGTTATGTTCCCTCTCCTCGAAGGCAGAGAATCTACAGAAATTATTCAGAATATTTTCTGCATAGGAGATTTGTTTTTTTCTCCCTCACATATTTTTTCAATCATCTATTTTTATCAGCATGGACACATGGATATTTATTTTATACTTTGGATAATAATCCAATACTTCTTTATTTTCTTACTCAAAGTATTCCAGCTTGGCTATTGGGCAGTCTTTTGGTTGGCTCCTTGTCCCTTTGACATGCCCCCATCATTGTGTGTGCGTGTACTTTTTTACTTTGTGGTCCTACAAGATGCACCAGGCTCATCTTGTATATTTCCTGTCCCATTCCTAGAATCAGCCATTTCCGCAAAAATATTACCAGGCTCTCTTGTTTCCTTTTATTGGGGAATGGCATTAGAAACCAAGATCTGGGGCACTAGGTGAGCTCATGGCTACCTGGGTATCATTTCTTTTAGGCCCTCTCAGCTGACAGAGAAAGGAAACACATGTATAACCTATGTATATCCTTATATAATCAATGTATATCCATCTACATTTCTATAAATATTCCCCTCTATCTGTATGTGCTAAACATGAATTCACATTGATGTGCCAACTCCAATCCATTACCATATGGATCATTCTAGCCTCCTCTCCTTGCTTATCTGTAAATACCCACTCCAACAGGCAGAAATCTGGCTTCCACCTTCTGCCATGTATTTATCTAACTGCTCATTTCCAGTATATATGTACAGGAGTATCAGAATTATTGTCCCATGTCTCCAGGGGAAATAACTTCATCAACTAGAGTACAGTGCTTATGCACTGTGTAAGCCCACTTATCTCCAAAGTTACTTAGGTCAATGCCACTCCCTGCACCCTTTCAGTGAGGTTGTTCCATATGTTTATAACACCGTTAGATTCTTTTGTCACAGTCAGCATTCCATCCTGGGATCCCCTGACCTCCTACAAGATTTTTTTAAATTGCATACATTAAGATTCATTCTTTATGCTGTAAAGCTCTCTGAGCTTTGACAAATGCAAGCTCCAAAGTATTTCAGGCACATTTGCTTATCTATGTCAAACCAGGTAGAGCAACCAAGTATTGCTGTATCTCTATTTTGCAGAGGAGAGAACTGAGGTTTGGATAAGTGAAGTGAGTTCTTCAAGGTCTCAGAGCTTTCGGTGACATCAGAACTTGAACCCCAGACTTTAACTAAAGGGTGCACAGGCTTTCTTCCTGCACCAGTGACATGTTCAGAGGGGACCGGAAGATAAGTGGGTTTGACAAAGGAGGTGATATTTTAGACACAATAATTTTGAGCTCTTCGGGGATTTTCTGTCCCCTTGGGAGGGAACTTGGAAGGAAGGTTGTAGCTTGTTGCACAATGTCTTTCTGAAAAGTTTCAAGCCTTGATCATTTCATGTCACTGCTTGATTGTATCCCTTTCCTGTTACATTTTCTGTGGTTGTCTTTGGACTTTGGATAAAGTCCAAAAATACTACAAAGCTCAGCCTAAGGCCGGCCCCTAACTACCCCTTGAACTTTATCTTAAACCACTTTGCCCAGTGGGCTCTGCCCGCTCTGGTCTTCTTTGATGTCCTTGAATGCATTTGGTGCCTTCTTGTGTCAGGGAATTTTGTACAGGCTCCTCCCTCTGCCTGGAAGTTTCCCTCCTCCCCTTCTCCCTTTGCCCAGCTAGCTTCTCTGCACCCTTCAGACCTCAGCTCAAATGTCACTTTTTCCCCATGCCTCTGATCTGCACAGTGGGAATGTTACTAGTACTTACTGAATAGGACTACTATGAGGATTAAGTGAGTAAGCATATATAAAAAGATTAGAACAGTGCCTGAACATAGTAACTCTACTGAAGTTAGCTGTTATTATAATAAATTATAGTATTATTGAGTTTTATTATTGTTGTGATTATTTTTACATTATTATCTTTCTCTAGGATGCTCTTTCCTACCTCTTCAGACTAAGTCTGGTTCCTTTGCTATATGCTTTCCTAGCACCCTATACCTATTTGCAGCATTGATCACAATAATAATTAAATAACCTCCTTTGTAACTACTTGTTTAATATCTGTGTCCCACACAAATACGTACTTTCCATGAGGGCAGGGACTCTATCTGTCATGTCATCACTGTATGATTGGGTGGATGTCTTCCTGTGGAAGGGAGGTTTGAATGGGCCCAGTGTGTGCTACCCATTTCAAAGATGAGAACCTGAGGCCCAGAGAATATTAGCCCATTTCCTGCCTGCCTCTGAGTGGAGTATGATACTCTATGGGAAAGTGCTATATAAACACCCATAAATGGATGAAATTAAAGTCCTGGATTGCAGTCGAGTGGGGAGGCCATTGTTTCTGAGGCTAGCCCCTGGGCCATCCAGGGTCCATCTCTTCTCTGCATCATAGAGCAGAGCAGAGACTGAGAGCTGACTGTCATTGCTATTTGCATTATCCCAGCTCTGCCACTAACCTTCTCCAGTCTGAGCCCCTGCCTTCCCATTCCTCAGATGAGGGCATTTGGTTAGAGGACCCCTGGTGTCCTTTGGGGCTCTGTTACTATGAGGAGCCTACCCCTGGCCTCAAACTGCCCTAGACTCCCTGCTCCTGGAGGGCTCTGTTGGGACCAGCAGGACAAACAGACTGACCCTGCCCCATTGGCCTTCCTTTCTCTCTCCAGAACCGGGATGGAGTCTGTGTCCAGTCAGTGTCAGTGATTCTGCATCAGGACCCTCGGAGGCAGGTGACCCTGACCCAAGCGGGGGATGTCCTTCTCTTTGACCAGTACAAGGTCACCCTACCCTACATGGATGGTAAGGCTTTGGTGGACAACAGCTAGCTTGGAGTTGGCTGCCTAGGCCTCTTCTTCCAGGCTCCACTGGCCAGAGGCACTGCCACATGGGCAAGGGCTCACATTCCAGTGCTGGGTGAATCAGGCCAGGGGGCACCCTGGTCCCAGGAAAGTGGACTCTGGACTCATAAAATGGTCTTTGTCCCCACTCCATGACAATAGGCTTCATAGAAGTATGATGGCATCTCCTAACATTAGGATACGAATGGAGCTGTTTTCCATCCCTACTCTCACTATTCTTTTATTAATTACTTATTATCCTGTCTGATTCCAAAAGGGATTTGTGGTAGATCGTAGGAAGCACATCTAATAACAAAAATGGCAAAACTATTGAGAAATAAAATGGCACCAGAGAAAATAAAAAATAAAGAACATAGGCTCAAGATTGAAAGGAATGGGGGAGAAAGGGGTATAAAGAGGCCAAAGACAAGCAAGCCACAAAGGCTGTAAAATGCACTACAATTGAATCTAAAATTTAAAATCGCTATAATTGAATATAAATCATATTGTGAGCATCCTGGTGGCCATTGTGAAAAGAACGGGCAGTTACAGAATCTCCTTTGCTAGAGAAAGAAACAGTTCCTTAGGGAAGCAAAGCTTTAACTGGCACTTGATGCTACAAGATATGTCTCAGCTGGGGCTGCCATGGTAGATAATCCCTGGGTCCTGATTTCATCATTGAACAGAGTTTCCTCACGGCTCCCCAAACCAGCCACTTGGCAGGGCTTGGCCATGTGCAAAGACTGGTCTGGGTAGGTATGGGGGTGGGAGTGGGTCACGCAGGTGGAGGCGGTGGGTGTGGTGCCCGTTGGCGGAACTTCCGACATCCCCCTTCCGGTTCTGTGCCCAGACGCCTTTGAGATCCGGAGGCTGTCCTCCGTGTTCCTGCGGGTGAGGACCAACGTGGGTGTGCGGGTGCTCTACGACCGGGAAGGATTGCGGCTGTACCTGCAGGTGGACCAGCGATGGGTGGAGGACACAGTGGGCCTCTGCGGCACCTTCAACGGCAACACGCAGGACGACTTCCTGTACGTGCCCCCCCTGCCCCGGAACCCGAAGGAGGGGGGAAGGAAGCACCTTAGGGCCGAGCTTCCGAAGGCGCTACCTGAGAGCTTCTTTCCCAAATTTCCCTGAGTTCTCGCGGTGCCTGACGTGCAGTGTTGAGTATTTATTCCTCTACGTTTAACTCTAAGTATGTTTCTTCAAGGCAGTGTTCAGAGTCTTCTCTGTGTAGACTCACCTGGGGAGCTGGTTGAAATGCTGATTCCTGGGTCCCACCCCTCAATCTGATTTAGGGTGGAGCCCGAGAATCTCATTTTTAATAAGCACCACTGAGATTCTAGTATGTGAGGTCTGTGGACCATACCTTCAGAAATGCTGTTTTATAGTGAGGTCTTACAATTGGTGGTCCTCAAGCTGGATTTGATTTGGCTCGTGGTTTTCTTTGTTTTAATTGACTGTGAACACCTTTGGGCGAGTGTAAACCCCCAGTGAGCCAGTGATGCCCAGACTCCTTCTTTTTGTCCCACGGGGCCAGTCCACCCGCGTACCTTTCCTGCCTGGTGCTTGAGGTTTGCACCTGCAAACCTCCCAATATTCAGGGGAAGGCTATCCCCTCGGGCTGACAGAGAGTTGAGAGGAAGACTGTCTGGGCGTGGACACAGTTTAGGAACTTGGGAGGGGACAAGAGTCCGACCTTCCAGAAAGGAGAACAAAGGGTTCATCTTGAAGGCTGGAGGTTCTGGCCAGTCCTTCGAGTTACATACATTAGATGATGCAGAAGGAAACAGGAGAGACCTTCTTGAGCCAGATATGAGAATTCAGATTTGGTCAGAAAAACAAGAACGAGAAAAAGCTGAGAGCTTTCAATGCGTGCACATTTTTAAATGGAGCATTCTACTGTGTCTTGCCTGGTGGGGCTGATGTCAGGGCAGCTGGCCCAAATGGTGGGGGCAGGACTTGGTTTAGTGTGTGGGCTGCTTGCCACCCTCCTAAATGTGAACTCAGGGGGAAAATATTGCTCTGTGTAACCGACTGCTCCCTGGAGCAGTAATGCGGGTTAGCCTGCCCCCCACCCTCCATGGGTGCCGTAATCTCTCCATTCTACCATCTACACTTAGGTTTGGTGGCTCTTGGAGACTGGTGATGTCTTGGAAACATGCTTCTCCCCCTTCCTCCCTTTATTGCCCCTCTGTGACTACGTGCTACCTAGAGAGAAAGACAAGGCAAAGGAGTTTTCAGGAACTGCCGGTGGAGAAGGGAGGAGGAAGTCTTTACCCAGCGAAACTTGGTTCATGGCATCCCTGTTTCTCTCATTCTGACATGAAGAGCTGGGGGTGGATGGTGAAGGCAGGGCACAGTGTGCCCCCAAGCCCGTTTTATACCCCTTTGGAACCTGTTAAATGTCGTGTGTGTGTGTGTGTGTGTGTGTGTGTGTACATCCATAATTGTATGTGTTTGAATGTGACTGGCTACACCCCCTTGGCTGTTTGCATGTCTGGCATATATTTGTTCTGTGTGTGTGTGTGTGTGTGTGTGGAGGGTTTGTGCAAGTGGTGTATGTGGGCCTATGTCTGTTAGATATTTGAGTGGGTGCGTGTGTGCCTCTGAGGTGTGTGCTCGTGCTTGGGCTTTGTGTGTGTGTGTGTGTGTGTACATGACTAAGTAGTACTTACCTGGGTGTGTGCTGTATGTTTGCCTGGGTCCACACCAGCAAGTGTGTGAATGTGGCTGTGCCATGGCTTCAGGTCCCCAGTGGGTGTGCCGGAGAGCACTGCACAACTCTTTGGCAATTCTTGGAAAACATTGTCTGCCTGCTCGCCGCTGGTCTCTGGCTCCTCACTGGACCCCTGTGATGTGCACCTGCAAGCCGGTGAGGTGGCGGGAGGGGGAGAGGGGAGGAAGTGGGTGGGACTGGTTTGGGAGAGGGGATGGGAACCCTGGGCATGAGGATGCTGGTCAGATGGGGTTGGAGTGATCAGAAAAGGGGGAGCTGCAGGGAGGAGACTGGAGTCCCCTTCTGGGGAGGGTTAGGCACATGAGAAGCCTCACAGTCTAGCACTGTCACATTTGTCACACACGTTTGTACTGGCTCCCCCACCTCAGGGCAAAAGTCCAAGTCCTCACAGTGGCCCCCCAGGCCCTCCACTCTCTGCCCATCCCTTTAGCTTGCTTCCTCCTCCTCTGCCCCTCACCATGCTCCAGCCCCACTGGCATCCTTGCCGTTCCTCCTACACGGCCAGTTCTGCTCTCTTCTCCAGGCTTTGCACTTGCTGTTGCCTCCACCTAGAATGCTGTTCCCTCATAAACACGTGCCTCATTCCCTCACCTCTTTCAAGTTTTTGCTCAAGCATCATCCACCCACTGAGGCCTCCTGACCACCTGATTTAAAGTCACAATTGTCCTTCCTGCCCCACCTCACACTCCCTATCCTTCCTAGCCTTCTCTCTCTTCTTAGAGTCTTCACCTTCTTATTTACTCTCTGAATTGTTTGGTGATGCTCTCCTCCGACCAGAGTGTAAGCTCCATGCTGGCAGGGATTTCTGTCTGTCTGCGCACTCCTGTGTCTCCTTCCATCAATATGGGTTCTTGGTGGCACAAGCTGGAATGCATTGCGTGAATGCATGTGCACATGTACACACGTACACACACGCGCACACACACTCCCACCCACACAGTCCCCTGAGCTCTCGGGAGGGAGGAAGAGGCTGGGGCCTGGGGCACCAGCAAACCAGACATGTGCCCCGACCCCTGTCCTGCCTCCAGCCTCCTATGCGGTGCAGTCCTGCAGCGTGCTCACGGGCGAGCTGTTTGCGCCCTGCGCCACCTACCTGAGCCCTGTGCCCTACTTCGAGCAGTGCCGCCGGGACGCCTGCCGCTGCGGGCAGCCCTGCCTGTGTGCCACGCTGGCCCACTATGCCCGCCTGTGCCGGCGCCATGGGCTCCCTGTGCCCTTCCGTGCGCGCCTGCCCGCCTGTGGTGAGTGCCCGGCCTGCCCAAGCCCCAGCCCCGAGTCCACCTGCCCCCTCCGTGCACTGCTCCCCGCCAACCCCAGGCCATCCCACAGTCTCCTCCAACCTGGCACCCTTCCTCACAAACTGTTTCTCCTCCTGGGATGCGTGACATGTGACTGCTTCTCTCTTACCCTCACCTTCAGTCCATCACCAGTCCTGTCAATCCCAAAGTCACCCGCTTCTCACCACCTCCATGGCCACCCCCTTGTCAGAGCTACCGAGTAGGCTTCCCTACAGCCTCTTCTCATTGCAGCCACAGTGAGCTTCCTCAGGATCGCTGGCTCCCGTGGCCCTCAGGTGCATGGGGCCCACTCCACCCCAGGCCACGCCCCTCCCCACGTCTTAGTTGTCTCTGTGCCCCCAGCTCGAGCACAGGGCCCCACTCTCAGTAAGCTTTTAGCAAATGTTTGTTAGATAAATGGAAGAGGCACAGTACTGGGTGTCAGGAGGTCTGCAGCCTTCCAGGTAATTGCTGTGTGTCCCTGGCAAGGCCCTGCCCCTTTCTGAGTCAAAGTTTCTCCAGAGGTGATTGGACAAGACCAGTGGTTCTTAACCCTAGCTGCATGTTGGACTCACCATGGGAACTTTTAAAAAACATCCATATCCGGTCACATCCAGTATCAATGAAAGCAACGTGTCTGGCAGTGGGGGCCAGATATCAGCATCTTTAAAAGCTCCCAGGTAGCTTTGATGTGCAGCCTAGGTGAGAACAACCGAGCTTGACAGACTCAGCGGATCTGCTGCCTCTGACTGGGTGTGGGAGACCCCGGGGAGGGGGCATGGCCAGGTGAGAAGAGGGCAGCTCTGAGTCTTTGGACAGAGGGCCCCCGAGAGGCTGCTAGAGGGGGCACAATTGATCTTCACAGCCCGCGTGTGTTATAGCCATAGAGGTGAGAGGTGCAGAAGGGTGTGTAATACACACCTGTGCGTGTACAGGTGTTTGTGAGAGTGATGGGGTGGGTGTAGGGCTGTCAGGGGGCGGTGACCTCCACCCCTCCCCCAATATCACTACCTCAAAGGAATGCCCTGCAGAAAAAGAAACACCAATGGCAGGAGCCAGGCTGAACTTGGGAGGTTGGTTCCACTCTTGCCACTCTGCCATCTGGTTTAGTGGGGACAGCGGGATGCTAAGGTCAGACCTGGGTTCAAATCCCAACTCTGACCTTGACCTGCCATGTGACCTTGGGCAAGTGTTTTAACCTCTCTGGTTCTCAGTTTTCCTCATCAGGATGATGACCCCACCCCACAGGGTTGTGGGGACAAGGGAGACAAAGCACAGTTCCATTTCCTACTACAGCACTGTCCTGTGAGGCCACCAAGGAATATAGCCCCTGCGTGGCCCTGTGTGGACAAACCTGCCAGGACCTGGCCAGCCCTGAGGCCTGTGGGGTTGATGGTGGCAGTGACCTCAGCAGGGACGAGTGTGTGGAGGGCTGTGCCTGCCCACCGGACACCTATCTGGATACCCACACTGACCTCTGTGTCCCCAGGTGAGCGGGCTGTCTTGACCCCTGTGTCAGGTGATGAGGAGGCTGGGGGTCTCCAAGGCACCGGAGACAGGGGAGCCTGCCTGGGCCTCTCCTGTCCCTACTTCATCTCACGGTCGCAGGGCAGACCTTCATGGGTGGGCTCCCTCCTCTGGACCCCTCCCCACTCCCAGGCCTCTTGCCTCCACTCTGGTTCTTCAGGCCACTCCAGCCGGCTTGCCCACAAGAGGGAACAACCCCACCGGGCCAGGACCGTCTCTCCCCTCATCTCCCTCTTCTGCCACAAATATTTATTGACTTCTCACTAAGTTCCAGATATTTCTAGGCCCTGGGAGTTCAGCAACAAGCAAAACAGAATCCTGTCCTGGGGAGCTCCCCTTCTAGGTGGAGAGGCAGATAATAAGCCAGATAATAAGATAAGGCAGATAATAAGATAATAAGATAGACACTTGAGGGGTCTGGTGAGAACAAGAGCCACAAAGCCAAATAGAGCAGCGTGAGGACAGGGGACCCTGGGGGCGGGGAGGGGCTACTGTTGTGTCATATGAGGTGAGCTGGAAGGAAGGCCTTTCTGATGAGGTGACATTTGAGCAGAGACCTGAAGGAAGAGTGCTCCCGGTAGAGGTGATGAGGGGACAGTCCCGAGGCCGGGCTGTGGGCATGTTCTTGTCTAAGCTTGGTGGCTGGCCCCCGAATCTGGGACCCAGCCCTGACCTCTGTCCCGGTGCCACGCTGGCTTCCTCACTCCATAGAGAAGTGTCACATGTCAGAGTAGTTGCTGTTACTTCTCTCTGTGTCCTTATGCGCCTGGCTGGCTGAGGGGTGGGGTCCCTGTCCTTGGCAGTCCCTGCCCCAGCTTCTGAGTCGGCTCACCTTTCTCTGTTCCCCGGGCTTTATAGGAACCAGTGTTCCTGCCACTTCCAAGGAGTGGACTACCCCCCTGGAGACAGTGACATCCCATCTCTGGGCCACTGGTGAGCTCCCTAGGTAACAACATTATTGTCCTCTCTCTAACTGGACGTTGCTGACTGAAGAAAATGCAGCTGAGCAGGACTTACCATGAAACGACACCCACCCCTGCCTCTGTGCGGGGACCAGGGACAGAAGTGGGGGTATTTGTCTGAACCCTGCAGTGCTCTGAGTGCAGCGACTCGGGGACGCCGGGTTCTGCAGTGACCGGGGTTCCGTGTCTGGGCTCTGCAGTGACTGGGTCGGCTAACCCTGGTGCCACCCTCTCTCTCTCTTTTTGCAGCCACTGCAGAGATGGAGTCATGAGCTGTGATAGCAGAGCCCCAGGTAAGGGTGGCTGGAAGGGGATGGGCTCTTCTGGGGGCTCCCCCATGGTAGTGGGGATACGGAGAGGTGAGGGGGGAACTTGAGGACAGACCAGGACGGGGAGAGCTCACCCGCATCATGCCTCACACTGAGCCTTCTGTATTCCTTTCTCTCTCGGGAAAGGCTCCATCTTGGAGGGTGGCACCCAGAAATCCTGTCCCAATCTCTGCCCCACCCTTGTGGCTGTCCCTCCTGCTTCTTGAGGAGAGGCTGAGA
The DNA here is from genome assembly GCF_041296235.1 of Equus asinus. NCBI lineage: Eukaryota > Metazoa > Chordata > Mammalia > Perissodactyla > Equidae > Equus > Equus asinus. The sequence goes on from NC_091809.1 coordinate 100,566,540, forward strand.
CTGTCTCCCGCAGGGGCAACCAGCAAGGGTGTCTGGACAGTCGCTTGGCCTCCCCTGGGTCCTGGTTTTCCTTGATCTGAGCCGTCACATGTCTCCTGAGGTTGACTCTCTACTGGCGCAGCGCTGGACGTGGGGTCACAGAGATGGGGAGCACGGGCGGGCCTTTAAGACTCTCCCAGGCAGTGGAGGTGGGGGTGGGCTGGCAGGGTGCTGGGTCAGCCTGTGAGGGGCTTGGAGGTGGTAGAGCAGGAGGCTGGAGCCTTCAGGGAGGGCCTCCTGGGGTGGGAGAGGCCACTAAGGACAGGGAGTGGCACAGAGAGGGTGGGAGAATAATCATATGCAGGTGGCAAAGAACAGGGCCTCCAGAGTCAGGCAGCCCTGGGTTCAAATCCTGCCCAGCCCTCACTAGCTGTGCAGCCCTGGGTACCTCACTTCACCTCTCCCTCTGAGCCTTCACTTCCTCTTTTGTATATAACTCAGATTCCTACATTCGCCCCATGATCCATATATATATTCCTAAGAGTGGTTTTCTTTTTGTAGCTTGTGGCTTCAGATTTCTGCTTCTTTGGGACTTTCGTTTCCTCTCCTGTGCTATTCCTTTCTGCTCCATCTCCAGCTGGGCATAGAACTCAGCTCCTTGTATTGATCTTTCTGAACAAACCTCACTCACACAGGTATGAATGTGCCCTCCACTCTCCGCGGTTTCAGTTAACCCTGGATGGCCAAACCGCGGATGATGAAAGCAAAACCGCGGATAAGGGGGTGATTGCTGTAGGTTTTGCTACTATCTGCGGTTTCAGGCATCCACTGGGGGTCTTGGAATGTGTCCTCTGCAGATAAAGGGAGACTGTTGTATAGGTAATGGGAAATTGACTTCCTTGTGTTAAAAGTCCTCAGGCCACCCTGCCACACTCATGACTGTCTTCTTTCTGGCTCCTCTGCCAGATCCTCTGGGGCGCTTCCTCTTGCTTGATCTTGCCTTTTGAAAGCAGAAATGGCCTCTCTCCATTATATGGGAAAATGGGGGACGAAAATACCACAGAGAGTTGTTGCAGGACTAAATAAGAAAATGCCCTTGAAGTACCTGGAGTAGTACCTGGTGGAGAGGACATGTTCAGTAACTGGTACTGGCAGTGGCGGTGGTTGTCCTGCTGTGTGACAGCATGCATCCCTCCTGCTCCCCATGATGTGCATCTGGGAGCCCAGGGAATGCCTCAGGAGCGGCCGGGCCTGAGAAAGCATCAGAGTCCCCTCTCTCCCTGAGTTCCCCAGATGCCGGCTCTCTAGGTCTCCCTGGCCACCCCTGCCGCCCAGGAGTCCTCCCCCAGGCCCAGGTGTTCCAAGCATCTTGCTGAGTGTCCAGGCTCTTTTCAGCACCCACCCTTTCCTCTTCCAGCTGCTGCCTGCCCAGCAGGCCAGGTCTTCGTGAACTGCAGTAACCAGCACACGGACCCCGAGCTGAGCAGAGAGAGGACATGTGAGCAGCAGCTGCTGAACCTGAGCGTGCCAGCCCGTGGCCCCTGCCTCTCAGGATGCGCCTGTCCCCAAGGGTGTGTATCCATGTTGCCACGGTCTCCCACTCCTGGAGGCTGGCAGAACCAGGGACCATCAGGAGGGGCAGGGAAGACCTCACACAGGCTTGCATGGAGGCACTAGCCCAGGGCTGGCCAGTGACAACGTAATGCCAGCGAGGAATCTGAGAAAGAGCAGGGGCATGGCGAGCCAACCTGGAGCAAATTCTACTGGCTCTGCTGCTTGCCAATGTGTGGCCTTGGACAGGGAAGGGGCCTGGCCTCTCTGAGGCTCAGTTTTTCATCTGTAAAATGGGAATAATAATAATAATAATAATAATAATGCCACTTCAGCAGGTTGTTGTGAGGATTAAATGAGATGCTGAATTGGAAGCACTGGGTGGGGTGTCTCGTGTGCTCTAGAAGTCTAATGGGCTGGAGACCATGAAAGACTTCCCGTGCTTCAGCTGTCAGCCTCTTTCCCTGCAAAATTCAGACCAGATGGAGGGCTGGTGTCCCATAATACTCAAAAAAGAAAGGCCTCAGCCAGTGGAAGTCGTCTCCCTCCTGGGTGCCCGGCACCACCATTAAAGTTGAGAGGTCCGCACATGCTGAGTCTGGTAGGGTGCCTCATGGGTGCTCCGTACGCCTAGGTGGCGACAGGGTCCCAGCGCCCCCCTCTGCCAGTTCTCATTCCTGGTGCTGGTCTTGCTTCAGGTCTGGGCTGAGAAGACAGTGGGCGCCTCATCCCGTGACTGGGCAGCAGTTTGCTGTGTCCTTTAGCCTATGCCGAGACCAGTGGTCAGCTGGGAGCCCTGGCCCAGGCCTGGCCGCCAGGGGAAGTGAAATGAGGGCCAGGCCTCTAAGGTGGGAAGAGGAAGGAACAGTCAGAGCTTTACTATTTATAAAACAATTTGATATTATCTCCTTCAATCTCAGAGCATCCCTGGGAGAGGGGAGGGGAGGATCATTATTCCCATTTTGCAGATGAAGAAACTGAGGCCAGGGGCAAGGGGAAGGGAAGTGGTCTGCCCAAGAAGCTGTGACTCAAACCTAACTCAGCTTACTCCAAACCCTGCCCTTTGGCCAGAGTGTGCCAGCTCTGTGAGGCCCAGGGTCTGGTCCCCTGCACAGAGGTCACAATGTAGCTAATGAGCCTGCCCCTTCCCGGGCAAGGGTATCCACAAGAGACTCCTGTGGGGTCTTGAGAACTCGCACTGGAGCCTAGGCCCAACTCACAGGGTGCAGACACCACCTGCTGCCACTTGGGCCCCAGAGGAGCTTGTGAGGAGAGTCTTTCATTGAAGGCCTCTTGTGGCACCATCCTTGTGTGCATAAGCTGCCTCTCAGTCCAAGCACAGGGATGACCAGGGCCTCTGGGGTCGGGAACTGTGGGTCACTCGCTGCCAAACATGATGGCAAGGCCACTGAGGCAAGGTGGAACTGGGAGAGGTGACCGAACTGGGAGAGCTGGGCTGGGTTCTGCCAGTGACTCTGTGTGACCTCTCTGAGCACGTCCTCATCTGTAAAATGGGGGTTGATGGTCCCTCCCAGAGGGGCTTGGGGAATGAAGGATTCGGCAAGATCCCTTTCACGAAAGTGGTTTGTAGTCTCTAAGGCTGTAGTCCTCAAACGTGAATGTGCCCCTGGATCTTCACCCGAGACTCTGTACTTCTCACAAGCTCCCGGGAGATGCCGATGCTGCTGGTCTGGGGACCACACTTTGAGGAGCAAGGTTCTAAAGCATCAGCCGACCCTAGGGGTTAGTTTAACTCAGAAGATCTCAAAGCTAGAGGGGGTTCCCTTTTCAGTGCCAGGCTCCAAAGGCTCTAACAGGCTGGGTGACCTTTGACAAGTTATAGGGCCACTTGGGCATCAGTTTTCTCGTCTCTCAGGCCCCGCTGGCTGTTTGCAGGACCAGTCTGAGTGGGCACTTCCAAAATCCTCCTCTGCTCTAGGCCTTTCGAAGTTCAGTCCAGGTTCTGGTGCTGTGCCAAGAGCATCCACCATCCAAGGGCCAGGGCCAAAGGGGTGGGGGTGGGGCCGTCAGGCCCCCAACCCAGTTACCTTAATGTTTGCCGCTAGCTATGTGACGCCAGACAAGTCACTTAATTTTCTGAATCCGTCTGTGAATTGAGGGTGGTAACACCCACCATACAGGTTCCTGTGAGATTTAACTGGGACAATGGCCACAGGGAGCCCAGCTCTGTGTAGTCAGCGCTCTGTAAGACTGTTCCTTCCCCTTCTGGGTGTTGAGCCCTCATCACCTCTTGGGGTGTCTGCCCCAGTGGCTCATGTGCTGTATCAAATGCCCCATGAGGAGCTTACACATATCCCACGGGTGCTTGTCAAAGGGAAGTTATCACAGTCTCAACTTGTGAAGGAAAGGCAGACACTTCCTGCCCTCTGGGAACATCTTCTTGGGAGCTGGGATAGGGCTCCCAGTGATGCCCGGGCACTGTCATAACAACCCTGCCCAGGACCTCTGGGCCCCTGGGCCCCACGCCTCTCTCCATAGTGTTTCTAGGAACTTCTAGGTGCTCTGTATTGCTCCAAATGACCCTGGGCCACTGCAGGCATCTGGGGCGTTCTGTGCCTCTCCAGATTTCTTTGAATCTTGGTGCTGAGCCAAGGGCTCTGGGGCCGCTCGGCAGTGTAGCACAGTGATTTTGAGCACGGACTCTGGAGTCATGCTTGAATCCTGATTCCACTACTTACTGGATGAGTTAGTCAACATCCCTGAGTCTCAGTTTGCCCATCTGTAGAATGGCACAGAGTAAGCTCTCTACATGAGTAGACAGCATTGTCCTCCTTCATTTGGATTCTGTGCATTTGCAAATGCCCCCTGAGGGATCCCGGAAGGACAGGGTTCCCTAACAGGTAAGACGAGGATGCTCCACAGATTGAGGGCACCTCGAGGACAGAGGCCAAAGCTCCTCTCTGCATGCTCCTCTCTGGGGCGGGGTGGGGGGGGGGGCTCACAGCAGGTGCTCATGGATGCAGGAAAGTCTGCAAAGGGCCAGGAGCGGACGGTGGGCGGCAGGCATGACCCCTCAGGAAGGGGCGAGAGACAGGGCTTGGGGTTGAAGGTGGAAGGTGGTGAGCCAGCCCATCGCTGATGTCTGATGCAATTCTAGGGAAAGGAGGGCCGAGAAGCCACTGCTGTGTATCTGCTAGGTGCTAGGCAGTGTGCCCAGGTCTATAATTAAATTCTCCTAATGTCCTTGAGGGGAAGGTGTCATTATTCCCATGTTACTCATGAAAAAACAAAGGTTTAGAAAGGTTAAGTGGCTTCAGGGAAAACATAGTGGATTAAGCACATGCTTTTTTTTTTTTTTTTTTTTTTTTTTTTACTGTTTCCTCCCACAACCACAATGAAATGGTGGTAATGGAGTTTAAAAAAGTATAAATCCCTAGGGACAAAGAGAACAGGAGTGGGAGTGTTGGTGGCATGAGATGGGTCAATAGTTTTGAAGAAGGAATGAGGGTAGATGTGTAGGAACTGACCTTGCGGAGCAGAGGTTGACAGCTGATGCCTGCAGAGGAGAAGTTCAAGGAGAAGCAACCTATGTCGTGTTGACAGCTTCAGGAACAGGAGGCTCCAGGCGTCTCAGAAGATGGGGTGGTGGGAGGGAGACAGGAGGATGAGTTGCAAGTCTATATATGGAGCCGTTAACCTCCCAGATTCCCTCTGCCCTGCGGTCACTCAACTGCCCCAGGCTCATTTCGCAGGGGAAAGGTGGTAAGAGTTTCTAGACTTTGATCTTGGGGGCACCAGGAGGAATAAGATGCAACAGGGAGATGAAGTGAAAGCCTACAGGGACCCTGTCCTCTTCCCCACATTGGTTCCCAGGATGGTGGCATCAAAGCCTTTGCCTCCTAGGCTAGAGAAAAAGAGGATTCTTTTCTCGAAAATTGGCTGGGCCAAGAGAAAAAAAACTACAGAAATTCATGTTTTGGGGGTTCCCCAATGAAATTCTGGCCCCCCCTTAAATAGGGAGCTTCCAATCAGCTTTTGATGCCTCACTGGGTTTTTTTCCTTTTTTAATTTTTTTAAAGTGAAGCATAATTTATATACAGTAAAATGCACAGATTCTGAGTATACGGTTTGCTAAGCTTTGACAAATTTATACCCCCTTGTGACCCACACCCCCATGAAGATCTAGAACACTTCTAGCACCTCAAAAAAATACCCTCATGCCCTATGTCTTTTCTCAGGCGATCCTCTCCGCTCCCCACCCCCCCCCCCCCACTGTAGTTCTTCATTTCAGCATAGATAGGCTCTGCCTATTCTAGAACTTCATGAAAATCTAGTCATACAGTACCTACCCTTCCATGTCAGGCTTCTTTTCCTTAGCATATGTTTGTGAGGTTGACCTACATTGTTTCATTTTCTGGTAGTTTGTTTCTTTTTATTGCTCAGTAATATTCCATTGTATGTATATACAATAATTCCTTCATCCATTAAATGTTGATGGATATTTGGGTTGTTTCCAGTTTGGGACTGTTTTGAATAAGGCTATAATGTCTTCCTCTTGGGTGGGTCCTGGGGTAGATTTATGTTTAACTACATAAGAAACTGCCAGACTATTTTCCAGAGCATTTGTATGATTTCACAGTCTCACCGCATGAGAATTCTGACTGCTCCACATGCTCATTAACACTTGGTGTTTTCATTTCTGTTATTTTAATGAGAACGTAGTCATATCTCATTGTGGTTTCAGTTTATATTTCCCTAATGACTAACGATGAGTACTTTCTCATGTGCTTTTTGGCCACTTATATATCTTCCTTTTTGAAGTGTCCATTCAAGTCTTTTGCCCATTTTCTTTTTAAAGATTTTATTTTTTTCCTTTTTTCAGCTAGACTGAACAGGAACCAACTTCTGGTTTTTCTGTTTTCTTATTTCACTGATTTCTGCTCTTATCTTTATTATTTCCTTCTTACTACTTACTTTGGATTTACTTGCTCTTATATTTCTAGTTTAAATTTTGATTGTAATCCTTTATTATTTTCTCATACAAGCATTTAATTCTATAAATTTCCCTGTAAGCACTGCTTTAGCTGCACTCTACAAATTTTGATGCATTGTGCTTTCGTTCTTTTTTGGTAATATTTTCTAATTTCCTTTGATCTATGGGTTATTTAAAAATGTTACTAAATTTAAAAGTATTTGGGATTTTCCTTATATTGATTTGTTCCCTATTTCTAATGTAATTTCGTTGTGGTCAGAGAATATACTTCATGTGATTTCAAACCTTTGAAATTTATTGAGTTTTTTATGGTCCAGAATATAGTTGTCATGGTGAACTTCCCATGTATGCTTGAAAATAACGTGCATTTTGCTGTTATTAGATAGTTCTTTAATTGTCATTTAGGTCTGGTTGTTCAAATCTTCTACATCTTTGATGATTTTTTTGCCTATTCTATCATTAATGGAGAGGCATGTTGAAATCTCCAATTACAACTGTGGATTTATCTCTTTTTTCCTTTTAGTTTAGTGAGTTTTGCTTGTGTTTTTTGAAGCTCTGTTACTTAGTGCATGCCCATTTAGGATTGTTATGTTCTCTTAATAAATTGACTCGTTATGAAATATCTCTGTCTATTGCTGTTAATGCTACTTGCCTTGAAGTCTGCTTTGTCTGATGTTAACATAGTTGCTCCATCGTTCTTATGATTGTTGTTTGCTTGGTATCATTTTCCATCATTTTACTTTTAACTTATCTGTGCCTTTATAGTTCAGTTGTGTCTTTTATAAAAATAATATAGTTGCGTCTTGCTTTTTTTAACCAATGTCACCCTTTCCTCTTTTAATTGCATTTGCATTTAATGTAATTGGATTAGGTTTAATACTACCATCTTATTTGTTATCAGTTTGTCCTATTGTTTGTTTTTTCTTCTTTTCTACCTTCTTTTGGGTTAAGTATTTTTTAGTAGTCTATTTTGTCTCCTTTATTTCATTTTAACTATATGTCTTGGTCTTTTTATTTTTTGTGGTTCTTCTAGAGATTACAGTATGTATCTTTCACTTATCACAGTCTACCATGAATGGTATTTTACCACTTTGTGTAGAATACTTGCAACAGTATACTTTTATTTACTCCCTTCTTGTCCTTTGTACTATTATTGTCATACATTTTACTTCTACATATTTTATAAACCCCACAATTCATTGACAATAATCTTGCTCTAAATGCTTAGTTATCTCTTAAAGAAATGAATAATTTTTTTTTTATATTTGCCAATATAATTTCCATTTTGGGAGCTCTTCATTCCTTCATGTGGATCTGAATTTCCATCCTCCTGGAAAACTCCCTTCAACATTTCTTTCAGTGCAGGTCTGCTGGTTGCTCTATGGGCACCCTGGGCGGGAGGGTCAATGGTCACGTCCGTGGTCTGTTCGTTAGTATGTAGCTTGTGCCTAAGAGGCAACTGGCATCCAGCCTGGCCAGGGGGATGTGGCTGGTAGAGCTGAGCCTTGCTTCCTGGGGGATAGCAGAGACTTCCAAGATGGGCCAAGTCTGTCTCTGGTTTTTCCAGTTACTAAGGTACCTCTGAACCCCATTGGGCAGCAGCAAGATGGTAGTGGGTACATGGCCAATCTCTTCTAGGGTAACTACTGGCAGCTACCCCAGGGCATCCATGAGGATGCAGGGTCCTCCACAGATGGCAGATATGGGAAAGGTACTGTCCTGACCACCCGCTTGCTATGTCCCTACAGCCTACTCAGACATGGGGACGCATGTTTCCTGCCAGAGGAGTGCCCATGCACTTGGAAGGGGAAGGAGTATTTCCCTGGGGACCAGGTTATATCCCCCTGCCATACCTGGTAAGTCAGGCTCCATCTAGGCTCTGCCTTTTGCTAGGGGTGAGGATGGATATGGGATGCAGGATCATGAGCACGGTCTAGCATTCCGCCTTCCACTATGTTTGTATTCGTGTTTTGTGTTGTGTTATGTAGGGTTTGTGTACATATACAAGTGTATGCATAGAAAGAATTTTGGAGGGTATTTTTGTGAGTATTTTCATGAATGTGAATTTGTTCAGACATGTATATGAATATGTGTACATGCATATTTGTAACCATGACAGTATGTTTGCATATTTGTATGAACACAAATCCAAAATGCATAGACTGGATATGTGAATGCACCTGCACATGCATGTAATGACTAGATAGTCCCAGTGCCCCTTCAGCCCTGGATGTGTCTCCAGGACCCAGGGGCCCAGGGGACATCTCAGAGCAACTCTCCGAACAATGACCAGATCACATCAGCTAGATAGTGGGGCTAAGATGAGGAGGAAAAGGAGATGGGGCCAGGACCCCTGAGACAGGTCTGCTCAGCTCATTCCAGCAGAGTCCCCCAACCAGTGGAACCCTCTTTCTGCCCTAGTCCCACATCACGTTCCAATGACTGTCCAAAGCGGTCGGGCTGGGCACAAGATCCTGTGTGAAGTAGCTTGGTGTACTGGCTCCCAGTCTGGTGTTTCGGAGATGAGTGTGTCCCCAGCCAGCTGGCTCTGCTGAACTCTTACATCTCTTCCAGGCCAAGGAAGCCCTCCTAGACCTGGGGATTTCTCTCAGCTTAGTGAGTGTGTGCACATGTGAGTGTGCACAGGCACGTGTGCTCCAGCTGGCTGCGTTGAGGAGTCCCAGGTGTGGCGAGGGGATGAGCAGGTCCTCTGTTGTCCCGCTGCTGTCATAGCCACACTAAGATCTGAGAAGATGCTTGGCTCCTTCCCCTACCTCTGGGTGAGATTTCCTCATCTCAGGGACATTCAGTTCTTTGTGGAGATGACAGTGTGGGCTGTGGGAGGCAGCCTCGTTTGGCCTCAGGGTCAGGAACAATGGGGGAGTGAGAGAGCTCTGAGGGGAGGAGGTGAGTAATGATAAACTGGTACCCTGATTTGGGGGAGAAAACTTGGTCACCGTTCCAATGTCAAGACCAGCCATGGGCGGCCTGACATGGGATGGATGGGCTGGAAGTCCCTGGCACTGGGGCCCAGGGGCCCAGCAGAGAAGCTGGAGGAGGTTCCATGTTGGAGACCCATCCGATTAGCTAAAGCATGGTCCCCAGTCTCTATCCCATGCTGGGGTTGAAACTGTCCTCTTTCTCTGGCCCACAGGATGGCCATGGCATTTCTTTCCATGTCAGCAGCAGAATCACAGTCAAGCCCATCCACTCCAAGGCTGGTTTCCCCAGATATCTCAGGGTGTATTTATAAGGTCAGAGCTCTGGCTGTCTGACCCCAGAAGTCTGTGGGTGTAAGTCAGGACGCAGAGCTCTGTGCAGGCTGTGTACTCCAGTGTTCGTGGGAGTTTGTGACTGGTGGGCCAGAGCTGACTATCGGTGCCTGGAGAGTGTGGTGAGAGATGGGGCCAGCCAGCCTGGATTCGCCCAGCGGGCTCAGGCTCAAGGACTGACTCACTTGGTCACTTCACGGGATGCCAGCCACCGTACCAGCACTCCCAGGCCCAGGCAGGAGGATGGCTGTGCTCTGTTGAATCCTCTCCTGTGAGCACTTTGTGCTGTGAAATGGTGGGGGGAGAATCAGGAGCCAGGACCAAAAGACTGGGTTATTTTAGGGTTTAGAACCTTGACGTAAAGAGGCTCTGTCTTTATGCGAGAGGCCGACTGGCCATAGAGTGGCTCTTTTCTCCCTTAATGGACTGAGAGACATCTGGGCAAGTTTTTACGTTTTAACTCAGTCTTTCACATTCCACCTTCCTAATACATGTACAAACTTTCCCAACACTCCCTCTGGAAGGACACGGCACTGTGACTCACATTCCGGCTGCTCTCCACTGGGGAGGTGGGTGCTGAAGGGTGTCTGGGCTGATGGGGCTTGAGTGTTGGATGGGATCTGTTTACCGGGATGGGGCCTGGCTTCCATCTCTTCCCAGCTCCATGTTCAGTGATATCATGTTGGTAGCGTGAAGTCAGCCATGGTGGGAGCATTGGCAGCACTGCTTACACACCTGGGTTGTAATAAGTCGTGTAGGTGGGTGTGTGACTGGATGTGTGCACAGGCTTAGGGAGTGAGGACTCAGTGAATGACCAGGTGTGTATATGGTGTGTGATTGGAGAGAGCCTGCCCCTCATTGTTGTTGTCTTACAAGGAGCCCTAGGTCATGCCCTTTACTCCTGAAGATTTTAGCTCCAGATACCGTCCCCTTTATCCAACCCTACTCCTGCCCTAATTCTTGGAGACTTCAGTATCCATTAAAGATGCTAATGTTATCCTGACATCATAATTTCTTCATCTTCTCTTTTCCAGTGATCTTATCTCCAAGCTAGTGGTATGAGTGGTCATCCCCTAGATTGTGCCATTCCCAATAACTCAGCCAGCCCATATCCAAATTTCATGCCTCTCACCTCACCTTCTGTCTTCCTCCACTCCCTCTAGTACCCTGACACCCTCAATCCTTCACCTCCAGCCAGGTTTCTAATCCATGGACCCTACCAGCTCTCCACTGCCTCTCAGCCCCTTGATATCTTCCCTTCTGTTTGTTCTGGGCCCACAGTCTGGCACTGTGCCCACTTCCTTGAATACAACCTCAGTTCTCTTGCCCTTCTCCTGCTTGGCCCTACTTGTTTGGCGAAGTCGTCCCCTGATGACACCCGCCTTTTGCACCTGCATCCATTGCAGCTGAGTGTGGCTGGAGGAGCACATAACCAAGCAGCATCATCTCACTCTAAATTCGTGACTCTCCTCCTCAGAAAAGGTCTCCAGGCTGACCAGCCCTCACGCTATGTTTCCTTGGTCTAGTTCTCTCTTTCATCCCCCTAGGTGACTGGCTCACACTTTCTGCTCCCTCTTCAAAGCCCCGGCACCAACTCCCCTCTCCTCACTCTCAGCTGATGATCTTGCTTCCTGTTTCACTGAGAAAATTGAAGCCATCAGGAGAGAACTTTCCAGACTCTGTACCCTCTATTCTGCCTTCCACCTATACCAAAGATGAACTGAGTGTCTGTGCTCCGATCTAAAGCCAGTTCCTTCACCTCTGCTTTAGATCCCACCCCTCTCTCACTCAAGGGCACCACTAAGAATGCCTCCCCTTTCTCGCCATATAGTCAGTTTTAGATCCCACCCCTCTCTCACTCAAGGGCACCACTAAGAATGCCTCCACTTTCTCGCCCATATAGTCAGTTTTTCCTTCCTCACTAGATCATCCCCATCAACATAAAAAGAGGTTTGAAAAACTTCCAACCCCCGAGTAAGGGCTCCATTTCTTTGCTACCCTTTTACTGTAGAACTTCTCAAAAAAGTTTCTTATACCTGCTGTTTCTAATTCCTCTTCTCCCATTCTCCCTCAGCCCAGTGCAGTCAGGCATTTTCCTAACCATTCCTCCAGAACTGTTCCTATCTAGATCACCAGTCATCTCCATATTGCTATATCCAATGTCCGTTTCATGGTCCTCCTCTTCCTAGACCTGTTGGCGGCATTTGACCGCATTGATCCCTTGTTTTCATCCCCTCTCCCTTCATGCATTTCTTCACATAGCTCTGGGACTCCCCACCCTCCTGGTCTTCCTCCTACTTCTCTTACTGCTCCATCTCAGGTTTCTTTGCTGGTTCTTCCTCTTCTCCAAATTCTTAGTGTTGGGAGTGCCCCAAGAATCTTCTGTATTTATACTCACTCCCTTGGTGAACTCACCTGGTCTCATGGTGATAAGGCCCATCCATATACAGATGACTCCCAAACTTCTGCCTGTGGTCCAAATCTCACTCCTGAACTGCCGACTCACACACCCAACTGCCCACTTGACATCGCCACGTGTATGTTTCAAACTCAGCATGTCCTAGACTGAACACCTGATCTTTCCCTCGGACTTGCTCCTTGCTCAGCCTCCCCTGTCTGGGTTCATTCTTCCAGTTGCTCAAGCCGAAAAACCTGGAGTCATCCCTGAGTCCTCTCTCTTACTACCTACATCCAAGCTGTCTGCAAATCCTTCTGGTTCTACCTCCCAAGTAGATCCAGAATCTGATACGTCTCATTCCTTCCTCTGCTGTTACCCTGTTCCTAGCCACCGTCGTCATCTCTTCCCTGATTGTGGAATAGTCTCCCAACTGGTCTTCCTGCTTCCATCCTCGGCCTCCTTCAGCTTAGACTCAGCATGGCAGCCAGCGTGGAACTTGCTTCAGATCACGTCATCCCCGTGATCAAATCCCCCAAACACTCCTTCTCTCAGCAAAGCACGATGTCCCTCTGACCACCCTGTTTAAAATTGCGTGCCACCCCACACATTCCCAATCCCCTGGATCCTGCTCCTTTCCCCCATAGCACTCGTCGCCTTCTAACACGCTGTGTTACTTACTCATGCTTACTTATTTTTATTATTTAGCGTGTATCTTCTCCCTCTAGAATCTAAGCTTCACAAAGGCAGAGGGTTTTTGCCGTTTTGTTTACTGATGTGTCTCAAACTCCTGGAATAATGCCTGGGATATGGTAGGTGCCTAATACTTCTTGAATGAATGGATGAATGGTTGGAGTGGTAAAGAGCATGTGGACTTTGGAGTCAGATAGCTCTGGGTTCAGTCTCAGCTCCATTATTTATTGGCCATGTGCTCCTTAACCTCCATGAGACCTGTGTCTCCTACATAAAATGGGGACCCGCAGTCCCACTCGGCAGCTTCTGTTGGAGGCTGATAATGTTGCTGACCCCTGGCCCAGGGGCACATAGTGGGCACCTGATAGGCTTGGCTCTGGTGGATAGTCCAGGTGTGGGTGTGCCCCGCGAGCTGGTCTGGGTGTGTGTGTTTCAGCGTATGCCAGCACGGCTCCTTCCAGTGCACCCTGCACCCCTGTGCCTCCACCTGCACGGCCTACGGTGACCGGCATTACCGCACCTTTGACGGGCTCCCGTTTGACTTCGTGGGGGCATGCAAAGTGCACCTGGTCAAGGTGAGCTCCTGGAGGTGTCTGTCTGCCCAGCAGGCTCCGTGGGGACCAGAGGGGTTGAGGCTGAGGACCTCTGGGCATGTTGATGTTCTGGACTGCAGTCTGATGCATGATTGGGTCGTGGGGAGATCTGAGCTCTGGGGTGTGGCTCTCTAGACACTGAAAGAAGTGCTGAGGAGCAAGATCAGGGCTGGACAGAGCCCAGCAGTCATAATGTGCCCCACAGCCTGTCCACTCTCCATATAACCTTGCCTGTCGGGGCCAGTGGTTTTTCTGTCTGTGATAGTGAGAGTGGGTGCTTTTGGAGCCTTTAGTATAAGCCTGGTGGTCACCTGAGCCATTTTCAAACATTGCTTCACTGAATTCTCACAGCAACACTACAAGGGAGAGTTTACTGACCGCATGGGATACATGTGGCAACTTGAGCCTAGGGAAGCTAGTCAGTGGCAGAACTGGGGGCAGGTTTGAACTAAGAAATCTGACTGCAGAGTTGATATGCTTGAGGAGCCACGTGTTAAAGCTGTCAGCTCACCTGGAGGAAAAGGAATGGTGATGTGGGGCTGGCACAGTAGAGGCAGGATCCCTTCCAGAAGGAGAAAAGGGTGCCAACAAGGCAGGTGGGAGAGTGCCAGAGACACAGCCAGGGGGCCTTGGTTTTGCTAAGGGCCTGTCCATCTCATTATATAATACTGAAAATAACAGTAATAATAATAATGATGACAACAAACCTGTTATGGAGTGAGTCCTACCTGTGGGGCAGGCACTGTACTGGGGTCTTTCACATAATTTCAATAACTCCACAAGACAAAGATTACTGACTTTATTTTATTTTTTGAATTTCAAAGGTAATGCATGCTTGTCACTAACATTCAGAACAGTACAGAAGCATATCTTAAAAAAAAAATTCCTCTTCACATCTCTTCTGTTCCCGTTCCTTGATGAATGACCACTCATAACAGTCAGGTGTGAATCCTGCCAGATCGTTTTCCAGGAGACAGACACGTGCTCGCACTCACATACACACACATACTTTGTTCAGATTGTATGAATAGGATTCTGCAGTTTGCTTTTTTCACTTAATAGTATACTTTGGACATAATCTCATACAGTCATTGCATACTTTTTCTTTCTTCTTTCTATAGAATTCTATAGAAAAGATGTGTTCTACTTTGTTTTATTATTCGCCATTGATGGACATTTAGGTTGTTGCCAATATTTAAATGCTCAGTGAATTCTTGTGTGGATATGTCTCTAGACTCTTAGAAGTGGCATTGCTATAAAAAGTTACATACATTGAGAATGTTGTTCACTGCCTGCAAATTGCCCTCGGGAGAGGCTTACAGTGCCCTCTTCAGTGCATGTAAGACAGCACCGCTCCCCCACACCCGTCAACCCCAGTCATCCCTATTATATATTCAGTCATTCATTCATCAGATACTTTTTGGAACATCACTATATGCTGAACACTGCACCAGGCACCCAAAAATTAAATTGAGCTTCAGAGAACTGAACTAAATTGTCCAAAGTCACACAGCTCATAAGCAGAAGTGGATCAAAAACCTGACTTCCGAGTCCACGTCCTGCTACCTCTGTGCCTGTCAGCGGAATCTCTTCTCTCCCCAGTTTTATTGAACTAAGTTACTTTCTCCCCAGAGCACATCAGATTTCAGCTTCTCCGTGATTGTAGAGAATGTAAACTGCTACAGCTCTGGCATCATCTGCAGGAAGTTTGTCTCCATCAGTGTGGGGAACTCACTCATCCTCTTTGATGACGACTCAGGAAATCCCGTAAGGGCGGGTGCGGGGGAAGGTTGTGTAGACAGTTTGCAGGTTTACGGGGGCTGAGGGCTGAAGAGGGCTATGGACTGGTTTCTTTGCCACAGCACTTTCTCTTGAAGCACCATTGCGTCAGCAGGCCAGACTGAATTCCTTAGCCAGGGTCAGGAACACAGAGGTCAATGTCAGGGCGTGAGGGCGGCAGAGGAGTTGGTGAGGTCCTGGTGGGGGGGCGGGGGCAGTGATTTGTAGCCAGGCCCAGCTGAGCCAGGTTTTGGGGGATATTCAGGCCTCAGGAATGACCATCTCTGTCCCCCTAGAGTCCTGAGAGCTTCCTGGATGAGGACCAGGAGGTCCACACATGGCAAGCAGGGTTTTTCACGCTGGTGCATTTCCCACGGGAGCACATCACCCTCTTATGGGACCAGAGGACCACAGTGCACATCCAGGCTGGGCCACAGTGGCAGGTAGTTGCATGACAAATAACTCTTAAGGGGCCCCCTGCTCCTGCCTGGGGCTGAGCCAAGCCACTGAGTGTCCTTGGGTGAACTGTACCCTCACTGAGGAGACAGGAGCATCATGCTTTCTGTCCTGTCCTCCCCACACTGCTCTGTGCCCCTTCTGCTCTGACCTTTGTCCTGTCCCTCTTCACACTATGACCCCAGTAGTCATGACTGGGTCTGTGACAGACTCCTGGACTCGTGGTGACCCCTCTGCCCATGGTTCACCCCTCGTGTGCCTGTAACTGACCCTGGTGTCCTCTCTTCTTTCAGGGCCAGCTGGCGGGACTCTGTGGGAACTTTGACTTAAAAACCATCAATGAGATGAGGACCCCAGAGAACCTCGAGTTAACTAACCCCCAGGAGTTTGGTAGCAGTTGGGCTGCAGTCGAGGTAAAGCTTCCCTAACTGGGCTCACTCCTGTCACCCAGCTGGGCCCTGGGCAGGGCTGAGAGAACTGGCCCCAGGTCAGGGAAGAGGGCCATTGGTGGGAGGCTGCCCCTGCAGCTGCTCTCCCGCCTCTGACCCGGCACCCACAGCCCTAGACTCTGTCCTGTGGCCTGAGGACACGCACAGTCCCATCTCACAAATTGGGCTGCACACCTGCCCTGGACCAAGCCCTAGTGGAAGGGTGGGAAATGGAAGGAGACAAAGTCTCTGTCCTCGGATAGAGGAGCACTAGAAGGGAAGGGGAGCCTTGTGGGGCATGACTGTCTTACGCATCTCTGAGCCCTCGGTGCCTGGCACTAAGTCTAGTGACGAGGAGAAACCAAGAGAGACCAGTGTGTGTTGAGCCGATCAGAGAAGGCTTCCTGAAGCGGGTGAGACTAGGTTGTACTTAAAAGATAGGCCATATTCGGAAGGATGACTGTATCAGAGAGAAGGCCTCTGAGAGGGAGGACGACATTAACAGAGGCAGCAATGAGGGGGGTGTCCTTGAAGTTTGGGAGATGTCTGACTGAGGCTGCCAAGCTGTGAGCTGTGGGGGAAACAGCACTGAACTGAGAGCAGGAGGCCTGGGTTCTTGTCTTGGATCATCCAGTGATTTGCTGGGTGACCCTGAGTAAGTCCCATCTTCTCTGTCGTCCTCTGTGAAGTGAAGGGCTATGCCAGGAGAAGGATGATGAATAGATTTGACCTCGTGTGACAGCTCTGATCAGTCAGAAGAGGCTGCCTGGGAAGCTTTGTTGAGAAATACCTAAGACTTGTGTCAGGCTCAGCTGGAAGGAGAACTGTGATTGATTATTTCTGTCTGCCGTGAGTGCAGCTGTGGAGAGTAGCGATATGAGTGTTACATATTTGCCTTTCCTGGACTGAGTGGTTTTAGGTCCCTAATCCTCCGCTGGGGAGCAGACGGAGGTGAACCTGTGTAGACTTGGGTTGGGGGAGCAGTTAGTCATGGCCTGCAGCTCAGTATAATCCTGAGATGGATGGGACAAGGCCGTTCTCACAGCCTCAGAAAGGTGTGCTCTAACCCGTCCCTGTTTTAGAGAAGCTGAGTAGGTGGCTGACCTTTATTGCTCCCCTCCTCTCACCCCCCACTGCTGTTTCTCTCTTGAGAATCACCTTTGGCATACCCTGGGGGCTCCAGTGAAAATATAGGGCTGCAGGCAGAGGTTGGTGGACATCGAGGAAATCTGTATTAGTTATCGACAGCTGTGTAACAGTATTACTACAGACTAAGCAGCGTGCAACTGCACACACACGTATTTTCTCAGTGTCTGCAGGTCAGGAGTCAGGGCACGGCGTGGCATGGTTCTCTGTCCAGGGCATCACAAGCTGCAGTCAAGCTGTTAGCCAGGGCCAGGCTCTCATCTGCAGGGTCAGCTGGGGAAGGATCTGCTTCCCGCTCACATGGTTCTTGGCAGCATTCAGTTACTTGCAACCGCAGAGCTGAGAGCTTCAATTCTTTTTGCTAGCTGTTGGCTAGAGACCACCCTCAGCTGATACAGACCACCCCCATTCCCACCACATGAGGTTCCCCAGCATGGCTGCCTGCTTCCTCACAGCCAGCAAGGGGGAGACTCCGGCAAGATGGGCTCTACCGTCTCGTGTACCATAACCGTGTAATAAAACGCACCTGACCACATCTGTCCCGTCACCTCGGCTGTCTTCTGTTGGTGTGAAGCAAGTCATAGGTCTCTCCCACTCTCAGGGGAAGGGCTTGTACAAGCATCTGAACCCCAGGGGGTGGAGATCAACGGGGCCACTCTAGGAGTCTGTTCGCCACATGAGGCCACAGGCGTCTAGAGGGTAGGGAGGGCAACAGCCCTGCCTTTGACCCTCAGTGTCCAGACACCCTTGACCCCCGGGACACATGTGTCCTGAATCCTCTCCGAGAACCATTTGCCAAAAAGGAGTGCAACGTCCTGCTCAGTGAGGTGTTCGAGACCTGCCACCCTGTGGTGAGTGGACTCAGCCCCCATGCTCCTGAGCCCCTTCTGCTCCCCGGGACCCTTGCCACTCTCAGACTGCCCCCCCGACACCTCAGGAGAGACCCCCTCAGGTCTAGAGGGAAGACCCACCTCTGCTGTTACCCTGCCTCCAGCCTACTTGGCTGAGTCCGTCCTGTCCCAGACGACCAGGGACATCTCGCCAGACAAACAGAGCTTCTGTGCCCTTTGCAAGCCTGTCTCACTCCCACCCTCCCTCCCGATTGGGAAGTTCTTCTGAGCAGTAAACCCGAACCCCTCCTGCTGTGGCCTCGGCCCTGCCTGCTCTGCCCTCAGTGGAGACGGGAGAGCTGGCGCTGGCTCTGCCTGGCACCCTCCAGGGCCTCAAAGGCTGTTGTCAGACTGTCCTGGCCTGTTGCTGGCCTGGCCAGTGATTCTTACCCCGTGTCTGTTCCTCGGCCACCAGATCCAATAGCCCAGGCCCAAGGAAGCAGAGAGCTTAGTTCTCCAGGTGGGGTCTGCATGGGCCGTGGAATTATTGCTTTCCTACGAACACACCGCCCTTCTGTCACCCCACACGGTAGCTCACTTCATCCTGTGGTCCCTTCATGTTTATGCTGCCCCCTGAGGCTGACTGGCATCAGCCGAGAAGCTTCAGGGCTAACATCCAGGATCTGTCTCTGACCTCTGACTTCTGACCTCCTCCAGGTTGATGTCACTTGGTTTTACTCAAACTGCCTGACGGACACGTGTGGGTGCAGCCGGGGCGGTGACTGTGAGTGCTTCTGTGCCAGTGTGTCTGCCTATGCCCACCAGTGCTGCCAGCACGGGGTGGCCATTGACTGGCGGACCCCGCGCCTCTGCCGTGAGTGTCCAGACTGATCATCTGAGGGGGAGGGTGGAGCCCCTCTGTGGGCAGGCCTGTGGGTACCATCCCTCTGGCTAGCACTTACTGCGTCCTTAGTGTGTACTAGACACCAACCGCTTTGTGTGTATCATTCATTGAATTCTTACAACTACCCTGTTCCTGTTTCACAATTGGAGAAACAGGTGAGAGAGTGATTAAGTAACATGCTCAAGGTCACACAGGTTAGTGGTGGAGTCAGGCCTCATCTCCAGTATCTGGCTGCAAGCCTGTGCTCCTAACCACTTTACTAGAGAGTCAGGAGCCCTGGGTTCCAGACCTAGAGCTACCTTTTATAAGCTGTGTGACCTCAAACAAGTCGCCCAACCTCTCTGAGCTCAGTTTTCTCATCTGAAAAATAGGAATAGTCCTGCCCAACCAGGTTTCTTGTGAGGATCAAATGGGACAGTGAATGTATAAGCCCTTTGTCAGCTGAGACACGCAGGCTCCCTCAGAGGCAGCACAAGATATCAGTTTATTTAGAGCAGCAGTGGTCTGCAGATGCTTTTGGTTGCATACTTCTACGAGGTAAAAATATTTTGAACACACATATATAAATACACATACATATGTATACTATTGGTAGTGTAAATGTGTATCACAAAACAGATACGAAAGTAAATATTTGAAAGATGAAATAAAATACATGGGACGTTGTTTGTTCCTGCACCCCAGTGGGTCTCCTGGTGCGGGCACACCTCCTTCTGCGGTGCTGTGGTTGTTAGGCTCTGGGGCCAGACCGTCTGGTGACCAGGCTGGGTGACCTGGGGCACGTCCCTCACACCCTGGGTCACAGTCGAGGACTGTCCCTGCCTGGCAGGTGCGGCAGGATTAAGTGAGATCGTGCAGGGAAAGCTCTTGGCCCGGTGCTCTGGCTGCTGCTGAGGTTGCTGTCGTTTTTCGTGGGGATGTGGGTGCTGGGGTGTCCTGAGCCCGGGGCTTCAGGCAGGATGGCCTCAGGAAGCAGATGGAGCGGAACCTGCCTTCGGCTCCTTTCTCTGCCTGAGCCCCTCCCTCCCCAGATGCCCTGCGGCCTTGTCAGCCTGCTTCTCCCTCTGCTTCTCCCGTATAAATCCCTCAGAGGATCCACTGTGCAGCGACTCACTTAATATCCAGGGACTACGGTCGGGCGAGCGAGGTGCTCCCTGGGGCACAAGATTTACGGGGGCACCAAAAAACTCAGTATTCATGAGAAATCATATTTGAAGACAATATTTCTTAAAAATCAAAACTAATGGAAAAGTATCTTTGATGAACAGGATATCAAAGTTGCAAGTAATGACAGGATCAATATTATTGACATTTCCTTTTGCCTCTGGCTCCAGTTATGGCTTGGCAAGACACTGTCACCGATCCAGTCTATTTTAAAACCTGGACATTTTCTTCATCATAGATATTTTGTGTTAATTTTTAAATTTTAAGAATATTGTATTAAAATATTATATATCTTGATTACTGAGGTTTTTGGCACCCTCTTAAATTTTGCACCTGAGGTGAGAACTTCCCTTGCCCTGGTCTAGGCCTCGCAGGTCTATGGGGCAGATACTAGTGGTGGTCCTATCTCAAGGAGGAGGGCACTAAATTTCAGAGGGGTTGAGTAACTTGTCCCAGCATGCACAGCTGATGAGTGAGAGAGATGGGATTTGAACCCAGGTGTGACTCTAGAGAGCTGGCTCTTGGTGACTTTTCTGGGCTACCTCCTGTTGACCTGCTGCATACTTGAAACCAGAGCCTCAGAGATGTTCAGTCTTCTGAGTCCACAAGTGAGGAGAAGCAGGGCTTGGCTGTAGCCACATGGTGGGTCAATCTCCTGCCTCCTAGAGCTCCTTCCAGAGGGCGATGCCAGATGCAAAGGAATAGTGTTGATCACGGGGTTTGGGGTATGGGGCGGAGCTAGTGTCTCTCTTCAGACCACGCCTATCAGTGAGGGAGGCCCCTCCTCAGCCTTTGTCCCAAGTCTACCCAACTGGCTCCTCATGGCCTTGCTCCTGGCTTTAGGTGCCCCCTGCAAGGACCCCAGCTTTCCCCAGTGGACCGCGGAATCCATGGCCGGGGTGCCATAGGGACAGGCTGTGGTGCTGGGCTGGGCCACTAGAGGGCAAGCTGAGCACACGCTTGAGGAGCTTGTCCGAGCCTGATGGAAACTGCGCCCAGGGGCCTGAAAAAGCCTTGGATCCTGGAGGCCCCTGGTCCCTTCTCTCCTGGGGCTCCTGAAAGACCCACTTACATCTTGTGCTTGCATTCCTCCAGGACCTCCGCAACATTTCTGACTGAGCTTCCACTCCTTGATTCTAATCTTGCCCTTTGGTGCCACACAAAGCACACCCTCCCGTCCAGCATTTATTCATTCATTCGATACATGCTGAGCGCCTCCTCTGGGCCAGGCTTTGAGCTTTGTGCTGGGGGCGCAGAGAGGAGCCCTTGTATTTCCTACACCTTAAGACATCTGAATCCAATGACCGTGCCTGAATCTTGGAGTTTGGGGGGCAGGCCAGGTCCTGCCCTTGGGGAAGGAGAGAGAGCTGGGATGCTGGGGGACTTGGTTCTGTCCATCCGTCTCAGGATTCTCAAGGAGTCTCTGTTTCCTCTCTTTCAGCGTATGACTGTGACTTCTTTAACAAAGGTAAGCCAGACCTACCCAAGTGGAGCCTCGGGGGCTGGGGTACTGCCAGCCCTGCCCTGGTGCCACAGCAGCATCAGCCATCCTGAGGCCCCGCTGGCCCTGGAAGAGCCTTGACACGGGGCAGGGAGGGACTGCATCATTCAGAGAGAGCTTTGACAGTGCAGGGGCCAGGGATGCCCCAGAGCTCTGTCCCCAGCAGCCTCTGTCAGGAGCCCAGGCCAGGCCAGCTTCCCAGGGGTTGTGCTCAGCCAGGGCAGCGCCCTCTGGCCTTCATAGTCTAGCTCATCAGGCCCGCGGAACATCGTCTTGGGTTTCCTGAAGGTCTAAGTTGGCAAACCAGGCAAATACAAACTGCCCTTCCTGAGGATGGCTGGGCAAAGCTTATGGCTCAGCTCAGCCTGTCAGGTCATCTTCAAATGTCGTCAAGGTCGCAGGGCACCAGGATGTGCGCCCACCCCTGTATTCATGAGGGTGAAAACACAGGCCATGACTAAGGACCCCAGGGAGGTTAATGTCCAGTGTTAGAGCCAATTAGTCAGTTTAATCCCTGGGGTCGTGGACAGTGGGGGAGGCTGTCTGGGAGTAGTTTTCAGCACTGATCTTTGTCCAGTTGGGCTGAGGTCAGACCTTGGCGGAGGTAGATGCTCATCAGGCCCTGGTACCAGTCCCCTTGGACTTCAAGTCCCCACCCCTCCTTCCAGGCATCATCCTGCCAGAAGCAGGCCTATGTGAGCAGAGAGGCCCGAGGCTTTGTCCTCAGCTACCTGCATTATCAGATTATGGCTTGAGAAACATCCCCCTGGCGGAGTATAGCAGGTGAAATGGAGGGGGCAGATTAGAGACAAGGATACCAGTTAGCGGGTCCGCGTGATGAGGGCTGGGCCAGGGAGTAGCGTGGTGATTCACGGTGACCGCAGTGCCTAGGAGCTCCTGACCGCCGAAACCTTTCAGCCCTAAAGGAATGAATCTGTACTGGGAGACTTGCATCCCTGGGACAGGCAAGGTCTGTCTGACATCAGGCAAGACATTTCAGCAAAACAGCTCAGAGCAGAGTTTTCTCCCTTCTGTGGCATTTTAGGTGGCAGTAACTGGGAAAGGACAGGCTGTTTCCAGCATCCTCCACCCGCCCACCACCCACCCATCCATTCCTTGCTCTGTTCTTCTGCCAACGTTTTCTCTGGTCCAGGCCCCTGCCGGGTGCGGGGAAGCAGTGGTCAATGAGATGCAGCAGGGGTGCGCTGGAGCCAGCCCGCACCGGCCCCCTAGAACCAACTGTGTGTCTGACTCCACATTCGGTTGGTGGTTTGAAACTGGCCACTGGTGGGAGTATTTACACCATGAAAATCAGCAAACACGACAAATTGGGGTTTTGTTTGTTTTTTGAGAGCTGGTTGCTAACCACTTACCAGCGTTGCACCGCCTGCCTCCTGTCTAGTAGGGGAGACACACGTGGAGCCCCGATCAAGATCCTTGTCATGAGAGCTGGGCTCAGTGTGCGCTGTGCTCTAGGGGCTGGCGGGGTACAGAGGAGGACAGATGACATTCGTATGTGGTGGGAGGGGGTGCAGAGACAGCTTCACCAAGGAGGTGACATTTGAGCTGGGCCCGAGACTGAGTAGGCATTTGCCAGGCACAAAACGGGGAGGACTACACTGAGTGGGTGGGACAGCACGAGTGGAGACATGAGGCGGGACACAGCAGGGCTCTTTCAGGGAAGAGCTGGAGAAGTTCATGGCGGCAGGGGCAGGGTGTGGGGAGGTGGGAGGTAGGCAGGGGTTGGGGCGTGAAGGGCCCCTGAATTCAAGCTGGGCTCTTGGAGTCTATCCTGAGGCTAATGGGGAGCCATCAACAGGTCAGGAGCCCTGTCCCAGCAGGGAGTGTGGCTGGGAAGGTGACTCAGGCATTGTGAGGAGGAGGCACTGGAGCTTGGGGCACCCCAGAGGGAGGGAGGTGGGTTACAAGGCTGCTGCAGTTGTCCAGGAAATCCATGCCCTGCGCCAGCCTATGCCAGCAGCTGCAGGAACCCAGGAGACACCAGACTGACACACGTGTGCAATAAGGAAACCCTGACGTGGAGCCCAGGCCTTCCCAGCCTCATCCCTGGGGTGGGCAGGGACTAGGTCTGCTGACTTCTCTCAGCGGCGCCCCTGATAGAGCAGTGCCTGGAGTGGCAGAGTCTCAGGCAGTGGGACAGGCCAACAGAGAGACTTTGGGGGCTGAGATGCTCCCGATGGGTGGCCTCTTCCCAGGCTCCCTGAAACGATTCAGGTGCTGTGTAGAGGGTCAGTTCCCATCAGGGTCTAGCAGCCTGGGGTCCTTGTCCCCTCCTTCTCATGCAAATCAAGGTCTCTGGGGCCTGGGGTGAGGGAAGTGACCCAGAGCCCCTCCTCGGCACCCTCTCTTTTCCCCACCTCTGGTGGGGGTGGGCAGGTAGGGATGAGAGGTGGGCAAGGGCCAGGGAGGCAGTGCTGGTGACTGGGCCCCTTCTCTCCAGCACTAGGGAAGGGCCCTTACCAGCTGGCCAGCTTGGCGGCCGGTGGTGCCCTGGTGGCTGTGAAGGTGGCGGGCGGTGCTGTAGTCCTAGTGAGTGCAAAGGATGTTCTACCCAGGGACATCGTGAACTTCCTGCTGACGGCTGCGCTTTACAAGGCCAAGGCCCACGGTAAGGCCCACCTCCGGCCCCACTGCAGCCCGTGGTGGAGGGAGGCAGCTGCCAGGGAAGGGGAGGATGCTGGGCTCTAAGCCATCCAGGTGACCGGAGAAACGTGGGGCTCCCACGGTGCCCCTTTCCCAGGTGAGACAGGGTTCCGGGTCAGCCTCTGAGCCTCTTCAAAAAAACACCTTCCGTCTTCTTCCCAAAGAAACCAGGGAGGCCAAGGTCCAGATGTACCTTCGTACCTTGCTTGACACAAAGGCTATGTTCCAGGAAAGCCGGGTGGGAACGACGACTACTGCCTCTCCCTGTCTCTCTCTCCTCCTCCTCCTCCTGCTCCTCTTCCTTCTCCTGCTCCTCCTCCCCCCTTTATTTTTAAGACTGGATAGACTTTCCATGCCAGAGGGGAGCATGCTGATGTATTGACTCAGGTGGGGCCTTCTCCTCTGAATAGAGGAGCAGGCTCTTGATTTGCTCAGGGTATGATCCTGAAGTCTTGGCTGTGGGTCACACAGACTGGAGCACTCCTGGAACCAGCCCCAGCCTCCTGGGTCTCAGACCGCCAGTAGACCTGAAGGACTTGGCTTTTAGTGGGCACTGTCCTCTCTTCAGAGTCCGGTAGTGCTTGAGGGGTGGCAGAACCTTGCCTGCTGGGGAGTGACCCCTGGGTGGTATCTGTGCTGGGCCCTGGGCCAGCCAAAGCCTCAGTCCACCAGTGCTAGGAAGCCTTCTCTTCTGTGGCCATTGTGTGTATCCTAGTGTGTGTCATCTCTGTGATCAGGGTTTCTTCCCCATATCCTGCTGGCCCCGTCTAGTCAGTATCTGCCTAATCACAGGGATGGTCCATGTAGCCAATCCCAGCATCCACTCGAATGTTGAACCAAGACACTTATCAGAGAGTTTATCCCAATCTAAGAATTTCCGTTCTCAGTTGCTCAGGGTCTGCAGTTTATCTAGTTATGAGGGTCTCTCTCTCTTCCCCCCCCCCATTACCATCCTCCTCCCCTCACTCTCACCCTCCTCCTCTCTCCTTGCCTCCCTCCCTTTCATTGAGCCCCATTCTCATGCCAGGCACAGAGCTGGGCAGTGAGGAATTAGGGATGTAAGGGACAGCATCCCTGTCCCCAAGAAGTCCACAGGCCCGTCCAGGAGACAGACATGGTCAAAGGCAGTTGCAAGGCCTCTGGGAACACTTGGGAGGAGCCCCTAACTCAGTCTTGGGGAGTCAGGAGAGGCTTCTTAGAATAAGTGCTGTTCCCTCAAGGGGTGGGAAGGAGCCCGGAAGGGACTGTAAGCCAAGCTCAGGAGTTAGGTCTTTATCCCGAGGGCAGTGGGGAGCCATGGAAGGGCTTTAAAGAAGGGAGGGACCCTAGCTCCTGCCCAGCCCTGGGCACAGCCAGTGTCCCCAGCTGTCGGTGATGTTCATGGTGCTGTGAGCCGGAGGTACAGTAGGAGGTGCCAGGAGGAATCACACCACTGAACAAGAAAACCCGGGAGTAAGGAGCCAGGGCCTGGGCCACAGGGGGGCCAGAAGCGCCCCAGTACCCCAAAACAGAATGCTCCCTCCCTCGACATTGCTGATCCCCAGATCTGTGTGGTCCTGTGTGAAGGAAGGTGTCTTACAACCTTCCAGGTGCAGTAGGCCACCTCCCTACTGGGGATTTTCTTTTCTCCATTCAATGTTTTGGTCCCGTAGACAAGGTCTAGTCCAGAGGGGCTGTTGATTTTCCAGAAGTTTTATGGGCATGTTAAGCAGGACCCCTGAGTAGCCTGGCCTTGGAGAGCATCACTATGGACAGCATCCCCCGAGGCTGTGAAGTCCATCCTCCATCTCAGGCAGGCCTGGGTCTCATGGCAGCTGGGGGCAGGGCCCAGTGAGGAATCAGGCTCCCAGCCTACCCCATCCTGTGCTCTTTCCCTTGTACCATGCCCAGGGTACTGACAGCAGAAGAGAAAGTGCCTTCCAGGTGAGATCTGGGGTGTCTGTATGGAGAAGGTGTCCCTTGCATTGCGCCTTGAGGGATGGGAAAGGTGGTGATGGGAAGAAATGGAGAAAAGAATCTCACAGAGAGGAGGATTCAGTAGTCACTTAGCCTGCGCCTCTCACTCTCGGGGCCTTAATGTCCTCTAGGGTGTACTGAAGGGATGCCGGCCCCAGCCTGGCACATCTCCCTGGAAACTCAATTTTACTTGACGATTTGGGGGGAGGTTATTTATTAATAATAACAGCTCATCTTCTGTAGCACTTAGCCTGTGCCAGGCGCTAAGTGCTTCATGTGGAATAACTTGGTTAATCCTCGCAGCGGTCTTAGGAGGCAGGTGCCGTTACTTTCCCAGTTTACAGATGCAAGGACTGAGGCCCAAAGAGGCTGGGTAATTCACCCAAGGGCGCATCGCTTGTTAGGGACAGCAGCCAGCCTTTGGCTCCAGTCCTCTCTTTGAATGCTATGCCATATTGCCTCCCAAACAGATTTTTTAAAAAATGAAATTTAGAGAATGGACGGCAAAAGTCACTTGAATGTTTAAGGTAAAACCCTATGTTTGTCCCTCAAGGCCTGGGTCTCAGCCTCTCTCCCATTAGGAGGACTTCAGGGCAAACACTTGAGACCCTTGATCTAGGCCAACCCCAGTCTTCACAGAGAAGGAAGCCGAGGCCCAGAGATGGGAGGTGACTTACCTGAGGCTACACAGCGAATGTGAGCAGAGCTGGGACTGGGACTTGGTGCTCTACCCCCTGTCCTGCTTGCTCCTGGAACCCATCCCTGGGGCTGGCTTCAGTGATTAAGGTCCTGGGTTCCAATCCTGCCTCCACCATCAGGGTGACTCTAGGCCTCAGTTCCCTCATCTGTAAAATGGGGTAACGCAGCATCATCTTCTCAAGTTATAGAAGTGACTTGTTCATTACGTTTGTTCTCCCCCCACTTGCGTGTAAGCTCCATGAGGGCAGGGATTTCTGTTGTTTTGTCCCTGTCACATCCCCAGTGCCTAGAACAGTGCCTGGCACACGGTGGGCCTTCAGTCAGCGTGAGCTGCAGAATGAGTGAATTCGCTGCCTCCCAGGGCTCTCCCGGAATTTAATAAAACCTGCAGGTGGGGGCCTGGTGGGCCACGTGCCTGGCACGTGGCGAGTCACTCATGAAGAGCATTTGTCGTTAGTGACGTTACTAATGAGCTCTCCCTTCAGCTGCCTCATGGTCCCTCACAGCCGCCGGGGGTGCAGCAGGGGCTCTCCACAGTCCCTCCCGGGAACACAGGGGCACATAAAAGGGAGGGAACACGGGCCGGGCCCCAGGCTAGGCCTGTCACACAGTTTAGCCCTCAAGGCCCAGAGGCAGGGACTCACTTGCCCACCACACAGCCAGCGTGGTAGGTGGGGACTCCAGACTCAGGCCCATCCTGTGCACCTGCTTGTGGGCTTGGGGACGGGCCACCCAGCAGCAAGCCCCACTCCAGAAATGGGCCTTCTGGAGAGAGGAGAGAGGACATTGGAGACCAGCTTGGGCCTCTGGGCAAGCTCCTTCCCCTCTCTGGGATGCTGTGTTCCCCTCTGTGGGTTGGCCTCAACGTCCCCTAGGCCCACCAGCTCTGACCCTCTGGGATTCTGGGAGGAGCAGGACCAAGAAGACTGAAACCTGGCAGGTCACCGAACCCCAGCTTGTCCAGTGTGTCCATTAGAACGCAACTCCACCAGGGCAGCCATTTCTGTCTGTCCTGGCCATTTCTGTCTGTCCCATTCACTGCTGTATGCCCAGCATCTACAATAGCACCTGGTACACGGAGGGTCATCAGAAATGTCTGCAAGAGGGAGAGAGGAAAAAAGGAAGGAGGGAGGGCGGGAAGAAGAAAGGAGAGAGGGGAAAGAAGAGGAGAGGGAGAGGGGAAGATAGTCCATCACTCCCCGAGGTGTGGCAGTGGGCAGCTTCTCTGTCCTTCCACCTCCCTCGGGAAGAGATGGTGTGCCAGAGGGGCAGCCAGCGGACAGCTGTAGGTGGGCCGAGGGGAGGTGAGGCAGGCACGGAGGAGCAGGGCCCAGCTGATGCACAGGGTGTGTTGCTGTCCCGAGTCACTGAAAGTGCAGACGCGTGCCTGGGCATCTGCCCCCCATCTGCACCCCTCTTGCACTGACCTTACCCACGTGGCTCTCTGCAGACCTGGATGTGGTATCTCTGGAGGCAGCGGACAGACCCAACTTCTTTCTCCACGTCACAGCCAATGGGTCTCTGGAGCTGGCTAAGTGGCGGGGCAGCGATGCCTTCCACCACCGTGCCTCCTTCTCGTTGCACCGGGGAATGTGGCGGGCAGGCCTGGTGGCCCTGGAGTCCCTGGCGGAGCCCGGGTGCTTCCTCTACGTGTCGGGCCCCACGCTGGTCCTGCGGCTGTACGAGCACACAGAGGCATTCCGCCGGGGCACCCTCTTCCGCCTTCTGGGTAGGTGTCCACCCTGCCATCACCCTCGGCCCTTTGCACAGCTGCCCTCTCCCCACCTCACCCTTCCAACTGCCCCCAAGAAACCGACTCCTCACTCTCCTGGCACAGGGAGGACACATGGGTGCTACCCCTGAGCTGGGAGGTGGCCTGGCCTCCATGTTGGCGGCCTAGGGAGCCGTGGGCAGTGTGGCTTGGGACCCAGCCAGCTTCCTGGGTCCTGCCTACTCCCACAGGCCAATTACACAGTCTAAAAATAGGGTGGCCCTTGTGGAAGCAAGGCGAGAAGTGATGGTGGCTGCAGCTTGTGTAGCCCGCTGGCTCAGGTTTCTTGCTGATGGGGACATTTGCCTGCCCCGCGAGCTCAAAGACCGCCCACTGGGGCACCAGGCTGAGGAGGCAGCAGCCTCCCCTGTCCCCTCTGGGAGGCCCAGGACCCTGGGCAGTGATAGGGCAGCTCTGTGCCCTCTCCAGCTGAGACCAATGGGTTCCAGGGCTTTGCCAGCCCCCTGCCAGGTGGGTCTGTCCCAAAAGTATTTGTTCTCTGCCTAAACTCTGGAGCAAGTGACCACAGTTTCTTTACCGCTCCAGCCAGCCTCTCTCCTTCATGAGCACATGTATGTTCATGCTGTATGCGTAGATCTGTTTACATATGCCCTTGTGTACATGTATCTCCAGCCAGCCTTTTCATTTATCACCCCTGCACCCCTCGCCCCCCACGCACACACACACAGACATACATATACACACCAGGGCGGGGCCAGCTCATTCTCACATTCAGCAGCATCTGTCGAGTCCACCAATGAACCCCACCCAGGGCAGATTCCTCTCTGCCTTAACGGCAGGACTTGTGTCCCTTCCGGAAGACACCAGGGCAGAGTGGAATGAGGCCAGGTTTGAAGCTAGACAGCTTTGGGTTTGAATCCTGACCCTGGTCCTCAGCCCTTGGAGGAGAACCGCATCTCCCTGACTCTCTCTTCTCCTGTGTGACGGGCGTACTTACCACAAAAGGTAATTGGGAGGATTGACTGTCTCTCCCAGGCTTTGCTCAGGGCCTGGCTCGTAGCAGGTGTGCCCCATACATAAGCTCCCAGTTCTGGTCTCAAGGATCTTGGAAAAGCAGAATTCTTCGCAGTCCACAGCAGTGTGGGGATTAGGAAGTCAGGAAGGGGCTGCTCCCTCCAGCCTGCTCAGGCCTGCCCGCACTCCCTGCTCAGGCCGTGGTTTCAGAGACTGGTCATTTGTGCCAGGGTAGCCTGGGGTCTTGTCTGCCTCAAAGCCCCCCAAGGCTACAGACTTTCCCTGAGGCCCTCATTTGTCAAGGCACTGGCCAGAGGGCCTTTCTCGAGGAAATCTCCCTGGGAGAGTTTGGTTTTCCCAGCATCATCTGTGCCTCAGTTTCTCATTCATAAAATGGGGATGATAATAGAGCTGCTTCGTGAGGTTATTGTGAGGATTGAGGGAGAAATCCTTGGGAAAGGTTGAGTATGGTGCTTGGTGCTGTTTAAGAGTTGGCTGTTGTTGTTGTTATTGTTGTTAGTCCCAACAATGGGGGGCAACAAAGGCAGTCTCAGACACACTGCACCTGCCAGGGCCTGAGACGGGCTCACAAGGAGGCTAGTCCAGGGAGGCCCCCTGGGGACAGAGAGGGCAGGGCCTGGCGAAGAGCAGCTCTCCCCTGTCGCAGGGCCTTGGGCTGAGAGGGGAAGGGATTCCCCCAAGGCCTCACCACTCCAGGGGAAGCCTGTTGCCTCCATGGAGGTCTGCGGTGGCCTGGCCAGTGGCAGGGCAAGGAGGAGACTGTGTCCTGGGGGGTGGGGCAAGCCTGGCCACCAATGTCCCAGAGGGGCAGGGTGACGGGGCAGCCTTATGCCGAGATCAGGGGCCCCAGCCTCCTCCTTGGCCACCCCTCAAAGCTGAACCCCACAGCTGCCCCAGTCCTCAGCCCCTTCAACAAGTTCCCAGAACCCCATCCCAAGGATCTCCCAGGTGCCGACCCCAACTCTCAGGAACACAGTTTCCTCTGAGGTTGGCTTTTATTTGTCTTCGCTTTTCCTGCGTGAGTCCATTTGTCCATCCCACGGGGCAGGGTGGGCAGGGTCTGAGCTGGATTCCCTCTGCGCTCTGGCACCTGACCCGGAGCTCATGCCCAGTCTCACTCTGTCTCGGGACTCCGGGCCGGGTCGCCTTTCCAGATGCCAGCCCCTCGGGGGTTGCCTACCCCGCCTGTGAGTGGCGCTACGATGCCTGTGCCAGTCCCTGCTTCCAGACCTGCCGGGACCCCTGGGCAGCCAGCTGCCGGGACGTGCCCAGGTGAGGTGGCGTGGGGTCCAGTGTGTGCACCAGCGGGCTTGGGCATACACGGGCGTGAATGGGCTCATGTGTAGTCTGTGGGTGTAGGTGTGAGCGTGTACTGAGGTGTGTGTGTTTACTCATATGTTTGTGTATGCATGTTTCGTGTGCTGTGTGTATGGAGATATGCGTACCAGGGTGAACCTGCTGTATATGAACGTATGTGAATATCTTGCATAATGTGCATATAGCTGAGCCCTGTGTGTGTTTGTGTGGGTGGACAAGTGTGCATGGGCTGTACACAGTTGTGCATATGTACATGCGTATGAGTTGCATGTATTTGGGTGTTGGTGCAGCTGAGTGTGTGCACGAGGGTGTGTACACCGCTGTTTCGGCAGTCTGTGTGAACGTATATGTAGCTGTGTGAATATTGTTGAGTCCTGCAGGTGTGGAGGAGGTAGGTGAGAATGTGCCTAAGTGCAGACGCATGTGAGAGTGTATGGGTGTGTGCACACGCAGACCTTGTTTCTGTTTCCGTCTCCGTCGGAGGGGCCGAGTGTGTGGCATCTGTGTTTGGGTATGTATGCTCTTGCACACAGTGTCTTCATGGAGGCTCATGTGAGTGTGTACGTGATAAATACACACGCGTGTGTCATAAGAAAGGGTGAGGCCTGTGCTCCATCCAGGTGAGAAGAGGTGACCCTCCCCTCCTGCAGACCGCTTACCTGCTCCCTACTCTGTCCTCAGGGTGGAAGGCTGTGTGCCTGCGTGCCCCGCCCCCAAGGTCCTGGATGAAGTCACACGGAGATGCGTCTACTTGGAGGACTGTGAGTGGCCAGGATTTCTCACCCCTCCCTTGGATTTCCTGAAAATTCCCGGAGTCTCATTGACCAGTCATGCCCAGAGCCCCAGGTCCCTGGAAATGCAGGGTCAGCACAGTGCCCTCTGGGAGGACCCTGTAGAGCAGGCGGAGACCTCATCCTGTCCATTCTCCCTATTTCACGGGAAAAATGAAGCCCAGGGTGGGCAAGGAACTGGCTTAGGGGTCACATGGTGAGAACACAGTACAGCCAGACTTAGACCTGAGGTCTCTCGACTCTGGGCTCAGGGGTTGAGGTATGGGACAGAATCCAGACAGGCTGAGTTCTCTGAGTCATCTAACGCCACGTGATGGAGGCCCCTGGGTTGGTCAGGCAGCCTGACTGGACGTTGGAAGCTGCCTTCCCTCCCTCACTTAGGGTGCCAGTCCAGGAAGCCCACATCACAGCCCTGCCCAGCAATGACCCCCATCCTCTGCGCCTCTTCTCTTGTCTGCCCCAGGTGTGGAGCCTGCGGTCTTGGTTCCCACAGAGGCCCTTGGCAATGAGACCCTGCCTCCCAGTCGAGAGCTGCCCACCCCCAGTGACAAGGAGCTACAGTTTCCACAGGAAACTCCCGGGGTGCCCTCCCACAGGCCAGCACTCACCCCAGCTGCCCCACTCACCACAGCCCTGAACCCACCCATGGCAGCCACTGAGGGGCCTACACTGTCTCCAGGCCCTACCCAGGCCACTCTGCAGCAGCCGCTGGGGGTCACTGCATCTAACCTCCCTGGCCACCCCACAGAGGCCCCAGCCAGCAAGAGAGTGACTGCCAGCCGCCTGGCCACTGCCCATGCCCCAGAGTCCTCATCCCTCCCCCTTTTGAGAAGGACTCTCACACCTGGCATGGAGTCGGGTGCCATGGAGACGACCAGGGTGACTGTGACCTTTGCAGGGAGCCCCAACATCACAGTCTTGTCCCAGTCAACTCCCGGACCTCACTCCCCACTCATGACCAAAGCTGTGACGGTCCTAGGCCCTGGCTCCTTGCCTGTTAAGACAACACCCCTCCAGCCTCTTCCGAGCCTGGAGTTGCCTGCAAGTCCCTCCTCCAGGCCTGTGGCTTCCCCTGGAGTGACCTCTAGGCCTCCCACTTCCTCAGGATCCCAGGAGGCTTTGCTGACACCTGCAGTAACGAAGGTCATGAATGGGACAGGGATCCCCCAGTCCATAGCGGCCCAGAGCTTTTCCAGTCCCAGCAGCCCCCCAGCCAAAGCTAGAACAGCAGAACAGGTTCCTGTCAGTCCCCTGGTGACCAAGAGAGTGGAGACGGTGCCATCCACAGAGAAGGTCCAACCTGGGCCCGGCCAGCCCATGGGCCTGCCAGTGTCCCCACTTCCAAGCCCGCTCCCCACTGCCCTGCCCCGCCCCGCCCGGCACACCACCACAGCCACCCAGCCCCCAGCTCTGCCTGCAGGGACTCCAGCTGCCACCAGCCTGTCCACAGTGGCTCATGGGCTGGGGGCCACATCCTTCATGTCTTTGGAGTCAACTCGGCCACCCCAGCTCCTCTCTGGCCTGCCTCCCGACACCAGCCTGCCCCTGGCCAAGGTGGGCACGTCTGCCCCAGTGGCCACACCAGGCCCCAAAGGCTCCATCAGCTCCCCTCCACTCCAGCAACAGGCCACATCTCTCTCCGTGGCCACGACCCCACCTGCTCGGACACTCAGCCCAGGACTGCCTGTCACCTCAGCTGTTATGGCCCAGGTGCACCCGCCCAGTCACACAGTCCCTCAGGCCACAGGCACAGCTCCAAGCCGGCTTCTGGGAGCCACATTGCCAACCTCTGGAGTGGTGGCCATGGCTGAGGGGGCAGCCTCCACAGTGTCAGTCACCCCCCGAAAGAGCACCACGGAAAAGATGGCTGTCCTGTCCAAGCAGGTGTCTCTGCCCCAGGGCGCGCCCACGGAGCTCGTGCCTGCTGTGGCCCACACTCTTGCCACCTTGGCAGCCGCAGCCGAGGGCCCCAGGGCCAGCACGGCTCCAGAGGTGCCCACGTCCTCTCCACCGAGCCGCGTCTCAGCCAGGACGGCCTCCCGAGAGAGCGCGCTGGTCTCACTCCCTCTGCTGCCTGAGGCCCAAGGGACCTTGGCGGGACAGGTCCCGGTAGAGCCAGTGGGGGAAGCCACCACCGAGCAGTCTGCACGCTCGGCCCCAGCCCAGAGCATCACGGAGAGTTCAGCCGCGGCCTCGACCACCACCGCTGAGGCCGATACATCTGCCGCCTGTGTCGTGAGTGACTCGTCAGGGTTCTGGCCATCTGGATGGGGACCGTCTGTGCCTGCTCTCCTCCGTGCCACTGGGCTTAGACGCCCCCACGGCCTCACATTCCTGGGCGAGGGGCCAGGCCCGCTGCAGCTTCTTCTTAACCTGCTGCCAGGCTGCGAGACAGTTTAGTTGCCGTCCTCGTCCCTGCCCCAAGCTTCTGGTGCCTGAAAAATCCTCCAGGTTCCTCTGGGCCCCTGATGCCATAGCAGGGTCACACTGTGCTCCATCTGGGCCCCAGGGGCTGATTGGATGGTGCCGTGTAACTCCCAGAGTGTGACAGCATGGGTGTGCCAGGGTGTGCATGTTTGTGTCTGTGTACCTGTGTGGGACTATGTGTATACACATTTGTGTCCACATGGGTGAGACTCAGTGGGAGTGCTCACATACCCGTGTGCGTGTTATGTAGTGTTAAGAGAGTGTGTAACTGTGCATTTGTGAGAAATAGAGATAAAAACAGTGTTGTATGTGTGTGTGCTCATGTGTGCAAACACATATGGGTGTGCTTGGGTTTCTGTGAGTGTGAGCTAGTGTGTCTGCACGTCTGTGTGCCCGGAGTTCTTGGCACGGGCCAGGTAGAAGTCTCCGGAGTCAGTCCCCTGACCCCTGATCTAGCGCTCAGCCTAGCCCCGGGCCCGGTGGCATGTTGGGTGGGTGGAGGGTGAGGGCACCACTCCCTTGGAGTTTCCCCTCAGGGCCCCTGCCCTCCTAGAGCTTGGGTCGGAAAGGATCTTGTGCCCTCAGGCCCGGGGTGAGTGAGGCAGGGGAGAGAGGGGCTGCACTCAGGCTGTCCCTCCACCCTGTGCTCCAGCCAATCGCCGAGCAGGACTGCGTCCGCCACATCTGCCTGGAGGGCCAGCTGATCCGTGTGAACCAGTCCCAGCACTGTCCCCAGGGTGCCACACCCCCTCGCTGTGGGGTCCTGGGCCTCGCTGTGAGGGTGGGCGGGGACCGATGCTGCCCACTCTGGGAATGTGCCTGTGAGTCCTGGGGTCCACCTGAGCCTCCTGGGTCCCCTGCCTACCCCCACCCCAGCGTGACCTCTGCCCCTGACCTGGGTGCTCCCTGGCCTCAGGGTAACAATGATCTGAATGTGCCCTCCCGTGGGATCTCTCAGTGTGACCCTTGACCTGGCAGATTTCCTACCCTCTCGACCTCTGATCTCTGTGTGACGCCTGCTCTGAGCGTCCCTCCAGCCCCCAGGGCCTCCAAATCACCCAGGAAAAGGCCCAGACACCTGCCCCATATTCCTGGGCGGCCTTGGCCCTGGTGGCATCTGTTTGTTCTCATCCGTGCCCCTCCCCCAGGCCGATGCTCAATCTTCCCTGACCTGAGCTTCGTGACCTTCGATGGGAGCCATGTTGCCCTGTTCAAGGAGGCCATCTACATCCTCAGCCAGAGCCCAGATGAAATTGTCACCGTCCACGTCCTTGACTGCAAAAGTGCCAATCTGGTGACTGCCCCCTGCTTTTCGAGACTCAGGGGTTTGACTCGGCTTGAAGGGGAGATTGAGCAGTGAGTTGGGTTTTGAGAGGTCAGACACGAGGACAGATGCAGAAGCTCCCTCTCTCCCCCAGCGGTGTTCTGGAAGGGGTGCATGGGGAAAGGGTGAGTGAAGTGTACCACTCCTGGCTCTTCCCGGGGTCTGCGCCACCCCAGCTTGTGCCAGCTGCCTAGACCCATGTGGCCAGCACTGACATGCCCAGGAACTGGGGTGCCACTCCAGGGATGCGGCCTGTGGTCAAGGGTGCCAGCTTCAGGGATCGCCTGCTAGGATGCCCCCCTGAGCCAGGTGGAAGGAAGCAGCTTTTTTTATTTCAGCTGGGCTTGCGTGAGGTTAGGTGAAGCCAGAAATGTTCCGTGGGATCCTGTACCATCTGCACAGTCCCCGTGGGTGCCCCGGCATATTGTTGGAGGGGGGCGTGGTCAGGGAGTGCTGGCACTTGCTGTCCAGGGTGAGGACGTGGCAGGACTGGGCCCCGGGTTGATGAGGGCTGGGCTCTCTCTGCAGGGACACCTCAACTGGCCCCCGTTCTGTCTGGTGTTGCTGAATGTGACTCACCTGACCCATCAGGTCGTCATCGACCGCTTCAACCGGAAGGTGAGGCCATCGCAGAGCTGGTGCCCCGGGCAAGCCAGCAGTCAGCAGAGGGGCAGGGCTTGGGCCGGGGGCCTTGAGGCCCGTGCACGACTGGAGGCAGGCATGGGGAGGGGACCCTCTTAGAGAAAAATAATGAGTGGAAGTGATTTTACTTAGAATACTTGTGTCCACCTGATGTCAAGAGAGAAAAAATACCAGGAGGAATATTGTGACGGAGAGGAAGTTAGGGTGGAAGAGACAGTAGCCTTAAATGATTGTGGTTAAAATATCTTGCTTCTGCAATTTTTAGAAAATTACACGGCCATGTGAACACATTCCTAGGGCCCCTCCCAAGAAGGGCACTATGTTAAGTGAGGAGTCCTAAATTTAAGCTTCATTAACTTCACATGAAGCCCGGGGTATAAGATACTTCAGCCGGGGGTCTGCCTCTGCTCCTGCCAAGAGGTGGGCGAGAGGAGGTAATTCGTCTCCTCTTTAGGTCCCAAACTCCTGCCTCTCCCCACCTGTTCGTGAGCCAAGGCCTGCAGGGCTCCTGGTGGAATCTGCCCTTGAACCAAACACAGGGGCCACCACGTCCTGTGGGGCTCTCAGGAGCAGGGCTCAGGGCAGTAGATTTTCTAGGAGATGGAAGCTTAAGCAAAAAAAAAAAAAACTCCCTGGTTTCATGCCTTACTAATTTTTATTTTTCCACTTTTAAAAATTAAGGTATAGTTTACGTACAGTAAAATTTACCTTTGTTTGTGTGCAATTCTACAGATTTTAACAAACAACCACAGTTGTGTAACCACCATCACAATCATGATGTAGAACAGCTCCATCACCCCCAAACATTGCCCTGTGCCATTTTGTTGTCAACCCTCGTCCCACCCCCTGACAAACACTGTCTTCTGTCCCTATAGTTTTGCTTTTTCCAGAATGCCGTGTAAATGGAATGAGAGTGTGTAGAGAGAGTCACCCATGTTGCTGCACATATCAGTAGTTTGGTCTTTTTGGTTGTTGAGTAGTATTCCATTGTATGGATATACCACCATTAGTTTACCCATTTGCCGCTTGAAAGACCTTTGGGTTGTTTCCAGTTTTTGGTGAAAACAAATAAACATTTACGTAAAGGTTTTGATGGATAGAGTCACCAGGAGTGGATGGCTGGGTGTATGGTAAGGGGATGTTTAACTTTACAATAACTTGCCAGATTATTTTCCAAAGTGGGCATTTAGCATTCCTGCCAACCACGTGTGAGAGTTCCGGTTGTTTCACATCCTTCCCAGCATTTTGTAGCATCCATTTCCTTTTATTTTTTTCGGTCATTCTAATCAGTGTATAATAGGATCTCACGTTTTTAGTTTGCATTTCCCTAATTACTCAGAAAAGGTTTATTTTCCATGGTATGTCTTCTTTGGCGAAGTGTCTGTTCAAATCTTTTGTGCATTTTAAAGATTATGTTGTCTGTTTTATTGAGTTTGGGAATTCTTTGTATATTTTGGTTACAAGTCCTTTATTAGACATAAATATTATCTCCTGACCTATGGCATGTTTTTTTGTTCACCTACAAGTGTTTTTCTTTTTTTTTCTTCTTAAAGATTGGCACCTGAGCTAACAACTATTGCCAGTCTTTTTTTTTTTTTTTTCCTTCTTCTTCTCCCTAAAGCCCCCCAGTACAAGCTGTATATTCCAGTTGTGAGTGCCTCTGGTTGTGCCATGTGGGACACCACCTCAGCATGGCCTGATAAGCAGTGCCATGTCCGCATCCAGGAGCCAAACTGGCGAAACCCTGGGCCACTGAAGCAGAGTGCACAGACTTAGCCACCTGGCCATGGCCTGGCCCCTACCAGTGTATTTCAAAGGGCAGAAGTTATTAGATTTTTTTAAAAATTTATTTTTAATTTATTATTATTATTTTTTTGGTAAGGAAGATTGTCCCTGAGCTAACATCTGTGCCAGTCTTCCTCTATTGTGTATGTGGGACGCTGCCACAGCATGGCTTGATGAGCAGTGTGAAGGTCCATGCCTGGGATCCGCACTCATGAACCCCGGGCTGCTGAAGTGGAGTGTGTGAACTTAACCACTATGCCACTGGGCTGGCCCCCAGAAGTTATTAGTTTTGAGGGAGTCCAGTTACCAATTTTTTCTTTTATAGATCATGATTTTGATGTTGATCTAACAAACCTTTGGCAAAGTCTCAAAGATTTTCTCTTATGTTTTCTTCTAGAAGTTTTATAGTTTTAGGCATTACTTTAAGGTGTATGTTGTGTTTTAAGTCAATTTTTATAAATGGTGTTAGGTGTGGGTCAAGATTCACTTTTTTGCATATGGATACTCAATTGTTCCAGCACCGTTTGTTGAAGAGGCTATCCTGTCTCCATTGAATTTGTCTGTGCGTCTTTGTCAAAAATCAATTGACTGTTAATGTTTGGGTTTATTTCTAGACTTTTAATATTGTTCCATTAATCTATATATTTGGCCTTTCACCAATGCCACACTGTCCAGATAACTGTTGCTTTTTATTAAATTAGATAGTATGAGTCTTCCAACTTTCTTCCTTTTCAAAAGTTGTCTTGGTTATTTTAATCCTGTATCTTTCCATATAAATTTAGAATCAGCTTGTTGATTTCTAGAAAACATTGTGCTAGGATTTTGATTGGAATTGGTTTGAATATATAGTTATTTGGGGGGAGAAGTGCAATCTAAACATTAGTGAGTTTTCCAATCCATGAACATGGTACATCTCTCTATTAGTTTAGGTCTTCTCTGATTTTTTCATTGGTGTTTTTTAGTTTTCAGTGTAAGAATCTTGCACATATTTTGTTAGATTTATCTCTAAATATTTCATATTTTTGCTGCTATTATAAATGATTCTATTGTTTTTATTTTGCTTTCTAACTGCTCATTGTAATATGTGCAAATACAACTGATTTTTGTGTTTGTAAAAACACCATTGAGTTTTTGTTTAGCTGGTTGTGTGTACACATGATTTTTGCATGTTGACCTTGTATCTTACAACCTTGTTAAACTCACTTATTAGTTCTTGTAGATTCTTCATTTTTTTCTAGATAGACGATTTTGTCTTCTCCAAATAGAGACAGTTTTATTTCGTACTTGCCAATGTGTATGTTTTTTATTTATTTTTCTTGCTCGTTGCACTAGCTGGACCTCTAGTATGATGTTGAGTAAGAGGGATTGACAGCCAACATCCTTGTTTTGTGTCTGATCTTAGGGAGAAGGTGTTCAGTCTTTCACTGTAAAGAATGGAGCTAGTTATTTGCTTTTGGTAGATGTCCTTTGTCGGGTTAAGAAAGTCTCCTTCTCATTGTAGTTTTCCGAGAGTTATTATTACCTTGAGCAGTTATTGAATTTTGTCAAATGTTTTTTTTGTGCATCTATTGAGAGAATCATATTCTTTTTCTTTTTTAGACCTTCTTTTACAAGATCACAATATTTTTTGTGTTTACATGAAAGAGGAAAGATTTTCAAATTTATTTTTAATAAATTGCTTGCAAAGAATAGTTTTATTTAGAGAACATTTTATTTAAAAAAAAAACTAAGTCAAACATTTACAACAACAGCAAAAGTTTCTTCATTAAACATGTTTAAAAGTAGAAGACAGTTTACCTTAAGCAAAAGAAACTATAATCCTGGGATTTAATAACTGTGCAATCAAATTTTAAGTGTGATCAGATGAGTTCAATTTAACTGTCATGTTTAAAAAATTCTTGGATTCTCTGGATTTTCTAGTTTCAATTTTCCAGCTTTAATATCTTCCAATTACCATTCTTGAAGGTCTGTTATTATTATTGTCTTATGATTCTGGCAGTCCTTGATTCAGCAAGGATATTGTAAAGTACACAGAGAGGTATTTACTGCTCGTTTAGGCCCCAATGTTGTGTGAGTTTCACTGATTATTTTTTCTTAAAAGTATTTGAGCTGTCTGTGAGAATGCCTTTCTTGACCATTCCTGCTTGGAAAGCTTCCTGAAGGTGTGGAACTTCAATCTTGATGTTACTGAGGTCAGACCAGTGGTTTGCTTCAGGAGATTTTGTCGTGGGGCACCCACAAAGAGAGCAAACTACTGATGGAGACACCACAATTTAGCCTTTTATTGTCACCATTCCTCAGACTATTTTTGTTTTACTTAATTTTTTAGAACAGTTTAAGGCTCACAACAAAATTGAGAGGCAGATACGGAGATTTCTCATATACCCTGCCCCTGCACATGCATAGCCTCCCCCATTATCAGCACCACTCACCAGAATGGTGCATTTGTCACCAGTGATGAACCTACATTAACACATGTTAATCACCCAAAGTCTATAGTTTACTGTAGGGTTCACTCCGGGTGTTGTACATTCTATGGGTTTGGGCAAATGTATAATGACATATATTCATCGTTATAATATTATGCAGAGTATTTGCACTGCCCTCAAAATCCTTTCTGCTCTGCCTGTTCATCCCCTCCCCATAACCTCTGATCTTTCTACTGTCTCCATAGTTTTGCCTTTTGCAGAATGTCAGATAGTTGGAATTATATAGTATGTAGGCTTTTCAGATTAACTTCTTTTGCTTAGTAATATGCACTTAAGTTTCCTCCATGTCTTTTCATGGCTTGATAGCTCATTTCTTTTTAGCACTGAATAATATTCCACTGGTCTTCTTTAGACTATTAATATGATGAATTATTTTGATTTTCAAATGTTAAGCCAGTCTTGCATTCCTGGAATTAACTTCACTTGATTAGAATATGTTACCCTTTTTATATATTGTTGCATCTCCTTGAGGTGTATTAGTCTAAATTTTCCTATAATATGTTAGTTTAGTTTTGATGCCAGAGTAATGCAGGCCTCATATAATGAATTGGAAAATATTTCCCCTCCCCTTTTTTTGTTGTTGTTCTTCTGAATCTTTTTTTTTTTTTTTTGGTTATTTCTTTTTTATTGAGTTCATAATAGTTTACATCAATGTGAGATTTCATTTGTACATTATTTCTTGACTGTCACCATATAAGTGCTCCCCTTCACCTCTAGTGCCCCCCCTTCCCCTGGTAACCACTGAGCTATTTTCTTTGTCCCAGTACTTGTTTATATTCCACATGAGTGATATCATCTGGTGTTTGTCTTTCTCAGACTGGCTTATTTCGCTTAGCACAATTCCCTCTAGGTCCTTCCATGTTATTGCAAATGGGATGAATTTGTCTTCTTTTCTGGCTGAGGAGTATTCCATTGTACATATATACCACATATTCTTTATCTTATCATCAGTCGATGGGCACTTGGGTTGCTTCCAGGTCTTGGCTAGTGTGAATAGTGCTTCGATGAACATAGGGGTGCATATGTTACTTTGGATTGTTGGTTTCAAATTGTTTGGGTAGATACCCAGTAGTGGGATGGCTGGGTCATATGGTAGGTCTATTTTTAGTTTTTTGAGGAATCTCCATACTGTTTTCCATAGTGGTTGCACCAGTTTGCATTCCCACCAACAGTGTGTGAGGGTTCCCTTCTCTCCACACTCTCTCCAACATTTGTTATTTGTAGTCTTAGTGATTATAGCCCTTTTAACAGGTGTAAGATGGTATCTTAGTGTAGTTTTGATTTGCGTTTCCCTGATGATTAGTGATGTTGACCATCTTTTCATGTGTTTATTGGCCATCTGTATATCTTTGGAAAAATGTCTGTTCATATCCTCTGCCCACTCTTTGATCAGGTTGTTTGCTTTTTTATTGTTCGTTTGTGTGAGTTCCTTATATATTATGGAGATTAACCCCTTGTTAGATATATGATTTGCAAATATTTTCTCCCAGTTGATGGGTTGTCTCTTTGTTTTGATCCTAGTTTCTTTTGCGTTGCAGAAGCTTTTTAGTCTGATGAATTCCCACTTGTTTATTTTTTCTTTTGTTTCCTTTGTCTGAGAGGACACGGTATTTGAAAAGATCCTTTTTAGTTCAATGTCAAAGAGCATACTACCAATATTGTCTTCCAGGAGTTTTATAGGTTTGGGACGTATCTTCAAGTCTTTGATCCATTTTGAGTTTATTTTTGTGTATGGTGTGAGATAGTGGTCTACCTTTTGTATGTGGCTGTCCAGTTTTCCCAACACCATTTATTGAAGAAACTATCTTTTCTCCATTGCATGTTCTTGGCACCTTTGTCGAAGATTAGCTGACCATAGATGTGTGGTTTTATTTCTGGGCTTTCAGTTCTGTTCCATTGATCTGTGTGCCTCTTTTTGTACCAGTACCACGCTGTTTTGGTCACTATGGCTTTGTAGTACATTTTGAAGTCAGGGATTGTGATACCTCCAGGTTTGTTCCTTTTTCTCAGGATTGCCTTAGCAATTCAGGGTCTTTGATTGCCCCATATGAATTTTAGTATTCTTTGCTCTATTTCCGTGAAGAATGTCATTGGGATTCTGATAGGGATTGCATTGAATCTGTAGATTGCTTTGGGTAATATGGACATTTTAACTATGTTTATTCTTCCAATCTATGAGCAAGGAATCTCTTTAAGTCATTATCAGTTTCTCTCAGCAATGTCTTGCAGTTTTCTTTGTATAAGTCCTTCATCTCCTTGGTTAAATTTATTCCTAGGTATTTTATTTTTTTAGTTGCGATTGCAAATGGAATTATACTTTTGAGTTCTCTTTCTGTAAGTTCGTTGTTGGAGTATAGAAAAACAACTGATTTTTGTAAGTTGACTCTGCAACTTTACTGTAGTTGTTAATTATTTCTATTAGTTTTCCAATAGATTTTTCAGGGTTTTCTATATATAAGATCATGTCATCTGCAAACAGCAAGAGTTTCACTTCTTCCCTCCCTATTTGGATTTCTTTTATTCCTTTCTCTTGCCTAATTGCTCTGGCCAAAACCTCCAGTACTATGTTGAATAAGAGTGGTGATAAAGGGCATCCTTGTCTCATTCCTGTTTTCAGGGGGACGGTGCTCAGTTTTTGCCCATTGATGATGATGTTGGCTGTGGGTCTGTCATATATAGCCTTTATTATGTTGAGATAATTTCCTTCTGTCCCCATTTTGTTAAGAGTTTTTATCATAAATGGCTGTTGGATCTTGTCAAATGCGTTCTCTGCATCTATTGAGATGATCATGTGGTTTTTATTCCTCAGTTTGTTGATGTGGTGTATCACGTTGATTGATTTGTGGATGTTGGACCATCCCTGTGTCCCTGGTATGAATCCCACTTGATCGTGATGTATGATACCTTTTTTCTCTTTTGAGGGAGATTAGCCCTGAGCTAACTGCTGGCAATCCTCCTCTTTTTGCTGAGGAAGGCTGACCCTGAGCTAACATCTGTGCCCATCTTCCTCTACTTTATATGTGGAATGCCTACCACATCATGGCTTGCCAAACAGTGCCATGTCCGCACCCGGGATCCGAACTGGTGAACCCCGGGCCGCTGAAGCGGAATGTGCGCACTTAACTGCTGCGCCACCGGGCCGGCCCCAGATACTTTTGATGTATTGCTGAATTTGGGTTGCCAAAATTTTGTTGAGAATTTTTGCATCTATGTTCATCAGTGATATTGGCCTGTAGTTCTCTTTTTTTGGCTGTCCTTGTCAGGCGTTGGTATCAGTGTGATGTTGGCCACATAGAATGTGTTAGGAAGTGTTGCATCTCCCCTAATTTTTTGGAATAGCTTGAAAAGGATGGGTATTAAATCCTCTCTGAAAGTCTGGTAGAATTCCCCAGGAAAGGTGTCTGATCCTGGGGTTTTATTCTTTGGGATGCTTTTGATTGCTGTTTCAATCTCTTTCCTTATGAGTGGTCTGTTCAGATTGTCTGCTTCTTCTTGGCTTAGCTTTGGGAGGTTGTAAGAGTCTAAGAATTTATCCATTTCCTCTAGGTTATCCATTTTGTTGGTGTATAGTTTTTCGTAGTATTCTCTTATAATCCGTTGTATTTCTGTGGAGTCTGTTGTTATTTCTCCTTCTTCATTTCTGATTTTGTTTATTTGAGCTTTCTCTTTCTTTTTATTTGTAAGTCTGGCTAGGGGTTTGTCAATTTTATTTTCTCAAAGAACCAGCTCTTTGTTTCATTGATCCTTTCTACTGCCTTTTTTGTTTCAACAGCATTTATTTCTGCTCTGATTTTTATTATTTCTCTCCTTCTGCTAACTTTGGGCTTTGCTTGTTCTTCTTTTTCTAATTCAGTTAGGTGTAATTTGAGATTGCTTAGTTAGGATTTTTCTTGTTTGTTAAGGTGTGCCTGTATTGCGATGAATTTCCCTCTTAATACAGCTTTTGCTGCATCCCATATGAGTTGGTATGGCATGTTATCATTTTTGTTTGTCTCCAGATATTTTTTGATTTCTTCTTTAATTTCTTCAATGATCCATTGCTTGTTCAACGTATTGTTTAGTCTCCACATCTTTGTCCCTTTCTCAGATTTTTTTCTTGTAATTAATTTCTAGCTTTATAGCATTATGATCAGAGAAGATGCTTGTTATTATTTCAATTTTTTAAAATTTATAGAGGCTTGCCTTGTTTCCCAACATATGGTCTATCCTTGAGAATGTTCCATGCGCACTTGAGAAGAATGTGTATTCTGCTGCTTTTGGATGGAGTGTTCTATACATGTCTTTTTAATTTTCTA
This sequence comes from Equus asinus, assembly GCF_041296235.1. Taxonomy (NCBI): domain Eukaryota; kingdom Metazoa; phylum Chordata; class Mammalia; order Perissodactyla; family Equidae; genus Equus; species Equus asinus. The sequence continues at coordinate 100,611,341 of NC_091809.1, forward strand.
GAAGAGTTAGTGTAGACATGGTAATACTATTATTTCATCCTTAAGTATTTGGTAGAATTCAAGTGAAGCCATCTGGGCCTGGAGTTTTCTTTTGGGGAGGTTTTAAAATACATATTAAATTTCTTTAAAAGATATAGAGCTACTCTGGTTGCCTATTTCTTCTTTGTTGAGCTTGGGTAGTTTGCATCTTTCACAGAATTTGTGCATTTCATTCAAGTTGTCAGATTTATAGGCATTAAGTTGTTCTTCATATACTCTTGCTATCCTTTTGTCTGTAGGATCTGTATCTGTGTACCTTGTCTCATTCCTGATATTAGTCATTTGTATCTTTTCTTTTTTTTTAAGATTTTATTTTTTCCTTTTTCTCCCAAATCCCCCCAGTACATGTTGTATATTTTAGTTGTGGGTCCTTCTAGTTGTAGCATGTGGGATGCCACCTCAGCATGGCTTGATGAGCGGTACCATGTCCACGCCCAGGATTCGAACCAGTGAAACCCTGGGCTGCCAAAGCAGAGCATGTGAACTTAACCACTGGCCATGGGGCCGGCCCCAGGTGATTTGTATCATTTCTTTTTTTCCTGACCAGTCTGGCTAAAGGTTTATCAAATTTATTGCTTTTCTCAAAAAAATGGTTTTATTGGTTTTCTCTATTGTTTTTTTTCTATTTCATTGATTTCTGCTCTTTATTATTTTCTTTCTTCTCCGTACTTTAGGTTCACTTTACTCTTTTTTTCTGATTTATTAAGGTGGCAGCCTAGGTCACTGATTTAAGACCTTTCTTCTTTTTCTAATATAAGCCTTTGGGGGGCCGGCCCCATGGCTGAGTGGTTAAGTTCATGCACTCCACCTCAGTGGCCCAGGGTTCACTAGATCAGATCCAGGGTGTGGACCTACACACTGCTCATCAAGCCATGCTGTGGCAACATCCCACATAGAAGAACTAGAATGACTTACAGCTAGGATTTACAACTATGCACTGGGGCTTTGGGAAGAAAAAAAAAAACGAGGAAGATTGGCAACAAATGTTAGTTCAGGGCGAATTGTACTCACCAAAAAAATGAAAAAAACCCACATTTAGTACTACAATTTTCCCTTTAGGTAGTGATTTAGCTGCATCTTACAAATTTTGGTATGTTGTGTTTTTATTTTCATTAAGCTCAAAATACTTTTAAATTCCCCTTTTGATTTTTATTTGGCCTGTGGGTTCTTTATAAGTGTTTTCTTTTGTCCCCAAATATTTGGTGATTTTCCAGATATCTTTGTAATTAATTTATAATTTAATTCCATTGTGTTCAGAGGACATACTTTGTCTAACTTGAACCCTTTTAAATTTGAGGAGGTTTGTTTTACGTACCAGAATATACTCTATCTTGGTAAACGTGTATTCTGTTGTTGAGTGGGGTGGAGTGTTCTGTGCATGTCAGTTAGGTCAAGCTGGCTGATAGTGTTGTTTGAGCCTTCTAATCCTTACTATTTCTGTATACTTGTTCTATCAATTACTGAGGAGAGGATGTTGAAGTTTCTGATTATAATTGTTTATTTGTCTATTTCTCCCTGGAGTTTTATCAGTTTTTTATTCACAAATTTTGAAAATCTGTTGTTGGGTGCATAACACTTAGGATTGTTATGTCCTCTTGAATTCGCTCCTTTATCAGTATGAAATGGCCTTTTTATCCTGGTAAAAGTCTTCGTCTGGATTCTGTTTTGTTTGACTTGTCTGTAATAGCTTCTCCAGCTTTCTTTTGATTAGTGCTAGCATGTTTACCTAATGTCTATATCTAAGATATATCTTCTTCCATCCTTTTTCTTTTAAACTATTTGTGTCTTTTTGCTTAAAGATGGGATTTCGTAGGGAGTGAATAGTTGGATCTTCTTTTGCTCTTATCTAGTCTGCAGGTGTCTGCCTTTTAATTGCAGATGTTTAGATCATTTACATTTAACTTGGTCATCAACATGGTTGGGTTTGTATGTACCATGATGTTGCTATTTGTCTTCTCTTTGTCCCATTTCTTCCTCATTCCCCTCCCTTTCCTCTTTTTCTGCCTTCTTTTGGATTATTTTTAATGATTCCATTTCATCTCCTATATTGGATTATTATCTATACATTTTTATTCTTCTCTTTCAGTGGCAGATGTAGAGTTTTTACTATAGTATAGTATAGTATTTTAAATGTATTTAGTATATATTTTTAACTTGTCAGTCAAGCTCAAGTAATATACTCAATCACATACAGCATGAGAACCTTAATAATAGTGTCCTGCCTTTGTGCTACTGTTGTCATACATTTTACTTCTATGTTTGTTATAAACTCCAAGTGCATTGTGATTATTTTTTTCCTTAAGCAGCCACTTATCTTTTAATGTAGTTTTTCTTTTTTGAGGAAGATTAGCCCTGAGCTAACAGCCACCACCAACCCTCCTCTTTTTGCTGATGAAGATTGGCCGTGAGCTAACATCTGTGTCCATCTTCCTCTATTTTATGTGTGGGATGCCTGCTACAGTGTGGCTTGATGAGCAGTGTGCAGGTCCGTGCCTGGGATCCAAACTGGTGAACCCAGGTTGCCGAAGCGGAGCGCACGAACTTAACTGCTATGTGACCAGGCTGGCCCCCTAACATGATTTTTAAAATAAGAAAAGTTTATATTATTCACATATTTACCGTTTCTGGTGCTCCTTATTCCTTTGGGTAGATGTGGATTTTCACTGGATACCACCTTTCTTCTGCCTGAAGGACTCCCTTTAACACTCTCACCGTGCAGGTCTGCTGGTGATAAATTCTTTCAGCTTTTGTGTGTCTGAAAAAGTCTTGATCTCACCTTCATTTTTTAAAGTTATTTTCACTGGGTTCAGAATTACAGGTTGACTTTAATTTTTCTCTCAGTACTTTAAAGATTTTGCCCCACTGTCTTTTCTTTTTAATTGAGGTGAAATTGACATAACATAAAATTAACCATTCTAATGTTAACAGTTCAGCGCCATTTAGTACATTCACAATGTTGTACAACCACCACCCCTATCTAATCCCAAAATATTTTCATCACCCCAAAAGGAAACCTTCTACCCATTAAGCAGTTGTTCCCCATTTGCCTATCTCCCAGCCCCTGTAAGCCACCAATATGCATTCTGTCTATAAATTTGCTTATTCTGGATATTTCATGTAAATGGAGTCATACACTATGTGACTTTTTGTGCCTGGCTTCTTTCACTTAGCATCATGTTTTTGAGGTAGCATCTATCAGTACTTCATTCCTTTTTATGGCTGAATAATATTCCACTCTACGTATATACCACAGTTTGTTTTCCCACTCATCCATTGATGGACACTTGGGCTGTTTCTACCTTTTGGCAGCGGTTGTAAATAGTGCTGCTATGGAGTTCCATTGTCTTTTTGCCTTGCTTATTTCTAATAAAAAACCTCTGTCATTCTTATCTTTGTTCCTCTGTACATGTCTTTTCCTCTGACCGCTTTTACAGTTTTTCTTCTATCACTGTTTTTAAGCAATTGGTTATGATATGCCTGGTAATTCATTTCTCTTATGGGGATTCCAATTACATGTATATTAGGCCACTTGAAGTTGTTCCACACTTATGTTCTGTTCATCATTTTTTTCCAGTCTTTTTTCCTTTCCGTGTTTAATTTTGGATAGCATCTGTTGCTCTGTATTTAAGTTTATTAGTATTTTCACCTACAGTGTCTAATCGTCTGTTAATCCCATCCAGTGTATTTTTTATCTCAGACATTAATTGTATTTTTCATCTCTAGAAGTTTGATTTGGGTCTTTTTTAATCTTCCACATCTCACCTTAGCATTCTTATGTTTTCCTCTACTTTCTTGAACATATAGAATATAGTTTTAATAGTTATTTTTGTGTCCTTGTCTACTAATTCTATTAAATGTGTCAACGTGGATTGATTTTCCCCATCGTTGTGGGTTGTATTTTCCTGCTTCTTTGCATGCCTGACAGTTTTTTTCATTGGATTCCAGACATTGTGAGTTTTGTCTTGTTGGATGCTGGATACTCATTTCTCTTCTTTTTAGAAATATTCTTGAGCTTCGTAACAGTTGTACTGCTTGGAAACAGTTGATCCTTTTGAGGCTTGCTTTTAAGCCCGTTGGGTGGAGCCAGAGTAGCCTTTTCTCTAAGTGTGATTTTATTCTTTCTTCTGAGGAATAATTCCTCAGTACTGAAGCCGCCTTCTGCATCCTCGGCTTATTCCCTATGAATTGGGGGGTTTTTCCTCTCTAGCTGGCAGTAGCTGTAGCTGTTCCCACCTGGGGTAAGCGCTGAGGACTTTGTCTGCTTGCATCAGGTGGGTCTTTCCCTGGCCGCAGGGAGTTTTCTCATCTGCATACACTGTTCAGTATTCTCTCTTCTCCCTCCCTCCCCGTCCCCAGCTGTCTTCTCTCTCTCTGTCTCTCACTCACTCTCCGCAGCTCTCTCCTTTTCAGTGCTCTTGCCCTGAAAAGTCGAGCTCTCTTGGCCTCTGTGAACTCCCGACGCTAGTCTCACGACCTTGGGGAGACCACTGGGCTCTCCTGGGTTCCTCCTTCCTGCCCCGTGGCCTGGGCACCTTCTCTAAGCAGTGAGCTTGGCAGTCATAAGGCTCACCGCGTTTGTTTCCCTTCTTGAGAATCGCTCTCCTGCACAGCCGCCTGTTCAGTGTCTGAAAGCTGTTGTTCCATCGATTTTGTCAGAGTTTTTGGTTGTTTAAGGCAAGAGGGTAAATCCAGTCCTTGTCACTCCATCTTGCTCAGAAGCCAAAGTCCAAGTCGTTAGTTTTGAAACTCTTGTCCCTGGTCCTTACTTGGACCCAGAGTCCTGCGAACACAGGTGAGGACCTCTGGGCTTCAGATACGATTATTCACTCCCAGAGCTGGGAGCGCGCCCCAGGGTCATCAGCCCAAGCCCCTGTCTGCACAGCTAGGAAGGCACAGGCCCTGAGAGAGCCCAGAACTTCCCCAAGGTCAAAGTTTTCTGACTGCTGGGCTGAGGCACCCTCTACTTCAACACAGTGGGTCATGGGCTGGATAATTTGCCAAATGATTAGTAAAACAGTGATTCTTGGAGGAAGGGTAAAGTCATTAGAAATATTTTAACACCCTAATCTTTTCATCTCCCATTTCTAAAGAGTAAAACTAATAATCCATAATACATCCAAATTTAACCTTGTCAACATGGCAGCTGAGGTTGTAGCTTTGAATTTAAAGTGTTTGAGAGACTTGGAGTATGTTGCATATTTAACAAACAGTGATTGAACCCCGGTTTGTGTCGGGCCCAAAGGCAGATGCGGGGGACCCAAAGGTGAAGGAGACATAGTTTCTGCCCGTAAGAAACTCACAGTCCACCAGGGCCTCCATGAGGGAACAGACAGATTCTGTCTTCATGGCCAGTGCAGAGATGGCGAGACCTCAGAGAAGGGGCGCCCAACCCAGAGGCTGAGGGTTAAGGGAGAACATCCCAGAAGAAATGATCTGAGCAGAATGAGGAAAGAGTAGAATGATGAGGAAGCTCAGGATCAGCGTTTATTTGGGCAAAGAGATGCAGCCTGCCTCCGGCTGTTGCATTTCTTGTTTCATTGTTTTGTGCTCCTAAAAATGTTCTCAGAATTCTCCCATGCCACCTTGGGCTGTGTCTTGGCTGCATGTGCCTGAAACAGAGCCTGGCACATAGCAGGTGCTTAATAAATGTCTGTTGAATAAATGCATGGATGGAATGGACAGACAGACAGACAAGCTATGCTCACATTGAACACCACCCCCCTACAAGGTGACTGTGGACTCTCAGGCTGTGTGGCCCCCAGTGAGCAGATACGGGTTCAGAATTGAGGACACAGGCCACATGTACGTGATCCGGACGCCATCACACATCCAGATCCAGTGGCTCCACAGTTCGGGACTCATGATCCTGGAGGCCAGCAAAGCCAGCGAGGCCCGGGGCCATGGCCTGTGCGGTGAGGTGGGACCCAGCTGGGGGAGGGGGCTGCTTCCTGGGTCCATCTCTGCCCCCAGACACAGGGCCCCCTGGACCAGGGAAAGCTGAGACAGAGCGCCAGGCCAGAGGTGGGACCAGGGGGGCTGCCAGGGCTGAGAACTAATGTCCTGCATTCTGGGGCTGAAGCTGCAGCAGGGAGATGGCACAGGGCTCTGTCCTCAGCCTCTTGTCACTTCAGCCGACGTTGTCTGTCAGCTCCCCTGATAACTCCCTAATACCAGATAATCCTTCCCGTCCGCAAATGCCTGGGCACTTCACAAAGCACTTCCACGCTCTGATCTCATTTGTTCTAGGTCATCCAGACAACAGTCCTGACTGTTGGCCATTGAAATAAAGAAGAAAGGAGGCTCAGAGAGGTTAAGTGGTTTGCCTAAGGTCACACAGCAGAGCTGCCACAACACATAGAACTAATGCTCTTCAGACCACAGTATGATTGCAGAGAGCATACCCTAAGGGACTAGATGTATTTTGACAAGAAAAAGGGGTACGGGAGGAGCCTAAGTGTAGACTGCTGCTCCTTGCAGAGGCAGAAGGATGTGAGCCCCATGGGGCACTCCATGACAGACTGCCATGATGATGGTGATGGATGACATAGAATACACACATACATACTTGCATGCCCTCTGTTCATAAATCTGTACCCATTTCATTCACTCACACTCACGCCCCTGTATTCAAATGCCCCCTACTCATGGACTAACACATGTAAGCCTGCTCCATGCTCATTCTTTCATTTGCACAAACATTTACCATGTACCAGTCACTGGGGGCAGAACAGTACGCAAAACAAACAAAAATCCCTGTTTTACGAAACTCCCATTCTTACTGACACAAACAAGTCTCCTTACACACACACACAATCACCACCACCTCCGCCATCCGTTTCTCGCCATTTCTTCCTCTACTGTTTGTGCCTGAGGAGGAGGACTGTGGTCAGCAGTAATCCTGCGGGCTACTTCCTCCCTAGGATGCCTTTGTGACACCCTTCAGTGACTCCATGCCAAGACCAAAAATGTGACCATTCGGATCGTTGATAAAATCTAAGGGTTTTGTATTAAATCGTGCTTTATATTCACAAAACCGGTGGCTGGGGTTGTCAGAGCAAAGTCAGCTAGTTTATATCTCTGTTTTATCCAAAGTAACACTTGGTTTCCTGGGCACCCTGCTAGGCAACCTGGGGGATACTAGGAGGGGGAGATCTAAAGGAGGTAAGTCCTTGCACTCCGAGCTGGAGGCTTTTGTGAAGGACAGACCTGTAAACCAAACCTTGTACACAGAGTTGGGGAGGCCATGGACGGGTGCATCTGAGGGGCCCTGGAAGGGAGGACTTCTGTGGAAGTGTTTCAATCAAGGGCAGGCAAGTGTGTGTGTCTACAGCCTGGAGTGAGAGGTGAGGCTGGGAGTTCAGATCATGTTAGAAGCTGTGACAGATAAACTTCAGTCCTACCCCCAGCTCAGTGCCTTAATAACAAGTTTATTCCCAGATGGAGAGTGATGCCTCAGAGACCCAGATTCCTTCCGTCTTGTGGCTCTGCCATTTTCAGCACGAGCTTCCAACTCCACAGGAGGGAAAAGAGTTGGGGAGTTTTTATGGACCGGGCCTGGAAGTGGTGCCCATCACTTTCATACACATTCCAGTGGCTGGGACTCAGTCACATGGTCTCACCTGGCCACAGGGAGCCTGGGAAAATAGCCTGGCTGACTTCCCAGGAGGAGGAAGAAACAGGGGTGATAATTAACTAGCAGTCTCTGCTAACGCAGATTTTCTGGGGTAACTTTTTACTTTGATAGAATGTCAAACTTAGAAGTTGCAAAAATAGTATAAAGAACTCCCATGTACCTTTTACCGAGATTTACTGATTGTTCACATTTTACCCCATTTGCGTGTCTCTCTCTCTCTCTATATATATACACATTTATATATATGCATTTTTGTATGCATATGCAATATTTATATATATATATATATATGCATTTTTTCTGGACCACTTGAAAGTAAGTTCGAGACATTATATCCCTTTATCCCTAAGTACTTTGCTGTATATTTCCTAAGAACAAAGACATTTTCTTACACGGCAGGTTTCTTAGCTTCTTTGTGCCACATTTTCCTCATCTATAAAATGGGGATAATAGTAATACCAGCCTCAAAGAATTGTTGTGAGGAATATGCAGAGTGACAGCTGGAGACCTGGGAGTGGTGGTGATTGTTATGGCTATGGGGATCATTCTGCCCTTTCAGGTATCTGTGATGGGGACGCAGCCAATGACCTCACCCTGCAGGATGGTTCTGTGGTGAGTGCAGCCGAGGATCCTGCTCCGTTTCTGGACAGCTGGCAGGTGCCCAGCTCCCTGACCTCAGTGGGCCAGACACGCTTCCGCCCAGACAGCTGTGCCACGGCCGACTGCTCGCCCTGCTTGCGCATGGTGTCCAACCGCACCTTCAGCGCCTGCCACCGCTTTGTATGTGTCAACTGGGTCTGCCATGGGGGGACCCCTGGGCTGGGAATGGCAGGGACCTGCCAGCACAGGGACCAATGCCTGGTGCAGGGAGGCATCAGTCTGGGTGAGCTCCCAGAGGTGTTGAGCTTGGGACCAGATTGGGAGCCCGCAGAGGCTTGGTGTCCCCTGGGCAGGGCTGGGAGGGGCTGGGCCCTGGAATGTGGGGCAGCCGGGTAGGCAACACTGCCTGCTGTGTGTGCCCAGGTACCCCCAGAGTCGTTCTGTGACCTGTGGATCCGGGACACCAAGTACGTGCAGCAGCCGTGCGTGGCACTGACTGTGTATGTGGCCATGTGCCACAAGTTCCACGTGTGCATTGAGTGGCGGCGCTCCGACTACTGCCGTGAGTTGAGCTGGGGGCTTGGGAGGGTCTCCTCCGTGGTTTCTGTTGCTTCCATCCCCTGTCAGAGTGAGAAGAGGCTCACAGACCTAAGTCCAAGTCTGGGCTTTCCCAGGTTTAATTATTCATTCATTTATATTAATTAGTAAATTTAGAAATATCTTATAAATTAATTTATTTTTATTATAATTTATATTGATATGTCAAATAAATCTCACTTATTTATTATTTAATTGCTCTGAGTCTCCTTGCCTCATCTGTACGATGGGACAGTAATAATAGCTCCCTCTAGGGTTGTTTGAAGATGATATGAAATGATGCGTATGGAAGACCTTGCACGCGCCCATCACATGGTTACCATCCAGCCTATATTAGTTCCTTTCTCTTCGTTTTTGGTCATCTTTCTCTTCTTTCGGCTTCTCCCCTCCTTCCTCGAGGAAGGAAGTGAGACCCACCTCGTCTCCACCCTGAGCAGGGTTCATTAGTGGAGTGGGCAGGGATGGACCGGCCCAGCAGTTTGAGTTGTAAATGTGAACACGTCCAGAAAGGCTGGAAACGGCTCCCGGAAAGACCACACCTATAGTAAGACGGATAAAAGAGGAAAAGAGAAAATCATCTACAGCAGTGTTTTTCAAACTGTGGGTCCCAACTCAGTGGGACTGAAATCAGTTTTGGGGGTCAGCACCGGCGTTAAAAATGCAATAGAGTAGAATAGAAAATGCTAGTGTGTACTGTACCAGAACAATTAAGTTTTATTTCGTGATAAAGGTTTTTGTTTCAGTGTAGCAGTGATTCTCAGTCCTAGCTACCCTTTGAAATCACCCAGGGAACTTCAAGAAGTACTAATGCTCGGGCCCCGCAATCAGGGAGTCGGACGCCGTGGGTCTGGGCTGGGGTCCCGGCAGTGGTTTTTCAAAAGCTCCCAAGTGATTCTTTTGAAGCAGGTTTGTGGACCACTGTTCCACATGCACGTGTGTGTTGAACTACAATGTAAAATCTAGTTTTTACAGTCAAGAAAGTTTGAAAACACCGATCTAGAGCACGGGGTTGGCAACCGTTTTCTGTAAAGGGCCAGATCGTAAATATCTGAGGCTTTCCTGGCCCTGTGGTCTCTGTCACAACTACTCAACTCTGCCCCTGTAGTACAGTGGGTAAATGAATGGGCGTGGCTGTGTTTTAATAAGTCTTTATTTGCAAAAACAGGCTGCAGGCCGGATTTGGGTTGTGGGCTGTGCTTTGTTGACTCCTGACCTAGAGAAAGGAGGCAATGACACCAAACCCCTCTGCATTGTCCACTGAGGCACGGATGATGCTCTGAGCCCGCTCCTCACCCTGCCTGGGGTCTGAGCTAGGCCTGGTGCCCGCTGTGCCCCTGCAGCCTTCCTGTGCTCCAGTGACTCCACATACCAGGCATGTGTGGCAGCCTGCGAGCCCCCCAAGACGTGCCAGGATGGGATGCTGGGCCCACTGGACCCGGAGCAGTGCCAGGTGCTGGGCGAGGGCTGCGTCTGCTCTGAGGACACCATCTTGCACCGGCGCCACTCAGCGCTCTGCATCCCTGAGGAGAAATGTGGTAGGTTCCTCCCCTCCCAGGGTGGGGCCCTCCAAAGCTGGCCTCCCCCTAGGGTCTCCTTTACCCTCCTGCTACCATGGCTGGGGTCCATCTGTGTCCCTCCAGGTCTGCTTTAGGGGTGGTCAGCATCCCAGGGAGGGTCTAGCCTGGGACAGTCTGGGTCTCCCTACCGTCCTCAGTCCCCTGTGCCCCGCCATGCCCCCACTGCAGCCTGCACCGACAGCACGGGGGTGCCGCGGGCCCTAGGGGAGACATGGAACAGCTCCCTCAGTGGATGCTGCCAGCACCGGTGCCAAGCCCCAGACACCATCGTCCCAGTGGACCTGGAGTGCCCAGGTCCCCGCCCCAAGAGCTGCCCGCGGTTCGGGGAGGTGGCCTTGCTCCTGCCCACCGAGGATCCCTGCTGCCTGGGGGCTGTTTGTGGTGAGTCCCACCCTTCGCTTCCCTGGACCTCACCCGTGAGACGGATAAAGGCTCCTGCTCGACCTAGTGACCTTGATGGATAGGACAAGGCCTGGGGAGGTGGAAGTGTTTGTGGGACTGCCTTAGGGGGAGTGGTGAACCCCACCTGGGAGGCAGGCGCTGCGCCTTCTCAGTCAGTGTGTGGTAGGGCGTCAAGGCGCGGGCTCTGGGGCTAGGTGGCCTGGTAGATTCCTCCTCCACCTCCCAGGAGTCTTGTGGCCTCGGCAGGTCACTTAACATCCCCTGTGCCTCAGTGGATTCTCCTGTAACACGAGGCTGGTCATAGTACCCACCTTCTGGGTTATTGTGAGAATTACAGAAGTCAAAACTGATGGGGAACAGCAGCTGGCACATGGTCCATCTTGATGAATGCTAACTCTTTTTGCTCTTCTGTCCCAATCCTGGACCCTCTGTGTGACCCCGGGAGGCCCCTTCCAGAAACGTGGGTCCTGGGGGAGTGACAGGGACCAGGTGTCCAGGGGCTGGGCAGTGCTGGAGGCTGGGGGGAGTCCCGGCCTCCAAATGACAGGTCCTGTGGCCCCCGGGCCAGTGTGTAACCAGACTCTGTGTGAGGGCCTCGCCCCCACCTGCCGCCCAGGCCACCGGCTCCTCACCCACTTCCAGGAGGACTCCTGCTGCCCCAGCTACAGCTGCGGTGAGAGGTCCTGGGCGGGAAAGGGGCGTACCCACCACCTGGGGGCGGGGGAGCCCTGCAGCTAGGATAGGGGGCAGGGACAGCTCTGGGGACTGGGTTCTGGCTGGAGATTAAAGCAGAGCTGGGGTGGGGGCCCAGGTGTGGCCAGGCAGGATCTGCTCCCAACCTAACTTCTGTCTTTTCCCTAGAGTGTGACCCAGACCTGTGTGAGGCCGAGCTAGTCCCCAGCTGCCGCCAGGACCAGACCCTGATTGCGGGCCGCCTGGGGGACTCGTGCTGCACCTCCTACTTCTGTGGTGGGTGGACATGCCGTCCAGTGTCAGCATGCACACCTGGACCACAGCCCCCCTCCTCCTCACTACTGCTTCCTCAGGTGGCTGGGAGGAAAGAGTGGGGGTCTTCGGGAGGGGTGGGCACAGGGAGAAGTCCAGAAAGTGGTGTGGGAGGGAGAGAAAGCGGATCCCCCTGTAGATTACCGAGCGTGGGGATGTGGTGCTGGTTTAGTGCAAGACTCTAGGTGAACGTGAGGGAGGACTTCCAGATTCTGACTCCAGGACAGGTCACATAAGACGTGAAACGGTGCCGTTAGTCTACCTCATGTCACAACGGGGTTTCTGAGGTGCCCCCCGTGAAGGGGACTGCCTGTGACAGCGGTGGCCCCTCTCCCCGCTCAGCCTGTGGCGACTGCCCAGATCCAATCCCCGAGTGTCAGGAAGGAGAGGCGCTCACGGTGGACAGGAACACCACGGAGCTCTGCTGCCCTCTCTACCAGTGTGGTGAGTGCTGGCTGGACGTGGGGCCGTGGCCGGAAGGGGCTCCAGGGGCCCTTTTATGTGTCACTGGGCCCCTTCACAAAGTCCTCACCCAGGACCAATGGGAATGGGACAGAGGGTAACAGGGAGCGCCCAGGGGGTGTGCTCCGAAGCGTGGAGCAGCCATGGGGGGAGGCCCCACCCGAGGAAGCTGGGCCAGGCCATGGGAGGTGGATGGGGGTCCAGGCTATGACACAGATGGCTCTGAGGCTTCACGAAGACGCTCCCTGCCTCTTCCATGGAGGTCCTCAAGGGCCAGGAGAGGCCTGGGCTGAGGGACACATGCTTAGGCCACTCCAGTCCTCCAGCGTGGATCCTCAGTCCTTCTCTGCCTGACTCAAGCGCCCTGCTTCAGGGTCCGTTTCACCGCTGTTACCATAGAGCCCGCTCCTGGAGGCTGCTCCTGGAGACCCTGTGTTTTGAAGCCTCTGAAGCTCTTTTATTTTGTGATGATAAATAAGAGTGGGCCCTTTCTGATATTTTCACAGGACATGGTGCTGTGTGTTTGATGCACATACCATGTGCTGTGTACATAGAACCTTTGTGTAGTGTGTACTGTGTACGTGGAACCTTAGTCGTACGTATTAAGAATAGTACAGCCAGCATTATGGACTTTAAGCAAACCTAACGGGTGAAAGTTAACAAAATGGTTAAATTTAATTTAATTCACAGACACTGCTTTGCACACTGACTGTAGGAAAAACGTGGGGTGGACCTCACTTGCACAGAGCAGTGTAGGTGAGGGGCCAGGACGCCCCACGGACAGCCCTGACTGGTTCAATGTCAAGAACCACCTTTGAAGCGATGGAGACTCCCGTGGAGAGTCCCCCAAGACCAGGCCACACCTGGCCAGTCGGCTCCACCCGGAGTCTCAGAGGGCACTGGGCACAAGTGTTCACAGAGCTGATCTGAGCAGGGCGTCAGTGTCCTTCCTCCTCTCTTCTCTCCTCTTCCTGCTTCTCTCCTCACTCTCCTCCTCAGCCTCCCTCTCTTGTTCACGTGCCTCCCGTGTTTCTCAGGAGGTTGTCTGGTAATGTGGACTGAGGACAGGCTTCGTCAGTCAGTCATGGCTTGAGTCCCAGTTCTGCTATTTCTATCCGTGTGGCCTGGGCAAGGTGCTAACCCTCCTAGCCAAGGTCCTCTTTGTAAAATGGCCGTAGTAGTATGTGCCTCGAGGGGCTGTTGTGAAGGGGGAAGGTTAGAGATGGCACGTGTGAGGTACCTAATGGTCCTTGGCATACGGTAGGTGCTCAGTGAATGGAGGCTGTTGTTATTATTACCGTCGGTCTTCATTGTGCTTTTACTACAAAGGCACTGTCCATCCCTGGTAGAAAGTACAAAGTCCAGGTGAATACAAGAAAGAGAAAATACTGCCTTCCCCCTGCCAGACACTCCGCTGTCAACGCTTTAGTCCACATCCTTCCAGATATTCTCTATGCCTTTGTATATGTGTGTTTACCAAAAAGAGGTCGTACTGTACACGCTCTTTTTTAGCTGGGAAAACATGATCTTTACCTTTCCATGTTAATAAATTTTCAAGTTACGTCATACCCAGTCCATGATTCCTCTGGCTTGTCCAATCCAGGACCCAATCCAGGGCCACACATTAACATTATATCTCTTAAATATCTTTTCATCTAGCACAGGTCTCTTTTTCTGTGTGACACGAAATTGTAGAGTTTGGGCTGTAGTCCTGCAGAAGGTCTCGCCCTCTGGATTTATCCAGTTGCTTCCTCTTGGTACTGTTTACTTTGTTCCTCGGCGGTTTGTGCTTCCTGTAAACTGGAATTTCGATCTAAGTCTTGGTGGATTCAAGTTAAAAGTTTTTGGCTGGACAGAACACGGGCTGCAAAGTACATCACATCGGGCGACACCGACTGCGTGGCTGAGCCACTGTGGGTGCTGTTGACCTTGGTCATGGATCAGGGTGGTGACTGTCAGATCCCTTCATCTTATGTTTTCGTTTTTCCTCTTTCAGCCAGAAAGTAACCTATTACTTTGACACTATATGAATGTCCTTCTCCCCCTCCACCTCCTAATTGTTTGAAACACCGGTTGATAGTCCTCACCTGTGCCAATAATGTTGCTAGTAGTCAGTCACATAAGTCTCACAGTCTTTCATCTTCACCTCCCCTCCCCACCACAAAGTTGTGCCCAGAGATTGTCTCCCTCCTCGCCTTGGTCTCTCAGTAGATGAGAATGGCCGAGGAAGCCTAAGTCAGGAGGGCTGCCTGGACACTAGTAGGAAGGGAACTGTGAGCCCGAGCGGAGCATTGGCTGAAGCCACAGGCTGGCGTGGGCTACAAGGGGATGGCTTCCACAGGGTGGGAGGACTCGTGTCCTCCCCTAGAGGGAAACCTTCCCTGTCGGCATAGTTCTATGGGGAGACTGCAGGAGCCCGGCCTTCTCTGGGCTCCAGCCCTGGAGGGTGTCTGAGGACACTGGGGGGACCTAAGGAGGAGCCGGAGGTACCCCCTTCTAAGCTGATGTTGCATTGCTGAGGATTCATGCTCCGAGCATCTGTGACAAACGTGTTCCCCACCTCCCCTCCCACGCAGTGTGTGAGAGCTTCCGCTGCCCCCACGTGCAGTGTGGCATGGGTACAGCCCTGGTGGAGGTGTGGAGCCCAGACCGCTGCTGCCCCTACAAGTCCTGTGGTAGGTCCCTGGGCGGGGACACCCTCCCCACAGGTGGGGATCCAGGGCCCGTGTGAGGAGGGAGGACCCGAGGCCCCCCACTGTCCACGTGCCTCAGATTCTGTCCCTCCAGAGTCACCAGAGGGAAGCCGCCCAGATTGCCTTCCTGCCCCCTGCACCAAATCTCTGAGTGCCCAGCATTCCTACATCTTTTTCTCCTCAGGATAAAAAAAAGGCAAAAAGCAAGTTCTTTGTTCCAGAAAAGGTTTCCATCTTAAAAAGCTTTATTTCAACTGCCTGATAGTAAACATAATTTTTATTAAAATCCACCGCAAATTCTTTTGGGAAGCAGGTGGGAGTGTCAGGGATCAGTAATGAACATCAGAACTTTATATAAAAGTGCTACTTAAAAAAGAGTGGAGAAATTCTATTTTGCTTCTGGATCTTTTGCTTGTCCTTTTCCAGGCCTAGAATGTAAACCTCACGAGGGCAGAGATTCTAGTCTGTTTCATTCATTGTGTTGTCCCCAGAGCACAGAGCATTGAGCAGGCACTTGCAGGAGTGAGTGACCCAGAGGGTGTTTCCCGGCCCCTCTGACCTTGCTGTCTCCTCACCCTGAAGCTAGAGCTGGTGTGTCCCTTCAGTTTGCTGCTGGTGCCTCACAGCTTAGAGCTGGACCTGCCCACAGGCAAAGGCTGGGAGCAGTAAAACTGAGCTTGCCGGAAGACATATTTGAGAGATGCAGATGGTCAGAATTCCCTCACTCATTTGCCGTGTTCCTTCCTGGAGAGGCTCCACGTCAGTTCTAGAATGGGCTCTGGAGCACGGGGAGGGATGGAGCCCCGATGACTAAAGGGAACTTGTGATTGGTCCGTCTGCCTGTTTATCCTCACTCCATGCCCGGTGTGCGGCTTGGCCTTAGGACCCATCACTGGGCTACCTGCCCGATGCAAGGGGAGCTGCAGCCCCACGCAAGGATAGAGCGAGGCTGGAGGAGGGGCTATGCCTGCAGTGAGGGGTCTGGGAGGCTCAGGGGGACCTCTGCCTGGACATCTCTGGTGAGGTGGGTCCTGGCCCCTCCTGTTTTTCAGAGTGTGACTGCGACACAATCCCGGTGCCTCGGTGCCACCTGGTATGGAGACCCTGGCCCTCCCTACTCTCCCTGGTCTGCCTCCCCCTTTCCTCTCCTCTCTATCCACCCCTTCCCCTGGAGGCCCTATTCCTTCAATCGATGCAAAGAGCCTTTGATTGCAAGTCAGCATTGTTGTCCCAAGCTCTGCTTTCTGGGAGCGGTGGGCATGATCGTGCTTCAGAGTTGTGGTGAGGATTAAGTACCATGATGATGATGATTATGACAAGGATGATGATCAAGATGCTGGTTATGATGGTGGTGGTGGTGGTGATGGTGGAGCTGGTGAGGATGATGATGATAGTGATCCTGTAGTGATGATGGTGAGGAGGAGGATGATGGTGGTCATGTAATGATGCTGCTGCTGGTGATGGTGGAGATGGTGAGGACAGTGATGATGGTGATGACAATACTCATAGCAGTAGCTAATGTTTATTGAGAGCTAACTACATGCCAGGAACTTTCCTATTATCCTACTAATTCTCGTGACAACCCAGTGAGGTTAATTCTGTAATTTTCTCAATTGTACAAACAAGGAAACTTAAGGTTAAGGTCATGTAGCTAGTAAATCATAGAGCCAGGATTGGGATCCAGGAAATCTGACCCCAGAGACTATGCCATTAACCACCAGGCTGCACGACCACTGAGGGAAGTGAAAATACTTTAAGAAATGTAAAGTTATGTTTAAAGTTTTGTTTTTTACATAGTTTTCTGGATTCCATGTATTCCCCCCACCCCAGCACACGTTTCCCCTCACTTTGTCCCCTGTCCCATCCTCTTCTCCCCTCAGCTGGTGAAGGAGGAAGGGAAGTAGTATGAGCCACGCAGTGGTCCTTTGTTGATGAAGCCAGTGGGTGCTTGGGATGACAGGAGAGGCCTGAGGCCCCGGAGAGGATGCTGGGAGTGCTCCTCAGCCGGGAGGCTCGGGAGCCACGTGGCACTTCTCCCTCGGAGGGAGGGTGCCAGGGGCCCCTAGGCCTACAGCTGCCAGGAGGTGACTGACAGAGAGGGGCCCAGGTGGCAGACTGCTCCCTGGGGCGGGCTGGGCCTCCCCACCCCAGGGTGCTGAATGCCTCTGCCCCACGCAGTGGGAGAAGTCCCAGCTGGACGAGGAGTTCATGCATAGCATGGAGAACGTGTGTGGCTGCGCCAAATATGAGTGTGGTGAGTGGAGAAGAGAGGGCCCTGAGGAAGGGCTGGAATGGGTGAGCCACAGGGCCCCACTGGGCCAGGGTGGGAGGGTGCCGGGCTCTCGGTGACTCTTGCCACCCTGCATGCCCATCCAGTGAAGGCCCCCGTGTGTCTGAGCCCTGAGCTGGGGGTGATGCAGCCAGGCCAGACGGTGGTGGAGCTCTCAGCAGATGGCGTGTGCCACACCTCCCGCTGCACCGACGTGCTCGACCCTCTTACCAGTTTCTACCAGATCAACACCACCTCCGTGCTGTGTGACGTCCACTGCGAGGCGGTAGGGTGCAGTGCGGTGTGGGAGCACAGGGGGTCAGGAGGATTGGCCTGGGAACCCAGGTGCCCCAGGAATCGGGGTGGTGGGTGCCCTTGGAACTTGCCCCAAGCTCTCTAGACAAGTCTGGAGAGTGGGCGTCAGGCAGGACCTCAGAGACCTCTGTGGAAAGTGCTGAGAAGGGAGCTGGGCTGGGCTGGGAGAGGCCAGGAGGGAAGGTGGGGATCGACAGAGACAGCACACGTTGTTAAGCACCTGCTCGTGCCTGGCACCTTCCCGGTCCTCGTGGTCTGTGTGTTTGTGTTGCCACCATTGTTGAGCACTTCTACATGCCCAGTACGCATGACAGTGACTGGCTTCTAGTAAGGGCTAAATAAATATTAGTTGGATAAAAGGGGTTAGAATTATTCCCATTTTTCAGATGAGAAAACTGAGGTTTAGGGAGGTCCAGTTGTTTGTCACAAGTCCCACAGGAACTGGAACTCAAACTGAGGCCTATCTGGAACCAAAACCAGCGCCATTGATCGCCAGCAATGCTGTCTCTGAAAGGGGTGGAAATGCTCTTTGTCTCCCGGGGCCGGGCCCAGGAACTGCAGTACAGGACGGTTAGGGCAGACACAAGGGCGACCTTCCTGCCTGAGACAGAGGAGGCTGGGAGCCCCTGCCCGAGCATCTGCAGGGGGCCCTGCTCTGGGCTCTGGGCTCAGCGGCAAGCACACAGTGGGGAGGCAGGAGGGTAGGGGTGGGCGTGTGGCTGAGGTCCACCCGGTCCTGCCCCGCCCTGCAGAACCAGGAGTATGAGCACCCACGGGACCTGGCGGCCTGCTGCGGCTCCTGCAGGAATGTGTCCTGCCTCTTCACTTTCCCCAACGGCACCACCTCCCTGTTCTTGGTATGCAGCTCCCATCTGCCCACCCGGGAAGGTGCCCCAGAGCTGGGTCCAGACGGGGCCCTGGGCCACACCGGTCTTCAGAGCTGTGCCCTGCCAGTTCACTCAGGCCATCCATCTGGCCGCAAGTCCCCTCATGGCCCACCTCTGTGCCCTCCAGCCCGGGGCGTCGTGGATCTCAGACTGCGCCCGCCACCACTGCAGCAGCACTCCCCTGGGCGTTGTGCTGGTCCGCTCGCCCATCAGCTGCCCACCACTCAACGAGACCGAGTGTGCCAAGGTCAGTGCCAGCCCCTTCCGTGCTGCGTGACCTGAGGCCAGGGGCACCAACTGTCTTGCTCATGAGGGTGTTGCAGGGGAGGGAGGGGAGGTCCTGTGTGAAGGGGTGTGGGAGGCGGGTTCTCCAGAGCCTGTACCTGCTCCCCACCCCAACGCCACCTCTCTCCATGCATTTTTGCTCTGACTGTATCACAGCCCACATCCTCACACATCACACAACTACAATCAGGGGCACGCAGACATCCACTGTCACACGTTCTAGGCACACTCACATACACACCAACACAGGTAGTCGGCTACTCACACATACCACACGTTGCACAGGGCCCTTAACACCTCAGCACGCGAGTGTGCACACCACACACCGTCACACACCAAGGCACTCTTGCACACGCACCGCACAGACACGCAGTTCGAGCATGGACAGCTGTCACTTGGGCACAACTCAAGGAAAAGGATTTCCTGGAGGGTTCGGGGTTGTTGTTGAATTATTAAAGCTCCTGAGATTAATATTGGACATTTAAAGATTTCCAATCTTATCTAGAAAACATATACACACACCCAATCATACTTTCATACACACACTCATGCGAAAAATCACACAAGTGCACACACATGCACTGAGACACGCACACACACAGTGACTTACAGTGAACTGTCACATGCTTTGTTTTATCCATGTCACAAGAGAGGAGGAGGGCGATCGGGGTAATTGTCCCCATTTTAGGGATGGAAACACTAAGCCCAGAGGGAAGGGGCAGCTTATCCAGGGCTGAGACAGAGCCCAGGCCACTGACCAAGTGGGTCCACCCCTGCACCACTGCCCTCCTCTGTGCCAGGGAGCCCCGACGGAGGAGGGGCCATGAGGGGAGCTGCCACTGGAGAGACGGGGCCCCACACCATCTTCGTTCACCCAGCCTCCGGCCGCACTGTGGGCCATGGGCAGCCTTAGTGCCAGTGTCCCAACCAGGGACATTAGCCCCATGCCTCTCCCATGGTCAGCCCAGGGGCCCCTTCTCCTGCTGGTCGGGGCCTGATGGCCGGCAGGGCCTGGAGCTCCTGCCCTGGGGCATCACGGGAGGAAAAGAGTCAAGGCTCTGGGACTCTTTGCCTCTTGCTGGGACGGTGGCTCCTGGCCTGGGGTGGGGTCTCCCTCTACCTCCCCTGTTCTCCCTCTAGGTCGGGGGCTCAGTGGTACCTTCCTTGGAAGGATGCTGCAGGACATGTGAGTGAGCATGGTGGGGTGCAGGGGTGAGGGGCTCTGATGGGGGGACAGGGTGTCGTGGCCGGGTTCAGAGAGACAGGTTCCTTGCCTGGCACCTCTGGTGGTAGCTCTTCAGGGGTGAGTAAATGAAGGAATGACACATCCCCCCGACGCTCATGTCCCTGTCCCACCACCAGGCCTCTGCTTCCTGTTGGAGGCAAGGGACCCTGGGTCCAGGAGGTCAGACACTCTGCCTCCTCCTGACCCTGCCAAGACCCCCAGCCCAGATGCCCCCCAGGTGAATTCCCCCATGCGGTCAGGAGCCCTGTCTTGGAGGTGCCTCCTGGGTGGGATTCAGGCCTGCAGGGTCCCTGACTGACCTTGAGTGAGAGCTCTGTGCCTCTGTCCTCGCACACGGGCCCTGGAGCCTGCAGCCACCAACCACACATGCATGCACATCCCAACAGCCTTAGGACGTTTGCCCACACTCCTCCCCTCCCCCAGGGCCCTCAGAGCCTAACTTGGAGGGCGGTAGGATTTGGGACCCTTTTATGCCCCCATGACATGCTCTAAGAAAGCTGCTCACTGCCTCTTTGGCTGATCCCTGACCCACAGCTCATGTTCCCTGAATGTCCCGTGTGCTCCCTTATGACCTGTGACGCATGTCCCTCTCCCCAGGTTCCCCGGGGACCCTGTTTCCTGTGGTCCCCGTTAGCCCCGCCTCTCCTCCTCGGGTTAGTGTCCACTGCAGCCCAGGTACTCCTCTCGGAAGCCCACGGGGCTGGAGGCGGGCAGCCGCATGGCTATTTCCAACAATGTCCCCTCTGCTAGGTGGCCCTGCGCTCTGGTGGTGGGGGAGGGGAGGGCAGTGCCCCTGCTCCCTGCCTCTGGTGAAGGCTGTTGGGCCAACAGTGCACGCTGGGTGGCGAGCTGCATCCCCTGGGCTTTCATGGGAATGCTTCAGCGGTGCCCGCTCACCTGGTGCCCACCAACGCCCAATGCCGCCACAGCTTTGCTCCTGCTGGTCACTCAGCTGGTCTCAGTCCAGCACCCAAAGGGCCATGGCCAGGACAACCTCACTTCTCCTGCTTCCTGGGAGCAGAGAGGGAGGAAAGAGTGTCAGGAGTCCTCCAGCCCGTGTGGCAGGAAATCTATTGTGGTGAGGCCCAGAGGCCAGAAGAAAGGATTCCACCCCATTTCCGGCGGGCACCCTGGGCTCACAGAGCGAGTCCATGCATCCGGCAAATATTTATTGAGCACCAGTATGCCAGGCCCTGTTCTAGGCACAGTGGACACAGCATAAACGAGACCTCGTGGAGCTGACATTGTAGTGAGAGAGACTGTAAAATATATAATAGGATGGATGCATCTGGTTTCACGGAGCCTGAAACTTAGGGGGCATCATTAAGAAAAAGAACACAAACTTACAAATCCAAATTGAGGTGTGGAAGTGATTATTTAGTTAGAATGAGAAAAGAATTCACAAGAATTTGTGGAAGGATCCCATGCAAAAGAAAGCCCTAGAGCTTATGTCCCACGGGCATCATTGTAAGTGTGTCTCTGATTGGATGGCGACAGTGCCTTAGATAGAAACAAGGCCCGGGAGGGTCAGGGAGGGAGGACTGGATGCGGGAGGACGTTGCAGTTTCAAGAAGGGGATCAGGAAAGGCCTCGGTGAGGAGATATTTGAGCAGGTGAGGGTGTGAACGAGCCACACGATTGGTTGTCTGTAAGGGGCGTGGTCCAGGCAGAGGAAGTTCATCAGTTTCCACCCCTGTGATGTTGTGTGAGGTGGGTGACTCCCTGGCCCCATCTGATGGATAAGGAAACCGAGGGAGCCTGCTGTCTGCAAGCTTCATGCTAGGGACTGGGGTTTCCATTCCTTCAGGAAATCGCAGAATCTTAACGCTAGAAGCCCTGTCAGAGTAGAAAAGCTGAAGCTCAGAGAGGGGGGAGGACATGCTCAGGGGCTGGGGCTGGGGTGGGGACGCAGCCTGCTTTGTCCCCAAATCCTCTTCACTGGCCCAGAGGCCCCGAGGCCAGCCGGGCCTCCTCCTCTGTCTCCCTTGCTTCCCTGCCTGCTCCTCCTCCCAGGGCGCTGAGTGACAGACTTTCCCTGGTGGGGAGGTGCTCTAATGCAGGGCCGCTTAGGCTGGTAGCGGGCTCTCCAGCAGATACTCACTGCCCCAGTGTGGCCTGTCCTGCTGCCCCGGAGTGCCTCTTAGCCGCGGCTGCCTCACCCACCCTGTCCCCCCAGGTAAAGAGGACGGGCGCTCCTGCAAGAAGGTGACCATCCGCATGACCATCCGCAAGAATGAATGCAGAAGCAACACCCCCGTACGTGGCACCCACATTGCAGGAAGGGGGGCAGCACACACCTGGCAGTGGGGAGGGGCAGCCAAGGATGAGGATGGAGGGGATTTTGGGGGTGGGAGCTACACAGTGGCCTCACTGGCCTGCCTGTCTCCAGGTGAACCTGGTGTCCTGCGATGGGCGGTGCCCGTCCGCCAGCATCTACAACTACAACATCAACGCCTACACCCGCTTCTGCAAGTGCTGCCGCGAGGTCGGCCTGCAGCGGCGCTCCGTGCAGCTCTTCTGCGCCACCAACGCCACCTGGGTGCCCTACACGGTGCAGGAGCCCACCGACTGTGCCTGCCAGTGGTCCTGAGGCCTGGCGGCTGGGGCTGGCTGGACCACTTCTGTCTGCATCTGGCCGGCCCAGGGGCCCAGGGGCCCAGGATGGGGTTGGGGGAGGTGCTAAAGGTGTGGAGAGCTGTCCGTGCTGAGCGTGGAATGGCGAGCAGAGGCACAGAGAGTGACGGAAACAGGTCACACCTACCCATCCTGGCTCCCTCTGTGGGCTCCCCCTTCTCCACACATGGGAAAGTGCCCCAGCTGAGGGCTCGAGGAACTCAGCTCCGCCCCTGGCTCGAGGTCTGGAATGGGCCTAGATGAGGGGCGGCAGCCCCTGCACATCTATGACTGGCTGCACTGTTTGCGGGAGGGGGTGAGGGCTTTCCTGAGAAGCTGGAACCAGACCTGGACCCAACACCAAGTGCAGGGCCACGACGTGGTGGCCCATTCTCTTTCTTGGCCCTTTTGACCATGGGAGAACCACAGACACAGTGAAAGGAAAGGGGGCTTTAATTGCAACACGCAGGCCTGTGTATAGCCACCCAGAAGCAAAGGCGGTGTTCCCAGGCCCAGGTCCTCTCACGGACATCTGTGAGGAAGGCACAGAGACTGGGGAGTGGGCTTGGTGACCTTCACGTCCCCTGTAGCAGCAAGAGGGATGCCCTGGTATTGTGTTATTGACGTTGTAATTCAGGAAAGGATTTAGAAGAGCAGGCCCATGGCTACTCTGTACCCACCCTCACCCCCGACCCCCTTCCTCCCAGGTGGGCTGGCTCTCCTGAGGTGGTGATGGGAGGGAATGACCTCCTCAGAGAGGGTCCAGCACAGCTCATCTCAATGTTGGTGAACAGCCCACCCATCCAAGGCCCTAGGTGGTTTAATGGTACCTTGAGCCTGCAGGGGCAGCTCCTGGCTTTGCAGTGTGCCTTTCCTCCAAGGAGACAGCAGAGCTGGTCTCTGGAGAGGCCCGAGCGTGAGTTTTGTGGCTCAGCCAATCCTGGGCTCTCTGCTTCATGGGACTGTTTAGCAGGAGAGTGTCTGCTGGTGGGAAATGCAGGCCCTGTACGTGTGCATCCTGTCTCTGAGCATTTGTCAGAGCCTGTCTCGGAACCAGAGTGTCCTTCCTAAAGCCAGGGCTAGGGCTCCCTCCACACCCGTCCCCCCATGCCACTTTGTGTTGATGGGTCCAAAGGGCGTGAACATGATGTTGTTCAGGTCCCACCACTGCCTTACATGTCTGGAGATGTGTAGCTGCCCTAGTGCCCCTAGGGCTGGGGTTTGGGGTCTGTGCCAGGATGGTCCCCAGCTGTTCTGGCAGCCTCTTTCTTCCTGTATCTATATTCTGTTTATATATCCAATAAACCACGGGAAGACATCAGCCGTCTGAGCATCTCTGCGGGTTTCAGCTTTTCTTTGAATCTGAAGTAGTTTCAGCTGTGAAGAGAAGACCCTATTTTATGGCCCTGGGGGGTCACCCTGATTTCTCCTGTCCCACCTGTGCCCAGCACTGTGCCCCCCTCAGAGCAGGCCCTCAGTGGGTGTCTCCTGGTTGGAACTGAACTGATAGGAGACTGGCTTCTAGGGGAAGGGGTGAGAAGAAGGAAGAGGACATTGGGAGGTGGGCAGCTGGCACCCAGGTAGGGGGCCTGAATTGTGGTCCCAGCTCTGTGGGGCCAGGGACAGATAGATGCCTCTCACCCAGCATGTGGACGGGACAGGCCCTAAGTGTAGGTTCCATGTTGGCCTCTCAACGTTTCTGTATTTATTTCCCTGTGGTTCTCTCAGAGAGCTCAGTAAGTTTTTGCAGCCACTGTTGACTCTTCTAGATTTAGGGGGAATCCAGGGATTGGGTTCTTAGTGACCTTTCAACTTTAAAGGACCATTGGTACATCTAAGGGACAACTGGGAGAATGCTTTTCTGGGTTGTCCCATGTGGGGAGGAGGAGGCGAGGGGAGGTCTGAGGGAGCACCCACCAACAAGAGGGGGAAACTCCCAGGGCCTGAGTCAGTGATGCAAGGTGCAAGGGTGCAAGGGGTCCACCCTGCCTGGAAGCATGGAGCATCCCCTTCGAAGCTAACACTTGGAAGGCTTGGTTTTTACTTCACAAGTAAGTGTCTCCCCTCATGGTATATCTGTCTGCTAACATGAAACCTGAGACTTTTCCTAATGAAAAGAAAGCATTATGGCCTCTTAAAAAGCACACCTCCAAATAAGCAATGGATCAAAGAAGAAATTAGAGTGGTTTATTAGGCAATATTTTGATCCATGTGATTATAAAATAATGACACATTAAACTTGTGAGATGCAGCTAAAGCAGTACTTAGAGGGACATTTGTAGCCTTAAAAATTCATACTTCATAATTTGCCATCATTTTAGCCAGAGACTTGGTGGGACAGGTCTTCCACACTTCTCTACCATTGATGATCAAAGGCTTGTAATCAGTGATTTTCTCAGAACAACACACTCCCTAAGTCACATATTAGTAGCTTTCAGAAAGAGTTTCAAACTGAGCTCAACAGAACATGACTTTAAACATACCTTGAAAGAGAACTGATTTAAAATACTGATTCTATTATACAACATGATGTTTAGATGAGACATGTGATTCTTTAGTCATTGCTGGAATCCCAGTGTTCCTGACTGTTCATCCCTCACCTCACCACTGTGCCCATCTCTTTACATTTGTATACAAGCTGGCAGCTTTTGAACAGGGCCATGCTAGTTATCTGTTGTGTAAACAGCACAAAAAGTCTCAGGTTTCATGTTAGCAGACAGATATACCATGAGGGGAGACACTTACTTGTGAAGTAAAAACCAAGCCTTCCAAGTGTTAGCTGTTGTGTAAACAGCACCAGGTCAGGCCAGCCAGCCTTGGCCTAAATGTCTTTCTGCAGCCTCGGTTTGGAAGGGTGGGCTCAGGCTTTCAGATATCTGTTCTTCATGCCCTCTCTGTCACTGGTGACCCGGCTGTGCTGACTTGGCCCTCCTTGGCTCTAGTTGGCAACAGTTCCCAGGCTGCTTGCTCTACCCCCACCATATACTCACAGGTGGCCGTAGCTTTTGATGATCACTCCCCATCACCAGAATTGTGGTGTTCCTGGCTTTTTTTTTTCCCCTGAGGAAGTTTCGCCCTGAGCTAACATCCTTGCCAATCTTCCTCTATGTTTTAGTATGTGGCCGCCAGCACAGCATGGATGCTTATAGAGCAGTATAGATCCACGCCCAGGAACCAGACCTGCACTGCCAAAGCAGAGTGTGCTGAACTTAACCACTAGGCCACTGGAGCTAGCCCGTTCCTGGCTCTTCATCCCTCACCTCACCCTCACTCCCACCCAGGCACACCCCTGCCTGCCTCCTGGAAGCCAAACTCCCACTCCAACCCTTTGGCCAAAACTTTCAGTCCTGTTCCTCCAGCTCCCTCCTAGGAAACCAGCAGTTCTAGGCTGAGACACTTTAGTGAAAGATTAACAGGAAGCACATCACCAACCAGCATGATACCCCGCTCTGCACTGTGGAGAAGACAAGACTGTGAGGATTTTAAACCTTAATCAGTGTTGCCCAGTTGCTTTCAAAAAGCCAGTACCAGCTGATATGAGTGTTCATTGATACAATTTGGAAATGTTGATTTACATTAAAAATACGTATACCCTTTGACTAAGCCATCCTATTTCTAGGCAGCTGTGGTAGGCTAAACAATGGCCCTCCAAATACGTCCACATATTAGTGCCAGGAATCTTTGAATATGTACCTTACGTGGTAAAAGGGACTTTGCAGCTGTGATGAAGGATCTTGAGGTGGGAAATGAGCCTGGATTATCCAGGTGGGCCCAGTGCAATCACCAGAGTCCTTATAAGAGGAAGGCTGGAGGATCAGAATCAGAGACAGGGGATATGACAACAGAAGCTGAGGTTAGAGTGATGCACTTTGAAGTTGAAGGAAGGGGCCACTGGCCAAGGAACGCAGGCAGCCTCTAGAAGCTGGAAAAGGCAAGGACTGAAGCTCCCCTAGACCCTCCAGAGGAGCACAGGCCTTCCAGCCCCTTGATTTTAACCCCGTGAAACCGATTTGAGACTTCTGACCTCCAGAACTCTAAGAGAATAAATTTGTGTTGTTTTAAGCCACTAAGTCTAAGTAATTTGTTACAGCAGCAGGCGGAAACTAATACAGCATTTAAAGAAATAATTCCTCCAAAGAAGCATGTGCCAGGACATTTACTGCAGCATTGTGTTAAGTTTGAAAAAATTGGTAACAACTTTAAATGCCTATCAATAGGGAATGGTTAAATAGCCTGGTACAGCCACACCACAGAATACCACACAGCCCTTTTGTATACCGACATGGCAGACTCTCCAGGATACTTTAAATGAAGAAAGGAAATTGTGGGCCATTTCCCACAGAGTGAGCAACCTCCTTTATGCACCTATGTGGACACACACACGCACACACACCCCTATATCCCTCTCCTTCCCTTGAAGCATTTTCTGGACCAAGGAGGGCCCTTCTTGGCTGTTTGGGCCCCTGGTTCAACAGCAGTGCTGATCCTGGAACAGACTTTTTGGTTCTGAGGGTCCCTGTCACTGTGTACAAGAGGATGAAGTGACCATCCCAGAAAAGACGCAGGATCAAGGGGTATCTGGAGTATCTCCCCATCCCTGTTTCTCCCCCACTCTCTACACCTGAAAAAGAGCTTGAGAGAACCCCAGAGGCCACTCCCCAGGCAGGTAAGAAACCAGAAGCCCAGGACCCAGCCGCTCACAGAGCTGGTGGCGGAGCTGCGAGCTGCGCCTGCCCAGCCTGCAGCCTCCTGTGACGTATTTGCAAACACGAGGGGTTTTGAGCCCCAGAACCATCCCATTTTCCCTGCTTCAGGCTCAGGTTCCCACCCCGATTTTCTGGGCTTAATCCTCTTCCTGTGGAAATCAATAAGGACATTGTGATGGAATGATTCACGTTCAAGGTCAGGCCGGAGCAAATTGGAGGCGACATGCTGATTTTACTGCCCTCACTAAGAGGAGAGCCAATCCTGCCCACAGACCCTTAACCCTTTCCTCGCCGCTCCTGTCCAGCCATGTCAGCACCTGCCCCACTTCAGCCCCCTCACCAGGCGGAGGTCCCCAGGGCCTGTTCACCCACACGTGGCCCTGCCTTTGACATCTCCCCAATGCTCTGACCACACAGGCCTTGGAGCCTCACATACTTGTCATGGTGGTTTGAAGAGGGCAGATGGCAATCACGGCACCAAACCAAACAACTTCAAGTTGAAGGTCAAAGGCTACTTGTGTAAGTTCCTTAGCCACATCCTGCCCCAGGAAATCTCTCTCCCCAAGCACAAGCAGAGCGTTTCCCCCTTCCAACCCTCTTTTCAGGGTTCCAGGCCCCCTCTTCCCTGCTTTCCTGGGTTGTCCCACATGGAGAGATGGAGGAGAAGGGGGACCAAATTGCCCCCCTTTTTTTTATGCACAGCAAGTCAGATCTTTTCTGTGGCTCAATCATGACAGAAGTTGATTTCTCCCTCCCATAAAAAAAAAAAAGAAACCAAAACATATATTCCTGAGTAGCTGAAACTTTGCATCCAAAACAATTCAGAGACCTCGATCCTCCATCTTGGGGGTCTACCATCTTTAGCACAAGCCTTCCAAAGGCGCCCTGTTCATCTGCTTCAAGCCAGCCCCGGTTGATGTGCAGGGAGCACATGCTGGAGGTTTGGGGGAGCAGCCTGAAAGTGGCTTGCTCTCTTCCACTCGCATGCCACTGGCCAGAACTCACGCACATGGCCACACCTAACTGCAAGGTAGTCTGGGAAATGTAGTCCAGCTGTGTGCCCAGGAGGAAGAGGAGACGGTTCTGGTGGACAGTGTCTTCTCAATGAGGGAGTGGAGATAGTGCGGACAGCTCTGAGGAGTTTGACTGAGAAGGACAGAAGAGAGATAGGGCATGAGGTCAAGGGAAAGTTTATTTGTGGAAGCTGTGACTCGACTATGTCTCCTGGAAGGAGCCAGTGGAGGGAGAAGAAGGGTTTTGCTGGGAGAGAGATCAAGGGTCTCGGAGGCACCGTGACTGGCAGGAGGAGAGACAGTGACGATAAAGGCACCTCTGGCTGGATAGACCCTGTCCTGAATCTTTATTGGTCTCTGTGTCCCCAGTGTGGAACACAGGGCACTGAAAAATGAGTATGAACATGACTTTAAACATGAAACAGTTGAGACCAGGCAGCAAGAGGTTAAAGGGTACAGGGGCGGGCAGAGCCGGGAGCCAGGTGCCCCCAGTAGACTGCGGTGGTGCCAGTTAATCCCCTGCAGCAGGCAGGAGGCCTGCACAGCTGTCTCTCCCGAGCTGGAGCTGTGCCCCCGCCCAGCCCTTTGCCCAGCGGCCCTGGCAGCCCTGGGACGGGGGGAGACATAGGTGGGCATCGTGTGGGTAACTGGTCCAGCCCCTGCGCCCCTTGGAGAGCTCCTTCTCTGCAGCTGAGCCATTCTGTAGGCTTGCTACACAGGCCCCACCTGCCATGAAGACCCACCTCCCTCTGGGCCATTGTCTTCCCAGCCAGCTGAACCCAGACCTGTCCTGCTCCTCCCACACCATGTCCATTCCTGCCTCTGCACCTCTGCCTCAGCTGCAGTGCCCTTTTCCTCTCTCTCCCTCTCCTGCCTAGCCTGCACACTAGCCTTGAGTCCCACCCCACTGCAAAACCCCAGCCCACAGTTTCCTTCTCTTTGGCTGCTACCCACCCCCACTCCCCACCACAGCCCTAGATTCTGCTCCTCTGGGGCATCAGATGCCAGCCTGTGCCTATGCTCTGCTCAGGGAAGGGGGTGCAGGCCCAGCTCCAGCATTCATTCGTTATTCACCCACATTTCATTCACAGCAGATGAGGAGGCCAAGGCTCAGAGAGGTTAAGCGACTGCGTAGCTGGAGGGTGGAGGGGTCACGACTCGAGCCCACGCTTGTTTAACTCCAGGGCCCACACTCATACTTCCTTCTCAACTGGGGAGAGCACAAAGAGGAGTGCTGGGCACCTAGTAGCGAGTATTCCAGTCCCCTTCCTCAGGGAAGCCAGAAGGGACAGTGGAAAGAGGATTCTAGTCTCTCTTCAGCCAGCTAGCAGTTATAGGACTTTGGCAAATTTCAAGCCTCAGTCCGCCATCGTGAGGAGGGGCGACAGGTTCTGTATCCTGGGGTTGGCATGAGGGTCAAGTGAGATCATGGATGGGAACAGGCTGGACAACTGCAGGGGCTGTGGCCAAGTGTGAGGCTTCCTGGCTCAGCCAGGAGCTCCCCGCCCAGCTGTGCCGAGGACAGGAGAAAAGAAAGAGCAAAGAGCCCGGCCCGGCTCGGCCCCCTTCAGCCCGGAGCTCTGGCGTTCACTGCTAAGCCTTGCTTCTGCTGTGCCCCAGCCAGCTGTGCATCCTGCCTCTGCTCTACCTGAACTAAATCATTATTTATAGATTACTGGAGCTGAAGAGGGAGCAGGGTACAGTGGAAGAGTCTGAGCTATGGGGTCAGGCTCCACCTCTGAGCAGCTGTGTGATCTATCCTCTCCAAATCTCAGTTTCCTCGTTGCTAAAATGGGGATGAGACTCTGGCAAAGTGATGGTGAGAATGTTTATAGATAAAGCCCCTGGCTTGTGTGGTCACCTAATGAATGGAGCTATGTTACAACCATGGACAGAACCTTAAAGATCATCTTCAAACTCCACATTTTCAGGAGCAGGAAACTGATCCTAAAGGGAGACAGTGACTTACCCAAGGTCTCTCTGCAAAGTGAGCAATTTACAGAGGCAGCACCAGAATCCAAACCAGTGCTCCTTCCATTGCATCTTCCAGAGTCTTGCCTGAGCTCCAACCCAGGCCAGGGCTCCTGGCTCCAACCTCCAGACTCCACTGCCTAAGCCACCCACTGGGCCTCCAGGAGCTCTGTCTCCTCCTAAGACTGGAAGCTCACCAGATAGGACCCGAGCCTCCTGCTCCTGCCCCAGCCTCCCCATCAATCACTATCACCAGGCCAGATCCTCTGCAGGCTGTTCAGACCCAGCCGAGGACATTCCTGGGACTTCGACTGAGCTGGGTGACATCAACTCCCAGGATGGAGGAGAGAGCAGTAAGAGAGGGAAGGGTTAAGGTTCGGCAGCTGGGGAGGGCAGCCTGCAGACGGCCCAGCCCAGCACTGGGAGGCCTGCGCCATTCCATTCCTTTGCAGATCAGTTACACCCAGCTGTCTCCCTCCCCACCGCCAGTGCCCCCCGGATTAGGCGGGAAAGGATCCCCGGCCTGCAGCCTGCACACGGCCCATGGGGAACAGCGCCTGCAGCCCACGCCTCCACGACAGCTGCTGAGTGTCAGGCAAGAACATAGATCAGCAGGATCCTGGCAGAGGTGCCCCCAGCCCAGGCCCTGCCCCCAGCATGTGCAGGAGGGGCCGCCTGAGGAGAAAGGGGGTCTGTGAGGGGTTTGGGAGGTACAGGGGAGGGACTGCTCCCAAAAATACCTCCTCTGTCCATATGTCACTGTGCTTCACATTCCACCATTAGACATCTTAGGAACTCTGGGTCTTCCAAAGATACCAATTAAAATCTACCTGCATGGAGTAGCTGGCATTCTTAGGTGCTGCGTGATAGGAATGCCTTGGTAACATTTACGAAAATTTTATTTTACAAAGTATATATGAAGTTCCTCAAAAATGTCTGTTCCTTTGTCTCAGTAGTTCCACTGAGGACTTTAACTTAAGGAAGAATTTAACTTAAATAGTTTATAATATGGAAAAAATATTGTGGGCTATGGTTTCAACATAAAAAAAACTGGGGCCGGCCCCATGGCCGAGTGGTTAAGTTCACGTGCTCGGCTTTGGCGGCCCAGGGTTTTGCTGGTTTGGATCCTGGGCACAGACATGGCACCACTCATCAGGCCATGCTGAGGAGGCATCCCACATGACACAACTAGAAGGACTCACAACAATAGTATGCAACTATCTACTGGGGGAATTTGGGGAGAAGAAGAAGGAAAAGGAGGAGGAGGGGGAGGGGGAGAAAGAGGAGGAGAAAGAGAAGAAAAAGAAAAGGAAAAAGAAAAAGAAGATTGGCAACAGATGTTAGCTCAGGTGCCAATCTCTAAAAAAAAAAAATCTAATGTCATGCATACTCTCAAAATACTCAGAAAAGCCCTATGAGATGACAAAGAAAAAGTTAAAACTACAAAATATCTGTACTTAATGAAAAACATGAAACCATTCCATCAATAGGCCAGATATATGAAATTCCTGAAAACTATAAAGCAAATGAGAGGCAGTGTAGTGTATAAGCCGGACAGACTACCTGGGTGTGAATGCTGGTTGCTTCGTTCACTAGTTCTGTGAACTCGGCAAGTTGCTGAACCTCTCTGAACTTCAATTTCTTCAACTGTAAAATTGGAGTAACTATTATAATAGTTGAGAGAATTTTGTGAAGATTAGAAGAGATCATATGTGGGAAAAACCCTTTTGATCCCACCATCAGAGGAACCAGCGTCACCCAACAAGTGAATGGGTATGGAATGTCTCCCCCAGCCACCTGCCTACATAGCTGCTGGGGAACCTCACACAGTACCAATTCTCACTAATCTAGACTTTTATTATAAATATTATCAATTAAAACTCACTGGCTATTTGAAAATGATAGACAACCCCAAATGGTGTCCAAGTTGAGATGGCAAGGGAAATTTTCCTCAATGAAATGCCATCAATTCAAGAAACAGGAAGGACATGAACAATATTTTAATTAACATTCCCAGGATGATTCATGAGGATATTGAACTATTCCTAAAATAAGAGGCTTATATGTAAAAGCACAATAAAGAAAAAAAAAGAGCTTTTAGAAATTAAAAACATAGATAACCTCACAACAGAGTACCCTGCAATTGCAGACCTACCCTGCAATTATAAACAACTGGAAAATTGGACAAAATACATGAAATATGTGTTTTCAGACATTGGACAACAGGCAGTACAGGACTGGGATCCCCAAGAGAAGGGAAACAAATGAAACGAGTCTTACTCAAAAGCTTCAACATTCTGCCTGGAGGAATTTTCTCAAACAAGGCACAGAGAGGGAAAACGCCTGGAAGAACATGGTGGTCTCAGTGAATTGAAGAGACAGAAATCAAATTCAGGAAGTCTGAGGCAACTGGACCTTATGTGGCAGAGTACCAGAGTAGAGGGAGGTATGTAGAGAAAGAGCTCCAGAAATCTGCATAGATTAAATTACTTGCTAAATACTAAAGCGCATGTGTGTAGGGTAGAAATTCATAAGGCTGAGCAAAGAACCTTTGGGTAATTGTAAACTGAGCAATTCCTGGGACTTACACAGGGCTGGGAGACATTCAAGTTCTTGCCAGTCAGAGTGGAGAGACCATCCAGGGCAATTAACTGAGCCTCCAGAAACAGCAACTCCCTACAAGTGGGACTAAACTAGCCCTAGATAAATCTTACCCTAAATCTGCCCTAATTAAGCTTTGAAACAAGTCTCAAATAGGCTGTGCTGATACACAAGTAATTACTAAAAGGCACAACAAAGTTTAAATATTCTTCAGAAGAAAAAAATCCAGACACTCAACAATGTAATAATAATAATGTCGAGAATTCAAAAAAAATTACTAGATATGCAAAGAAGCTGGAAAATGTGACTCATAACAAGGAGAAAAATCGGTCAATAGAAATAGACATAGAAATGACAAAGATGATGCTATTCCTTTCCTATATCAAAGGACTTAAAAAAAGCTATTAGAAATGTGCTCAAGAATGTAGAGTAAAATATAAACATAATAAAGAAAGAAACGGAGCAAATAAAAAAAGAAAATGGAACTTCTAGAGATAAAAACACAAAATTTTCAATGAAAATGGGATTCACAACAGAATAGAAAACTTCAGAAGAAAAGATCAGTGAACTTGAAGACATAATAAGAGAGACTATCCAAAATGAATTGCAGTGTGGGAATTAAAAAATTAATAGAGTCTCAGTGACCTATAAAATAATACGAAGAGATCTTTAGATGTCTTGTAATTTCAGGCCCAGAAGGGGAGAAGAAGGGAAAGAAAAATTTATCTTAAGAAATAATGCCTGAATCCAGAATATATAGAGAACTTCCACAAAACAACAAAGAAATAAACAACACAATTTTTAAAAGGTCAAAGGACTTGAGCAGACATTTCTCCAAATAAGATATACCAATGACCAATAAGCACATGAAAAGATGCTCAGCATCACCACTCATTAAGAAAATGTGAATCAAAAGTACAATGAGACACCACTTCACACTCATTAGGACGGATACTATTAAAAACAATGTAACAAGTGTCAGTGAGGATGTAGAGAAACCTGAACCCTTGTGCACTGCTGGTGGGCAAGTAAAATGGTGGCTATTATGGAAAACAGTATCACGGTTCCTCAAAAAATTGAAAATAGAATTACCATATGATCCAGAAATTCCACTTCTGGGTATATACTCAAAAGACTTGAAAGCAAGGACACAAACAGATGTTTGTATACACCCACGTTTATAGCAGCATTATTCACAATAACCAAAATGCAGAAGCAACCTGTGTCCATTTATGGATCAATGGATAAACACTCAATGTATATACATACAATGGAATATTATTCAGCCTTAAAAAGGAGGAAAATTCAAATACATGCTACCACATGCATAAACCTTGAAGATATTATGCTAAGTTAGATAAGCCAGTCACAAAAGGACAAATACCATATGATTCCACTTATATGAGGTACTTAGAGTAGCTTAGCTTCTTGGCCCATCGATAAATTGAAGAGAGGTTATGCTTAAAGACCTCAAAATCCACAAGGCTTCACACTCTGCCTATCAACCTGTGTGTGGGTTGACGAGTACAGTCAACTTTGCAATCATGGTACGGACATAAGGATAACATATAGATCAATGGAGTAGAATTGAAAGCCCAGAAATAAACCCATACATTTATGATCAATCAATTTTTGGCAAGAGTTCCAAGACAATTCAACGGGGAAAGAATAATCTTTCCAATAAATGGTGCTGGAACAAGTGGATATCCACATGCAAAAGAATGAAGTTGGACCTGTTCCTTACACCATACAGAAAAATTAACTCCAGATGGGTTATAGACCTAAAGGTAAGAGGTAAAACAATAAAACTCTTAGAAGAAAATATCAGAGCAAATTTCCATGACCTTGGGTTAAGTAAAGCCGTCTTAGATGTGACACCAAAAGCTCAACTGACAAAAGCAAAAAAGATACTTTTAACTTCATCAAAATTTAACGTTTTAGGGGCTGGCCCAGTGGTGTCATGGTTAAGTTCACGTGCTCCACTTTGGCAGTCTGGGGTTTGCAGGTTCTGATGCTGGGAGCAGACTTCCATACTGCTCATTAAGCCATGCTGTGGCAGCATCCCACATACAAAACATAGAGGAAGACTGGCACGGGTGTTAGCTCGGGCCAATCTTCCTCACCAAAAAAATAAATAAATAAAATAAAATAAAACGTCCAAAAATTAAAAAAAAAAATCTCACAGATGGGAGAAAATATTTACAAATATTATTTCTGATAAGAGACTTGTATCCATAACATATAAAGATATCTTACAAATCAATAGTAAACAACAACAAAACCCAAATAACCCAGTTTTTTTTAAATAGGCAAAGGATTTGAATAGACATTCCTCCAAAGAAGATGTACAAATGTTCAATAATCACACGAAAACATGATCAACATCATTAGTCATCAGGGAAATGCAAACAAAATGTATGATGAAACACCACTCTCCATCCACTATAATGGCTATAATCAAAAGTCAGATAATAAGTGTTGGAGAGAATGTGGACAAATTGAAACCCTCATCCATTGCTGGTGGGAATGTAAAATGATGCAGCTACTTTGGAAAACAGCCTAACAGTTTCTCAAAATGTTAATGATAGGGTTTCCATATGACCTAGCAATTCCACTCCTAGGTATAAAACCAAGAGAATGAAAATATATGTCACACAAAAAATGTACACCAATGTTCATAGCAGCATTATTCATAATAGTGAAAAAGTGGAAATAACACCAATGTCCATCAACTGATGAATGGATAAATATAATTCCACACAATGGAATATTATTCAGCCATAAAAAGGAATGTGGTACTGATAAATGCTACAACATGGATGAACTTTGAAAACATTATGCTAAGTGAAAGAAGTCAGTTACAAAAGACCAAGTATTGTATGATTCCATTTATATTTAGTTGTCCATAATATGCAAGTCTATAAGAATAGAAAGTAGATTCGTGGTTACTTAGGGCTGGGGTTTGCTGAGGGAAATGAGGAGTAACCGCTAATGTGTATAGGGCTTCTTTTGGAGTGACGAAAATCTTCTACAATTGATTGTGGTGATGGTTGCACAATTCAGTGAATATAATAAAAAAGTTGATTAGTGCACTTTAAAAAGGTGAATTGTATGATATGTGAATTTTATCTCAATAAAGCTGATATATATACAAGTATATGCAATGACTGTCCGACTGGATAAGAAAAGCAAGAACTAACTACATGCTGACTGAAACAGACAGATTTTAGATTCAAAGAAGCAAATAATTGGAAAGAAAAGAATGGAAATTTGTATATTTCGCTGAACAGTAACCATGAGAGTTGGAAAGGCTATATTGACAGCAAACAAATAGACTTCAAGAAAATAAATGTTCTTGGAGACAAAGAAGAATGTTTAATGATAAAATACTGAATACATCAGGAAGGTAAAATAATTATATAAGCAAAAACATTTTACAACAGATCTCCAAAACGTATGAAGCAAAACCTGACATAATTGAAAGAAGAAATAGACAGTTCAACAATTACAGTTGAAGGGGCCAGCCCTGTGGCTGAGTGGTTAAGTTTGCACTCTCCATTTTGGCGGCCCAGGGTTTCGCTGGCTCAGATCCTGGGCACGGACATAGCAGTGCTCATCAAGCCATGCTGAGGCGGCGTCCCACATAGCACAACTAGAAGGACCCACAACTAGAATATGCAACTATGTACTGTGGGGCTTTGGGGAGAAGAAGGGGAAAAAAAGAAGATTGGCAACAGATGTTAGTTCAGGGCCAATCTTTAAACAGACAAACAAAACAATTATAGTTGAAAATGTTAATATTCTTCTCTCAGAAACTGATAGAAGAGCTAGACAGAAAATCAGCAATGATATAGAGCACTTCAACATCATCAACCAACTTGACCTAAATGACATATATAGATCATGCTACTCAACAACAAAATAAACACTTTTCAAGTCCAAATGGGTCACTTCCCAGGATAGACTATATGTTACATTATTAAGTGAGGCTCAATAAATTTAAATGGAATATAATCATACAAAATATGCTCTCCAATCACCATGGACTTAAGTCAAAAATCAACCAAAGAAAGAAATCTGGGAATCTCCAATTATGTGGAAATTAAACAACATATTTCTAAACAAAGTGGGGAAAAATCTCAAGTGAGATTGAAAATATCTTGAGCTGAATGAAAATGAAAACAAAACATATCAAAAATTATGGGATGCAGCTAAAGTAGTCCTTAGAGGGAAATGTATAGTTTTAAACGCGTATTAGAAAGGAAGAAAGATTCAGAATCAATAATCTAAGTTTTCACCTCAGGAGGCCACAAAATGAAGGCTGAATAGAACTCCAAGTAAGCAGAAGGATGTTCATAAAAATCAGAGCAGAAACCAATGAAATAGAAAAAAGAAAAACAATAGAAAAAAATAGATGAAACCAGAAATTAATTCTGCAAAGAGATCAACAAAATTGACAAACTTTTCACCAAACTGACCAAGAATAGAAAAGACACAAATTACCCACATCGGGAATGAATGAAGGAGGGAACATCACAACAGATCCTACAAAATTAGGCAGTATTATGAATAGCTTCATGACAACAAATTAGACAAGTTAAATGAAGTGAAAAAACATTCCAAGAAAGATAAAATTACAAAACTGATTTAAGAAGGAACAGAAAATATGTAAAGACATATAGCAAGTAAAGAAATGAGTTGATAATTAAAATTCATCCCACAAAGAAAACCCTAGGCCCAAGATGCCTTCACTGGTGAGTTCTATCAAACACTCATGGAATAAACAAGACAAGTCCTACACAAACTCTTTTAGAAAAAGAGAGGAGGAAATAATCCCCAACTTATTTTATAGAGCTGTTATCACCCTGACACCAAAGCCAGGCAGAGACACGACAAGAAACAGAACAACATTCCAATATCCATCATGAACACAGGTGCAAAACTCATTAACAAAATATTAGCAAACAAAATCCAGCAACACGTAAAGGATTGCACACTATGACCAAGTGAGATTTATCCCAGGGATGCAAGGTTGGTTTAGCATCCAAAAATCAAGTAATGTAATAAACCATATTAATAAAATGAAGAGCAAGTTCCACATGATCATCTCAGCAGGCACAGAAAAAGCATGTGACAAAATCCAGCATCCTTTCATGATAAAAAAAATAACTCTCAAAAAACTAGGAATAGAAAGAAACTTCCTCAACCAGATAAGTCATCCACAAAAAACTTATGATTAATTTCACACTTAATGACCAAAGACAGAATGCTTTCCACAAAGACTGTAAACTTAGTAGGATTTCTGGCCTCACCACTTACTTCTATTGAATGGTATGCTGGAGGTTCTACCACGCAATAAAGTAAGAAAAGGAAACTAAATGCATACAGAGTGGAAAGGCAAAAGCAAAACTTTCTTTATTCACAAATTACATAGTCATCTACTTATAAAATCCTAAGGAAACTACACAAAAGTTACCAGTACTACTAAGCAAGGTAAATAATACAAATTTAATATGCAAAAATCAATTGTATTTCTATACAGTAGCAACAAATAATCTGAAAATGAAATGATAAAAACAGTGCCAATCACAGCAGTATCAAAAAGAATAAAATAGTTTGGAATACATTTAACAAACATGCATGACCCATATGCTGAAAACTACAAAACATTGAGGTGAGAATTTAAGGAAGATGTGAATGAATAGAGACCTATCCCTTCTTCATGGATTGGAAAACCTCATGTTGCTAAGATGGGAATTTTCCCCAGATTGATCTATATCTTCAATGACATCCTCATCAAAATCCCAGCAAGCTTGTTTTGCAGAAAGTGATAAGCTGATCCTAAAATGTCTATGAAAATGGAAAGGACCTAGAATAGTCAAGACAATCTGGAAAAGAACAAAGCTGGAGAACTTACACTACCTTGATTCAAAATTTACTGTAAAGCTACAGTAATCAAGATGATGT
Source organism: Equus asinus (assembly GCF_041296235.1). Classification (NCBI taxonomy): domain Eukaryota; kingdom Metazoa; phylum Chordata; class Mammalia; order Perissodactyla; family Equidae; genus Equus; species Equus asinus. Next base: position 100,650,222 of record NC_091809.1, read on the forward strand.
GATATGGGCCTCAGGATATACATATAGATCAGTGCACTACAATAGAGAGTCCAGAAATATGCCCACACAGTAATAAGTCCAAAAAACCCGTAAGAACATGAGCAATGTTTGAGCCGACATTTCACCAAATAAGACATATGATAACAAATAAGCATATGAAAAGATTCCAATGTCATTGGTTATTAGGGAAATCCAAATTAAAACCACAAGGAGATGATGCTACACAGCCTCCAGAACGTCTCCATACCAAAAGACTGATCGGCGGGAATGTGGATAAACGGAATCTTCATACATTGATGAAGAGAATGTAGAATACTACAGTCTCTTTAGAAGTCAGCGTGTGAATTATTTAAGTTAAACACACATTTCCATAGGATCCAGAAATTTTATCCCTAGGTAGATACACAAGAGAAATGAAAATTTGTGTCCCCTAAAGACTTGTATGCAAAAGTCCATAGCAGCATTATGCACAACGGCTCCACAGTGGAAATAACACAAACGTCCAACAAGTGATTCATTAAACTGAATATGCTGTGTGCATACGATGGACTGCTACTGAAGAATAAAAAAAGAAATGAATTATTAATACATACAACAACATAGATGAACCTCAAAAACATTGTGCAAAGTGTGAAATGCCAAATACAAAAACTACATATTGTATGATTCCACTTATATGAAATTTCTAGAAAAGCAAAACTATACAGTCAGAAATCAGATCAGTGTCTATCTGATGCTTGGAATGGAAGTGGGATGGATTGTAAATGGACAGGAGGGAACTTCTAAGGTAATGGAATTATTCTAAAATTGATCATAATGATGGTTACAAAACTGTATAAAAATGCTAAAATTCTGGGCCAGCCTGGTGGTGTAGTGGTTAAGTTTGCGTGCTCTGCTTCAGCGGCCCGAGGTTCATGGGTTCTGATCCCGGGCACAGACATACACACTGCTCATCAAACTATGCTGTGGTGGCATCCCACATAGAAAGTGAAGGTGGACTGGCACAGATGTTAGCTCAGGAACAATCTTCCTCACCAAAAAAAAAAACCCCTAAAATTCATTGAAATTTACAATGGATCAGTTTTATATTATATAAGCTATAACTCAGTGAATGAAGCTTTTAAAAAAAACTCACTGTCTAAAACAAAAACTAACAATTTTTTGTATGGTAAATTATATAGATAGAAGTAAAATGCATGATAACATAACACAAAGGGTAGAATGTAGGTAAACTATTATAAGGTCACATAATATACTGTTGTCTGTTACATATACAATGGTGTAACTTTATTAGAAGACAGAATGTCATGTGATAAAGATAAATTAAAGATGCTTATTTTAAACTATTTTTCAATCACTAAAACAAAAGTTATAGCTAATGTGCCAATGGTGGAGATAAAATGGAATAAAAAAATAATCCAAAAGTAGGCAGGAAACAAAAAAATAAGGGAAAAAAGCAGGTAATGGAACAAATAACTGGATGATAGATTAAGACCCAGTTATTATATTATTATGCTATATTATTACATCATATTAAAAACAAATGGTCTAAACAATCCAATAAAAAGAGATTGAAGAAACTTTTTTAAAGAAATGGATCAATTACATTCTATCTACAAGAAACACACTTTAAACATAAAGGCACATCTAGGTTAAAAATGAAAGAATAAAAAAAGAAACTTCATGCAAACATTAACCACAAAAGAGCTAGAATGGCTATACTAATATCAGACAGAGGAGACTTCCAGGTAAGGAATATCATCAGCCATTTTTAAAAAGAACATCTAATGATGAACAAGTCAATTCATCAAAAAACTAACAGTCAATAATTAGCATTTACCTAATAACAGAGCATCAAAATACATGAAGCAAATAATATACATATAATTATCATTGAAGATTTCAACACCCTTCTACCAATAATTCACAGAACAAGTAGACAGAAAATCAGCAAGCCTACAGACTTGAACAGCGTTATCAGCTAATTGGACCTAGTTTACATTCATAGAGCACTTCACCCAACAAGAGCAGAATATTCATCCTTTTCAAGTGGAGATAGAATATTTGCAAATATAGATCATATTCTGAGCCATAAACCAAGTCTCAATAAATTTAAAAGAATATTATCATAAAAAGTATTTTCTCTTAGCACAATGGAATTAAGTTAGAAATCATTAACAAAAAGATATTTTGGAAAATCTCCAGTTATTCAGAAACAAAACAATACTTTCAAATGATCCACGAGTCAAAGAGAAAACTTTTAAAAATTAGAAGAGATTGGAAGTTAAAATAAGACATATCAAAATTTGTGGGATACATCTAAAGCACTATTTAGAGGAAAAATTGTAACACTACTTCCCTATATTGAAAAAGAAGAAATGTCTCAAATCAATAATCTCTTCTCTCACTCTCAGAAACTAGAAAAAGAAAGAAAAGTTAAATCCAAAGTAAACATAAGAATGGAAAAATAATAGTTAAAGTTGGAACCAATAAAATGAAAAACAATGGAGAAAAAATAATAAAGGAAAATCAACAAAAAAAAAATCTTGTTTTTGAGAAGCTTGATAAAATTGATATACCTCTAGCTTAATTAATCCAGAACAAAAGAGAGAGGAATAAATTGCCAATATCAGAAACTAATAAAGGGACATCAATACAGATCCTATGGGAACTAAAGGATAATAAAATATTATTATGAACAACTTAATGTTCATAAATTTAACAAATTAGATGAAATGGAAAAATGGAACTAAAAAAATTAGGCAAACCCAAAATTACAATTGGAGACATCAAAACTCCTCTCAGTGATAGATACGATAAGCAGACAGCAAATCAGTAGAGATGTAGAAGATCTGAACAACACAGCCAGTCAAACTGACCTGATTGACATTTGAAGAAAACCCTACCCACCACCAACAAAGTGCTCATCCTTCCCAAGTGCACAGCAAACATTCACCAAGAGAGGACATCTTCTGGGCCATTAAACAAACCTCAAGAAATTTTTTAAAAATTGAAATTATATGAAGTGTGTTTTCTTTCCAAACAGAATTAAACTAGAAATTAATAACAAAGATATCTGAGAAATCCACAAATATTTATAATTTAAACAACGCATTTATTAATAACCCATCGGTCAAAGAGGAAGTTACAAGAGAAATTAGAAAATATTTTGAATTGAATGAAAATGAAAACATATTGAAATTAGCAGGGTGCAGCTAGAGTTCTGTGCAGATGGACATTTATAGCATTAAATGCCTACATTTAAAAAGAAAGAAGGCTATAAATCAATTTTCTAAGTTTTCACCTTAAAAAAAAAAACAGAAAAAGAAGAGCAAATTTAATCCAAAGCAAGTAGAAGGAGATAAATAATAAAGGTAAGAGCACAAATCAATGGAATCAAAAATAAAAAAACGTTATAGAGAAAAATCAATAAATCCAAAGCTGATTTTTTTTGGACAAGATCAATAAAATCAATAAACTTCTAGCCAGTCAGATTAAGAAAAAGGAGAGATGATACAAATTATCAATAGGAGGAAAGAACAAAGGGACATTACTACAGATCTTACAGACACTAAAGCAGAATAAGATATTATTGTGAAAACATGATGCCAATGAATTTAACAACTTAAAAGGAATGAAAAAATTTCTTGAGCACACAAACTACCAAATGCTACTCAAGAAGACTTAGATAATTTGAATACCCTGTAGCTATTAAAGAAATTTAATTAATAATTTAAAAACTTTCTAACAAAGAAAACCCCAGGACCAGATGGCTTCGCCAGCAAATTCTACCAAATATTAAGGCAGAAATAATACGAATTATATGTAAACTCTCCCAGACAATTAAAGAGGAGGGAATACTTGCCAACTCATTTTATGTGGCCAGCATTACCCTGATGCTGAAACCAGAAAAAGACATTATGAGAAAAAAAACCCATAGACCAATATTCCTCATGAATATAGATGCAAAAATCCTTAAGAAAACATTAGAAAATCAAAGTCCAGCAGTATAGAAAAAGAACAGTATATCATGACCAAGTGGGGCTTATCCCAGCTATGCAAGGTTAGTTCAAGATTTGAAAATCAATGTAACAGAGAAAATCACTGTCAACAGAGGAATAAGAAAAAACATAATATCATCTCAACAAATACAGAAAAAGCATTAGACAAAATTTAACATTTATTCATGATAAAAACTCTCAGCAAACTAAGAATAGAAGGAAACTTCCTCAATCCAATAGGGAGCATCTGACAAATCTAAAGATGGTATCATACTTAGTGATGAAACACTAAATGCTTCCCCCTAAATTTGAGAATAAAGGTAGGATATCTTCTATAGGATATACTTCTATTCACCATTGTCCTGGAAGTTCCACCCAGTGAAGTAAGGCGTGAGAAAGAAATAGAAGGTATACAGATTGGAAAGGAAAAAGTAAAACTGTCTCTACTAACAGATGACGTAATTGTCTCTGCAGAAAATCCCAAAGAATCAACAAAGAAGCGGTAGAACTAACAAGTGAGTTTAGCAAAGTTGTAGGATGTAAGGTCAACATCTCGTCAACAGAGGATTTGAAACAACAATTTAAAATCAGTACTGTGTCAGCTAGGACTACCATAATGAAGATACAACAGACTGGGTGGCTTAAATAACACAAACTTATCTTCTCCTAGTTCTGGAGGTTGGGAAGTCCAAGAGCAAGGTGCAGGCCGATTTTGGTTCTCCATTCTCCTGCATTGTCACTAAGATTGGTCATGAGCAACCGATGAGGTTTGATGGAGAAGAGCCTGCAAGGAGTAGGAACCACCCGTTTTCTTTTTTTTTTTTTTTGCAGCTCCCAGAATTTCTATATTCTCATGCTAACTCACATTTGGCCTTTAGCAGTTTGTTTTAAAAATCTGTCTTGTGAAATAAGTCAGACAGAGAAGGACAAATACCGAATGATCTCACGTGTGGAATCTAAAAAACAAACGAAAAACAAGCTCATAGATACAGAGAACAGATTGGTGGTTGCCTGGGGTAGGGTTGAGGGAAATGAGTGAAGGGGGTCAAAAGGTACAAACCTCCACGTATAAAATAAGTCCTGGGGAGGGAATGTACAGCATGGTGACTACAGTTAATAATAATGTATTGCATATCAGCAAGTGCCTAGGAGAGTAGCTCTTCAAAGTTCTCATCACACAAAAACATTCTAACTATGCACAGTGATAGGTGTGAACTAGACTTACCGTGGTGACCATTCTCAATATATACAAATATACGATTATCGTGTTGTACATCTGAAACTGACGTAACGTTATGTGTCAATTATACCTCAATAAAAAAACAAGATCATTTGTGTGTCAAAAATAAATAAATAAAAAATCATCTCTATTCTTTTTACCTCTTTCTAGGGCACTTAGATCTCTTTTTCCCATACTCTGCCATAGGTGAGCAAATGCTTACTTCCTGTCTCTGCTTGGTTACCCTGAAAACTCCACTCCCTGATGGGTTATTAGTTATCTACTGCTACATAATTAATTATCCCCCAAATGTAGCAGTTTAAAGCAATGTATATTATCTCACAGTTTTCATGTCTCAGGAGTACGGGAGTGGCTTAATGGGGTGATTCCGGTTCAGGGTCTCTAGGAGGTTGTAGTCAAGCTGTCGGCCAGGGCTAGAGCATCTCAAGACTTGAATAGGGCTGAAGAACTCTTCCAAGCTCATGCCCACAGTTGTCAGGAGGCCTCAGTTTGTTGCTAGCTGTTGGTGAGAACCTACAGTTCCTTGCCCCATAGAACTTTCCATAGGGCTGCTCACAACATGGCAGCTTGCTTCCCCCAGAGCAAGCAAGGAGGGGTGGGGGGGGGGGGGTGGGGAACAAAACCTAAGACAGAAACCATATTGTGTTATAACCTAATCTTGGAAGTGCCATGTCATCACTTCTGCTGTACTCCATGGCTTAGCAGGTTGACCCTGGTACAATATGGGAGGGAATTACCCAAGGGCTTAAATACCAGGGAGTAGGGATCACTGGGGCCATCTTGGAAGCTGGCCACTGCAGATGAGTTCAAGAAGTGTTATGATTTTGTGGTTTACCCAGCTTCTTCTTTTTATTAGTGTGGGAGTAATGAGAATGCTCTTTCTGGCTTTCTACATCCTGGACATAAGCAGAAGTCTTAAGTCTTCCTATATTTAAACTTTTATCTTACACTTTTCACCTCTTTGTCTCATTGAAATTGCATTCTGAGAGAATTCCTTGGCACTATTTTTCAGTTCACTGGTTCTGTCCATCAGGGCTTCCATTATTTTTCCCCACCAATTAGGTTTTTATCTCCAAGAAAACTTGACAGGCTTTTTAAAAAATCCATTTTAACGTATTATATAGGATTATTTATGCATGCTCTTGGTCACTGCTGTTGGTCCAGGGATGGGCATGTGACCCAAAGTTGCCCAATTAGACTCAAGAAAAAGACTTACATTTCATTGTTGGGGAAAGATTATTTTCCTTTTTCCCATTAAACTAAATAAAGGAAAAAAAATCTCACTTTTCTTCTGGCAGCTATTTTACAACCAGGAGGCAACCAGCTTATGACTTGGAATAAAGCAGAGCTAAGAAACAGAGAGAACCTGAATCCTTGATGACATGATTGAGCTGCTGAACCGACCAGTCCTTGAGCCCACTTTATCTCTAAACTTCTTGTTAGGTGAGTCAATAAATACTTTTCTTGTTTCATCCAGCTTGAGCTGGGTTTTCTGTTACTTGTAGCCAAATCCATCTTGTACTCATGGAATCAGTCTTTCACTACTGAATGAATCCCTACTTCATGGAAACAGAAAGAGACAGATTCATACAGGCCAGAATCTAAAGAGAATGGGCTCCCATTAACCTTGCCTCTTATTCTTAGCCACGCATCCTCCCCTCATACCCCTCTTACAAATTGGTCCTTGACTTTGTCTCCCACCCACCCATTGCTCATCTCCAATCTTTGGAACCCAGATCTGTCATGAAGCACCTTCAGGACAACCCTGGCCCCCAGGGACTATGAATCCAACTCAGCCTTTGACTTATGACCAGTAAAGCATCTTTTATGCCTGTTTCAGGATTCCACATGGGGCAGACCCATAAGCGAGAGCCTCATTGCTGGATTCTCATCCCGGCCCTGTGTGGTCACTCTCCTCTCTCTGTGCCCTAACTTCCTCTATGTACCATAATTGGGCTGGACTATATGTCTCAAGGTTTCTCCTAGCTCTGACATTCCAGGATTCACAGACTCTGAGATACATTCAACTCCCTCTCTCTTGGATAGCCCAATGCCCCATATTGCATTTGGCACACAACCATTCAGCGCTGGTCTCCTGCACTGTGTGACTAGAGAACCAGGTTCCCAAAGTCCCTGCCTCACGGCCCTGGAAGCCCCTGATTTCAGGCAGCTGATAACAGGGCAACCTCTGCTGGGACTCACTCCCTGACAGGCCAAGAGAGTTGTCCCTAGTCTATGGAGACACCCAGGGGAGGAGTAGAAGTGCCAGGAAATGGTGTCCAGGGATGTGGGACATGAAAGGAAAGACTGGGATGATGGATGGACACTTGGCGGGAGATGGGAAGGAAAGGATTGGAGAGCCCGAGGAGCCACAGCTGGTCATCCAAGAGATCTCTGTTCTCTTCCACTTGCTCGGGAGCTCTGCTGGCCACTTCCTCCTAGCCCCTCCCTACCAGCTACATCAGCGTTCCCTCCCTCCCCATCCTGAGCCTTGCTCCAATTTCAAAGTTTTCTCTGGCCCCAGATGGATTGGGAAACCAAGGAAGGGAGAAGGCATAATTTTTAGTCCTTTTTTGGGGAGGGGGTGTAAAGAAGGGGCCGGGTGGAAGACAGAAAAGAAGTGGAGCCTTTTGAAATGAAAGCCAGGCCAAGCTCATCAGAGATTAATGCAGGAAAAGCCCCACTCATCTGATAGGGCCCAGATGGTGGGCAGACTTGCAGAGGCCGCTGACAGGTCCTGATGGTCCACAGCCTGCCTCCCACTTCTCATCTTCCTCTTGGAGAAAAGGATGCAGGCCCGCGCCCTCAAGGAAACTTGGGGCTGCCCCAGGGCTGTCTCCTGACCAGGAGGGGAACCAGAGCTCTAACCTAACGGCTCGTTACTCTGGCTGCCTGGACATGTGGGCACGTGCATGCCCACGAACACACACACAGAAAGAGGAAGAGGACAGACATTTGACTGAGGCCATTTCTTCCATGGGAAGCCTGGCCCAGAGGAGAAAGGTCCCATGGCAGACTCTGACCTTGTTCACTAGCTGGAAGTTGGTAGAAATAGAGTTGAGACCCCCATCACAGCTTCAAACCCTCCTTTAACAGCCCCCCACGCCCCATCTCTTTCCTTCTCTTCCTAGCCCAGCTCCTCAAAGGAGTTGTCTCCATTCACTGCCCTCCGCTTCCTCACTGCCCACTCACCCCTCAACCCCTTGTGGTCTGGATTCCACTCTCCTCACCCCGTGGAAACTCTCCTGTTCTGACCACTTCATTTCTAAACTTAATAGACACGTCACATCTCAGTCTTCAACTGTCTAGTCCTCTCAGCATCATAAGACCAATTGGCAGCTCCCTCCTTCTCGAACCTCTCTCTCCTTCCAGAGGAGCTCTCCTGGTCTCCTCTGACTGTCCCTTGTCTGCCTCCTTCATTGCTTTTCTTCTTTTGCTTTTCCATCACCTTTCTTTCCCTCCCTTAAGGGTGGGGGCTCCTCTCAGTGCTATCCTCAGTTTCCTTTTCTCAATCCACTCTCCTTGACACGTCTTCTCCTCCAAAGTCTTTAAAACACCAACTCTAGGCTGATGAGGCCCAAAGCAACATCACCAGCCTCAGTCTCTCTCTGCGCCCCTGGTTTATCCACCCCTCCACCTCCTGACAGTTCCTCTTAGGTACCTAAAACTCAAAACAGCCCAGAGCACAGTCCTTGTCTTCCCCCCGACTTCTCCTCCCCCTGGGTTTCCCATCTCAGGAGAGGATACCACCATCTACGCAGTTGCCAGAGTCAGAAAACCTGAGACTCATCACGCCTCCCACATCCTCTCAGCCCACAGGGGCTGTTGATTCTACCACCTAAATGGCACTGGGACTCTGCTTCTCTCCGTCCTCAGTGACCGCAGGCCTCCACGTCTCTTCCTCTCTCTCCTGGAAAATTGTAAGCAGCTCCCATCTGATCATCCTGCCTCCATTCTTTCTCTTCTCCAATTCATCTTTCAAAAGCATCACCTGATCATCGTGCCTATCCTGTCGCTTCCCTCACCCCCTCCCCACCTGCTCCACTCATGGGATGCAGCTGACACTGCTTTCTTTGGTATTCAAGGCCCTTCATATTTGATCCCAGTCTACCGTCCTGACTGATGTCTTACCTCTCCTGCGTGTTGTCCCTTCTGCCACTCCCATGCACCCTACAATCTAGCCACATAGGTGCACTGCCCCTGCTATGCCTTTGCTTTCACTGCCTGGAGTTACTTCGCAGCTTCTCATCTGGGTACCCCAGGTGTCACCTTCTCCAGGAAGCCTTCCTTATTCCCCCAAGAAAAATGGCTCTCTCTGTTCTCTGGGCTCTCATGGCACCTTTCACATGCCCATAATGCAGCGCTTATGTTGGCTTTTACTTTGCCCCTTGGATTTCTGCTTTCCTGGTTAAACTGTGAACTCTTTCAGGGCAGAAATAGTGTCTGACTCATCTTCATATAGCCATTCCTTAGCCTGGGGTATAATGGGTGATCAAAAAATATTTGATGAATGGCTAAATGATTCTATATCAAGTATTGTGGTTGCTTTCTTGAAACCAAGTCAACATTAGATTTCTCTGGACTGAATCTAGATCCTGAGGACCAGTGTGGCTTCCCCCGGATGGAACGTAAGGCAGAGCAATTATTTCCAAACTGGGTGTTTTCACTGGTATAAGCAATACTGTGGTGACCATCTTTGGGCATAAAGCTACTTCTGTATTTTGGATTCTTTCCTTGGGATGAATAAGAAAGAACAGTGATCAGACTAACTGGTTCTTCTCTAGGAAATGATAGGCACCCGGGGTGGGGTAAGCCTCCTCTGCAGCTCCTCTGGGAACCTACAAACTAGAGGTCACTGAGGTCACAGCTCATTAAGAAGTTACAGAATGTGAGTGCCAAGGAGACTTGGGGACAGGATGGAATGACTCCACCCCACCGTGGGTGAGAATCTAAGGCTCAGGGAGGAGAGCAGCTTGTCTAAGATCGTCCAAATAGAAGAACTACTGAGCCAAGCCTAAGAACCAGGGTTTCCTGACGGCCAGCCTTGCTCTTGCTCCTGCATCCCATGCCTGCTTTGGAACGGCATGCACTTAACAGGTTCCTGGTGGGGGGAGGCTACAGATGGTCTCAGGAAAGAGCAGAGGCTCTGAGGAAGGCAGAAGCCTTGAGGAGAGGGAGCAACTGGCTCCCACAAAGAGGCAGACCTTCAAAAGCTTCTCCATTCCCTTGTCCTCAGAAGGGGCTTCCCGAGGGAGATAGAAATAGCCAGGGGGAGGGGGACTAAGGCACTTAAAGGGTCAGTGGAATGACCCTGTCCTCCTCCTCATTCTTAAGCTAATAGATGGTAATAACAACCACCATAATAACACACATTTAATTGTCTAAGCCTCTCAAGTACCATGTCACAATGGTGTTCTTATCCTCATTTTACACATATGAAAATAGGCTCGACCAACTTTTTCAAAGTCATTCAACAAAGACTCAAATGCAGATCTGCCAGACTACAAAGCCCACAGAATTAACTCCGATGACAGAAGTTTCCCAACTTCCAGCCAGTCTCAGGCCAGGTACCTGTAGAGCAGCTCTGGAAGGCAGGAGTCCTGAGTCCAGGGCTCCCTCCTCTTACAAAGAGTTGTTGTGAAGAATAAAATAGATAAATGTGAACAAACACACATATATATGGACACCTGATGTATGACAAAGATGCCATTGCAGTGCAGTGGGGAAATGATATTTTCAATAAATGGTGCCGGGTCAATTGGGTAGCCATAGAGAAAAAAAGAATGTTGACCCCTACCTCACACTATACGCAAAAATCAGTTCCATTTGGATCACAAATCTAAATGTGAAACGTAAAACATGAAAGCTTTTAGAGTAAAACAGAGAACATTTTTGTGAACTGGGATAGGCAAAAGTTTCTTAAACAGAACATAAAAAGCACTAACCAAAAAGGGAAATTTTTTTGATAAATTGGACCATATTTAGATTAAGTATGTCTGTTCATCAAAAGATGTCATTAATAGAGTGAAAAAGCAACATATTAAGAGAATGAGAAGACAAATCATAGACTGGGAGAAAATATTAGCAAAAGACATATCTGATAAGGAACTGTTCCCAAAATATACAAAGAACTCTTGAAACTCAACAATAAGAAAATGAACAATTCAATTTAAAAACAGGCAAAGGATCTGAATAGACACCTCACCAAAGAAGATAAACAGACGGCAGATAAGCAGACAAAAAGATGTTCAACATCATATGTTACTAGGGAATTGCAAACTAAAACCACAAAGAGATACAGCTACACACTTATCAGAATGCCCAAAAGCCAAAACACTGACAACAACAAATGCTGACGAGGATGTGGAGCAAAATGATCTCTCCTTCATCATTGGTGGGAATGCAAAATGGCACGGTCACTTTGGAAGACAGTTTGGCAGTCTCTTAAAAAACTAATCATATTCTTACCATATAATCCAGGATTCACACTTCTTGGTATTTACCCAAATGAGTTGAAAATTTATGCCCACACCAAAAAAGTGCACGTGGATGTTTTAGCAGCTTTGTTCATTTGCCAAAGCTTTGAAGGAACCAAGATGTCCTTCAGTAGGTGAATGAATAAACAAACCATAGTACATCCAGACAATGGAATACTGTTCAGTGTTAAAAAGAAATGAGCTACCGGTCCAGCCCAGTGGTGCAGGGGTTAAGTTTGCACATTCCGCTTTGGCAGCCTGGGGTTCATGGGTTCGGATCCTGCTTGTAGACATATGTACCACTTGGCACGCCATCCTGTGGTAGGCGTCCCACAAATAAAGTAGAGGAAGATAGGCACAAATGTTACCTCAGGGCCAGTCTTCCTCAGCAAAAAGAGGAGGATTGGCAGTGGATGTTAGCTCAGGGCTAATCTTCCTCAAAAAAAAAAAAAAAAGAAATGATCTATCAAGCCATGAAAAGACATGCAGGAAACGTAAATGCGCATCACTAAGCGAAAGAAACCAATCTGAAAATGTCACACACTGTATGACATTCTGGAAAAGCAAAATTAGGGAGACGAGAAAAGATTAACGGTTGCCTGGGATTACGGGGAAAGAAGAAATAAATAGGTAGAGCATTAGGGCAATGAAAGTATTCTGTATGAAACTATAATGGTGGAAACATGTCATTATACGTTTGTCCAAACCCATAGAATGTACAGCACCAAGAGTGAACCCTAATGTAAACCATGGACTTTGGGTGATGATGTGTCAATGTAGGTTCACCAGTTGTAAGAAATGTACCGCTCTGATGCAGGATGTTGATAGCGAGGAGGCTGTGAGTGTGCTGGGGCAGGGGGTACGTAGAAACTCTCTGTACTTTCCACTCAGTTTTGCTGTGAACCTAAAACTGCTCTAAAAATACATAGTCTTAAAAAAAAAAAGGCAACACAGAGTGAGAGGAGGTATTGCAAGGCGTATCCCCAACAAAGCACTCATATCCAAACTCTTACAAATCAATAAGAGAGGAAAAAAAAGACAATGCAATATAATAAAGGGCAAAAGACGTGAACAGGCACGTCTCAAAAAGTAACGTCCAAGTGGCCAAGAAATGTATGAAATGGTGCTCAACTTCGCTAGTCATCAGGGAAATGCAAATTAAACCCACCACACAATACCACATGTATACCATTGTATGGTGAAAAGAGAAAAGAAAATCCCAAGATTTGGTAAGAATGTGGAAACCAGGTCTCCGTGAACTGCTGGTGGGAATGTCAAGTGGTAGAAACACTCTGGAAAATTGATTTGCAGCATGTATCAAAGATAAACATATGCATATGCTAAGACCCCACATTCCCACTGCTCAGTATACACTCAACGGAAATGTTTACATGTATTCACACAAAGATATGCTACACTGTTCATAACAGCACCATTCACAGCAGGCAAAAATTGAAACTACCGGAAGTCCACCACCAGCAGACCAGGTAAATAAGTCGTGGGATATGCACCCAATGGAATACAACAACGGAATAAACAAGTTACACCTACACACAGCAACAAGCATACATCTTGCAAACATTCAATCAAAGAAGCCAGAAACAAAAGTACACTGCATGGTACCGTTTAGATAAAGTTTAAAACCAGGCAAAAGTCTTTGTGGTGATGAAATATTTCTGTATCCTGATTGAGGTGGGGATTACATGAATGTACATATGTGATAAAATGTCAATACGACAACAACAAAAAATAAGTGCGTGTAAAAACTGGTGAGAACTGAATTAAGATGCGTAACTAAGTTACCATTATTGTGCCGCCGTCAATTTCCTGGTTTTGTTAATGCACTGTGGTTCTGTAACATACCACGGGTGGGGGGGGGGGGGAAGCTGGGTAAAGGGTACATGGAACTCTATTATTTTTGCGACTTCTAATGAGTCTAAGATTATTTAAAAATAAAAAGTTAAAAAGATCAGACAAAATTAATCTACGGTGCTGGAGGTCAGGATAGTAGTTACCCTTAGGAGAGTCAGAAGTGACTGGGAGGGGACACCAGGAGGCTTCTGGGGTGCTGTCACGGCCTGTCTCTCAATTTGGGGGCTAACTACACAGGTGTGTTCATTTTATGAAAATTCTTCAAAATGGACACATGTGCATTTTTCTCTATGTATGTTATACTTCAATAGCAAGTTTTTTTAAAGGCAACAATATGCTCGTAAGAGCGTGGCCCTGTGCCCAGCGCACTGTCAGGGCTCAGTAAGAGCGTTTCTCGAAGTCTCTGCCTGTCTCCTACCTTCCTCCTGTCGGGTTCTATCTTGTGTTGTCCCCACTGACCAGGAGAGCACATTTCACAAAGGAGGTGCCTTAGCCCACAGGACTGAAGGGTGGGCCTTCTAGGCAGATTTGGCGGGAATTACAAGACCTTCTGTCGGGAAAAATGACCCCAGTGTGAAGCCTGATGTGTCTCACCCAACACCGAGCATGACAAAAAAGGCTTATTGTAGTTAATAGGCACATAACTTTACTAGTAACCAATAATTTTACTGATTTATTAGTTTAAAAAAATACACCTCGTGGAAAAAAAGCCCTGAAAATGTAAAACAAATGTTGACAATCTAACAAGAATATTCTGGTGCTCTGGAGAACTTGACACAAATTATCCAGGGTGTGCTCTGACTTTGCAGTGCCTGGTGGGGAGGGCGTCCAGCCATCTGAGCCTTTTTGATAAGCTGTGCTCCGCTCACAAATGGTGCTGCCCTCCCCCCCCACATAGTTCCTTAAAGATCTCGAATTGTTTTTAATTTGGAGAAAGAACATTCTGCCAAAGACAAAAGTGATAGAAATTGTTCAAACTGCAGAATATACTACAGAAACGCAGGCACTTAGGTTGTTAATATTTCATGGTAACCACACCGGCAAATTCAGTCTTATTTCTTGCCAGTTTAGCATTTAATGATTTGACACAAAGTGGCATTGATAATAATCTGAAGGGTCACTTGAGAAGTCCTTTTACACCTTTGGTGTGACTGCCACACTGAATTTTTCACCCATTGTTAATGGGTTTGGAGTAAGACATGCAAAAAAAGCAATAGCTATACTTTGCCTCTGAAATACTGGGTCTCCATAAGCAGTTAGTGTATCAATTACAGGATGAAAAATGATGAATTATAATCCCTCCCTCTGAAGAATCTGCAGATCAGAGAACCATCATATGCTGTGGAGTGGATAACACCAAACATGTTTAAAATACTATCCTTTCAACCAAGAGAGTTTTACAACATGAAAATTTGATTTAAAACCGTTGGGTTTTTTTAAAGATTGGCGCCTGCGCTAACAACTGTTGCCAATCTTTTTTTCTGCTTTTTCTCCCCAAATCCACCCAGTACATAGTTGTATATTTTTTAGTAGTGGGTCCTTCCAGTTGTGGCATGTGGGACGCTGCCTCAACTTGGCCTGATGAGTGGTGCCACGTCTGCGCCCAGGATCCGAACCAGTGAAACCCTGGTCCGTGGAAGCGGAGCGGGCGAACTTAACCACTGGGCCACGGGGCTGGCCCCCAAAACAGTTGTTTCTTGCATAGCCTTCAAGACAATGCCACTGGTCACTGTATATGTTGGACACTGGGTTACAATTTATGCTTTACAATCCAGATATGCAAGAAAATATACTTTTCTTTATTGTTCTCTAAATATTTTTTATCTTGTTTCAGTCTCCCAACAAAAGGCAGGTGGGGAAAAAAATTATACTCCAACTCTTCTAGTTAAAACAGGCTCTGTGTAAATTCTCTCTGCGGTAGCTACTCAGTCCTTCAAAGTGCTCCCCACTCTCCCTTCCCTCTCTGCTCGCTGAGTGCTACAAGAGCACCAGGAGGAAGAGGGACCCCTGGTCTGAGCCATACGGCTTCTGTTCACCTGGGGAAGGGAGAGCTCAACCCACTTGTTCTCCAGACAGGAACCTCTGTACTCCTTCATCTGTAGTTGAAGAATCTGTGACTGGATATCTTGCAATCTGTGCTCTCAGCAAATGCAAATCACTTGATGATTGCCTTCTGGGAGATGATTCTCTCATCCTGCCATTGGGCTCCTGCTTCAGCTGATGACTGCTCTGAGACTCAGCTACAACTCCCACCTGGATCCCCAGCTTTGGCCTGGCTCCCTGCACCCTCCTGTTACGGAAGTCCTCCACACAAGAGGGGGTCCTTGCACCTCCGTGGCACAGCAACATCTGGGCAGATCTGCTGACTCACGGTTCTCAGCTACCTTCTCTGCTTGCCAGAGTCGTGCAAATGCTTCTGGATCTCTCCCATAGCACACGAAAACTACTTCAGGTGGCAGTCTAGACGCAGCTCGAAGTGTGAGGGTGGATCTGGGGGAAAATGCAGCCGTGCAATGAACACTTGCAGCATTTTCTGGAACCTGTTGGGGGGTCGTGTTTCTATTGGGGCGTCTATCATCTTCCTTCTCCCCTGTATCCCTGCACTAGAGGCAGCACCCAGATCTTTCCTCATCTTTCCTAGCAACTGAAGAGCTCTCTGTTTCTCCTTCCTGTCTGATGGGGGACTTCTCTTACAGCCTCTCCTCCTCCTTTCCTCCTCCAGCCCCACAGCCCAAAGGTGGATGGTGGAAATGCTGTAGGGCACAAACCCAAAACACTTAGAATCAAAAAACACATCAGGAGGTATTAAAATATATATATGATCCCTGGCTATGATTCTGACAAAGATTTCTACGTACTTTCAGCCAACAAGCGGCCGAGTCTCAAAGGGCTAGCAACTACTGACACAGCAGTTTATCCTTGCTGATGCTCACACAAGCTTCCAGATTCTTCTGGCAAAGGGCAGGCAATGACCAGTCTTCATAGGGCCTCCCCATAAACTGACCAGATATATGTATATTATTTTTGCATATGAAAATAATCCAGGCACAGTATAGCCTAATCCTAAAATTTTAGAGTCATAAATACAGGTGAAACATTCTTTGACAAAATAAAGTCTGAATTCCAAAAGCTGAATTTGACCAATACAGTAATTTTTGTGTCCTTTTTTTTAAACCCACTGATGTTTTCATTTTTACCAGTACAATGTATTTAGCTCTTGTAATTACTTAACCAATTAAAGACTGGGAGAGTGGTTATTTAGCATTATTGGGCAATTGACAGAAAATTGTATTAATGGACTAGTGCAAGGATGCCCTGTAATACACCTTAGCTCTTACCTCCTCTCTTGTCATAACTGTCACACATCGTCATCCCATAGTCATGTGTTTGAATCCAGATCCTATATCCTATATTTGAATCCCATATAAGTGTGAATTTCCTGTCTTCGTTAATCTTTTTAAGCTCATTTTTAAATGCTTTAGCATATTTACCAGCCACAACAAATACTCCTGCCACCTCTGACTCACATGGGTCTCTCAGAGCCACTGGTCTTAATGCAACGTTCTCCAACCTTCTCCTGTCTCTCCTGGACCTCTGGTTCACACCTGAAGCCTCTGCCTGCACCCCATGAGGGACAGGCCCAGGCAAGCCCATACATTGGGGTTGTCCTCACCCAGGAAGATAAGAACTCCACCGTAAGATCACTGACCATTGCCAGGGTCTGCACACCGGCTGAGCTTCAGACTGAATCCTTAGCCACTTGAGGGCAGGGCTGGGTCTTCACTGTTCTGCCACTTCCCTTCCCTCTAAACACACAATAGAAAGAGCGAACATTTATTGAGAACTTGTCATGTACAAATGCTTTACATTCATTACCGCATTTAATTCTCACTACTAATAGCCCTACTTTCCGGCTGAGGAAAGTGAGGCTCAGAGAAGTTCAAACCCACTTGAAATCAGAGAGCCAGCAAACAATAAAGCTGTGATGTGAACCCATCTGACTTTTGTGTTCTTCACTGTTAAAACTGGGCATACAAAAGTTAAACATTCTGTCTACAGTTGTAAAGGTAACGAGTGGCTGGGCTGGGATTCAAAGCCAGATCTCATCCAACTCCAAAGCTTTGCTCCTCACTCTACATCATGGGGAAGATGCACGAAGCAGAAGGGAGGCCTAAGAAAGTAGCATAAATTCAGATGGTCATAGCAGGAAGTAGCCTTTAAATAGGAACTGGATGGAAGTTGTCTGAGAGCCAACCAATCAGAGATTCACTTCAGCTAACTGCATGGGGGGACTTACCGATCAGAGAATAAGATCTCTGGAGAGCACATGGTGGACCAGACTAGTGAGACCTGCACATTGTGAGGGGGGGATGGAACTGGTCAATCGGGAACAGCAAAAAGGGGGTTATTCAGTGAAACTGACCAATGGAGGAGTCAGCCAGGCCTGCATCTCTGAGTTGGGAATTCGCTCCTTGGAGAGGTAGTCTGACTTCCTAACGGTGAAAGGCCACTCTGGGCTCTGCCTGGCGCCAGGGTTCCAGGAAAAAGGTCTGAGGCCATTCTCGCGCCAGCAGTAACTGCCAGCGCGCCTTTGCTCATAGATTAGCCATGAGGTCAACCGTTCTGGTGATTCATCTCGCGAAAATGAGGCAGCAGTGTCAGGCCTTACCGTTTCTCTGTAAGCATTTAAATTGATTTTTCCAGCTGGTTAAATTCTCCTTTTGTTTTTATACAGAGGCTTAGGATGTGGCTGGATATCATCTCTAAAGATATTACCAGGTGAGGCGACCCCCGACCCGACCCTGGCAAGATCCAGACTCTGACCTATGAAACTGGCTCACTAAAACTGTGGCCAAGAGTTGCTGCCTGAGACAGCCCTGCTGATGACAGCCTGGGGAAGCCACCGCTGAGGGCTGAGGGACATCCCCAACTAGAGACAGGGACAGCCTATCCTGATACACCCCAGTGAGTGATGACCCACCCATTGCCACAAATGTCAAGAACCACATGTCTCTGCCGGCTCCCGTAACCACGGGATGCCTTCCTCTCAGTCAGACACTCTAGGAGCTCCAGGAACTTTGTATGTGGAGAAACCCCAGGGAAGGGAAGGAGGTCCTGGAGGCTGCGTCCCTCAGAGGCTGCTTTCTGTTTGAAGTTGTTTCCTACTCGGCTACCCAGTGTCCCCCTGCACACACCTGCCGTGCTGCCCCCAATTCACACCGCTTTCCAGACACAGGCACACGGTCTTGGTTTGGGTCACCCTGAAAGCAGAGCCAGAGGCAAGGGTTTGGTGGACTGGTCTACCCAGAAGGCAACCCCAGGAAGCAAAGGTGTGGAGTAGGAAGAGCGAACCCGGGAAATGGGAAAAGCCAAGACGAGGGCGTTTCCTCAAGGGCTTGTCTGCAGGCATCGGGGCTCAATTCTGCCAGAACCCCTGAGAAGTGCGCAGAGTGCCTCCCAGGGGTATCCACCTGATGGATGATCGCTGGAGTCTTTCTCCACCATCTCCCTCCCTCACTGATTGAAAATTGTTCCCGGGGAGGTTAACTCCCTGTGCTTCCAGCCTAATTCAGCCCATGGCACTGAAGAAACCTCAAACCAGAACTCAGGAAGCCTCCGGCACCTGCTGAAGGTGGAACACTAGGAGAGTCTGAACTTGCATAGAACTCTCCACCACGGCTGTGGCTGAAGTCAGAGTGAGCCGGGGGCTTGTGGGGCAGACCCCAAAGGCTACACACACAGACTACAACCTTCCTGAACAATTGTATGAGGTCTGATAGAGAGCGATGGGGAAATAAACTCAAAAGGAGCAAGAACTGTGACCCCGTTTACCTCACCCACACTGAAGTGTATAGTATGCCATACTTCCACCCAAAAGGCACTGGAGAAAAATGTACTGACCTCTGAATACGACAAATCTGGGTTCAAATCCTGACTCCGCCACTTAGACAGTTAGTCATGTTAGACATGCTGCCTGACTGCTCTCGGCCTCGGTTTCCTCGAGTGTATAATAGGGATAGAAATACCTATCTTATGAAAAAGTTGCATGCAAAGCCCTTGGGACACGGTAAGACCTTTCTCAACACAAGGCAGCTCTTATGGAGGGCTGGCCCGTTTTGCACACCCACAAACTCATGCCAGGAGCCACCTCTGAGCTCCAGGCTGGCTCTGAGGGGAGGTGGCTGTCCCCCCTTCTCTAGACTAGAGCTGCCTCACATCTTGACACTTTGAAGGAAGGCCAAGACCACACAGCCACATGGCCCCTGCTGTCCTTACCCTCAGAACCTTAACGGAACCACTTCTTGTCCTAGAGATCTGGCTCAGAGCACGTAGGAGGTACAAAGGAAGCAGGTCTGAGCGAGACATTTAAAATCCAGGCATTAAACAAGTGGAATGATGGGGGAAAGATCCATCTTTGGAGAACTCTCTCGACTTTTCCCTCAACAACCGAAGAAAAAAATGCAAGCTTTCCTCTCCGAGGCTTTCTGTTTCAGGATCTGGGTTTCCGTACCTTTGGGTGAACATTGTAATAAGCAAACTTGGGTTCCAGAGGTGAGTATCCTTATGTGTCAAATCCAACCATCGGTGCTCCCCAGTTATGCTAAAAAGTGATGCTATGTTTAGAAAGGACGTTTGAAAACTTATTTATTGCCCTTATGTCAATTATTCCCGTATTTTCATTCCTGCTACTCCTCAAATTCCCAACTTCAAATGACCGGAAATTTACTTCTTTAATTAGAGTCAAAAGGACCATGTGATTTAGTTCAGAGACCTCCTTCCCCTGATCTAGTCTGCCTTGGAGTCTGGGGTTGGACAGGAGCCCCATATAGACCCCGTCACCCAGACAATAGGTCTACAGAGAACTTCTCCAGGAGGAGGCAGGGAAAGTGCCTGGGCCAGGAGTAGAGAGCTCAGAGTCGTAGTGCAGGCTCTGCTGCGAACAGACTGTGTGACTTTGGGTAGCTGTCTCACGTCTCTGGGCCCTAGTTCCATTTCTTTAAGATGAGGGACTTAGACAGGAGATGCTCTGAGAATTGGTGCATGTGATCCTTAGGGGCTTAGGCAGAGGACTCGGGACAGCCGAGATTTTCTGAGCCCCGCCATGGCGTCCCTGCCCTGGCTAGGAGCTCCCGCAGGGCAGGATCACATTGCCCCAGATTCCAGGACTGGCTGCGGCACAGACCCAGGATCGGGTGACAGATCCATCCAGCCTGGACTGGCTCAACCTCTCAGCTACAGCCGTAGCCATGGGGGCTGGAAAACCAGAGCTAATGCAAGCCAGCTGGAGGCCAGGACAAGATTGATGAAGGACAGGGAGAGGATTTGGCCAGGGGATTGGGGGGCTAGAGCATAATTAGTCCTGCTTGCTTCCCAGGGGCCCCCAAGCCGGGTAAACCTCATTAATTGGGAACCCCCAGAGGGGAGTTCCTTCTCATGACCCAGAGAAGGAAGGGCTAGTTAGGAGTTAATTAGTAGTGAAAGTGCCAATCGGGGAAAGTGTTTAAACTATTAAATGGCTGAGCACCTGTTTACCTACAAACAAATGATATGTCAATTATCTGACCGTCAAAGCAGGTCCCCTAAGGTAGTGATTACCAACCTTGGGTGATCCTCAAGGTCACCTAGGAACCTTGTTAAGCATCGGTCTCCAATGCAGTGATCCTGATTGGTCAGCCAGGGTGAGGACCATGCTCTAAGCTGTTCACTAACCTGGGATCTCTTGGTCCCATCTCAGTGGCCACTCGTATCAGCAAGCAAGAAGTAACACCCCCAACTGCTACTGCTACTTCTCTTTCTATAGTTTATTTAGCATTTACTATGCACCAAGGACAATCCTTGGCTTTTAGAATGCATTGTCTCTTTTAATCCTCATAACAGCTTTTTGTGGTAGGTGTTATTATCCCTTATCTACAGAAGATGAGGGAATTGAAGTCAAAGAGGGGAAAAACTTACGAGAAACAGTCGTAAGTGGCAGAGATTATATTTCAGCCCAGATATTTTGACTCCAGAGCCCAAAATCTTCACTCCAATTTTTTTAATGATTCCAAAAGCCTTTCTTGTCCTTTGACTGACCAAGGCAGTACTCTGTTAGGCATTTAAGGATAGTTACAGTGCTATTCAAGATATTGTCCATTATGTGGAAGGGAAAACCAAGTCCCTGAAAAGGAGACATTAATTGATTCAAAGAGTCCAGATTAATGGCTCGCACGCCTGGGCCATTTCCCATTAGACAAGATTGTCACCTGGAGTTATAGCCTAGAAGGAAGGAGAGAGACCAGTCTCCAGTGCTAAATGTCAACGTGTGTGCCCTGGTATTCAAGAAGCACAGTAATTTATTTAGGAGCACTGGGCTCTCATCACAGCCACGCCACTGACCCCAAGGGTGACATGAGACAAGGCACTTAACTTCTGTGGGTCTCAGTTCACCCCTCTGTCAAATGGGAATGCTGCTACCTGGTTTGCCTTCTGCCTCCTGAGGAACAAGCGCGTGGAGGGTGAGTGAGAGAAAAGAGAGTGCTATGATGAAGTAAGGGATTTCTCCAACCAAAGTGGGGCAGCCTGGACTTTAAGGAGCCTCTCTCACAATTATACAGCAACTTAGGGCTTGATGAGGTGGCCCTTTGAGCCCCAGGCCCCAGAGCCAATCTTCCATTCCCTGCATTGAAGGAAGCTAAAGAAAACACTTCCTAATTTTCTCCAGAAGGCTTGCAAGATGGTTGACCAGATGACGCCTTTGGCCTTCTTGTGTGATTCCTGGACTTGACCTTATTGGTTAGGCGAAGCTTGCAGCCCTACCCCTCAGACCAAGGGCAGCTTTCTCCAGAGCCAGCTCTCCTAGGGGCCCCATCCGGATGCCCGCCTAGTTCCCTTCCGGCCCTGGTGGAGGCCTGAGCCTCCCCCGCCTCCTGCTCACTCTTCGCTCCTCGGCCGCCAGCCCAGCAGCTGTTGCCTCAGATCAGTGTGGACCATCTAATCCCCTCTCCAGAGCCCTGGCCCCCTCCTCAGGCAGTAAATTAAGGAGGATGTAAGAACAGAGGGCACCAGCGTCAGCAGAGCGGCATCCAAAACATCCTCCCCCACCCTGTGCCTGAGTCATAGGGCCCTGAATTGGCCCCCTTTCTGCCTGGGGTGAGGAAGGAGGAGGCAGGGAGAGCCAGGCCTGAGGGAAGAGGGAAGTGAGAACCCAGAGGAGGGAAAGGGCAGGGGGGTTATGGAGAGGAACGCGGTGGGGCTCCTAGGGGTGTTCTAGCTCGTCACACTGTGTGAGACCCCAAATCCGTACAGCAGAGTGATGCAAGGCATGGATCCCAGACCTCAGCTCCTTTATCATGCCCTGACACCCTCAACCCATTTCCTTCACTTGCCACATGCACGCCTGCCCGTGGTGTAGCCATCGCTAAAACAGACAGGGAATAGCTGACAAGAGTAGGGAACACCTCACTCCAGGATCCCCCCAGCCCTGTGTCGAGGGGCTCTGGTGGAGGCAGCATCTTTGGCAGCCATCCTCACCTCCTGCCCCTGAGAGCATAATTTACAGGACTGGCCTGAAAATTCTATCGCTCTCTGACTTAAAAACACCATCTAAGACTCCCTAGGCATGTACCTTATTGAAGTCCACACCAAGAGCTTCTCGATCTGACACCAATCTACCAACAAACAGAAAATGGAGGAAGAGGGAGAAAGATGGCCTGATAGAACTGGTATGGCATCTACTGGAATGACTGAGAAAGAAGAGCAATGGAGGGACGCTGCCCAGCTTGTCAGAGATGCCGCCTGGGAGGAGGGGCCGGTGAATAATGCAGTAGCTTCCACTGCAGAGATCAGAGCAGGGTGATAAACCCCATGATCTCGAGATTTTAAGTCAACAAAGTCAATAGCATCTTTTAGGCTTCACAGAGACCTAGTGGGATGCGACTCATCCCTCAGAAACAGGATGGAAATGTTTCATAAAAAAGATGGGTCTGTTCAGTGGGAAGGGCAAACAATCCTGCATGTCAAAAACATCAGTGTTGGTGCTTCAGTCTTGCTGTAAATACCATTTATATGCTGATGACTATCAAATTTCTCTCTTCAGCCCAGGTTTCTTATGTCTATCAGCCTGCTTGATGTCATCACTTGGATGTCCAATGGACCTCTTAAACTTAACTTATCCACAACTGAACCCCTGATTTCCTCCCACAAACTTGCTCCCCATATGACCTTTCCCGTCTCAGCTTATGGCAACTCCAGCATTCACGTTGCTCAGACAAACACCTTCACACTATCGTGAATCTTCTCTTTGTCTCCCCTCTCCACTCCCATACCCAATCTGTCAAGAGATCCTATTGGCTCTGCTTTCCAATACTATATCCAAAAGCTCACTACTTCTTACTCCCTCCACCATTACCGTTGTGAACCAGGCTTCCATGATCTTTCGCCTAGATGACTGCAGAAGCCTTTGTCCAAGTCCTCTTGCTTCTACCCTCCCTGCCCTAGCTCCCCACCCCATTTGTTCTTGGCACAGCAGCTAGAGAAATCCTTTTAAAAATGCAAGTTAGGGCTCATAACTCTTCTGCTCAAAACTCTTCAAGGCTCTCCCACATCACTCAAACTAAAAGCCAAAGTCCTAGCAATGCCGACAAGGCTCTGCATGATCTCGTTCCATCAACTCCAGGGCCTCATCTCCTACCGCTCTTCCTCCTCTGTTCCAGGTACACCAACCTCCTTCTGTTTCTCAAACCTGACACACATGCTTCTGCCTTAGAACCTTTGTTGTGATTTTTCCCTCTGCTTGGAATATGCCTGCTCATTCCTCACCACCTTCAAGCCTTTGCTTAAATCTCACCTTTTCAACAAGCTTTTCCCTGATCATCTTTTAACTACAACTGAAGTCTCTCCCTTTCAGCATCCTGATCTCCCTTACCCCAATCTACTTTTTCTTTTTTTTTATGTTACACTAAAACACTTGGAGAATGTAATTCATTTATTCATTATCTTTATGCTTGTTGATCATCTCTCCTGGCTAAAAGGTAAGCCCCACAAGATCTGTATTTCGTTCGCTGCTGTATCCTACATATGCATATGTGCCTAGACTAGAACTTGGCCCATTCATGAGTGAATGAATGAATCAAGGTGGGAAAGGGGAGAGGAATGTGCCCTGAAGCTCTCTGGCTAGATGACGGAAATGGAGGTTGGCGTATTGAAACATGTCCCAGTGGCTGACCTACAGATCCATTTAAGCAGTGATGAAGTCTCCATCCATCTGGATGTCCCGCTACAAGGGACTTGTGACTAAAAGTCAAACATGTTGCAAACTTTGAGGTGCCTTTAACACAACCATACTTATGGCTGAACCAACAGAAATGGGCAAAACTGGAAGCAACTTACTCCCAATATTCTTTGGATCCACCCTACGTCTGCCGCCCTTCCATGCCTTCATAACTGGGTCACTGTCCTGGTTCTTGATTTAGTTCCACCCTTAACTTTAGATGTCTGTCCTCTCACCCACAGCAGTCCAGGTTCACCTCATGAGAATGCCATTTATTGACTCCTTTGCCACTCAACTCAAAGGGCTTATTTTGTTGTCAACTTTTGCCCCATTTTCGTTTTTGCCACCTGGGTGTGAGAAAGTACCTGTATTAGTTTTCTATTGCTGTGTAGCAAATTACTCCAAATTTAGTGGCTTAAAACAATACCCACTCAACATCAGTTGTCATTAAAGAAATGCAAATTAAAACCACAATGAGATACCACCTCATACCCACCAGGATGGTTTTAATAAAAAAAAGACAAATATAACAATTGTTGGCATGCATGTGGAGAAATTGGAACCCTCACATGTTGCTGGTGGGTGTGAGAATGGGGGCAGTGACTTTAGGAAATGGTCTAGCAGTTCTTCAAAAAGTTAAAAATGGAGTTATTATATGACCCAGCAATTCTACTCCTAGGTATGTACCCAAGAGAACTGAAAACATAAATCCATGCAAAAACCTGTTCATGAATGTTCATAGCAGCTTTATTCATAAAAGTCAAAAAGTAGAACCCACCCAAATGTCCGTCAGCTGATGAGTGGATAAATATAATGTGCTATATCTATAGAATGGAATATTAATCGGCCATAAAAAGGAACGTAGCACTGACATATGCTACAGTTTGGATGAACCTTGAAAATATCATGCTAAGCAAAAAGAACCAGACAGAAAAGGCTGCATATTGTATGATCCCATTTACATGAGATGTCCAGAATAGGCAAATCCATATACATACAGAAAATGGATTAGTGTTTGCTTAGGGCTGGAAGAAGTGAGAAAGGAGAATGACTACTTAATGAGTATGGGCTTTGTTTGGGGGAAGTGACTAAAATGTTCGGGAATTAGATAGAGATGATGCTTGCACAATTTTGTGATTATACTAAAAACCATTGAATTGTACACTTAAAAAAGACCTATTAATTAGTTCACAGTTCTGTAGATTGGAAGTCTGGATGGGCATGTCCAGGTTCTAATCTCAAGGACTCATGAGACTGAAATCAAGGTGTCAATAGGAAGGTGTCATGAGACATATTCCAAGAATCTGCTTCCAAACTCATTCAATTTGCTGGAGGAGTCCAGTACGTGTGATTTTAGGGCTCAGGGCCCTGGTCCTTGCTGGCTGTCTGTCAGCACCGCGAGGCCACCTGCATTCCTTCTCATACGGCCCCTTCTATCTTCAAAGTCGCAAATCAAATCAAATCAGTGCACTGAGTCCTTATGCTTCAAATCTCTCTGACTTCCCCTTCTGCCACCAGCATAAAAGAGTTCTTAGTTGGTAACGACGCATGCGATTAGGTTAGACCCCCGCGGTTAATCACCTTTTTAAGGTCGACTGTACCATGTAACATAATCCAATCAGAGGAGTGGTATCTCATCACAGTCACAAGTTCTGGGGACTAAGGAGCCGCATTTGAGGAGCCACTCCTAGAAATTCTGCCATTACAGCACCTGATAATCAATGTGGGTGGACTTGATTACAATTTGGTCTCAGAGAAGGAGCGAGCATTCCTGAGTGCCTGCTCCATTCAGAAGCCGGGAGCTCCACGAGCTACCCTTGTCTCCCTGGTCGCCCAGCCCCAGCACATGATGCGTGCTCAATGACTACTCACCAAGCGGTTGCCCTGTGACAGGTCATTGTTGAGAATTCAGAACCAGACACACACAGGCAAGTTTCAGGAGCTAATCATTGTGTTAGGTTGGTATAAGTTGTAGGAGTACACAGGAGGTTGTGACATAGGGAATGGTTTCTTTGAAACTAGCCCTGACCTGTTGGATGAAAAGGTGATAGGAACCCTAAAAGAAAGTAACTGCGTCGCCTAAGAACTTGTGATAACCGCAGAGGTTATCTGCATGAGATAAATGCCAAGCATGTCCCCATTTTTGGAAGGCAACTTTCAAAAAGCGGGAGAGAAGATAGACTCTCATGAGCAGATGTGTTATTCAAAGGTAACATTCTTTTAAAAAATTTCATTGCAAGTTACCCCCATGAAGAAGAAAAGTGTGGTAGGTGGAGGGAGAGGTGGGAAGTATCCAAGAACAATACAGAATAAGAGGACCTCTGCCGAGTGTCTCCTGATGATGCGACTCATTCTTTGAACAAATATCTCCCGAGGGCACTGTGCGGAGCAGACAATACAGGGAGAAGCCCCATGGGGAATGTGGTAGGCGGCCTCTAAGGCGGCTCCCAGCAATCTCTGCCTCCTGGTATAACGCAATCCCTTCCCTCTGAGGGCAAATATCAGCAGAAGTAACGGGATGTCACTTCCAAGATTAGGTTATAAAAAGATGCGGCTCTGTTTTGGTGCAGTCTCTCTCTTGCTCTTTCTCGGTTCACCTGCTCTGAGAGAAGCCAGCTGCCACGTTGTGGGCTGCCCCATGGAGAGGCCCACGTGGCAAGGAGCTGATGTCTCCACCCAACAGCCAGCAAGGACCTGAGACCCGCCAACAGTCACACGAGTGAGCTGAACATGGATCCTCCCCTGGTCATGCAGCGAGATGACTGCAGCCCCAGCCAACAGGTTGATATCAGCCTCTGAGACACCCTGAGCTAGAGGCACAGTTAAGCTGCTCCTGGACTCCTGACTCACAGAAACAGCCAGATAATAAAGGGTTATTGTTTAAAATTGCTAAGTTTTGGGGTAATTTGATATGCAACAATAGATAACCAGTGCAGGAAGGTTTATAAGAGAGGTGATAATACTTTATCATAGTTACAATAAAGAATGTAAATAAAAACATGCCCAAAAAACAGAGGCAGGACACACACCTGAGGATAATAAACCAAAGAGAGGACATAAGTGACGGGAGGCAGGCACAGAGAGGCCCCGGGGGGAATGAGACTTGGGAAAATGATAAAGGTAGAAAAAGGATTTCTAGAGTTTTGTTTAGTGTAAGCAGCAGAACAAAGAAGACTTCCTGTTGGGGCCGAGGGGGGCAGATATGCAGGAGAACTCTCCGGTTTCATCACGCATCTATTGTCTCCACAGGGGAAACAGCCTCATTCATTCATTTCTCAAATGTTTCCCAGGGCAAAATGAGGTCTGGTTGGAGCAGACCGGAGGAGGAGATGCTGAATAAGATTGTCCTAGAGCTCGGAGCTCTGCTAGGTGCATTCTTCTCTTTAGGCCCCAAGAAATCCCACTCTGACAACCCCAGCGCATGTGAAGCGAGACTGTGAACGTGCTACTGGGAGATCTGGGGGATGGAAGGGTCATATTGTTTGAGGGGGTAGATGTGTCCTCATTTCCAGAAAGGAGGAGGTGGATCCTCAGACTAGGAATCCTGATCCGGGGAGAGGGTCCAAAACAGATTCCGAAGAGGCGATGTGTGGGCTCCAGACCCCAGCCTGGAGTTCTCTAAAGAACTCAGGCCCAGCCTTGAGTGCTTTCATAGTATTTAAACAGCAAAGAATGGGCAGTCACAGCCAGGATCCAGGTGAAGCTGTGGAAACAGCACATCCTGATTTCATCTGGCAAGTGACATCCTCTCATAATGTGGAAAGTCAAATAAAAATGCTATTAGGATGACATAGCCATTTGAACAGTTATGGCCAGAAAAGACAGATTAGAGAAACATTATCATCTACGGTGTGCCCAGGAGCCCCTCAGCCCCCACTGGATAATAATATTAAAAGTTAACATGTACTGTGGACTTACATTGAACTAAGAACCATTCTAAGCACTGTCCATGGACTGTTTCATTTGATTCTCAAAACAGTCCTGTGAACAGATGCTTACAATCAGCTCTATTTAACAGATGGGGAACCTGAGGTGCAGGGCGGCTGACAAGGTCACACAGTTAGGATCTCACAGAGCGTCAGGCATCAGGTGGCCCAGACGTAAGCCCTTTGCCTTTACCACATGGCCCTATTGCTACAGGGAAGGCAATGCCTCTATTCTCCCACAGGAGGAGGAGAATTTGGCTCAGCTTGCTTGAGTACAACGCAGGCTCTGATGTGGGGCGTGCGTGCCTGCGGCCCTGTGTTAGTGCACACGTCTGTGTGTGCAGCGTGAATCTGCATATGCATGACATTTGTGTGCATGTGCTCTGAGCCAGTAAGTTGCTGGGAAAAGCTGGAGAGGGGGCAGGGCACTGCAGCCCCGATCACATAGTACCCAGGGTGCCGGGAAGCAGCAGGAAGTTGGTCAGTGGGTCAGGCAGCCGGTCACCCGAGCAGGAGGGCGACAGGTGGGCAGGGTTGTCAGGGGTGACCAGCCAGCTCCCACCTGCCAGAGCTGTCCATCAGCACTGATGCTGGCAGTGCCTGAGGCCAGGACCCCCAGCAGGCCAGTCCCAGAGTCACACCCTTCCAGGGGGCATGCCAAGGTGGCAAAGACCCCCCAGCCAACCCCAAGCTCTGGCTCAGACCTAAACACCCAGTCCTCCCTGTCGTCTCTTACCCACCCCAGACCAGAGGCTAAAAGCTGCCTTGGCTGGCACAGACCCTAAGAGGTAAGTGACGGGATAAGATGGGGTGGGGACACGGGGCCAGTGGGTGCCCTCCCACGCTCATCTGTCTTCAACATTCAGATCACAGGAAGTACACGACCTTGCTAATGTTGTGGGATACAAAAAGGCAAAAGAGTCGTCAGAGGTCATTCAAATCACACCTCTTTATTTTTCAGACAAATAAAAGAGGTTCAAAGAGGTCCTGGGATCCCCCCAAAGATCCTGAGATCCGTCCGGGGTGTCTAGCAAGAGTCAGAGGATTAGAATGGAAGTTTGGCTGCCCTGTGGGGAGGTGAGCTTTGCCCGGGACTAACAGGAACAGGTGGAGGCTGTAAATATATGTGGTGGGGGAAGAGAGGACCACCCGAACTTCACAAATCCAGGCAGGGAGGGGGCCGAAGTCTGGTTGGCTGAGAGGCAGAGCAGGTAAGCGAGGGGGGTGTAAAGGGAGTAGGTGGCAGCCCAAGTCATGGGCCGGTGGCGGGGTGGGCACGGAGCGGGCAGGCGGGTGGCTCTGAGCAGGGCTGGGCGCCGCAGGTCCCGCCGCAGACAGACTGCGATGGGGTGTGGCTCCCGCCAGCCTGATGGGCAAATAGGGGGCGGGTCTGGGGGCGGGGCCGTGGGGTGCTCAGGGATAGGCGGGGGTGGGAGCACGGGGTCAGTGGGTGGTGGAGGGGTCGGGGAGGTGGGAGCGGGTGGAGCGTGGGGAGGGGCCCGCGGGGGCGCGTGCCTGGGAGGGCGGTGGGCCGGGGCTGCGGGGATGCGCGGCGCGTGGCCGGCCGCCCCCAGCTGTGGCGTCGCTCAGGCCCGGCTTAGCGGGCCAGGGCCAGGGATTAGGGGCAGTGGCCGCACCTGGCGGGGCGGCCGCAGGGCTAATGCTGTGTGACCGCGCGGCCCCGCCCGACAACTGGCTCCCTCCCGCCGGGAAGGGTTGTGGGCTCGTTAGCCCGCCGGCGTGTGCGCGGGGGTGTGCGCGGCCATGGGCGGCGTGCGCACGTGTGGACCCGGGGCCCCGCGGCTGTCGCTGACGGCCACCGGCTGCGCTGGACTGAGAGGCGCCCTGAGTGAGGAAGGGAAGCGTAGGGCGCCCTGGGAAGGGTAGCGGCCTGAAGGTGTGTGGCCCTGTGGCAGGGTGTTGAGGAACAAGTGGGGGCAATTGATGTGTGTCGCTGTGAGCAGTTGTCACCTTGTGATGTCTCGCTCTGGGTCTGAGTCCCTGGGGGTCTGACTGGGGGGTGCCTCTCTGATATGACAGTCCCTATTATCACCCTCTGTTGACTGTCGCTGTCCAGGACCTTGGCCCGTGCTGTGAGAATGAATGTCTCTGGGCAAGACCCTATGGGACATCTCTGTCCTCTGAGTGTGCATTTAGTGGGTATCAGGAAGAATTCTCACCCTCCTTGGGGCCTGCTGCCCAAGTTGCCTCTGCAGATATAGCCTTTGGGGTACAAGCCCCCCACAAGCTGTCTACTTCCCCACAGCAGTGTCTCAGCATTGCCCTGCAGGGCCCAGATCTCTGGTGCTGGATGGAGACCACAGGGGCAGAGTTCTGGTCTCTGTGTTCCTTGCCCACATAAACTCAGAACTGCCTCCTCAAGCCCATCCCTAAGCAGACCTAACTCAGGGCCCCGGACTTGCTTTAACTGCCCATTTTCTATCAAAGAAATTGGATCTGGACAAAGCTTGTGATAGGATTGGGAATTCTTCTTATCTAATGCTATAGGTAGGCCTCTGGGCCTTTGCACGTGCTGTTTCCTTTGACGGGAAGGAGGCCTCTCACTTCTCTAGAGTGCAGGAACCATCTCCACGACGCAGCCTTCCCTCTAGCACTCTCACCCCACCCCACCCTGTCTCTTTGCAGAAGCTCAGATCACCTCTGACATGGGCTCCTTGGACGTTGTCTGCATC
Organism: Equus asinus; assembly: GCF_041296235.1. Classification (NCBI taxonomy): domain Eukaryota; kingdom Metazoa; phylum Chordata; class Mammalia; order Perissodactyla; family Equidae; genus Equus; species Equus asinus. Next base: position 100,681,678 of record NC_091809.1, read on the forward strand.
TCCTGGAGATAGGAGCTGCCCGAGATCAGAGGATGGTAAGAGGCACAGAATGCTCACTGAGCTGAGGCACTGGGCAGGCAGAGCCACAGACCCTGCTCCTGCCACCAGCTCCTAGAGAAAGCCTGCTGGGGCTTCATTTCTAAGAGGTGGGAGGGTCTAGCTCACTCCTCCACATACACAGATGTCCTCTCTGCTTCCATGGAGGCACCAAGCTGCTGGGAGTAGTCCTACCCACCCTCCCTTCCCACCGCCTCCCCCCGCCAGGCTGCCCAGCAGTGAGGAGCTGGGCTGTGCTGTCCTCACCCGCCCTCTTGGCCTGACCCTGGCCTTTCTCTGTCCCTGTCTAGGGATGCCAGGACCCATAGCAGGTGCCTGGACAGACTGGGGCTGGAGAGAAGGGCTGGGTGCAGCGAGCCAGCCTCTGGCCCAGAGCAGGACTCAGAGAGACACGTTCTGAAACCCTCCTCTTCCTCCTCCTATTGTTGATAATAACAGCTCCCATTTCCCAGGCGCTGACTGTGGGCCTTGCACCGTGTTTGACACTGTGCGTGCGTTATCTATGTCATCCTAATCAGTCCTGACAGCTGGGTGTGGTGATCCCCATCTTTCTGAGGAGGCAGTTGAGATTCAGAGAGGTTCTGTGTGTTGACCAAGGTCACCTCGCTGGTCAGAGGCAGAGCTGGGATTCACGTCCAGCCCCTCCCCGCCCCTGTCTCTCAGTGCTGACCCCAGGGGCTGCTCTCCTCACCCTGGAGGTGACTCTCTGTTGTACATCTGCCTCCCACATTGAGTGGGGGCTTTGGGAGAGCAAGGACTGTCCAGTTCCCTCGATCGCCCCAGTGAAGGCATCGAGGAATGCTGGTGGAGCGACGTTACCTTGGCTGTTAGACAGCATAGCAAGGGCTGGGGTTCCAATTCCAGCTCCATCTTACATGCTCTATGACCTTTGAACACTAATCTGTCTCCCTTTCCCCAGCTACAAAATGGGAAGGATAATAATATGGTGGAGTGAGGAGACTGAGTTCATCTAGGAAAAGTTCCTGTCATACAGTAAGTAGTAATAGGTGTCAGATAGTACTGTTATCACCTCCCACCAGACTAGAACCGACCCTGACCCGCTCTCTGCTGTACCCCAGTGTTTTGCATGGGCCTGGCCTGTAGCAGGTCCTTCCATTTCCTCATCTGTAAAATGTGGCTAAAAATACCCAACTTCCAGGATTAGGGAGCTGTGTGTAAGACACCTGGCACAGGGCAGAGGCTGGCATCGGTAGTGGCCCCAGTGGGGCCGTGGGTAGGTTGAAGGGGGCCGGGATTGGTGTGGGCTCTCCTGGACATGCCATCTTTGGATCCAGAGGAAGAGGCTGCACCCGGCACCTCTCCTGCCCACACACCCTTCGGGCCCCAGTAGAGAGGGCACTCAGAGCCTCACTCAGACTGTGCCCCTCCACGCGGAGGAGCCTCCATGCCAACGGCTACCCTGGGGGCAAGATGCCTCCCCCTCACCCTTTCCTGGGACCTCCCCGAGGATCTGGCCACTTAGGACTTTGGGAACGGAGGCAGGTGGACAGGAAGCCACCCAGGAGAGCATCCCAAGCCAACTGTGTGAGGAGCAGAGTCCTGTCTTCAGGTAAGTTTTTATACAGAAAGCAGATAGAGGTGCCATTCTGTTCTTAGAAATTAATTTAATTAGTTCAAGTGTATAACTCTTATTTCTTATAAAGAACACCACCGTTCTCCACTGGCTATATCAGGGCCTGGCACATAGTAGGCACTCAATGAATAATTGTTGACTGAATGGATAGTCAATCAGAGGGGGGGGGAAATGAGGTTATTTTGATGAATACAAATATGTGAAATGGGGGGAGGGGGAGAATATGAGAGGTGGGGAATCCTACTAGCCTGCAACTCTCATCCAACAGTGGTAGAATTCCTGTAGCACTTCTCAGTGGCCCAGGACACCTCAGAACATCATTTGAAAATGGCTGGCGGACACAAGTCCTCCTTTTGGTGGATGAGGACACTAAGGCCAGAGGGTCAGTGGCAGAGCCGGCCTAGAACCCAGGCCTCTGCCTCCCCATCGTAGGATTCCCTCAGCCCCTCAACATGATGCATTCTGGGGTCCTGGGGTGGGGACCTTCCTGTCCATTTCACCCTGCCTGGGACAGCCTGTGTGGCAGTGGCCCACCAGCCTGCTCCAGGCATTTCCCGTCATCCTCTGCCCTGGGCCTGAGCCAGGCGGGAGCCAGGCCCTTCCCACTGACTCCAGCCCGGGCTCTATTCCTAACGTGTATCGTCTAGGGAAGGAAGGCCCACTGCCCAAGACCCCTCTTGGAACCACTAGGCCCCAAGTGGCGGGCATTCCCAATGGGTGCCAGATCAGCAGAACCTGCCAGGTGAGTGAGGACCAGAGGGTTGAGTACAGCCATTGATGGTCCGGGCAGGGAGAGCATCCAGGAGCACCCCGGATCGTGGGCCCCACAGCAGTTGGGGGCATTTATGGGCCTTCCTATAAACTTCTGAGAGGGTAACTTTATCCTGCTTCTTTCGGCCAAGTATCCTCCTCCAGCAGCTGGTCACAAAGCTGGTTAATCTCCCAGAGTGCTCAGCTTAAAACCCGTGACTCACAGCACAGCCCGTGTGGGGGAGGGGGCAGCCGCCTCCAAAACGTGGCGCCCAGAGTCAGCTGTCCGGGGGCCTTCTCGGGTTTCTCCAACTCAGACCTGAGGACTGGGGCCTTGTCTTCCCTCCCGGAGTCCTGCTCCTCACTGACCCCTAGACACAAGCCATGAGAGGTCAGGGCCCTGGGAGGAGGGCCAGCTCCACGGCCTTGGCTTTGGCCAAGACCTCGGGCTGTCCCCAGGAATGACCAGCAGGCACTGGCCTCCAAGGGAAGGGGGAGGTTTCCAGGGTAACTCTAGGGTGGAGGAGAGGACAGCCCTGCAGTTGGGGGTCCCTCACCTGTACAGACCTGGAAAAATTCCCTTCAACCATGACCCCTCACTGCAGGTGTGTCGTTCCTTGTCCGTGTGTGACATGAAGCACATGGACAACGGCTGAAGTGGGCTGGCAAAAAGTTGCACAGATGTCAAGTGACCTCCGACTTGAGATGAGCAGAATAAACACAAGACCTTTAAGCGAGAAAAAGTGAACTCGTTAAGAGTCTTGGCCTTGGAGCGGGAGAGACTTGGCTTCAAGTCCCAGCTCTGCCACTTGCCAGCTGGGTGGCTTCTCTGAGCCTCGGTTCCCTCATCTGTGAAGTGAGGAGAGCAATAGTACTAACCCTGGTGAGTTAACGTGAGGATCAGATGAGATTCAGTTTTGCCTACTTAGTAGGTGGGAGCTATTAATATTATTATTGTTATCGTCATCATCATTATTGCTCAAAAGGCAGGAGAATCGCTTTTCCTTTGTCTGGGACTTGTGTCTGTGTAGTAAGAGGGAAGCCAAGGGTTTGAAAGACTTCCAGGGACGCCTCTCATTTGGTAGGGATCTATTCAGATGAACATAACTCTGCACACGATGAGCAGGTGTCTGCCAAGCGGTGGCCTTGTGCTTGTTATGGCTGAAGACCCAACCTGAGAAACAGCCACAGCCGAGACCTGGGGGACGGTCCCACTGGTAGGTCTACTGAGCGAAGCAAAATCATGCGTTAACCTTTGCTACGGTGGTATCCAGCAACCCTCAGTATCATCTACTCTATCCCTAAAGTCCCAGAAATAGCCTGTGAGTCCTGTGGTGAGGAGGAGCCAACCACTTTATAAGTTCCTAGCATGGGCCAGGCCTACATTAAACACATATATTTGACCACATCTAATCTTTGCAACAAACCCGTGGGGTATGTGTACTATTAGCCCACGTGGTAGACTAACTACATTGACAGACCCTATTCTTCTCTCCTCGTATTCATGCCCTTTGTCACGCGACTCTGCAGCTCTTCACATCAAGAGGCTTCTTTCTCCATCCCTCAGTCCTGAGTTCAACCATGTAACTTGTTGTGGCCCAAGAGATAGCATACATGACTCAAGCAGAGGTTTGAAAAAACACGGGAGTGCTTCTGCTTGCACTTCTGCGCCACGGCCATCACTGTGAAAACATGCCCAGGCTAGCCTGCCGAGCTGCCCCCCTCACCCAGTCGAGACCGGTCTGGAACAGCCAGGAGCCAGGCGGCCACAACATGTGAGGGAGCCGAGCTGAGGCCAGAACAGCTGCCCAGATGAGTCCAGGAGAACAGCCCAATCTAAACAGGCAAGCTGCAGACTCATACACCAAATGCTTATTGTTGGAAGCCACTGAGTTTTGGGGTGGATCATTACATAGCATTATCGTGGTAATAGATAACAGATATATATCTTTTTCTAAAAAATAGACTTTATTTTTTAGAGCAGTTTTAAGTTCACAGCAAAACTGAGCAGAACGTACAGAAATTTCCCATATACCCCCTGTCCCCATACACAAACAACTTTCTACATCATTGACATTCCACATCAGAGCGGCACATTTGTTACAACCAATGAGCCTGCGTTGGCACACTATCACCCAAAGCCCATAGTTTACCTCAGGGTTCCATCTTGGTGTTATACATTCTGTGAGTTTGGACAAATGTATCATGACAGGTATCCACCATTACTGTATCCTACCAAATAGTTTCACTGCCCGAAAAACTCCTCTGTGCTCAGCCTGTTCACCTTCCCACCCTCCCACCCCCTTAACCCCCGGTAACCACTGATCTTTTTTCTGTCTCCATAGTTTTCCCTTTTCTGGAATGTCATATAATTGGAATAATACAGTATGTGACCTTTTCAGACTGGCTTCTTTCACCTAGTGATATGCATTTATGGTTCCTCCATTGTCATTTCATGGCTTCATAGCTCGTTTCTTTTTTAGTGCTGAATAATATTCCATGGTCTGGATGTATCCCCATTTATCCACACACCTACTGATGGACATCTTGGTTGCTTCCAGGTTTGGGTACACTAGTTTCTAGATGAAGAAACTGAAATGCAAAGTGGTTAAGCACTCTGTCCAAAAACACGCAGCCGTAAGTGGCAGGTCTGGGATTCAAAGTTAGGTCTCCTTCCAGAAGCCATGAACTTTCCATTCTTCTGTTGGACTGTCCCTACAAAACAATGCCCTTTTAGAGTTCTTTGCTTTTGTCCATTTTGGTCTCTCAGCTTCCTTCCCTCTCTGTTCATCTATGATTAACTCAAAATGCATTTCTCTGGGACCTTCCCCACTCCTCTCCTCCCACTCCAGCCAAGGTGTTCCTTAGTCCTTTCTCTGTGTCTCCACTATGAGTCGCTTGTGTTGAAGATGCTGTGGAAGTGCTCAGTGAGGCCCATTCCAAAGTGAGGTCCCCAACTAAGATGCAAGCATTTCTGACGAGGTGGCTGGGAACCAATGATCTGAGGGCATTGAGGGCTTGAGGGGAGATTTTCTTTGGGGAGAGCTATTTGGGCCATGAAGATTCCCCCACAGGGTTGGAGTGGGGTCTGCTTTCCCCTTTACTTGAAGTCAAGAGAGAGGGGCTTTAAGGAGACCACATGGAGATCTTAACATGCCTCCCCTGTAGTTTGGGCGACATAGTAGGCTGACATCTGAGTCACGAATACAAAACATAAAGAATGAGAAGATGGGTCAAATGGCCTGGAGTTGCAGAGTGGAAGGCTGCATTCGCAGAAATGTCTGGGCAAGGATTCATGAGTACTTCCTCTGGGCTAGATGTAGGCCACATAAGAAACAGCCAGTATGGGACGCCTTCCATCTTGCCCTAGAGGCCATCTGGAGAGCAATGGGGCCTCAGCAGAGGAAACCTGGAGGTGGACCCCTGAAAGCCAAGAGTTGCAAGAGGTCATTGGAACGGAGTTGCAGGTGAGAGGTCCCCAGCAATGAGGGCAGGAGGATCTCTAAGAACTCGTGCAAGCACCCAGGCTGGAAGGAGTAAGCTTTAGAAGCGCTTTCAAGCCTGGAGGCGCTGCCACTAGAATAGTGACACAGTACCAGTCAAAGAACATCCCCACCCTTCTCGTCTCCTCTCCCTCCTGAGTAGCAGGTCTCTTTGTGGATTTCCCACCCTCAGCACACCCAAGCTGAAGGGTAGGGGAGAGAAGCCGCCCCTGAAGTCACTTCTCAGAGTTTTAATCATTTCATGAGACCGGACATTGTAATCTCTGAATTGAGATTATATTTGTATTAGTTTTCTATTGCCGCATATCATAGTTACCACAAACTTGCGGCTCAAAGCAACACCCATTCGTTAGCTCGCCATTAGTCCTTCGAGTCAGAAGTCGGGCCTGGCCTGCTGGGTTCTCTGCTCGGGGTCTCAGGAGGCTGAAGGGAAGGCGTCAGCAGTCTGAGTTCTCATCTGGAGCCTCTGGGGGAAAATCCACATCCAAGCTCACTCAAGTTGTTGGCAGAACCCAGTTCCTTATGGTTTTATGACTTAGGTCCAAATTTTCTTGCTGGCTGTTGGCTGGATGTCACTTTCAGCTCCTAGAAATCTCTCTCAGGTCCTTTCTATATGGCCAACTCCATCTTCAAGCCAACAACAGCATGTCAAATCCTTCTCATGCTTTGAATCCCTGACTTCCTCCTTTGTGACAAGCTGGGGAGAACTCTCTACTTTTAAAGGGCTCATGTGATTAGGTCAGGACCACCCAAATAATCTCCCAGTCTTAATGTCAACTGTGCCAACATAACCTATTCATTGGAATAAAATCATCAAATTCACAGTCCTGGGGATTATTAAGAATGTGTATACGGCAGAGGGAGAATGGAATCTTGGGGAACATCTTAGATTCTTCCACAGTATTGTAACCTAAAATAACAGGAAGACTTTTTATTACCTTAAAGAGACCAGAGAAGTCATGAGACTGCCCAGGTTTTCATCCAGGATCAGGAAAAGAGCTATAGTGCTAAAGAGAAACTTTAAAGGGATTGTGGGAGACCCCTCCCCAACAAAAAAGTTGTTTCCTGATGACCTCCCACCAGTCATTCTCGTTCAGTGCAAAGATTGTCATTGCTCCCTCTAGTTGGCACTAATTTCGTCTGCCGTCTGAGGTCATAAAATGTTTCGCCATCTGCCCTCCTCCCTCGCACTTTAAAGACTTAAAGGAAAAGACCAAGGCTTGTTCAATTTTCCACCTTCCAGAGCTGGGCACAGAGCGAAAGCTCATGGTTTGTCGAAAGAATGCATGAGTGAGCAAAGCGAATGGGAACCATTTGCAACAAGTGATAAAACTGCAGCTCCATTCTGGCCCCTCCTCCTGAGAGCTGTTGGAGGTGAGAGGATCAGAGAACAGCCCTTGGAAACAATTTTAACAGAATTACGCCTGTATCCTACACATTTGCTGCTGGTTGCTCCCCGTTGGGCCAAATTCAGTGTCCATCCTCACGTAGGACGAAAGAGAGGGAAATCGAGGGAGGGGGCACCCTGGGCAGTCCCTTTCTCTTCTTCCTCCCTGACTTGGGCAGGGCTGTTAAGTGGCAGCTGTGACTATTCTAGAAGTCTGTGTGGGAGAGACCCAGGCTTGAATATTGGCAGTGCACAGAGATTGAGGGGTGCTGGACCTCTCTAACATCCAATAGGTGGGCCTGACCATTGAGTTTTGGACAGGGGAGACCTTGAGAATAGCACCGTTTCTTGAGTTCCTGCTGTGTGCCCGATTCTGTGCTTTGGATCCACTTTTCAGGCATTCTCTTCCTTCATATCCAGCACTTTGACAAATGTAAATTAATATCTCCATTTTTCAGATGTGGAAACCGAGGCTCAAAGAGGTTAAGGAACTTGCCAAGATCACACAGTGAGTGGCGGAGGGAGGAGTACAAGCCGGGCAGTGTGACTCCTAGAGCCCATGTAACCACATCGGTTACACTGCTTCCCTTCGTGTGGCTCTCACTTCTCATCTTCCCTAATGGTTACCCCAGAACCTCGACTTCTGTCTGAGAGGTACGCCGTCTGTCTGCCTGAGGGAGAATCACCAATCTCTTGGCCCTATCTGCAAAATAAAGAGAACGATCCCCACCCATCCAGCAGCAGTCAGCTCAGTCCAGCAAGTATTTCTTGCCTCCTTGGTTTATGACCACACACTCTCCTGGGCGTATCTCAGCCACCATGCTTACCACATGCATTATACATTTTATTTCCCAGGGTCCGTGTCATTCCCAGACACATAGGAGGTATGCATATTAATTAGGACCCAGGTCAGGCTGCGGTAACAACGAAGACACCTAAAGAGACAGTTTATTCCGTTATACATAACATTCCAGGGAGGTGGTCAAAGACTTGTACGGCAGTTTAACAATACTGGGGACCCAGGTTCTTTCGAGATTGTTGCTCTACAGTCTTCAACAAGCAACTTCCATCACGTGACCTAAGATAGCGTATCAGTTTCCTGAAACAAATGACCACAAACTTAGTGCTTTAAAGTAACACGTATTTTTTATTTGACAATTATGGTGGTCAGAAGTCTGACATGGGTCTTACAGGGCTAAGTTCAAGGTGTTGATAGCCCAGTGTTCCTTCTGAAGGATCTAGAAGGGAATTCTTTCCTTGCCTTTTTCAGCTTCTAGAAGCTACCTGCATTCCTTGTCTCATGGCCACATCACTCTGACCTCTGCTTCTGTAATCACATTTTCTTCTCTGACTCTGCCTCTCCTGCCACCTTCTTTTCCTTGAGGACTCTTGTGATGACATTGGGCTTACATAAATAATCCAGAATAATCTCGCCATCAAGATCCTTACATTAATCCCATCTGCCAAGTCCTCTATGCCAGGTAATGTAACATATCCGCAGGTTCTAGGGGATTAGGACATGGGCATCTTGGCGGCCTTATTCTGTCTACCACAGATGCTACTCCAGCTCTTGCCATTCACTCCTATTCCAACCAACGGGGGGGGGGGGGGGGGGGGGAGGGAAGCAGAATAGAAATCTAACCAAGAAGCTGCATGCAAATAACTTCCACTCACACCCCGTTGGCTAGAACGTACTCACATGGCTATGGCTAGCTGCAAGGGAATCTGGGAAATGTAGTCTTCTGCCAGGTGGCCATATTTCCAGCTAAAAATTATATCAGCATGTAAAAAAGAATGTGTGAAAAAACCCGCACACCATAGAGATGCGATTGGAAATCTCCAGACTGTAAGAAACTCTGCAGGACAAACAATCCAGTTTTTTTCAATATATAAATTGCAAAGGAAAAAAGATATAGAAGAGCTGTAAAGAGACTTAAAAGACAGATTAACTAGGGGCTGGCCTCGTGGCTGAGTGGTTAAGTTCGTGCGCTCCGCTGCAGGCAGCCCAGTGTTTCGTTGGTTCGAATCCTGGGCGCGGACATGGCACTGCTCATCAGACCACGCTGAGGCAGCGTCCCACATGCCACAACTAGAAGAACCCACAACGAAGAATATACAACTATGTACCGGGGGGCTTAGGGGAGAAAAAGAAAATAATAAAATCTTTAAAAAAAAAAAAAAAAGACAGATTAACTAATCACAGTGTGTAGGCTCTGTTTGAATCCTGATTCAAGCAAACAAAACCATTTATGAGATCATTGGAAATTCAATTACTGATTGCATATTTGCTGGTGTAAGGAATTACTGTACAATTGGGTTGTACTTATGTGAAAAAAGTTCTTATCTTCTAGAGACACGTAATCAAATATATACAAGTGAAATGATATAATGTCTGAAATTTGTTTCAACAAAACAGGAGGAGAGGAAGTGAGTGGGGCGTTCCTAGATCAGGTTTGGACATGGGTTAATTAATGGTGGTCAGAGCTAGTAACGGGGTCATTATGCTATTGTGTCTATTTCTATGTTTGAAATTCTTCATAAGAGTGAAAAAGGAGGCTTGGCTGGGAAAGGAAAAAGAGGCAGGGGAGGGGCTGAAGGGACAGGAGCAGATTTGATGGACCCAGCAAGGCCCCCAGACCACATGTCTTTCTCCTCCGGTTCTGCCCACCTCCCCTGTCTCCCTCTAGTTCCTGGACAAGCCCACTCTGAGCCCCCATCCCAAAGTAGCTAAGGAAGGACAGTGAGACCCAAGGCCCTGGAACCAGACGCGTCAGAGGTCGTATGTCAGGGCAGAGGTAGTCACCTCTTGACCTTAGAGAAACCAAATCAGTGCCAGCCCCTGGGGACGCTGCATTTCCCTTTGTTTTCCACAGGTGGGGATGTGCCTGCTTCAAGGGCATGAGGCTGGGCAAGTTCATCCTTATTCATCCAGAGAATCCTGGGCATAAAGGGGCCTCAAGAAACTGTCAAGTCCGTTCCCCTGTCTCTGAGGTCTGGGCTTCCTGGAGCTGGCCGGGTATGTAGAGCCGAGAGACCAGCCTGCCTGCCCCAGAGCCTCCATGGCCAAGCCTCCGAGAGTCCTGGGCAGGCTGCTTGGAACCCTGGGCCTCAGATTCCTACACTGTTCAATGGACATAAACATTGTCACGTGTGTTGGGGCAGGCAGGGCACACTGGCTGGCCACTGAGATGTGGACTCTGCTGGGCCTCAGCCCTCTCTGGGGGTGCCTTCCACAGAGCTGCGTCCTCGGGCCTCTCCCAGCCCCCAGCCCCTGGCCCTGCCTGCACCAGCCTCTCTGCATCTGTCATCAGCCCGCTCTGCTCCCCCGGGCCAAGCTTTGTTTGGGGGCGACTGGCAGGCTGCCCGTGCGCACAGTGGAGGCGGTGACTCCTGCTGCTGCAGACAATACTTCACAGGCTGCATGGTTACCCACACTTCCAGCCACCCCACACCCCACCATGGCCCCAGTTCCAAGAAGTCCGGAGCCCAGAATAGACAGGCTGGGCTCCCCCACTGCCTCAGCCCCACCCCATCCATTGCTTGCTCCTAGCTTCTGTCCAAAGGGAGAGCAAGCCAGGCAAGTCCCAAGGCTCCTACTGTGTGCCACGAGAGGGGCTCCACACACGCATGCTGTGTGCCTTGGCGTATAACCCTTGCAATCCTTCTAGATAGGTGTTAGGACAAGTCATACTTTACAGCTGGGAAAAGCGAGACAGAGAGGGGAAGTGACTTACCCGAGGTAGGAAGGGGCAGAGCCAGCATTCGAGTCCAGGTCAATCTGACCCCTAAGTCCAGCGGAGACACCTGGGAACACAGGCCCAGGCACCAGTGACCCAGTCTCTGTGTCAGGCAAGATCAGCACGATGTTCTCCACGGCCAAGTTCTGAGAGAGGCTGTGTTGCATCTTCAGGTGAAGCCAACGTCTATGACATTCCTAGTCCCCTGGCGCTCCTCGGGTGGGGACCTTCAAGTTAACTGCCTCTCCAGTCTGAGGAACAGCCTTCTGCATCTCATCTGAGCCCCGGCCTCACTCAGGCTACTGCTTCACCCACCGCCGGCCCCGTGCCAGGCCGGGCCAGGGGTGCAGGTCAAAGTACAGGCCTCTAGTCTCCATGCTGAGAAGGGAGGCCCAAGAGGGAGCTGGGAGGCCAGGGAGAAGCAGGGACCCTGGCCAGACCCCTTCCTGAGTGTGAGTGGAGCTAGGAGTCCAATGCCTCCATCCTGCATGTGGGGAAAGTGAGACGCAGGAAGGGGCTCGGAGGGGCTCAGGGAGGACCCCAGGGCAGCACACAGCCAGCACAGTGAAGACCCTGGTCCTTGGCCTCAGTCCAGGCTCTCTCCACTGTACATGGGGGCCATCCTTCCCCACAATCCCTCCTCACATCACCTTCCACCCTTGACTTAACCTGTTGTCTTGCTTCGAAAACTAGTGGGCTTCACCTCAGACAGAGCCGTTTACCCCTCGGGGGGCGTCTAAGGCAGCAGGTCCCAAACGGCCAAAGAAACCCCAGACACAGTGTCAGCCGCACGGGAACATCCTATGGCATGTTGTCACGCCTTCTGGCCCTCACTTATGCTGTTCCCTAAGCCTAGAATGCCTTTCCCTCTGGTTCTCCGGGTGGGTAGTCCCAGTCATCCTTCGATACCCAAGAAGAAGGACATCATACATCCTCCCTGAGGGGGTCTTCTAGGGTATCCACAGGAGAGTTCCCTGCCGCCTCTGGGTGCTCCCACAGGGTGTTGATTATTCATTCAAGGGTCTCCGTCTCCCCACTAGGTGGAGCTCTCAGAGGCCAGGGCCCTGCCTGAACCATCCCTAGATCCTGCTGCAGGGCCTAGCTTGAAGCCTGGGAACAGAGTGAGTACTTAAGGAACACTCAGGCGTGGAGGGAAGGTTGGCCTGTTGGGGCATGTGGGCCATAAATCACTTTCCCAAACCAGGAGGGAAGTAGCAATCTGGGAAGCCTTCATGGTGGTGGCAGGACAGGATATAGGGCAGAGGCAGATGACGGTTGCCCTGGACAGCCTGCCTGGGTACCAGTCATGAGGCCCTTGCCCTCCATCTCTCTACCAGGAAACTCCTGCCCTGGGTGCCACTGGTCAAGGATGGGCAGGTCTTGGGGAGAATCAGGTCTCCCCAAGGCGTCCGACCTCCCCTCCGAGGAGCGTGGTGGGGCAGCTGCTGGGGGTAGCAGCTGGTGTCTGTCCCTGGAGCCCAACGGCTGTGTGCGCCTTAATCCCAGCTCCTTGGAGCCCCACAGGCTGGCAGGTGGGCTGATTAGGCAGAAAGGAGGCCCCAGGAGAGGGCTGGGGGCCGAGGCCCCTCCCTAGGCCCCCACAGCTGCCCACTGGATCCTGTCCTGTGAGCCGTCCCCATCCCCAGGCCCCTGTCCACAGCTCTCCCCTCAACCCCGAGCTGTTCCTCCCTCAGCCCTGACATGGAGGCCTGACCCTCTCTAGGCAGGAAGATCCCGCTTAAAATGTTCAAACCAGAAACTGCAAAGAAGACACGAATGCCAGTCCAATATGCCCCTTAGTGCCTTCTTTCTGGATGGAGTGGAGGGCTCCCAGCACACAGGGGGAGGCAAGTGTTCACACTGGGACCAAGGTGTAGACATTCCTGACATAGAATGTGAGTGTGTGGGACAGGCGGGTGTGCACTTGGGGTGTGAGGCGTGTTCTGTAGGGGAGGTGTACACAGCGGGTAAGGTATATACACGTGTGAGGGATACATGGAGTATGAGGGGTACGTCGCATAGGATGTGTAATGTGCGTGAGGTGGACATGCTGTGAGAGGTGTACACAGTGTGGAAGATGTGTCCTGTATGTGAGATATACTTACGTGAGAGGTGTACATAATGTGAGGTGTACATAGCGTGAGGTGTACATAGTGAGAGGTGTACATAGAGTATGAGGTATACACAGAGTGTGGGGTTTACACTGTGGGAGGTGTACATTGCATGAGGTGTACACAGAGTATGAGGTGTACACAGAGTGTGGGGTTTACACTGTGGGAGGTGTACATTGCATGAGGTGTACACAGAGTATGAGGTGTACACAGAGTGTGGGGTGTACACTGTGGGGGCTGTACGTTGTATGAGGTGTACACGGAATGTGAGGTATACACAGTGTGAGTGTATTCACAGAGTGTGAGGTGTACATGGTGTGAGAGGTATACATTGTGTGAGGTGTACACGGAATGTGAGGTATACACAGTGTGAGGTATACATGAAATGTGAGGTATACACAGAGTGTGAAGTGTACACTGTGTGAGGTGTACCCCACAGAGCGTGAGGTGGACATGGTATGAGAGGTGTACACAGACTGTGAAGTGTACACTGTGTGAGGTGTACCCTATGGAGTGTGAGGTATACACGGAATGTGAGAGGTGTCCACAGTTTATGAAGTACACATGCCCATGCCATTCCACGGAGGGACATGGCGGTATGGGGGGGGCAAACAGTCCTTCCAAGGAAATGCGCCTGTCAGCTCTGTCCTGGGCCCAGATGCTGCACCCTTGGCACAACCCCCTGTGGAGTGTCATAGGCAGAGGAGACAGGGACATCCTCTGGCTTTTCACAAATCCTTCTGTGCATAAAGTAGAAGGTGACTTGGTGAGGCCTTCTTCCTCCTCCTGCATCCACGCCATCTTAGCTCAGGGACAAAGTGCTCTTTGAGGAGAGGCCATACTTTGGTAACGTTATTTCCTATTAAATATAAAGCTCTCCTTTAACAGCTCTCCTCACCCCAGGAGCCTAATGCCCTTAGGCTGCAAGAATAATTAGCACCTTCGTGAACCCTGCCAGCCTTAACACTTCCAGTCATTAAGCTGTTGTCACCTTATTTGTGTTGTTTAGTCAACCACGGTGAGTTTGCATTTCAGATCCCAGGAATCTGGGCCCTCAGAGAGCCCTGCCCTCGCCTCTGAGGCACAGAAAGTTTTCAATTACGTAAAGAATAAGCTGGAAGGAGGGAGAATGGATGATGAGCTCCTGGGGATTTTCAGAAGCCAGGCATCAGGTGGTTCTTAAACTGGGCCTCGGCTCTCCCTGCATCTGTCAGACAGTCTGGGCTCCCGTGAATGTCCCCCGCCGGCCCTTTCAGTCCCATGAAGGCCTTTCAGCCCTTTCAGGAGGTGAGAAGTGGCCGTGGTGAGGGAGGAAGGCAGGGCGGAGGTGCTCACGGCCCGGGGCAGGCGGGGTGGAGAGCTGCACAGGCCGCGGGGTCCCCCACACAACGCCAGGCTCAGTCAGGCACAGCCCCTTCCTCCACCCTCTCCCTGAGCACACACGCGCTGTCCACGCGGGTCTGTGTGCCGAAGCATCTCATCCTCGCCTCCCCAGTGGGCACAAGTCCCCTGTCTCAGCCATCCTCAAACCCCATCTCATGCCACCCCGGCCCTCACCCAGCCCACCTGGCACCAGACGTTCAGGCCACGGGCGCCTAGAACAGCAATGGCCACGCCTGTCTTGTCCCTCCCAGAATCCTCTGCTCCTGGCAGAGGTGACCGTCCTACAGAAGGTGCTCAATAATGATCTGTTCCCTCTGCCTGCAACGCTCTTCCCCAGATGGGCACGTGGCTCACTCCCAAACCTCTCTGACCTCTTTGCTCAAATGTCACCATGTCAACCTGACCACTCTCTTTAATTCTGCAACCAGGCCCGCCCTGCGCCCCAGTCCCACTCACCCTGTTCTGCTTTTGACATTTTCCACGGCTCGTCTCCCCTTCGAACATGCCCTGTGATACACGTATTAGTACGTTTCTTGCTCACCAGGGGCCTTGCCTCCTAGGAGGTCAGCCTCACGCAGGCAGGGACGTCTGTCTGCTTTCTTCCCTGCCACACTCCCAGTACAGGAGCTGCATAAATATTTGTTGAATGAGTGAATGAATCATGGAGGGGACCAGAGACAGTGGGTATCCACCCACACAGTGCACGTGCCCCCCAACATAGCACACCCTGCACACATTGGGGGGCAGGAGGCTGTATATGTGGCATTTGTTGTCTCCCTGTTCCCTTCCCCTTCCACGTGGACTCCTTTCTCCAACTCTCATTTCATCTGCTGCACTCTCAGGCCCTGCTTGCATGTGGGAAGCCAGGGAGCACCCCCGAGCGGGAGGTGTGGTGTCTGTGGAGAATCTCTGGGACCCTGGCCCTGAATCTGGGACCACGTCCATACCCTCCTGACCAACTCAGACTGGCCCCAGGGCAGGGTCTGTACCCGGGGGCCAGCAGTTTCAGGCCTTTCCAGGGAACAAGGTTGGCAGGCGACAGGGGAGGGGTGCTCAGGGTGGATCCAGGGACAGGATGGAAAGACTGGGGACAGAGAGGGGACCTGGGGCTGGCCCTGCCCCACCTGGCCTGCTCATATTTTCACCCTCTGGCCCTGTGGCACTCCCCACCCCCTGGCCAGATATGCAGCCTGTGCCAGCCGTGGGGAGGAGCCACAGGTCCAGCCTGGGCAGGGGCAGGGTGCTTGAAGCCCAGGGCAGGTGCAGGCTGGATTGGGTTTCCAGAGGCTATATATATGGATATAAAGGCTGCCTGGAGCCCTGGGGCTGGCCGCTCCCTCAGGGTGCAACACTGTGGGGTCCAGCCAGGCCTGCATTCCTGCCCAGAGGCCGGCTCTCCATTTATAGCCCCGGGCAGGCAGGCCTCGGAGCTGAGGACAGAGGACTGGAAAGGGTGGAAGAGAAGGGAGCCCCCTTCCCACCTGCTGCCCAAGGAGCTCCTGACTGTGAAGCCTGGAGGCCGAGGCCTGGGTGAGGTGTGCACTTGGCCAAGATTACGTAGCCCCCAGTCTGCTCAGCCCTGAGTTGAAGGGAGAGGTGCTGGGAGCACCCCCTGCTAGGTCCCTCAGCCCACTGCCATTGGCCCCTCCCAGAACAAGTGAGCACCCGTGTCCCTGAGGGGCACCTTTGACTAAACTCTGCAATGGAAGAGTTTGGACTCTTTCAGCTTCCAAACCTGACTCCATTTTCCCTCTCTGTCCCCAGCCCAGCACCAGGATTAAAAGGCATCAGGTCCCAGGATGGACACACCTCTCCCTGCTCTTTCCGCAACAGAGACAGGAAAGTGGTATTGGCAAACTTCTCCCAAAGACGTGGTGGCTCACCCAGGAGAGCAGCCCCTGGCAGGCGGGGTCCCAGGTCTGGAGAGGTCTGTAGAGGTTGGCAGGACCAGGGATTCCCAAACGCTTCAAGCAGCAGAAGCCTCATAGAAGACCAAAGTCCGCTTGGAAGTCTCGTGTGGAAGTGGCATTGTACCACCAGACCGTGTGTGCATTTAAAAACAGTGCTTCCCAATTACCACAGAAGATGAAGCTACGAGGCAGGTTTAAAACTGTCAAAGCAGTTTAGATTTCTAAGCCACAAGTGATAAAATATTTAAACGTGTTTGGTAAGTTCGAACATAGAACATTTACTTGTTGTAAAGGCACCGTGATGACAGCCCTGAGGCGGCTTTTATGAACACAAACACAAAAAGCAAAGTTGTAATCATTTAAGTCTCAGCATCCAATTTATTTCTGTGTTCCCTTTGCTTGCTCAGGTTTGAGAAGAATCTGGGTTTGCAAGGATAAGTGGCTTAAAGAGCTCACCTGGAAATCTCAGGGTACTCTTAGATTCAAGAGTTTGATTCATTCATCCACCCAACAAATAGTTATTGAGTGTCTAGTAGGTGTCAGGCATTCTGCTGAGGTTTGAACAATAAGGAGGACTATTTGTTTCAGTCTAAGTTACTAATATAACAATTATTCCCTTCGTCATTGTGAGTGTAAGTCAAATGAAAAGATTCAAGCTTATAATAAGCACCACTTCTCTCTGTAGTATCCTATTATGATATTGCAACAGGCGTGTGCAACTGCTTAACAGAGAGGCTCATGCCCTGGGCAGTTGGGCCTGGGTCTTGCCTGGGAAGAGCAAGGGTGACCAGCATGTGTGTCTAATCATATATGTGACTGTCCAGTTTAGAAGAAATACAATCATCCTCATTAATGACATATTTCAAGAAGTTCAAATATACAGAGACAGAGTCAAAGGCATGAGGCCACCCATTTGTTCATCTGACATTTCTCAAGTTCTTACTATGTGACAGTTGCTGTGATGTTTTCTGGAAATGCCATGGTGGACAACACGTCCCTGCCTTCATGGGGCCACATCAATCAATGAACGAACTAATAAAGAAGATCATTAAAGAGTGGCTGTGCCAAGGAGGAAATGAGCAGGGTGATGCGACCCAGCTACCTTCAAGAGGATGGCAGAGACGTCCCGAGGAGACAACACTTGAGCCAAGACCTGATCCGTGAAAAGCAGCCAATGGCGGGGAGAGCCCGGCAGACATCCTATAAACAGCAAGTACCAGGCTCCAGGGCAGGACGGTCCTCAGAGCATTGGAAGTTGGGAGAGGAGGTCAGGCTACAATGGAGTGCCCAAAGGGGACAGTGGTTCCAGACTGAATTGCAGAGGTGGGCTGAGGCTAGCTCATGCAGGGCCTTCCAGGCCAGGGCAGGAAGATGAGATTTTATTCTAAACGCAGTGAGCAGCTCTTAGGGTGTCTGAAGCAGCAGAGGGTATAATCCCGTTTACATCTTAAAGGGATTACTCAAGCTGCTGTGGAGTGAATGGTCAACTGGGGCAAGAGTGGATGTGAGGGAGCAGCCGGGAGGCCACTGTGGTCTCAGGCCAGCAGTGTGGCAGCTGAGTCCAGGATGGTGACTCTGGGGGTGCAGAGACCTGAGAGATGTCTGAGAGGTTGAGTGGACTGGTCTTCCTCGTGCCCAGACGTCCCCTGTGGAACTTGAGCCTCACAAATCCTCTGCCTCGTTGACCTCTCCACCTGGATGTTGAGTACACATCTCGAATTTTGCCCCAACCTGGGCTCTCGATCTGCCCCCTGCAAACCTGCTCTTCTGCAACTCCATTCTCCCAGGAGTCGTCCTCACCTCCTCTCTTGTCTCCCTGCCCACATCCAATCATGAATAAGTCTCGCTGGCTCCATCTTCAAGATATATCTGGAACTGAACCACTTGTCATCATCTCCACTGCCGCCATTCAGATCTAAGCCACCAGCGCCACCCACTTGGATTATTGCCGTGGCCTCCTAGTTGGTCTCCCTGCTCGCTCTCCAGTAACCAGCATGCTCCTGTTAAAATATAAGTTAGGGAGTGACATTCCTCTCTTCCGCTCAAGCCCTCCAGGGGCTTTCCATCTCAGCATAGAATTCCTTTGCTCCCTTTCGGACCCCATCCCCACCACCCTTCTACTTGCTCATCCTGCTCCAGACATACCAACCTCTTGCTGTACTTTAAATCTGCCACACAATCCTGCCCCAGGATCTTGGCACATGCTCTTCCCTCTATCTGGCTCCAGATTTCTGCCTCCACCCTCCCCTCACTCAGGTCTCTGCTCAGATGTAATCAGCCCAGAGAGTCCTTCCCTGCCCACTCCATACAATGAAATAATCTTCATCACTTTGTTCCCGGGCTTTATTTTTTTTCATAGAACTTATAACCCCCTGGCATCATATACTTCCTTGCTTATCCATTTATTGTCTGTCAGCCTGCCCTACAATGTAAGCATCACAAGAGCAGGGCCTTGGTTTTGTTCATTGCTGTATCCCCGACACCAAGACCAGTACCTGGCACATACTGGATGCTGCATGATATCTGTTGAATGAATAAATGAAGGTGGTGTTATAGAGTGAAGTTACTTCCTGAAGGGGAGCTTCAGCACTCCTGCAAGTGGCAGAGAACGAAGAAGGCAGGGCTCCATGAGAGCCCTTCAGGTTTGGTGGGAAGGCAGGGCTTCCCAGGGCCCAGAGGACCAGCTAGGACAGCTTCCGGAAGTTTCTGGGAAAGGCACAAAGCTCATTCGTGTTTCTATCTCTGAGCTCCAGGAGGAGAGACCCAGGTAGGGGTGTCTGGTCCCAGGGAGATTTCCAGCCAGAGTTTGGAGGGGGAGGTGTAGACTGCAGATTCAGGAAGAGGCTGAACGCTCTACAGGGTGGCGGCACCCAGGGCTGTGAGAGAGCCAGAGGCCCCAAGAGGTGGTTGCTCTGCCTTCTACTCGCAGCCTCTCGAGTCCGCCTGCTGGGAAGAAGTGCAGCTGAGGCCTCCTCAGGAGCTGAGCCCTGAGACTCCCAAGGGCCCCATCAGGGCTGCGTGCCCTAGCCTACAGCTGGGAGGCCCCCAGGGAGCACACGGGCCAGGCGGGCCAGAGACAGAAGCAAGCCCTCTTGCTAGGATGGCCTTGCACCTGGGACTGCTGGCTTCCACATCTCCCGTCTCTTTAGATTCTCACCGTCCCCACAGTCACGCCAAGAGATCGCTATTGTTATCCCCAAATTTACAAAGTGAGAAAACAGGCTCGGGGAGGCCTCAAAATCATACAGGAAGCTGTGGGGTCGGGACGCGAACTTAGGCCATTAGTCTGCCAACTCCGCTCTCAAAGACTCCGCTCTGGACTGGGGCTCTCTGGCCCGGCCCGGCGCTCGCCGCCTTTGCGCAATGAGCTTCCTCGGGGCAGCGCTGCGCTAGACGCGGAGGCCAGACCCCAGCGGACGGAGTTTTCTTCCCAGCGGAAGAGACATGTGCCTAGACCCGCACTGGACGCCCGGCTGCAGACACAAGCATGTTGGGTCGGGCAGGGGTCCGCTTCCCTCCCTCCCTGCTGGGGCAGGACCTGAGTTTGCCGAGATTGGGATCCTCGACTCCTGTAGAGATGCGGCTGGGTTTCTGAGCATCCAGGAAAGATGGGCTGGGCCCACGGCCCTCTGAGCGACTCTCGGGGCACTGATTGGCCGAGCGACACGGCCGCCACGTCCAGTTTGTCTCCGGTTCGTCCACTAGGGCTCCTCGAGTCTGTCGTTGCGCGTTTCTCTGCCTCTACCTCTCAGAGAGCTTTCTGCTCTCTGAATGTCTCTCAGTCTCTTGGGTATCTCTCTCACCATCTCTCTATCTCAGCTCTGAGTGGGTCTCTGCCTCACTGCCACGTGTCTCTCTCCACATCTCTTCCCTTCTGATTTCTACTCCTACCCTGTTCTTGGGTCCCCCACAAATCAGAGGACAGAGGGGAGCCCAAACTCAGCTCCGAGGTGAGTGCGCACGGCCAGCGTTTCCCGAGGACAGAGGAAGAGTTTGGTGCCAGAGAGGTTTGGAAAGAGTGTGCCCCGTAGCCAAGTGCAGCCGCGTTGGGCTGCCAGCTTCTGCCTCCCTCCCCGCCTAGGGAGGGGCCAGAGCACGCTCGCGCGCGCGCGCGCGCGCGTTCGAGTGTCTAGGGGTTGGGGGCTGGCCTGTCTCCTGCCCCTGCAGCCACCCTGGGGATCCCAAGCCCCTCCCCGCTCTGTTCCTATTGGCCTCGGGCGCCCCCGCCCCCAGCCGTCCGCTCCGGTTCTGGGGGCCCTTAGGCTACTGCCGTATAAATAGCCCAGGGCGCCTGGCGAGAAGATAGGGGTGGGGAAGCCCTGGGGCGCTGCCACCGCTTTCTTCGCCTCGCGTCAGGCCAGACAGGACAGGGCAGGGTCGAGGACAGTCGGGTGTACATTCAGATCCCCCAGTACTTTGCTATTGCACGGCCGGGACTCCGGAGCGGCAGAAACTTTCGGGCAACCCCTGCCGCTGCGGTTGGGAGAAGCCAGGACTGCGCCGCCCCTCGCTCGGATATGGAGCTGCTGTCGCCGCCGCTCCGCGACGTAGACCTGTCGGGCCCCGACGGCTCTCTCTGCAACTTTGCTACAGCGGACGACTTCTATGATGACCCGTGTTTCGACTCCCCAGACCTGCGCTTCTTCGAGGACCTGGACCCGCGCCTTGTGCACGTGGGCGCACTCCTGAAGCCCGAGGAACACGCGCACTTCCCCGCGACAGTGCACCCGGCCCCGGGTGGGCGCGAGGACGAGCATGTGCGCGCGCCCAGCGGGCACCACCAAGCTGGCCGCTGTCTACTGTGGGCTTGCAAGGCGTGCAAGCGCAAGACCACTAACGCCGACCGCCGCAAGGCGGCCACCATGCGTGAGCGGCGCCGCCTGAGCAAAGTCAACGAAGCCTTCGAGACGCTCAAGCGCTGCACGTCCAGCAACCCGAACCAGCGGCTGCCCAAGGTGGAGATCCTGCGCAACGCCATCCGCTACATCGAGGGCCTGCAGGCGCTGCTGCGTGACCAGGACGCCGCGCCCCCTGGCGCCGCCGCTGCCTTCTATGCGCCTGGCCCGCTGCCCCCAGGCCGCGGCGGCGAGCACTATAGCGGCGACTCGGACGCGTCCAGCCCGCGCTCCAACTGCTCCGACGGCATGGTAAGGCCAGGCCCCCGCGCTAGAGGAGAAGTGAGGGCAGCTCTCCGGATATCTGGGACGCGTTTCCGAGGGCGGGGAGCTAGCCCTCCGGAGGAGGGTTGCCGAGAAAACTTCCCGGGAGTGGACCCCCATATCCTGGGCTGCGTCGCTGTAATGGCCTAGTGCTTTGGGGGTGCGCGGGACAGATGCGATCCACCCGATTGGGGGCGCTATTAGCACACTCCTGCACCGACATGAAGATCTGCTTTTTCTGCACTTATCCCTACTTCCAAAATGCAGATTTCTGCTCTTAGGTGACTGTCCGCCCTCTGTTTGGGCTGGCATGCTGCAGACAGCTCCTGCCCATCCCTACCAGGACAGATCCGGGCGCAAAACTCGTGGCTGAGATTTGGGGAGTTGGGGAGGGGGCGGCTACAGGGAGTGATGCTCCGCCCTGCGCGGTCCCGCGGGCCTGACTTGGTCCCCCTTGCCGTTTGCAGATGGACTACAGCGGCCCCCCGAGCGGTGCGCGGCGGCGGAACTGCTACGATGGCACCTACTACAGCGAGGCGCACAGCGGTGCGTATTCGTGCCTCCTTCCCACGTTCCCCTTTGAGCTGCGCTGGCTTCCCTCTCTCTAGGACCCCCTCCCCTCCCGCCGGGCCCATCCTGGGAGATGGTATAGGGAATGAAAAACTAAGCATGAGGCTCCCTCCCTTTTTGCCTGGCACTCTTGCTGGATCGCCCCGGACTCTGGCAGGCCCTCAGTTTCCCGTCTGCCCCAAAGCACTGAGCCCAGTGGAGGGAGACTCGGCGGCGGCTCAACCCCTGCATACTAACCTCCCCTCCCCGTGCAGAACCCAGGCCCGGGAAGAGTGCTGCGGTGTCCAGCCTTGACTGCCTGTCCAGCATCGTGGAGCGCATCTCCACCGAGAGTCCCGCCGCGCCCGCGCTTCTGCTGGCCGACGCGCCGCCGGAGTCGTCTCCCGGCCCGCAGGAGACGGCCACCCCGAGCGAGGGCGAGCGCGGCGCCCCCACCCCTTCCCCCAACGCCGCCGCGCTGTGCCCTGCGGGGGCGAACCCCAACCCCATCTACCAGGTGCTCTGAGGGGTGGGCGGCCGCGTCGGAGGGCGCTGCTGCCCACCCGCCCGAGGGAGGGTGCCCTCGCGCCGAAAAGATTGAGCTTAAATGCCACCTCTCCCCAACCGCGCTTTAAAAGCGACGCATCCCGAGGTAGGAAAGGCGGGAGAACTGATGCGTGTTTCCGCCTCCTGCATCCCAGGACAAGGACACAGTCCTCTTTTTCCACGCAGCACCCTCCCCTGAGACGCGCTGCGATGGCGGGTCGGCGTTCCTTGGTGGGCCAGAACTGATCCTCGAGGGGCTAGGCCCATCCTCTTCCTGGTCTCCTCCCCCAGGGGGCGTGGGACCCCTGCAGACCTAAGCCCCGCCCCCGGACGCCCAGGTCGCTTAGGGGGGCGTGGCCTCTCCTTCCGGGAGCCCTCCCGACGTCCGCTGTTTCCCGTTGTCTGCGGGGTGCGCTCACGTCGCCGGTGCAACTAGTGTACCGGTTACCACTCGCACCCCCTCCCCGGTTCAGGACCACTTTTTGTAATACTTTTGTAATCTATTTCTGTAAATAAGAGTTGCTTTGCCAGAGCAGGAGCCCCTAGGGCAGTATTTATCTCTGAGGCATGGTGTGCGGTGCAACAGGGACTTTGTATGTTATTATGGCAGGCGAGCGAGCCGCCGGCGCTTGCCGGGTTTTCGAAATAAAGACGCTAATTTATACCGCGGCGGCTCCGGCTCTCCCTGGGGACGGGGGCAGGATTTTGACCCCGAGGAAACTTCGCAAACGGGGCCAGCTGTACCGCAGCGACCCCTGTAGGCGGCATGCGGATTGCAAGGAGGAAGCCGGGGGTCAGGGGAAGGGAGGGTGCTAGGTCTCCAACGAGTGGGGAGGTCCCTGTGACCTTGACGTACATACCACACACAGGTCGGTGGTTCTCTGGTCAGGATGCATCTGAGAATGATCTGAGTAATTAAAAAAGAACCAAACGTGCCCCCCTCCCCCGGGGATTCCGATTGAACGTATCTGCCTCAGATACTCGGGGCCACGTATTGCTATTTTGCTACAGCTCCCCAGTCGATTCTGAAGTGGTGCAAGGTTGAGAATGACGCCCCTCTATACACACAGAGTGAACCCAGGTGTGGTGTCCAGAAGGATCACTGGAAAGGCGTGGCCCCGGGTGCTGCTCGGAATCCTCCTGGGCATAGAGAATGTGATAAGGTGCTGGCAGCATCACGAGGAACGGAAAAGAGTGTGAGGGGGCGGGATAAGCTGTGCGGACTTATAGCCTCTTAGTGACAGGCGCGATCACAAGGGGAGAGCATGGACACCCAGACAGGCACAGACACCTCTCCTCAGCCGGTAATGCAGCACATAGAGCCTCTAGGCACTGTCAGATCGCAGAAGAAGACAGGAGCCCAGAGCCTGTGAGGAGGGGGCCGTGCAAGCCTGCAGCAGCACAGGTAGCGTAAGGGCTCTCATCAAGCCATGAGCACTCCAGAACAGAGGAGGGGCCATTGACTTAGCCAGGGTGCTGGGGGGGGGGGGGGCTTCCTGGAAGAGATGCCATCTGAGCTGTGTCTTGAGAAATAAGAGAAGACAGCACACCCATGGGGAGAGACCCGCCACACACACACATACACACACTGAGGCACCACTGAGAGGGCACCCCTGGAAAGATGGCCTGGCCAAAGTTTTCCCCACTCACACACTGCCCCAACCCCACCCCCCAACACGCTCACTCTTGTCACCAGGACCTCAGTGCCTCCTACATCCCACCCTTACAGACCTGGTTTTCCTGAGAACCATACATGCCCACTTTCAAGGGCTCTGCTCACCAAGTTGGTGGGTTTGGGGGGGAGGATTGGAGAACGCAGGCAAGACGTGATGCCAGAAGGAAGGGCCCCAGTACATATCTGAGAGCCTCTGCCCTCCCCACACAGGGTCCCCGAGGAGCCGCCCAGGGCTGCTTGGGTACTAATGATCCTCCGGTTTTCCTCTGGAGGCTTCCTCAGATGTGCCTTGGGGGTCTTTACACTCCTTTGCGACCCCCTCGGGCTCGTTCATGAGTTCGTTCATTCAGCAGATGCCAGGTCCCATGCTGGGTGGAAGGGGACCAGTGGACACAGCTCCTGACCCTGGGAAGCACTCAGACCTTGCGGGCACTGGATGTTTCAGCAGCTGATTGCATCACGGGGAATTAAGTGCTGTAATGGGTCATGGGTGGGGCAGAGGAACACAGCAGGAACAGAAGGTATAGACAAGCAGGTAACCCCAAATTAGAACCTCAAAGGAGTTGGTCAGGAAAGAAGGGTGCTCCAAGCCGAGGAAACAGCAAGTGCAAATACCCAGAGGTGACGAAAGCAAACTGCGGCTCCACGGAACCAAAAATGCTCACAGGGAGGGGCCGGAGGTGAGACGGGGAGGAGGCAGAGGCAGGGCCACAGTGGACCTCATTTTGGCTTTATCCTGAGGGCAATAGGGAGCCATTGAGGAATCTAACCAGGGGAAGGATACACATAATTGTGTGTTTTAGAAAGGCCAGTCTGGGCTGGCAGAATGGATAAGAGGGAACAAGACCTGAGACAGGAGGACTTATCAGGAGGCCACCAACCTTGCTCAGAGGATATGGCCTGAACTGGGGCTGTGACTGGGGAAGGGAGAGAAAGCACAGGAGTGGAGACAGTCATGCCAGATGAAGAGCGGGTGTGGACGAGACAGTGGAGAACCTGGAGGGCACAGTGCTCACCCTCCCACAGCTTAAAATCCACTGGGGAGACAGCTGTTGGACAAAGAACCAAGTGAATACATGCCACATTATAAATGGTGGGAAATGCCATCCGGAAAGTAAAGGATGCGAGGAGAGATGAGATCGGGGTGTGAGGAGGTAACCAGGTGAAGAGAGGAGTTAGTTTCTGCACTGAGGGGACCAACCCCATACAAGAAGAAGGCCCCAGCAGCCTATAGGGGGTTAGTGTGCAATTAGAAAAAGGTGTCCCTTCTTTCCCAGGGACACTGCCCTGCACCAGGGTTCAGGGCTAGGCAAGCAGAGAGAAGGCTGGACTTCAGCCCTCACTCTCCTCCCTAGCCAGGTGCACTTGTTCAGTGAACAACCTGTGTAACTGTTCACAGAGCAAATGAAAGTGAGAGAAAAGGATGACTCCAGGCTCTGGTCTGCTTCAGAGTGGGCAGTGGTGCCATTACAGAGATGGAGCCCTCAGGGGAAGAAGAAGCAGATATGGGGACAGATCTAGTCCAGGACACTACTGGTGACAAGTGACAGAAGCTCAAGTCAAACTAGCTTAAACCCCCCTGGGGTGTGTTGGAAGGACACGGGGCAGTTCCCAGATCGAAATAGTGCTACAAGCACCACAGCGTCCATGGGCCTTGAGAGCTGGGACTGGAGCCCCTCTTACTCTTCCACACACTCCCCTTCTTGCCTCTATGTGACTTTACTCTCTCCTACTCCATGTTGGTTTTTTCCCACAACTCAGGGATTACCTTACGTCACGCCATTAAACTCCAGTTAGAAACTGCCGGGGAAGAACTCTCATTGCACCCACTTAGGTCATGAGCCAGGATTCGAACCCAGGCAGAGTGGCCCCAGAGACCACACTCTTAGCTGCCTTGCCCTGTAGCCTCCGCAGAGGACAGAAGAAGGGAGGAGGTGAGGAAAGTCAGGAGGGAGGGGAGCAGCTGGAGACCGGATCACACCACGGTTGATGGGATTTGAGGCCCCTTCCTGGCCTGTTCCTCACCTCAGTCCCCTGGGGACATCTAGCTGAGCCCAACTCCATTTGCCGTGTAGATGAAATTTCCCTTGCTCCTGGGGCCATTTTTGCCTGGGCTGCATCTGAGGAAACGCCGAGCCGTGCTCTTCACGGAGACGTAGGTGTGAGTCTCCACACTGTGTGTTCATACAACGGCACACGTGGACTCAGACCCCTCCAGCTGATGCACCGTGACACCAATGACGTTTAAACCTCAGGTCGCCTCCCTCGCATGGGGCCCTTCTAAGGCCCTGGGAGAAGCCCTGGAAATATGTTCACATCGTCTCGTTTCCTTTTTAATTTACCAGAGTAAATTATTTTAACTAATTGGTGATGACGATTGTCTCCTTCTATTCTGACTTCCCCAT
Organism: Equus asinus; assembly: GCF_041296235.1. NCBI lineage: Eukaryota > Metazoa > Chordata > Mammalia > Perissodactyla > Equidae > Equus > Equus asinus. The sequence goes on from NC_091809.1 coordinate 100,708,444, forward strand.
TGTGTTGGATGGCATTTATGGACAAGGTGGGGTCCTACCTAAAGATATGCATCTAATCTGGCTTTAGTAGAACATATTTTAAATAAATGGAATATAAAACAGAAGCAATAATGATGAACAATGAAATGAGTTAAAATGATTCTGACATTGTGAAGACAATAGTACTCCCAAAGTATATTTAGATGATATGAAAAAGGAATTTATTAAAAGCAAGAGATAACTTTTGAATGGACTTATTGAAGACTCTGCATTGTTTGTAATCCAATCAACGAAGAAGGGTGAATTATATGAACAAATTGGAAAAAGATTAAGCTTTTGTTGATCTAACAACAAAGCTGACATCAATAAAGACAATAAAATTTATAATATGTCACTATAACAAGACCTCAGCATCAACAAACTTTTTAATGAACACTGTCAATTTAAAAACGTTTAAAATTAATTACCACACAAGAAAACTCAAAATACCTTGAACACTTCCAATCCACAGATGAAAGAAACTTGATGGAGTTTCCCCCAAATTTGACGCCAATCCTAAAATTGCACATGACATTTCCGATAGAGCGGTGAGGCTGATGGGGGCTCCCGTAGGTGATCAATGATACAGCACAACTTGTCATCAGCCATGTTGAGGGAAAGACTGATCTATCTGAATTATCTCTCAATTCTCTGTATAGAAAAAGATATTATAAAACCATCGTCACAGGAAGAGGCAATTAAAGGATATACAGCCTGATGTGGGTGAAAAGGAGTGGGTGAGGCAGAAAAAGGCAAGAAAAAAGGCCAAGAGGAGGACGGCGGAAAGGATGAGGAGATGTGGAGAGAGATAAAACAAAGATGATGCCAGTGCTCATGATAAGAACGAGTTGGTTCTAGCTCAGTTTTTTCTCATCTGTAAAATACTTAAATCGTTTGCACACAACTCACTACAATTAAAGGGAAAAGATTAAAATATGAGGCTGTGTGATATTCGTTTTTATACCATACACAGTCATTTTCGCATAGTGAACTTTTTCTTCAGACAACACTTACCAGCAGGTTTGAGTTCGTGTAGAGCTCTCCCAGGAGCAGGGGGAAGTGAGTCCCGCACGATGTCAGCGGCTCGCTAATCCCCGGGACCTAGGCCTGGTGCCACTGAGCAGCTCGCAGACCTCGGGAGTGTGACCTACCCCATCCGGACTTGGGCTTTCTCTCTGTGTAATGAGCTAGTGAATTTAAAAGGTACGTCCCACTTCTGAAATTCTTTAGCAATTCACTTAAAGCAATTCGGAGAAAGAAAAAGATGATGAAATAGATGTTTTACAGATAAGGGAACCAGAACCATGACAAAGTGAGATTTTTCGCAGCATAAGCAAATTATTTATAATCTCCTGGTTTACTGATCCTTCCACTTTTCCCAATTTTTAATTGAGATATAATTCAAATACCATAAAATTCACCCTTTTTAAGTGTCCAATTCAGTGGTTTGTACTATATTCATAACATTGTGCAACCATCACCACTATCTAATTCCACAACATTTTCATTACTCCCAAAAGAAACCTGTACCCATTAGCAGTCGCTCCCCACTTTCTCTCCTGCCGTCAGCCCTTGGCAACCACTAATCTATTTTCTGTCTCTATGGCTTTGCCTATCCCGGACATTTCATATGAATGGAATCACACACTTTTTGGCCTTTTGTGTCTGGCTTCTTTCACTTAGCATAGTATTTTCAAGTTTCATCCCTGTTGTAGCAGGTATCAGTACCTCGTGCCTTTTTCTGGCTGAATAATATTCCACCGTGTGGAGACATCACATTTTGTGTGTCCATTCATCAGTTGATAGATACTCGGTTTGCTTCCATTTTTTAGTGAATTATGAATAATGTTGCTATTATTCACATACAAGTTTTTGTGTAAACATATGCTTTTAATTCTCTTGGGTATATACCTAAAAATGAAATTGCTGGGTAAATCACAACTCTGTTTAAATTTTTGAGGAAATGCCAGAGTCTTCCCCAAAGCAGCTGTACCGTTTCCATCCCCAGCAGCAGTGTACGAGGGCCCCACTTCTCCACGTCCTCCACAACACTGTTATCGTTTGTCTTTTTACTCTACCCATCTTAGTAGGCATGAAGCGGTATCTCATTGTGGTTTTAATTTGCATTTCCCTAATGACTAATGATGTTGAGCATCTTTTTGTGTGCTTATTGGCCATTAGTATATCTTCTTTGGAGAAATATCCATTCAAATCCATTGTCTATTTTAAAATTAGGTTATTTGTCTTTTTGTTGTTGAGTTATGAGAGTTCTTTATATATTCTAGATACTAGACCCTTATGATTTGCAAATACTTTCTTTCATTCTATGGGTTCTCTTTTCACTTTCTTCATAGTGTCCTTTGATGCACAAAAGCTTTTTTTAAAAATTTTGATGGAGTCCAATTTATCTATTGTTCTTTATTGCTTGTGTTTTTGGCATCATATCTAAGAAACCATGACCTAATCCAAGTAAGAGTTTTATAGTGTTAGTTCCTACATTTAGGTATTTGATCCACTTTTAGTTGCTTTTTCTAGGGTGTGAAGAAGGGATCCAGCCTCATTCTGTAGCAGGCAGACATCCAGTTGTCCCGGCACTATTTGTTGAAAGAACTCTTCTTTCCCCCATTGAATTGCCTTGGCACCTTTGTCAAAAATCAATTAACTATAAACGTATGGGCTTATTTCTGGACTCTCAATTCTATTCTGTTGATCTGTGTGTCTATTCTCAGGGCAGTACCACACAGTCTTGATTACTGCAGCTTTGTAATAAGTTTTGAAATAGGGAAGTGTGGGTCCCCCAACTTTGTTTTTCCTCGAGGTTGTTTTGCCAGTCGTCTGTTTGGCACAATGACCCTGTGCATTTCGTGAGTGCATCTTTAAGTAAGCTTCTCCTAGTGGTATTTTCAAGAGCCACAAACCTTGCCTAGGACAACACGGGAGCTGTCAGTTGGCATGGAAATTTAAAGCAGGGTCTGGTTGGTGCACAGAAAAAATAGCTATATGGGAGGATGATAACTTTTTCATTTTCAGTCATCTCTGATCGGCTTTAACACAATAAATGCGGTTTTGTTAATTGATCACTCTGTAAGTGCACACAAAAGTTGCAACTTGTTTTTGCTGGCATCATGAATGCTTCCAAGTAATATAACTTATTTAAAAGTATTATGTAGGTGTGTCAGGCAGTTAATAAAAATATTAAGCTACTTTTTTCTGGATTTTTTTAGGTTTGTAGTATTTGTCAACTTTTAAATTTACATCTGGTCTCAATTTTTTTTCTAAGTCTAAATAAATATTCACTTTTGCACCCAACTTTTAAGTTTTTTTAAAGAGTGACCCCCAAAACCTCAAACCTAAACTTTGGGCCTGGCAAAACCTGGACCCGCCCCTGCACACTGCCGCCCAGGCTGACCTGCAGACTGACTCACACACAGGCGCCCCCCGGGAGCACACACAGGAGAACCCACAGGGCTCCTAGCAGAGGAATCGCAGAGGGAGGAAGACCCTTGGGATAGCCTCACATCTCCAGCTGCTTCTGGGAGGAGAACTCAGTGGCCCTGCCCAGTCCTGCTGGGAACACTCTTGCAGAAGTACCCGTGCCCACCCGTCCTCCCTACATGCAGGGACCCTGATCATCCTCGGTACCCTTCACCACAGGTGTCATCAGTTCCCACCTTCCCACCTCACTCCCACAGTCTGCAGCGAGAGGCGTCAAGGCCTCCTCCTCCACAAAGCCAAGCCTAGGGGAGGCCGACGCTCTGCCCCCTGGACGACACTGACCCCCTGAGGGATGGGCGTTGTTGAGCTATGGCAGGGACCCATGAAAGAGACATGGCGTAAGGGCTGGTCACGGAGGGGTTGGAGGGGGTGTGCCGTCCGAGGGAAGGGGCCAAGGGAAGGAGAGGAAGTCGAATGAGAGACGCTGTCTCATTCAGTCCTCACAAAATATTATTCCCTTTATGCAAATGAGGAAACAGAAGCCTGAGATGGACGGTGAGTAGTTTACACAGCTAATAAGCCGCAAAATGAGATTTGTAACCAGATCTGTGTAGATCAGTGGTTCTCTCAACTGGAGGAAATTTTACCCCTCAGGACATTTGGCAGTGTCTGTAGACCTTTTTGATTGCCGCAATTGGGGAAGGGGTTCTACTGACACATGGTGGGTGGAGGCCAGGAATGCTGCTAACCATCCTGCAATGCACAGCACAGCCCCCACAACAAAGGATCATCTGGTCCAAAATGCCAGTGGTGCAGAGATTGAGAAACCCTGATCTAGCACTTCCCCAGAGAATTCTGTACCTTGGCTCCTTTCTAGACTTGCCCTAGCCTAACTAATCTGGGGTCCATTCACCCAGGAGTTGTAGGAAGGAACAGCTGTATACCCCACCCCATTCCCGGGTTAGGTACCAGGGTCAGTGCTCAAGCTACAGACCCGACGCCCACAGTGACCAGTTTCCCACTATGTCACCTCTAGCTTCACTCTCCCCTGTCCACCGGAGGGAGGAGTTCTGGTCTGGGAGGAGATGCCGGTAGGTCCCCCTGCTTACAGAGCCCAGTGTCCAGCTTAGGTTAGTTTCCAGATGTGGCCACAAGATGGCACTCCAACCCACCAGGAATGCTAAGAGCAGCACACAGGACACAGGACAGCTGGACAAAGGCCTGGGGGCTTGACTTGGGCCAGTTCCAGAGCCTAGCAGGACCAGATCTAGGGCCTGCAAGTGCCAGGTGTGAGAACGTAGGCCCAACTTGGCTCAGGACTCCCTTCCCCTTTTTTCGAGTCCACTGCCAGCCCCAGCTCATCCTCCAGCCATTCCAATCGCACAGCTTACTGGGGCCCACCACCCCCTCCTGTCTAGCCTGAACAAAAGAAATCCCAGAGCTGAGATGTTAAGGCTATAGGGCTTATTATTCATACCCCACAGTAAAGAAGCTGAGGCTTAGAGAAGTTGAGTAACTTGCCCAAGGTCACACTAGTCAATGGTGAGCTGGGACTGGAACCCAGGCAGCCCGGTCCTACAGTCGATGCTCTTGACCACTGAACAAGACCCCATCAGGAATTCATTGCCTACCCTCCCACCAGCCACTGCGCCCAATAACCCTCTGGCAGGGGACCATAAGCCTTCCTCTGCAAGGGAGGGGACAAAAGGCTATGAATAAGGGGGACTGCTCGGAGTGGAAAGCGTGAGGGTCTGGGCCGGGCTGAGGGTCTGTGGGTAGTGGCTGTGGGTGAGAAGCTGAGGCTCTGTTGGCAATCCCTCCCCACACCCCCATTTCTCTGGGGCTTTTTTCTTTCTGTCTGCGTTGCCCTCTTGGTTTTTCTCGGCTTTCTGCAAATGCCAGCCTCCTTACAGTGTGAAAAGGAAGTGAGAGAAGGGACTTTTGTGTCTTTGCTTAGGATAGAGAAGGGGGGCATTCTTTGGGGCCTGGGCTGGGGGTGCCATCAGGATCAAGGTGGGACAGTGTGAGGCACCCAGGGGGCAGCTGCCCCCTCCCGCTAGGGAGGCTCCTCTCTCTGAGCCTTCTCTGCTCACATCGCAGGGCATTTCTGGGTGCAATGGACACCTTTCACATTCCCCCTCCCTCCAACCCTGGCCCGCCTCTCTTTTTCTAGCACACCCTCCAGGGCCAGGCCTGAGCAGAGCTCCCAATCACCCAAGCTTCCCCCTCCTGGGATCCCTCTGACTCTCTGTGTCTCCGCCTCTCCCCTGCCTCTCCCCCGACCTGGGGCACACTTTAGCTGAGGAGTGGCCTGAGCAGACTCTGCCCTGACTCCCTGAGAGCCCCCGGAGAAGCCCCTCCCCCTGACTCAGCCTCTGGTAAGGGCTCCACTCCCAAGGCCTCTGACACTGGGATCTGGGATCCCAGCCCCTCTCCTGGCCTTTCTCAAATCATTGAGCCCTTAGTGAGGTGCTACTGTGTTCTGGGCAGCCCTAGAGGAGGTGATCGTCTATTTTGGGGAAGAAGATGAACTACAGTGAAGGTTGGAGAGCCATACTCTGATCCCACATGGTCCTGCAGGAGAGGGAAGATGTGGAGTGCTGAGCTCCTGCGACTGGTGGGATCACAGAAGTCTTCCTGGGGGTGAGGCACTGGACATCTGGCTGAAAGGAAGAGAAGGTTTGGAGAGGCCTCTTTCTTGTCCCTCCTCATCTTGATTTCTCCCAGCTGGGTGTGTCTTCATTTCTCTGCGTCCCTCTCTTCCTCCTCCTTCTGAGGTCTCCATTCCTCTGTTCTATGGCCTCCTTGGGTTGGGGCAGAGCTTTCTGAGAGCCTGTGTCCTGGGGAATCTGGACTTGGGCCAAGCTGAGCTGCCCCAGCTCAGGCCTCCTCACGGTTGTGGCATGGGGCTCACTGGTCAGGGCAGGAGGGACACAAAAGCACTCTCTTCTCGGCCTTACTCTGAGATTGAAGGAGAAACAGCTCCTCCTTACACTAATCTCTGGAGGGTGGAGGAGCCATCTGGGCTCCAGACTCCAGCCCTCTCTTTGCCTCTGCCCATCTCTGTCCCTGGTTTTGCCCCAACTCTGCCTCTCTCTGTCTCTCCCCACTCTTTCTCCCCTCCCTCATCTCTTGCTCTGCCCCTTGCCCCTCTTCAAACCTCTCCACTCCTCCAAACCTTTTCCCTCCACACACAGACTCCCCTGGGGCTGCGCAGGGATTCCCCTGGCCAAGTGAGGAGACAGATGTCCGTGGCACGGCTTTGTCCCCAGGCCCACAATGGCATCTGTGGGTCAGTGTTGAGGGACAGCTGTCTGCACAGTTAGCGAGTGCCGACAGGTAAATAAGAGCCTCATGTCTTCTTAATTAAATCGTCCTTCGCCCAGGCAGCCTTGTGTTCGATTGGGCTGGGCTGTGATCAATAAGTCTCTTTGCTGGTGCGGCCACCCCTGGAGCTGGGCCTGACCTCCTCGGCCTGCCCAGGCCCACCTGCCCACTTCCCCAACGGACCGAGAGCCCATCCAGGGCAGGGTCTCTTGTGGCCCTGTGCCTGGGACAAGTAAGGAGTAAAGGAGTGATTGCTGAGTTGAGTAAACTGAGGCACTGGCAGCAAACATGGGCCAGGAAGGCTTGAAGGCTCAAAATGCAACTCCCACCCCCAGGAGCAACATGAAGCTGTAGGAGTCACAGCGGGTGCCGCTCCCATCCAGGTCCCAGACACAGCCCGGCTTACCACCCAGGGCAGCTGAAGCCCTGCAGGGAGGGGGCATTGTCAGTGCTAGCAGCTGCTGGGGGCAGTTACTCCTTCTGACCTCTAAGGGCAGAATGCCCTTTTCATAAGGAATCCCCACCTAGGGCCCCAGGGCTGGTGTGGGAGGATCAGTGACCTGGGATCAATACAGCAGAGCATGTGGCATCCAGGGGGGCTAAGGTCAGCCTGGAGTTATGAAGGTCCCAGGGACAGTAAAGGCTCACAGGGGTCCAGGATAATTGGGTTGTTAGTAGAGGGCTTAAAGGACAGGGTGTGTGTGGCGTGTTTGGCGGGGGGCGGGGAGTGTTTTCAGAGTCCATGCAAGAGGGATCCATGAAAAGATCATGGGGGCTCCAGGTTCCGTGAAAAGAGTCGGTATTAAAGGGGTTTTTGGAGCGGCCAATTCTGCCTCTGGTCAAGGTGTCTCTGATAGCGATCGGGGACATCTCGTCTCATTAGGGGATCAAACAGTCTCTAGCTTGGAAACGGGCGGGTGCAATGCCCTTCTCACCTTAGTCTGACCCCAGGGCGCGAGCCTAGACGTCTCCCGGAGCCCCCGCCCATCAAGTGGCGTTCCCCGAGGGCGGAGCGTCGGCGGGTCCCCCGGGAGCAGTAGGAGCGGTTCGGGGCAGGCGCCCCCAGCGCCGAGGTGGAGGGAGGCCGGCTCCGCGCCGGGCTGGGAGGGGGGCGCGGAATCAAGGCGTTTTAGGACCCAGCGCGGCGCCTCCCTCCGGGGGCGAGTGCGGCTGCGCGCGCCGTGTGCCCGTGTCCGGAGAGCGGCGGGCTGGACGCGGACCGCGCGAGCGAGCAAGCGAGCCAGCGAGCCGAGCAGCAGCCCGGGCGGCAGCAGCGTCGAGGCGGCGGCGGCCGCTCCGCGCCTCGCCTTCCCGGCCTCGCCGGCCTCGCCTCGCCGCGCCCGGACCCGCCACCCCCGCCTCCCGGGCCCGACCACCGTAGCCCCCCCGCCTCGGCCGGCAGCGCCAACTGCCTGCCCCAAGCGAGGCGCGGAGCGCGGGGCGCGGAGGCACCGGAGCCAGTGCCCGCCGGCCCCGCAGAGCAAACCCGGTCCGGAGAACCCCTGCGCGGCCCCGCGCGGCTCAGCCACAGTCCGGGAGCTGTCCCTTCAGCACCGCCGCCGGAGCCGGAGCCGGAGTCCGAGCGCAGCCCAGCGGAGCCCCAGCTCGAGCCGAGGCGCACCGAGCGCAGCGCTCTGCGGCCGCCGCACCGAGCAGCGCCCCGGGTGCCCCTGCCCGGGGGGCCCGCCATCTCCTCCGAGAGGCGGGGAGAAGGAGCGAGGAGGGCGGGCGGGCGGGCAGGCGCGCCCGCCGCCGGGGGGAGCAGGCAGCCAGGCAAGGAGAGAGGGAGGGGGCCGGAGCCCGCCCTGCGCCCCGAGCTGCAGCCCGGCCACGCAGGGAGGAAAGCGGCGGGCATCCATCTCCCCCGCGCCGAGAGCGCGCTGCGGCGACCACCGCACAGCAGAGCGCGAATTTCCCGGCCTTCTCTCCTCCCCTCCCCCTTCCGGGGGCTGGTCTATCTGTCCGGCCCGGGGGACAGCTGACCTTCCCCCCAACAGCTTTGTGTCGATTTCTCCATTTTCCCGCTGAGATGGGGACGGGAGCCCGGCCCCCCCACCCTCTTTCCCCTCCTCCCGGGGCTCGCCGCTGAGCGCCGCCCCCCTCCCTCCCTCTTCCCTCCCTCTCTCCCTCCCTCCTTTCCGCCTCTGCCTCCTCCGCAGCCGGACCAGCTCCCTCCCACATCTGGTGCCTAGAGACCCTCGGGATCCTGCGCAAACTCCCCTGGACCAGCACCCGGCAGAGAGCGCCCCCAGGGGTTTGGGTCGCTCTTGGAGTGGCCAGAGCCGAGGTCCTCTGTCCCCCCGACGGCTGGGGGGAGGGGGGAGGAGGCCGCGCGCCCCCCTCCCCGGCGCCAACTCCCCCTGGCGGCTGCTCCCATGGGTGTCGCTGGGCCGCGCCATGCCTAAGGGGGCGCCGCGATGGGCCAAGGGGACGAGAGCGAGCGCATCGTGATCAACGTGGGCGGCACGCGCCACCAGACGTACCGCTCGACGCTGCGCACGCTGCCCGGCACGCGGCTCGCCTGGCTGGCGGAGCCCGACGCCCACAGCCACTTCGACTATGACCCTCGCGCTGACGAGTTCTTTTTCGACCGCCACCCGGGGGTCTTCGCGCACATCCTGAACTACTACCGCACGGGCAAGCTGCACTGCCCGGCCGACGTGTGCGGGCCGCTCTACGAGGAGGAGCTGGCCTTCTGGGGCATCGACGAGACCGACGTGGAGCCCTGCTGCTGGATGACGTACCGCCAGCACCGCGACGCCGAGGAGGCGCTCGACAGCTTCGGAGGCGCGCCCCTGGACAACAGCGCTGACGACGCGGACGCCGACGGCCCGGGCGACTCGGGCGACGGCGAGGACGAGCTGGAGATGACCAAGCGCCTGGCGCTCAGCGACTCCCCGGACGGCCGGCCCGGCGGCTTCTGGCGCCGCTGGCAGCCGCGCATCTGGGCGCTCTTCGAGGACCCCTACTCATCCCGCTACGCGCGGGTAAGTGACGGCCGACCCATCGGGAGAGCGGGGCGGGGAAGGCAGCGCCCTCTGCCTCCCGCGGGCAGGGGTGCATCCGAGAACGGGCGCCTAGGGAGTCAGAACTGAAAGGGGGGTGTGCGCGCGTGTGAGTACAGACGTGTACGTGTGCAAGAGACCGGGCGATTCTTTCAAGGGTGACTACGTATGTACGTGTGTAAGGTCTGCGTCTGTATTTCCGAATTTAGTCTGTGCAAGCATGAATGGGTGTGTTTGAGTAGATCGTGTGTGCGTATTTCTGTAAGTGTGGTGGTGTGTATTTGGATGGGTGAAGTATGTAGTGGGAGCGAGGGAGCAGGAGTGTATGAGTGTGCAGGAGTGCCTGTGTGTGCATATTTGTGTTTTTGCACATGGACGCTGTGAAGACGTGGGCTGCCCTGTAGATCTGGGTGTGGGGAGGGAGGCTGGGAGCCCCTTCTCCCTCCCCGATAAGGGGCATCAGGAGCCAGCCAGGGCCCACGAAGAGGGCTTGAGGCCTGGTCTGCTGCTGGGGACAGAGCTCCCCTCCGAGGCAGCAGCCTCGGCCGCCCTGAGGAGATGGTCAAGGGGGAGTCTTTATGGCTAATTGACAGTCTGGTAGCTGGTGTCGGGCTGGGCTGTGGGGAGGGTCATGTGATGGCTCTGAGACCTGCTCCTGAGAACAGGGCCTGCCCTTCCTCCTTATTATAAGAGGAGAGTGTTGGGGGGTCCACTGGCCTTAAGCCTGTGCTTCCTGTGGGACCTGTCAGGGGCAGAGGGGGGCCCTAACTGGAGCATGCAGGAGAAGGTGTGTGAGAGGTGGGCGTGTCTTCCTCGGCCACTCCCCTCTAGTGACAGCAGCTTGTTGCAGGGAAGAAAGGGCCCCCTGCTGCTGACCTTGGCCCTGGGATGGCCTCTCTGGATCAGCATCCTCCTCTGTAAAATGGGAGAGGGGGTCTGGTGAATTCTAAGGGTCTTTGCTGTTTAACTGAGCCCTAAAGGGCGACCCTGGGAGCAGCCACCTACCCTGGAAGAGACACTCTTACCTTCGCCAGGCTCTGTCCTCAGGCCTGAACAGAGCCTAAGGCATGAGGGGGAGGGTCAGAGCTAGGAATTAAGGCAGAGTCCCTCCCCAATCCGTGAGCCACCCCCCCAGCTTTCTATCAGGCAAACCATTGCTTCTGCCGACTCTCCTTTAGGGCTCCACATCCCTTCCCTCCTTCCGGCTGGACCCCCGGGGGATGGGACAGGGGAGGGGGCAGGAGTGTCTGTCCAGCTGTGGAGGCGCAGAGGGAGAAGGGGCCCTGGGGAGCACTGAGGTGCCCACGAGCAGAGAAAGGCTGCGTTTCGGCACAGGCCTGGGATGAAGCACACCATGTTTTGGCGTGTGAGGGAGGGGGCCGTGGTCTGATCTTATGCCTTAAATCCTAGAGGATGTGTGTGTGTGTCGGGGAGGGCACGGGGGTAATAGGGAGAGAGTCAAGAGAGCCAGAGTCCCTCGTTTTGCCACTAAGGACCCTGCCCAAGGTCACCCAGGGAGCTAGAGGCCGAGCAGGACTAGAACCTGGGTCTCCTGGGACCCCATCCTCCCCTGAACTGGCCACCAGCTCCCCACCATTTCCCAGAGTGGACTGGGACCCTCAGAGGTCTCTCCTCCCCTCTCTCTCCTGACAGGGACCCGCATAGCCAGGGGATTATGTAACTGGAGGCTGTGGCTGAGCTGTGGGGAGGGGCTGGAGGAGGGGGGCCGGGAGGTGGAATCAGCACATGGTGGGGGGACATGCTGGGCAAAGGCCTGGGTTAGAGCAGCTGCCCATTCCATCTGCATTTGACCTTGGACAACATCTTACCACCACCACCCCCTTGGCCCCGGAAACAAGGAGTAGGCCCAACTTCCTCATTGTTCTCTCAGCCTCCTGGCTCCCTAGCAGGAGGCTGGGTCCCTCCACCCCACCTCTTAGGCTCAGCCTTAGGGATCTGACTGGTGTCCCTGAGTCTCAGGCTTGACTGGGGCCACGAGGGGCATGTTCCAGCCCCCTCCCCTGTCCACCTCCTCCCACCGGACATGCCGTGGCTGGGGGTGGCCTTCACCTAATGCAGATAAATGGGCTGGCTAGTGTGATTTGCGGTCTTGTCGGTGTACCAATCCTTACAGAAGAGTCCTGACTCCCTTGAGTGCACACTGAAGAGCAGACTGTGGGGACGAAGCTGGGCAGTAGGGGGGAGAGGAGGTGGGGAAGGTGCCTCCGGCCTGTCTGTGCCACCTTCTTTCCCCAGTAGCCCCACAGAGTCGTACCAACTCCCCTGGGTGACAAATGAGGACGATGAGGCCCACAGGGAAGGGCCTGCCCAAGGGCACAGGAGAACTGGGGGCTGAGCCTGGACTAGACCCGGGTCCCGCTGCCACCCGGCCTCGCTGCATTGCGCTCCTCTCTGCGGCTTGTCTGCGCAGAGGCCGCCCGCCCGCCGCCCCCCTCCATCCTGCTCGCCTACCGCCCCGCCACCGCTGTCACCTTTGTTTACCCCTCCCCCACATGGCCCGAAGCCTCCTCACGTTGTGCATTAGGATTTAAATTTTTCTTCTAGATTCTAGCCCAGAATCCTGTATGTGTGAGACGTTGTATATGTGTGTGAAGGAAAAGCTGTGTGTGTGAGAGAGAATCTGTGTAAGAGAGATTCTGTGTGGGTGTGAGAGACTCTTCATGTGTGTGAGAAAGACTGTATGAGAATAAAAATATGTGTGTGAGACTCTGGGTGTGGTGTGTGTGTATGTGTGTGGTGAGACTGACTGTGTAAGAGAGATTCGGTGTGAACGTGAGAGAGACAGATTCTGTGTGTTTTGAGAGATGGACTTTGTGTGTGCGAATGAGACTGCGTGGGAGAGAGTGCGTATATAAGAAAGAGAGAGAGAGAGACTGTGTGTGTAAGGGAGATGCCGTGTGTGTGTGAGAGAGAGATTCTTGGGAGAGTGTGAGAGACTTGTGGTGAGTGTGTCACTGTGGGTGTATTGCTGTGTGTGGCAAGTGTGAAGCTCTGTGTGTGAGGCTGTGTGTGTGTAAGACTGTGTGCATGAGACTATGTGTGTGTGAGGCTCTCTGTGGGGTGGGGGACCCTGTGTATGACACAGACTGTGTGTGTGTGAGGCTGTGTGTGTGACAGGCTGTGTGTGAGACCCTGTGTGTGTCAGTGTTGCGGTGTGTCTTGCATGTGGAGAGACCCCGGTTGCGTGGTTGTGCGCACACCGTGAGGAAGGTGAAGCTGCAGGCCAGCCTCCTGCCCGCTGCCTCAGTCTCCTGGGCCGCCTGGGCCGCCTCAGCGAACGGTCCTGTTCCTCGTTTCCCACCCTCAGTACAAATACTGCTCTAGCCCAGGTCCTTTGTTGGTGCATGGAGAGGTAGAGAGGCCACCCCACCCTGGGCCTTAGTGTTGGCCCTGGAAGATAGGGGCTACTTGGCTAGGGTGGGAGGTCCCCTCTGAGCTCTTGAGGGGTGACAGGGCTGGCTGGAGCAGCTGGTTCCATAGCCCCTCTCTCCTAAGCTGTCCTGGGCACCCAGGCTGAAGGCTGAGGGTTGGGAGGTAGGCTGGGACAGGGTGAGCCCGGCTTGTATTCTCGGAGTGAGGGGTGGTGCCCCAGACACACACAGGCAAAGGAGGATGATGACACTCTGTGGTAAGGGCTGTGGAGGAGCTTCCTGGGGCCGGGAGAGTAAGAACTGTCTCAGAGGAGGTGATGCCGGGCAAACTTGGAGGGGCAAGCAGGAACTGGCCAGGCAGGTGACAGGGGCCGGCAGTGCTGGCGTGCAAAGCTGCAGAGGTGTGGGAGCAGGCGGGCAGTGTGGGGGCAGCCCAGGGCAGCCCTGGCTTGCACGCTGCCCTCCTCTCCTCCTTGGGGGCCAGCGCAGGTCTGAGGCCCTTGCTTTTATCTATTATTGGTATGTTGTCGTCGGGAACATTGTTCTGTATCAGATCAGGGCCAGTGGTGGTCCCTGGGCTGTAGGCCAGAGAGTATCCCCTGTGTGTGTATGTGTGTGTGTGTGTGTGTGATGACACCTTCCCCCAGAGTCACTTGGCCTTCCAAATGACAAGGAAGTACCAACAGCTCCCCAGCTTGGGAAGCCCCCTCCATCCACCCACTGCCCACCTCTGCTCTGAGGCCGGTCTCTGTTTCTCTGCCTTGTCCCCTCCTCTTGAGGACCTGATGCTGTCCAACTCCTCCACTCCCTGGCAGGAGATTCACCCCGAGGCAGGGATGAAGAGCTACCAGAGGTGGTCCTCCCTTGGGTCCCAGCTGACACAGGGCTCTTCAGGTCTTGACCTGGCATGTAGAGGGATGGGGGACACAGCTGCTGTTGGGGACTTCCCAGCAGCTCGCCCCTCCCCCTAGAGGCCCCTCCCCCGGCCCAGGCCCCACTTCAGGTCACGGTAACATAGGAAGGAGACCCACGAGCAGTGGAGGGGGCGGGGTGTGTTCCCCTCCCAGCCACCCCGAGTGCTCCCCGCCACAGTGTGTCCCCCATTGCGTGCTCTCCTCCTTCCCGTGGTGCTTTTACAGGGGTCCCCCAGCCCCCCCAGCAATGAACATCACAAACCAAGTGTCTCCTAGGCAGAGTCCCTCATCGTCTTCACCTCTAAAATGGGCCTAATGAGAGAACCTGCCCCCAGGGGTTGACGGAAAGATAACTGAGGTGTTATGTGGAGAACCCGAGTCAGGGCCTGGCATGCAGTAAGTGCTCAATAAATGTTGGCTGCTGCTGTTACTCCTACTGGTTGTATTATCCTTGTACTTTATGACTCTCTCTAGACTCCATCCTTTCCCCTCTGTCTCCGTGTCTACCATCCTGGTTCAAGCCACCATCGTTTCCCTCAGGCCCACCTTTCCAACAGCTTCCTGACTGCTCTCCCATCTCCAGCCGCTGGTCCCTCCAGTTCATTCTCCAGTGACACACAGAGGTCTTTTCAACTCACAAATCTGTCTGCTCACCACCTTGCCTGCTTAAAAATGCTTCAGTGCTTCCCTAGCCCGTACCATGGCCCCTTAGGCCTGCCTGCTGATCCAGTCTCCTCTGGCCTGGCTCTCCCCATCACTCACTGAGCTCTGGCTGCCCTGGCCTCATTTCAGTTTCTTGCATGAGCCAGGTCCCCCTACCCCAGGACCTTTGCATATGCTGTCCCCTCTGGCACACTCTTTCCTCCTGGTTCATCCCTCTGCATCCTTTATACCCCGCCTCAAACATTGGCTCCTTGGTGATGGCTTCCCGGACCTCATATGCTAGATCAGGCTTAGAGTCGGGGTCCTTCCCTTCAGAGAAGCCATGGGGTTTGTAATGAAGTGTTCATTAGCAGCCTGGCTTGGCTCAGGTCTGTTTCCTCATCCAGAGCTCTGAGCTCCTTACATGCTCACTCTAGCAGGAGCTATTACTAAGACAGAGGAGGATGTTGAGGCCCAGCGAGGAGCACTTTACCTGAGGTCACATGCGCACAGGTTTCCTGGGGGGCTGGTTCAGAAACCTAGGTCTCTCTGACCCCCCGGTCAGTGGCCTGGGAGCCCCATGCCCCTTCGGCCTCAGGGAACGTTTGGAGCCTGGCTCTGGGGACAGGTGTGTGTGCTCCTGGACTGGAGCGGGAGGTCTGGCATCTGCCAGAAGTTCTGGAGGCGATGGCTTGAGCCTTAGAGAGGAGGCGGGTCGTCTCAGAGGTGGGGGAGGGGCTGGGGGGCTCGTTCCAGGGCCGCTGCCCAGGCCAGGGATCCCGGGGCCTCCCACGACAGCTGAATATAGTACCCTGGCTATTCTGAGCGGTCCCATGACGGGTGTGTTCCTTCCGGACTGAAAGGTCAGGGCCTTAAGCCGCTGCCTCCTGTTGGCCCCCAGGCCAGCCTCGCCACCCCGCTAGCCTGGGCTTCCCTTCCCTGGGTGCAGGCTCAGAGGAATAGGGGGGCCTGAGAGGCTCAGGGACTGGGGGTTTCCCAGTCCTTATCTGGGGGAACCACTTGGGTGGAGGGACCACCTTCCACATGTGGGACTGTTGCAGCAGATGGGTGCTCCCAGGCCACCGCCAGTCAGTACTCTCATCCAGTGGAGGAGAAACAGGCTCAGAGAGGAGAAGACACAGGCCCAAGACCACATAGGGTATCACTGAGACCCACACTCCCACCCCAAGCCTCTCGGCTGGGCTGGGCCTAGCTGTTTGCCTCTCTTTCTGCTCTCAGTTTTAAAAGGACACCAAATCCCACCTGGGCATGCTGTTCTCTTATTCACTCTCGATGTTTCCTCCCCCGAGGGAGAGAGAATAAGCAGTTACCTGCCCTGCCGCCTGCCTTGCCCGCTCCCCACCCAGGGTCCAGCATCGCTGGGCGGTCCACCCAGGCTTGGCCCAAATGCTGTTCTTGTCATCCCCAAGCAGGATTTCCAGAACCCCCCTCCTTTCTTAACTCTCAGCACTAGTGGGTGCTGGTTGCTAAAGCAGTCCCTGTGTGTCAGACAGCCTTAAGGGCTTGATTTACATATTCTTGTTGAATTCTCACAAAAGCCCCGTGGAACTGAATTGTTATTGTCAGGCCAATGTCACCCATGAGGCTGCTGAGGCTCAAAGAGGTTAAGTAACTTATCCAAGGTCACCCAGCTCACACGCGGTGCAGCCGGCATCCAGACCTGGGCCGGCCTGACTCCGGAGCTCTGTCCGTCATCCCTGCTGCCTCCTGTCGCTGTCCCAGGGATGGTGGGTCTGTGCCTTGCCGTGGCCCAGGCCTGGGTTTCCAGCTGGTTCCCTCCCTCCCCCACCAAACTCTCTTTCCCAGCCACCTGTCTGGGAATCCTGCTCAGCAAGTTCTGGCCCCGGGATGGTTGGGGATGAGGCTCCAGCCTGGCCGGGTTAGGAGTGCTCTGGCGGCCCCCGGCCAGAGGGTTTTCAGGTGCTTCAGCTGGCCCCCATCCTTGCAGGCCCTGGGGCTCCATCTGGCCTGCAGGGAATGGCAGAGGACTTGGGAGGATCACAAGTTATCCTGCATGAGGCGACGCATGGTGGGAATGCTGGCTCCTCCTCAGCTCGGCATTCGAGGCCTTCTGCTCTGGAACCCGGCCACGTCTCCTGCTGCGCCCTTCTGCCAAGCTCCTCCCCGGCCTCCTCGTCTTCAGCCCTCATTCCAACCTCTAGGTTTTTACTTATCTGTTCCCCTCTCTCGCTGTCCTTTCTAGTTTTTGCTGAATGTGAAAACCCATCTCTCAAGACCCTTACTGCCTAGCCTGGCTGCTCCTGCCCTCGATGCCCTCCTCCTTTGGAAGTGAGGGGTCTGGGCTGGGTACGGAGTCACCAGGCTTGCGTGATTCGAGCTGGAGGTCAGCAGGTCAGCTCTGGAGGCCTGTGGCTGAGGACAGGCAGGCCCTCAGGATTAGAGACCGTGCCAAGGACATGGAGAGCTGAGGCCACAGACAAGACCCCAGTTATAGGCATTGGGCAGCTGGGCCAGAGCAAGGTCTGTAGCCAGGCCATTAAAACAGCCAGGCTCCCTTGGGCAGGTTGCATCACCCCTTCAGGCTGCAGTTTCTCCACCTGTAAAATACAGAGGTCGTTCTAAATGACTACCAGTCCCTTCCCAGCTCTGACTTTCCAGGAGGCTAAGAATTCTGGGCTCCACCTCCCAGAGGCACCGTGGGAGTCAAGTCAGGCCCTCCCTCTCTCTCCTTGCGCATCGTCGGCCCAGCTCCTCTCCAGGACATGTGTGGGCTCTCCTGACAAGGGTGCTGTCACCAAGCAGGCAGGAGCCTAGGGAGGGGGTCTGAAGAGCTTCCTGCTACCTCCACTCAGGGTCCCTCAGCCACTCTCATTCATTTATTTAGGACACAGTGATCACGCCCTGCCTGGGGTCGCTGCTGGTGCTGGGCCCCTGTGAACCATTATTGGCTTGGTAGACTTACCCAGCCCTCTCACGGGCGCAGACCTGTGGGTGCCACCTCTTTAAGGTGTGCTTGCTCGGGCCGGCGGGTTGCCCTCTTCTCCAGGCCTTTCTCTTGGCCGTCTGTCTTCAGGAAAGGTGCACTCGGAGGAGAGATGCTCCGCCAGGCTGTGGGGCTGGAGCAGGTGGGGGCTAGCTTGGATGGTGTAGGGCACTGTGGAGCGGGGCGCGTGAGCCGCTGCTGTGCTGCATGGGCCTGGGGCTGGGTGGGGGTGTTTGCAGTGGTTGCTGTGGGGGCTGCAGGGGTGGTTGCTGGAGGAGTCTCACCCCTGGTGACTCTTGTCATCCTATTGCCCGGGACGTTTCACAAAGGGCAGCCTGCTGGGCTCTGTCCCTCAAGACTTTGATTCCTGGATCTGGGGGCAGTAATGATGGTTGCTCCATTCTCGGGTGTTGCTAGTGCTCAGTGAGGGAGGACCTGCAGTGGGGCCTGGGAGATGGGGGGCTCCTGCTGCTCGGGGTGGCCCTCCTGCCGCCAGCATCAACATCACCTGAGCCGTTGATAGAAGTGAAGAGTTTCAGGCCCCACCTGGACCTACTGATTCAGAGTCTGCATTTTAACAAAGGTCCCCAGATGAGTCACGCGCACACTGGATTCTGAGAAGAGCAGAGGCAAGCAGCGGGCCCTGGCGGAGGTGGGGCTTAGGACGCAGAGCCGCCTGGGGGAGTGTGCAGGTTGGCAGGGCTTCACCAGGGATTCTGATCTTTCCTTGTGCCCAGGACGTTGGCGTCAGGGTGAGGGGCCTGGGGGTGAGGCCCCAGCTCAGTGAATGGCCATCTGTCCAGTTGCTCAGACCTGAAGCCTGGCATCGTCCTTGATTCCTCTCTCTCCCTCACGCATCAGCAAATCCTGTTGTCTCCATGTTGAAAACATACCCAGAACCAGACTGTCCCCTCATCTCCACTGCTCCCTCCCTGGATGCGGCCACCATCTTGTCTCCCTGGGTTACTGCCGGCTGTCCTCCCCGCCTCTGCCCTAGCCAGCGCCTTCTCCACACGGCCAAATGCAGGTCAGATGGAGACCCCCGTGCTCTGCTCCCTCTGGCTTCTGGTCCCACTCAGGGCTGAAGCCCGTCCCTCCAAGGTTCTGAGGCCCCATCGGAGCTCCCCACACCCACCCTCGTGCCCCACTCTCCCGCCTCTCTCCTGCTCGCCCCTGCTGGCCTCTGGTTTTCCTGCTTCTGCCTCCGGCCCTGTATGCCCCGTCCGTCCCCCTGGAGACCTTGCCCTCACATGCTCCCCCTCACTCCTTCCTGTCTGGACTCAGATGCCGTCCTCTCACATGCACCCCTGCATTCCCTTCCTGGTCGCATTCCTGTTTTCTCGTTGGCCTTTAACACCATCTAACTATATTTTCCTTATTTACTGGGTTTCTTGTCTGTTTCCCCAGCTAGAATATAAGCTCCACCAGGGCAGGGATTTTTGCCTCTTTTTTAAAAAATTATTTTATTGAGGTCATATTGGCTTATAAAATTGTGTACATTTCAGGTGTATATTATTACATATAAGCTTCTGTATAGACTGCATCGTGCTCACCACCGATAGTCTAGTTTTTATGCATCACCATACATATGTGCCCCTTCACACCTTTCGCCCTCCCCCCACCCCCTCCCCTCTGGTAACCACGAATCTGTTGTCCTTTACCCATCGTCCTACACTTGGAACCTACGACAGGGCCCGGCACACCGTGGGTGCTAAGTAAATATTTACTGAGAGAATGGATAGGAGGCCAGGGCTCCAGACCCAGGCAGACATTGGCGCCTCGCCTTTGAGCCTGTTACTGGCCGGCCCCCTCCTTCTTTACGGCACCCGGGAACATAGGGCGTCCATCCCCCAAGCCTGGAGCGGTGATGGAGAGGCCGAGGCTGAGGCAGTGCTAGGAGGGCTGCAGTGCACTGACCAGGGGGCCGAGGGCAAACCCCAGTCAGGGCAGAGTTCCACCTGCCACTGTCCCTGCCCAGGGCCGGATGAGGCTCTTTACATCCTCTCCCTCCCTCCCCCCACCTCTCCAAACTCACCCTTCACTCCGCGTCAGCCCACCACTACCCACAACCACAGCTCAGACGCCAGGAAACTCTTTTCCAAAACCAGGGTGCACAAGCTCTTAGGATGGTGACGTTGTAGGGACACTGGGTTTCCGGGTCCACTTGGTTCAGCCTAACGCCCAAGTCTGACTTCTCTTGGAACCGTGTCTCCTGAGGGCCGGCCAGGCTCTTTTTCTCGCTTCCCCTCTCCCTGCCCCTCCCCTTCCTGTCCACCTGCTCCCCTCCTTCTCCCATCCCATTGTCGCTTCTCCTTCACCACCTGTGTTTCTGGGAAGTCCTAGGCATTAGTTACTGGCTTTCATCACGGACTCTTCCCTCGAAGGCCTACGATGCTTTTGGTCCCGAATCCCCCCGCTTCAAGCCTCAGTTATGTGTTCAGTAGAAAGTGGGTGGGCTTCCAGGCCAGCCCCCACTTCCTGGCTACCCGACCTTGGCTCTATGACCTGGAGCCGCGTTCTCTCATCTAGAGCCAGGAGGCCCGCGTTCGAATCCCAGCCCCACCACTTCCCCGCTGTGTGACCTTGGACAAGTTCCCTAACCTGTCTGTGCCTCAAGAGGGATATTAATAGCACGTGACTCATAGGGAGGTTGGGAAGATTGAATGTGTTAAGCACTTAGCCCAGAACCCAGAACGTAATAAGTGCTTAATTATCTTGGGTTCCATTACTGTCCTTTTACCAGCACTCGGCCCTGGAAGATCCAGTCGCTCACCTGTCCCTGTCTGCTGCCTTCTTTCAGCAACCGACCCTCCCTTCAAATACCTCTCTGGGGGTCACCTCGCCTGCCTTGGCCCTGGGGCCCCCTCCTTCCAGAGTTTGTCTCCCAGGGGCCAGATTTCAGGGATGTCACCCTGGGAGGCAGGCCTGGATTCTGTCTTGGTTTTGCCACAAGCCTGCTGTGTGTCATGGGCAGGTCACGGCCCCCTCTGAGCCTCAGTCTCCTCATCTGTCGTAATGGTCTGCTCGTCCCTGCTCTGCCTCACTTCCCAGGTGTGCTGGGGCGTGAGAGAAATGGATGATGGAACTTCCACTTGCAGGTGGAAAGGTAGGGAGGGCCACTGCCATCAGGCTCTGGCCAGGGCCAAGCACGGGGACCTGAGATGCTGACAAGTGTGCCAGTGTGGTGGGGCTGGTGGGTGGGGACCGTGGGTCGCAGCTCAGGGCCTTGAAACATCTCCTCTTTATGGGGGATGCTCAGGCACAGGGGCAGTGGCGGCAGAAGCCAGGCAGACCCCAGGAGCCACTGGAGCCTGGGGGCTAAGGCCTGGGGATCATGTGGGTGCGAGGGGGCGGTGCCCGCTCTGGGGCTGGGCTGCCCCGCCAGGCTGACGCCAGGCTGGGTGGGGGCAAGCTAATATTAGCTGGGGCAGCCCCAGGCAGCTGAGCTCAGGGGGCCTCAGGAGCCAGCCTCACTGCGCCCAGGCTCAGATGCTGCTTCGACCTGGGCCACGGCAGCCAACAAAGCTTTCTCAAGCCTGTACAGGGCCTCGGATGCCCCTTCCACACCGGCCCAACCCAGCCCCTTCCCTGCCAGCTTGGCAGCCCTGCGCCGGCTTCACCCTGGCTCTGGCTCATGCCCATGGGCCCCTTGCCCACTGCCCAGGGTGTGCCTCCCTCACCTCTTCCCTTCCCATCCCCAGTGCAGGAAGGGACTTCTCTCCCACACCCCTACTCTACACGTAAAGATAGTCCGTGTGGTTCCCTGCCACAGGCTGCTGTCAGCACTCATTCACTCATGCATGCAGTGGATACTTATTGAGCACCTGCTTACTAGGTGGCAGGCACTGCACTGGACACTGGGAATAGAGCAAAGAACAAAACAGGCAAAAATCCCTGCCCTCAAGAGGCTTCCATTCTAATGAAGGGCAAATAAAAAGAAACAAATGGATACGTGGAATATACAGTGTGACAGATGGTGAGAAGTGCCGTGGAGATGTACAATGGCGGGAAGGGTCCAGGAAGTGCTGGGGGTGGCAACTTCAGCTAGCGTGGCAGGGAAGGCCTCCCTGAGCAGGTGATGTTTCAGCAAAGACTTGAAGGAGGTGAGGAGGGAGATGTGACATCTGAGGGACAGAGGGAGTGGGACGTGCAAAAGCCCTGTGAAGGCATGTGCTTGGGGTTCAAGGCACAGCGAGAGGCCAATGTCCAGGGCTGGGCTCAGAGAGCCAGGGGACAGTGGTAGGTCAGAAAGAGCAGAGCAGAGCTCCTCGCAGTCCCACTGGGCTCCTGACAGTGGGTCTTGCCCCTGGGCTCCCGGGGTGTGCCAGCCCTGTGCTGGGCTGTGCTCACGGCTGCGCTGCCCTCACTCCCCTCTCACGGCCACAGGGGCTCTACCTTCAGGGGGCTGGGCCTCAGGGAGGGGCTCCTGCCTCACCATGGTGGGGACCTCTGTCCTTGCCTTAAAGGCCAGCTGTGCCCTAGGGGAACACTGGGACCACACACAGCTGCCACCAGGCTGGGGTGTGAGCTGTTCTCTGAGGGATGTGGGGCTGGAGAGAAATTGGTGACGGAGCCAGAGGCGAGGGGCCCTTCCAGACAAGGGTCTTGTGGGCACTCTGCATCTACACAGCCCTCCCTCACTGCTCTGCTGGGCCTCCCTCCAGGTGTGCTGAGAGACGATGGTTAGCGCGCTAGTTACGGGTCAGACTGGAGCCCGACTGCCTGGGTCCCGACCTGGCGCTGCTGATTCTCAGCTGTGTGGCCCCTGGAGGCCCACCCAGCTCAGCCATAAAGGGGGGCAACAAGAGTCCCTATTCAGCGGGTGCTGTGAGAATGCAACGAGATAAGCTGTAGAAAGCCCTTCACCCGGCGCATGGCCCAGCACAGGTGTTCAAGTTACGCACTGGTATCATTCTCACCATTTGGCACACAAGGCGTCTTTCTAGGATGCTCTGCAGACACTGGCCTCACCCACCTGGGCGTTCTGGGACTATGAACCGAATGTCTACAAAGAGGGTTGCTGTAACCAGAGAGACTCCGGTGGCCCCCTGGGGACCTTCTCTGCCCACGAAGGTGGTAGAGCGGGAAGCTGTGGCTCCCTTGGGCCTTGTCCCCAGGGCAGAACTGTGTATATACTTCAGACCACAGCCTCCTGCCAGGGCCGACGACTCATCACTTAGAGATTACCGTTTTATGCTCAACATCAGGGGCTCTCTGAGCAGCCGTGAGCGACATGGTCACCCACTGGGCCACCTGGATCCAGCCAGAGCCCTGGGCTGAGGGCTGGCCTCTCAGAAGCCCACGTGGCTGTCCTCTGCTAGGGCCGGCTCTGGGCAGTGGCTTCTTCTCGTGTTGCCGTGGGTACTCCTAACTCGGTCCTGACCAGCCCGCACCCCTGGAGCCTGGCACTCAGTCTTCTCATCTCAAAGTGTGCATCGTGGTGCCGCCTACCTCTCAGGGATGCTGGGGAATCCACCAGAGGCAGGAAGAGAATTTGTGAGGGAGAAAATATGGGTCAGAGCAGGACCATGTGCAGGAGACCACCGTCTCAAGGGAGTGTGAGGAGGGGACAGGGTGGAGGCGAGAGCACAGGCCTTGGACCTGGCCAGGCCTGGGTGTTGGTCTCCCTGCCTCCATGTGGCTCAGGCAGGTATCGTCTGGCTGAGTCTGCTTCCTCCTGTCTGAAATGGGATGAGTCCCAGAGGGGCAAAACCCCAGCATGGTGCCTGGCACACAGGAGGCTCTTACGGGGGGCTGGATCTGCCTGCCTGGGGCCCCATCGAACCTGGTCCTGGGTTCAGATCCCCAGGACAGCTGGTGTGAACGAGGCCCTGGCTGAGCCACAGAGACAGGGAAGCAGGCTGTGGAAGCCTCGTCCGGTGGCCCTGCAGCCTCAGGGGCTTGCACCACTGTCACCGATAATATATTTAGTGACACAAAGGTCAGAAATGCCAGGAACTGGCTTCCTTTCTAGGCCGCAGTAACGGTGTCTCCCGAAGCCTGGCTGTCACCAAGAGGATATTTTTTCCTGTCTGGCAGTCTCGGGATCTGAGTAAGAGCCTCAGAGGGAGAAATTGCTGTGGTTTGCACCGGCTGCCCAGTCTTTCCACGCCCATGGCCCTTCCCAAACCTAGTTGTGCTCCCCTTGGGAACCCTTCCGTCCCACCTCTCCAGGCGGCCCAGCCTTGGCCTCCAGGCACGGCAACTGTGCCCAGCGTGCTCTAGCTCCCCTGCCTCCTGCCTTTGCTTATTCTGTTCTCTCTGCCAAGAATGCCCTTTCTTCCTCCTCTGCAATCTGAAACAATCCATCCTTCAAGGCCTGCTTCGACGGCCCCTCCTGTCTGGAGCCTTTCCTGATCTGCCTCCTGAAGAGCTGCTCTCCCAGAGAACTCTTCCTGCCCTGGTCCAGCTGCCCTGTTGAGGTTACCTGTCACCCCGACTCAGCGGCAGCCTCTTAGAGGATAAGGACCAGCTTGAGGAATGGTCTTGCCTGTTACAAAATATGGCATCAATGAATCTTTGCTGAAGCAACGTGCCTCCCAACAGCCCTGGGAGGCGGAAGGATTAGATACGATCCCCACTTTATTGATGAAGGAAAAAATGGCCCAGAGAGATGAATTTATTTGTACAAGACCATCCAGTTAGCAAGTGGTGGAAGAAGGCTCAGCTCCCAGGTCTTTTTGGGGGCGTTAAGAAGGTAACTGGAGCAGTGCCAGTGTCCTTCCTGCACTATGTGCTGTGGTTCTCTGGTGGAGAATGAGGTGGTTGGATGGACCCATGGGTGATAGACAGCAGACGAAAGAATGGATAAAAAGATGGCTGCCTGGATGGAGATGGATGAACGGACGGAAGGAAGGGTGCATGATGGATCCCAGCTGGTGTGTAGCTTGGTGGATGGGTGAATGAATGGATGGATGTGAGGATCTCTGGATAAATTTCTAGTTGCTTGGCTTCAAGGCAGGAGAGGAAGTCCCACCTCTCATGAAGTGAAAACATCCAGAGGATGGGACTTGGAAGCTGAGGGCTTCAGGGTGGAAGGCAGCGGGGAGCAGCCCAGCCCGCACGTGGAGAAAGTGGGTTTGCCAGAGGCAGGGGGTGGATGGTTTGTGGATGAGGTGATGGGAGGATGAGGTGGTGGGAGCTGGGGGCAGGGACTGGCCTGGGGACCTGGCCCACTCTCAAATGTGAGTGGCTCTGATGGAGCAGACCCAGGACGGGCTGGAAAGAAGTTGCAGCTGGAGCCATGTGACAGGGGAGGCGCAGGGCCCGGGGTTTTCCAGGCTCCCTGTGGCCACTGGAGGGCAGACAGTGAGTGGGGAATTGGCCTCTGAACCCCAGGCCACGCTGAGCATACCTGGGATTTCAGTCCGTTCCGCGTGGAAGGCCACTCTTCCTCCTCAGGTCCCCAGCCTTGATGAGCGAGCCCCTCGCATGGCTCTGGGGGCTGTGCTCAAGGCTGCAGCACAGCCCTGCTGGCTGGGGAGTGCGCCCTCCTGAGGCCCTGGATGGTCCGGGCTCAGGTATCCTGAGGTCCACCATCTTCCCACTGCTTTTTGCCGTCAGTTCCCAGACACTAGACATGAGCTCCAAGGCTTTCGTTCTAATTGCCTAGCAAGGGCCAGTAAAGGGACCAAGGACATGGGTGGCCAGTAGTTGAGCTCAGCAGGCCTGGAGACTCAGATGCTGCTAGGCTGGAGCAATTCTTCTAGCTGGAGTGAAGGGTCTCCGTTTGCACAAAGCACAGTGCCGTGAGCTCCAGGCTCCCTCTGGAAACCCTGCTCTAGCGTTCCCTGGCACCAGGCTGCACCCCCCACACGCTGGCCCCGGCGATCTCCCTGGGAAACCAGGTCCCAATGAGAGTGTCTGGTGCACCGCTAACTGCTCATTACAGTCACGGCTGCAGCTAAGTATAGCTCCAGCACACACGGGACCAAGACAACAGGGGAAAGTCTTCCATGAGAAACCTCCATGTGCAAACACGCAAACATCTGCACGCACATGCGCCCCACACTCGTGCATACCGATGCACTGATGGACCCATACCTGCACCAGCACAAAGTTTCATTCATTTCTCTCAGGCATTCATTCAATAAATGTTTGTTGAGGGGCTAGGAGAGTGGTTAAGAGCATATGCTCTGGAGTCAGAGCTGGGTTTCAAATTCTGACTCCATCACCTCCTAGGTATATGATCATGGGCAACTTAACCTCTCGAGCCTCAGTTTCCTTCTTTGTAAAGTCAGGATGGAAACCTCAGTATGGACCTCAGAGTTGGTGCAGGGGTGGAGGAGGAGCAGCATGTAAGAGTGCTTGGGACAGGTCTGGCTCAGGACAAGTGTCAATACACAGTAGGTGTCCTTATTCTCATTACTGAAGACCTACTGTGTGCCTAGCTCTGTGCTGGGAGCTTTATTTGAAGCTGTTATTTCAGAGGCGGTTGTGACAAGTGGTGCCTGGTGTGTAACAGGTACTCAGTAAATATTAATGATTGAATGAATGAACAAATGAGTGAAAGCTGTGTCAGTGGAGGACCAATGTCCTTGGAACTTTCTTCTCTCAGGAGGAATCCACTCTCACTTGGCTCTCATCCAGGCTGTGTCTCTGGTAGGATCTGGACATTCTTGTGAGTTGAGGCCACCCCTCATTACGCAGGTGGGGAAACGGCAGCACCGTGGGAGCAGGCACGTCCCAGGCCAAACAGTCAGCAGTCAGTGGCCAAGGCGCAGAGTTGCCACCTTGAGCCAGCCTAGCACAGGAGAGGTACCTGGTCTAGCTGCAGCCCCTGAGCCCCTGAGCCTCTGAGCCCATAGCCCTGGTCGGGCAGTGGGACCCCTGGACTGGCACCAGGCAGGTCCATCTGCCAGGCAAGGGGCTGGAATTCTGTCCGACCTGGGTAGGAAAGAAACCTCAGGATTGGAAGGTACTGCTGCCGTTCCGACCTTTGAAGAGGCCGGCAGCTGAACGGCCTGGGCCATCTCCTCCCTTCGCACCTCCTCAAAAAGAAAGTGACATTTCCTGGTGCTTTTTTAAGCCCAGGCTGGCTGGGCCAGGCCGGCGTGGGGTGGGGAGGGGGCGGGTGGCGCTGGGAGTCACAGCCCGAGCCTCTCCTCACCTTGAGTGATCTCAGGAGGCTGGGAATAGACACGGTCTCATCTCCTTGCCACGTGTCCCAGATTCCAGTTCCGACGCCCAGATTCGAGATTCCACACTCCAGGGCCTGCGTGCAGGTTTTGAATTCCACATTCTGGCGCCAGTTCTGCTCCCTGGACTGGACGCCGGCTGACGGACTCCACAAGGGGCCAGCGCCTTCAGCTGGCCAGCCTGCTGGGAGGAGGACGTCGGCCCCTCTCTGACAGGGAACCTCCGTGCCCTTGTGCCCACTCTGCTCAGTCATTCATGTTCGCAGCCTGTGGGGTTCAGGTCTTTTTTACTGACTGTGCCCATTTTTGTCAAGAGGTGAACGTGATTGCGCCTGCTGCCGGTGTACATGAGTCTGCTGTCAATGAGTGTACCCATTGCCAGTGTAGACATGGATCTGCTCTCAACCACCGTGCCCACTGCTAGTATAACAAACAATCTCTGTGGAGACTGAGCTGATGAGAACGTGGCTGAATGATGAGCAGCTGCGTCTGTGGCTGGTTCAGGCACAGATTCATGAACAGATGTGATCCTTTTACCTGTGTGGGCTTAGCTGTGCTCCTGGTCCCCAAGGGGCCCTCTTCCGCTGCTAGTGCAGGGCTGGGCCTGATGGTGGGGCCAGCGTGATCCCCAGATCGAGCCCCGTCATGGACCTTATATTCTAAGGGGGAAGAGAGACAACAAATAGGAAAACTAAGTAAATTAGAGAGTGTGAAGGCCAACACTCAACCAACTGGACACTTAGAACAGGTGAATGTTCTTGTCTGTCATTTGTACCTCAATAAAGCTGGGAAAAGTTCATGTGTTCAAAATGGAACGTGCTGAGGGGTGCAGGGAGTAGAGGAAAGAAAGTCGGATGAGTGGGGTGTGGTTGAGACTTTCAGCAGTGGAGAGTACGCCCGTGAGATGGTGTCACGAGGACATTTGGAGAAGGGCGTTCTGGACACAGGGAGCAGCCAGTGCGCGGGCCCTAAGGGGGGGCGTGTGTCTGGCATGTTTAAGGAACTCGTTTGAGGAGGTGGGTGTGGCTGGAGCAAGCGAAGGGGACAGTGGTAGGAGAGGAGCTGAGAGGGGGAATGGAGGCTCAGATCACATGGGGGCCTGCAGGACATGGTGGGGACCGTGGCTTTTCCTCTGGGAGAAACGGGGAACCAGTACAGGGTTTTGAGCAGAGAAATGACACAATCAGATTTACATTTTAAGAGGATCGTCTGGCTGCTGTGTGGCAAATAGTCCTCGAGCACGGGAATGCTGGATCCGGGGGAACAGTTCAGAGGCTCTTACCGTAACCCCGGGGGAACCGAAGATGGCTGCGACAGCGGTGGTAGCAGTGTGGGGGGAAGTGGTCAGAGTCTAGGTTTATTTCAAGCTGAGCCAACAGGATTTCCTTACAGATTAAATGTGAGGTGTGACCAAAAGAGAGGCGTCGAGGATGACTCCAAGGTTTTTGGCAAGAACGTCCTGGAAGGATGGAGTTGCTATCTCGTGAAGAGCAGCAGGCTGCAGGCGGTGGGGGTGGCCTGGAGTCCGGCTGATGTGTTGAGTTGCAGAGAGCTATTAGCCCTTCACCCAGAGATGCTAAGGAGTTGGATGCTGAAGACCTGAGTTCAAAAGGCTGGGCTGCAGATAGACATTTAAGAGTGCGCCGTTAGTGGCATTTGAATGGGTGGTGGTATGTAAGCCTTGAAACTGGGTGAATTGCTCAGGGAATGTGTGTAGATGGAGAAGAGGACCAAGCTCTGCCCTCCAGGCTCCCCGATAGTTAGAGGCTGGGGAGAAGAGGTTGGCAAGGACACTGAGAAGGAGCAGGGAGTGAGGTAGAAGGAAGATCAAGACTGCGGGGCTCTGGGAAGGGTGACCAAAAGGAGGGAGCAATCAGCTGTCTGAGCTGCTGCTGGTCAGGAACGTGAGGACTGGGCATGGTTCCTGTTCTTTCCCCCCCAGAACGCTTTTCCTGGGACCCTCTGTCTCCCTAGCTGATTCTTACAGATCCTTCCAACCTCTGCACACTTGTCACTTCCTCCTGGGAGCCACTCTGACCCCAAGACTTGTTAAAGGCCCCTCAATGCCTTGCCACCTCATATAGGTACACTCTTACTTGTATGGTTATTTGATAGATGTCAGTGTCGCCTGCCAGGAGCTGTGGCTGGTCTGCTCACTCTGTCCTCGCTGCCCTGCACAGGCCTGGGAGAAGGCGTAAATATTTGTTGGAGGGAGAGCAGGTGGGCAGTCAACTGTCGTCCCACCTGGGCTGTGCCACTGCCCTCCCTGAGCTGTCCCTCTTTTTATTCCCCTCCCCCCAACACACACATGCATACTGTATACAGTTGTCCCTCCGTATCCGCAGGTTCTGCATCCGCAGATTCAACCAACCGCAGGTCAGAAGGCCTACGATGGTTGTGTCTGTACTAAATAAGTATGGACTTTTTTCCTTGTCATTATTCCCCTAATGATACAGTATGACAACTATTTACATAGCATTTCCGCTGTTAGGTAATATATGTAATCTAGAGATGATCTGAAGTGTATGGGAGGATGTGTGTAGGTTATATGCAAATACTGTGCCATTTTATCTAAGGGACCTGAGCATGCACCGGGTTTGGTATCTGCAGGGGGTCCTGGACCCAATCCCTCACGGATACTCAGGGACGGCTGTATCTATACATGCACATGTCTGCCCTGTTGGGAATTAGGACCCTGACTCGATGCAAAAACATAAGTGGGCATTAGGGGGGATTTTCCCAGTGGATTCCTAGTGGACACACGGTGGAGCTTGGAGCCTTGATTTTCTCATCTGCTAAATGGGGGCAGTCAAGACTGTCCCGCTAACGGCCCAGCTGTTGATGTGTGTATGTGTGCGTGTGTGTTGTTCCTCTGGGATTCAGCGTGTGAGGGTGTTGTAAACTGTGGACAGCTGTGCCCGATGTCAGCATGAGGGGAAGACTACTGTCTTCCTCCCAGGGCCACTGGGTGGATGCGAGAGAGATTTACAGATGGTAGCCCTGGCGCATAGTGGTTTCAGAGGCAGAGACCTGGTTTCAAATTCTGCATATCACTTCTGAGCTGTGTGGGTTTTGGTTTTTTTGCATGTCTTAACCACTTCGAACCTCAATTTTCTTATCTGCAAAATGGAGGGTGAAAACCCTCAGAGAAGTTTTTAAAGGTAATGGGATGCTGATGTAACAGCAGTCATGGTTACTTTATAGCAGAAGTCAGGGAGGCTCAACAAAGTGGATACTCCCGCCACTGAGGCAGTCGTGAGGACTGAAAAGGGTAAAGCGTAGTCCGTTTAGCCGCACGCAGCGGGTGCTTAAAAAATTAGACTCTGAACCAGTCCAGGGAGCCGCCCAAGAAAGGGAGTGCGAGTGGAAGCCAGAGGAAGCCTGGCCTGCAGGAGGGGGCGCTCAGGGGGGGTCCTGAGGCCCATCTGCAGGCGTGGGCAGGGCTGTCACGGGGAAGATGAGGAGCGGGTGTGTTCTGGTGACCCCAGAGGGCAGAACTGGGATTGCTGGGAGAAAGGGGCGGGGAGACTGTCTTAAACAACAAATGAATGCCTGTCCCTAAAGCTGTCCAAAGACAGAGTGAGTGGTTCGGGAGCTCCCCATCACTGCCCATCACCAACAGAGGCATCTGCCCTGGCGTCACTGCACAGGGGATTATGGAACTGCCCCCGGGGAGGCCTCTGTAGCCTAGACAGGGTGCCTTCCTACTCGCTTCCTGATTGTGGAGTCTCAGTGACGAATTTCTTATTACAATCTGTGGCACAAAAAGGTTCGAGACACACCTAAAAGAGAATCCTTAGAAATAAAGAGGGAAGAAAAAATGAGAGTAGTATGATGAAGAGAAGAAATAGTGATGCTTCAAACCCAGGAAAAAGATTACTCCAGACTTGAGTACAAAATTTAGCTGAGCTCCCTGGCAGGCAGAGCAAAAGAGGAAATATGAAGGGTTCCAGGACTCTTCATTTACTAACAGAAAAGTAGACAAGTGCACCAGGAGACACACAATCAGACACAGTTCTAAGACCTGAGCTAGAAGAGGAATTTCCTGTGTGGAAAACTGGTAATTCTCAGAGTTTAAGATGCTAGTGGAGGAAGGTGTTTACTGTCCCATCTCCAGGAGGGACTCTCAGGTCACAGGAGTGGGTGGGATGTTGGCTCCTGATGGGCTCCCTGGGGTCCTGACACCCATCCTTCCTGGCCTGTGGGACTGAAGGGCACTCTAAGACAACACAGCCCCGCTCTCCTGAGGCACTCAACCTGTCCTTCCCACCCAGCCTCATTTCCTCCCAGCCAGGCAGCGGGTCACCTGGAAACCCTGTGGAAGTGGGCGTGCAAAGGTCCCGTCCCCCTGAGGATAGCATGTCCCTCACCGGCTGGAGGCCGTGGTGCTGGGTCTTGGGCTGTGGCCCCGGGAAGTAGGCTCTGAGGGCCAGGCTGTTGGCCTGAGTCTCCCAGGTGCCTTCCAGTGCAGCGTCCTCTGTTCCATGGCCGTCAGATTCTAGGCTTTTCTGTGTCTGAGACACTCTGATCCTAGGTGCTCTGTTGTGATGGGAGAGGACCAGGTGGGAGGAGCCCCCGAGGGTCAGAGGTGGGAGGTTGGCGTGGGGACTGCAGCCAGGTGTTTGAACCCCTCCATCTTACCTTCTGTGTGTTTCATTTCACCATCACAACCCCCGAGAGGCAGGGCCTGTGATCATGCCCCCTCCCTGTCCAGGAATGAAGGCTCACAAAGGGCGGTGAACTTGTCCGGGGTCACCAGCCGAGCCAGGCGCCACATTTCAGCTTGGTCTGACTTCGAAGTCCTGCCATCTCGGCTGCAGCTGCTGCCTCCTTTGGCAGGAGGGACCGAGCTGTTTCTGACCTGGATCTGGAAGGCAGGCGGGCCCTGGACAGCGGAGAGGGCCTGGAGCGGGTGGGAGGCAAAGGCTATGAGGCTGCCATCATGGAAGCCCCGTGCCAGCCCAGCACTGACATTCCGGGAGAGCCTGGGCCTCACTCTGCTGCACCTCTGGCCGGTCCCTCCCGTCCTGGGCCTCCTCTTCTCCTTCCTGCCCCACGGGTGGCTTTTGGACTGAAAACCTCTGAGGGCTTCCTCTGTCCTGATGTTCTGGGTTCCTAATGACCATGTTTTCACAAGTCCAAGGTACAATCGATTTCAGACATGCCTTGAGCTAAATAACAGTGTGTTGGGGACATGGGAAGAAATGCTATTTTAAGGGTGTGTACATTTTATGACATATTTTCATTTCTAAAATGTGAAAAAATGTGCATCTTGGAGTGAAAGCAACATGGGAACCTCTGCCACCTCCACGTTTGCCAGCTGAACTGTGGGGCAGCCCTTTCTGGCTGTGACCTGGGTCTGGGGTCATGAGTGAATTCCGTGCAGTGGGCTCTTGTCTCTCTGGGAGTCTGGGCTCCTTGAGGCCTGGGCTCTCCTTGTCTGGCCCTGGTTCCCCTGCTGCCCCGGCTGCATCCCGGGACTGAGAGGGTCAGTGTGGTGCGATGAGCGGGTTCGGAGCTGGGCACAGCCTTGCCTTCCCCTGGGCTGGCTCAGTGCCTCTTCTTGCTCCCACCCTGTCTGTCCTCTCTCAGTCAGGGACAGTCCCGGAGAGAGGGGCACCCAGCCCCCAGCCAGTGACCACCTCTGGCATGGAAAAGGGTCAGGGCCCTGGGCTGGGTCTCAGCTCAGAGAACACGTGTCCAGAGAGCCAAGCCAGACCCTGATTCCCTTAGGAGATGGCCCAACATGTGCTCACACACACACACACAATCACACCCCATGCATGTCCTTATATACACACACACTACACCCCATGCCTATCACACATACACACCATACCCCATACATATCACACACACAACGCACACACATTTCTGCCACCTACATGAACCACATATCCCCCCACAGTGACCACTTACACAAGCTTTGTATACATGCCTCGTTTCAGGTCACATAAACAGGTGACACACCTTCACTGTGTACACACCTACTCCACATTTACACACTGTCTCCCCTCCCCCCCCACTCTCCCCAGCACACAGACTTTTCCCAAACAGGCGCCCACACGGCCATGTTCTCAGCACACACTCTCACACACTTTTGCTCACACCCTCCATGCAGCACCGTGGAGAGCTCCTCCTGCTCGCTGCTCCCTGAGCTGGGTGCCAAGAGGGGAGGATCAGTGAGAAGGATGGGGGCCAGGACCCAGAAGCCGGATGGAGTACTTGGGACCCTGCCACGCCTCTCAGGGTTGATGGTGGAGGCATTTATTTTTGGACCGGAAAAGGGACTGGACCCCAAAGAGCCCCCTGTCCCATCTCCTCCCTTGAAGCCCTCAGCCAGACCAGCGTGCCGTGGGCATGCCCAGTCCAAAGGAGTCCAGACGAGTCTAATTCAGTTTCCAAAGTCAACTCGACTGACAATTTATTTAGGCCAATTGGCCATCCCGCCTGCTCTGCATCACTGACTCCGCGTGGATTAACTCAAACGCTGCACACCCCCACTGGGCAGATCTAATTAGGCGGAAAAACTGACCTGAAGCCTCTGGGGTCCTGGGGCCTGGACACCAGCCAGGGCTCCCCTAATTAGCCCCACTGCCTGCAACCTTGCTGGGTCTCAGAATCCTCAGAAGGGACCAGCTCCAATCCTCACTGTACCGATGATGAAGCTGAGGCCCAGAGAGGGGAAGTGACTTGTCAAGGTCACACAGCGAGTAAGCGGCCAGACCAGAATGTCGGTCCCTGCACCATGTTACAACCATCGCCTTGTTCCTGGAACGCCAAACTGCAAGAACAGATCCGCACGGCAAACCGCTGAACGGTTCCGAAAGGCAAGCACAATTTTCTACAGATGACTGTGGCATAAATGATTTATAAATGAAAGTCATAGCACATATTGGTCATTTTAATAGATAGTAAATTGTCTTCCTGATTTATGGTTTCAGGGGTGGGGTTACGATAAAAATAACTTGGTGATTTATAAAATATTCTTCCTAAGTCAACAGATCGTTAGTAGGTTTGTCTGACTTTACAGCCAACAGCCTCACCACCCTGGTTACCATAGAAATGGGATGCCTTGCTCTGTTGCCATGGCTACCATTTTCTAGAACACAATTGGTGGGTCTCTCACAGTTTGTGATTTGGTTCTGGGGGAAAAAAGCCAGAAACTACCAGCTTGGGTTTATGCTGCATTGTCAGGCGATCTTGCCTGTGTTGTCTTGAAATTTCACAGGGTGGTCACTAAGGTGGCCAGGCTGGGTGACAGGTGCTCCTGGCTGCCGGGCAAAGCTCCCTTTGTGCCCCTCATCAAACTAGCTGCCCAGGAGGGACTGGCCTCACAGCTGGCTTGGATTCTGAGTGTATGGGGCATAGTCACTGCAGAGGGGCCTGGGGACAGGAGGCATGGTCTGGCAGGTGGCAGGAAATCAGGAAACGTATGCATGGTGGGCAGGCCCTGGGGACGGGAAATCCAGACGCTGGCGCTGTCTCAGCAGGGAGGCAGGCAGAGGAGGCAGAGGCGAGGCGGGCTGGAGCTGCCATCCTGTGGGAGAGACAGACACTGAGTCAGTCACACCCAGTGGGGGCGAGGTGGGCAGAGGAGGGGCCGGCCGGGTGGCAGTGCCTGGGGTCTGTGCTATTCGTGGTGGAGATGCTGTGTGGTGACCACTGCTGCACCATCCGTGTGCTCTGAGATGTATGCGCCGGCACCCTGTGGGGCTGCGGGGCTGTGCGCCTGGCCGTGCAGCACCTGGGTGTTTATGCCTGGTGGCGGTGACGTGCTGCAGGACGCTCCAGGTGCCCCTGTGTTCTCTATGTATGTGTGTTGGGGACACCGTGCTGTAGTTTGTGTGGCCACGTGCACAGTGTATGTGGTTAGGGAATGGGCTAGGTGTGTCTCTGGGTAGTTGTGTGTGTCTGTGGGTGACTGGTCTGTGGGTGACTGTCCCATGTCCTCTGGGTTACTGGGGATTGGGGGGTAGACAGCTCACATGGAGCTCCCTGCTCTTGCCAGCAGCCCCTACTGGGGGTGACAGCCCAGGGTTACTGCAGAGGGGCTCCCAAGGCTTGCTGCCCTGGGCCTGCCCAGCCGAGGTTCCCTTCCTGCCAGGGGTCAGCAGATCCCAGGAACTTCCCCTCCCCATCACAGACCCCCTCCCTCTGGCTGGGTCCTTGAACAAGTTAAGGTTATCTCTCAGCCTGCCGTCTCTAGATCTGAGAGGAGGTGGGCCAGGTGGGGATGCAGGCTAGCCCACCAAGGCTACGGTCCATTGATTCCCCGAGGAAGGCGGGGCAGTATCCATGTCCCCCGGGGCTGCTGCTGCCCCAGGTGCTAGTAAGTCCCAGCAGCGAGGCCCAAGAACGATCCAGGCTTGGCTGGGCTCCACCCTGTGGATCCAGGCACCCCGCTCTCTCCCTCTCTGGAGACAGCATAGCCTGCCCTCAGGCAGTCTGGGCTGTGGGTGCCAAGCTCCAAGATGGAGCCACAGACACAATCAGGGCCAGCTACCTGGTAGCTGATACTTTTAGCCCCAAGAGCTTAGGTAGGTCTGATGGTGGAGAGCTTGGCTTCTGGAGCTAGATACATTTGGGTCCAAGTCTCAGCTTCATCACTAGCCTTAAACCCTTGGTTTAGTCCCCTAACCTCTCTGTACCTGGGTTTCCTTTTTGGCACAATGGGGTACAACTACTTGGGAGGGAAGGGAAGAATGAATGAATGTATGATGTATGGAAGAGAGAGAGGGAGGGAAGGGAGGAAGGAACAAAGAAGGGAAGGAAGGGAGAGAGGGAGGGAAGAAGGATGAATGAGTGTGTGGATGAGAGGGAGGGAGGGAGAGAGGACAGAAGGAAGGAAGGATGAGTGGATGGAAGGGAGGGAGAAAGGAAGGATGGATGATGGATGGGAAAAAGAAAGGAAGCATAGGTGGATGGAAGGAAGGATGCATAGGGATCACACTTGAGAGTAGTCTAGGATAAAAGTTTTGAAAATTACACAGTGCTCTCAAACCTACAGGACTGTTAGCTACCATCGTGATTGGCTTGGGCAGATCTCCTGTTTCTAGGCCTCAGGCTTCCCAGAGCCTTCATTCTGTAGCATGTAGTGTCTGGGGCCGGGTAATCCCTGAAGGCTACTCTTACACTGACATTCTGAAGTGCTGACTTTGTCCCGTCCCCCACTCCCCGCCCCTTCCCCCAGCCAAGAATGTGCCTTGGAAGGTCCATATTGGTTTCTAAATCCCTGCCAGGTTGGGGACCAGGTCCCATGGCCATGGTCAACCCAGACAGGGCTGTTCTGGGACTTCCAATGCTGCCCATCCCCTCACCAGGGGATGCAAACTAAAGAAATTGCCAGAAGCAGCATGGCTGCTTCCCACTGCAGATACAGGGGGAGACTTGGCATTCCTGGAAGTATTCTGTGGGGGCAGCTCTATAGACCAAAGGCGCCACCCGTTCCAGACTGTAGCCCATGGCTACCTCCAAGGGGCTGGCCCTGTTCTGGCCACGGTCTGTCATGGGAGAAAGGGGACCCAGAGGGGAGGGGAGCAGTGGGAACATGCAGGCGGGAATGACCAGTTAGGTCCCTGGAGGACAGCTGATTGACCGGGATTCTGTCTGCCCAGGGCGGTGCCCACGGAGGCCATGGTATGTTGGAGTTCCAGGGGGACCCAACTGGAGGCTGTAAGAAGAGTCCTTGCCTGGAATTCAGTCTGAGAAGGAGGGTTTGAAACTCAGACAGCTGCTTGCTTCTTTTTCCTCGGGTGCCAATGTCTGCTAGGGGCTAGAGAAGCCCATGGGGTCATCAGATGGGGCCATCAAACCAAGCTAAAGGGTCTCCTGAACCTTTCTCCAGGGGGCTCAGGGCCAGAGCAGGTGGTGTGGACAGGCTGGGTTATCCTGGCCGTTTCCGTCTCACTGATGGGGTCTGAGAGGAGCAGGTACCCACAGATGTCTGGAAAGCCCCAGCCCCTCAACAGCTCCTCCTCCCTCTCACCCGCACCCCTCCCCTGGGGCTGGCAGGCAGCAGAAGGGGATAAGCAGACTCTGTTGTTTATGGTGACTTTGAGGACCCCCTGGTCCAATTCTCCTAATGCTTGAACCCTCAACACAGTATCTCTGATAAATGACCATTTAGCCTCTATTGAATACCTCCAAGGATGGGGAACTCACTTCAGGTTCGTGGTGTGAGTTCCTAGGAGGATAGAGAGAGGGGCTAAAAAAAAAGTCATATAAGACCTGGAGCAGATACACATCTTCTTCGGTTCTAGATAGGCTAGAAAGAGAGCCCACAAGTGGGGCACAGATCCGTGAGAAGGAGAACAAGTAGACTGGAGTAGGAAGGAAGACAGATGGAACATGAAGCCTTGGAGGGGCCTGAGCCCACCATGGCTGCCCACTCCCGTTTCTTTGCCAACTTCAGCCCCAGCAGGCCAGGTCACTTTGATTAGTCAGCATGGGCTAAGTGCTTTAATAAATCACCCCCAAACTGCAGTGCTTAACACAACAGAAGGTTGTTTTCACTCAGGTG
Source organism: Equus asinus (assembly GCF_041296235.1). Lineage (NCBI taxonomy): Eukaryota > Metazoa > Chordata > Mammalia > Perissodactyla > Equidae > Equus > Equus asinus. Next base: position 100,745,801 of record NC_091809.1, read on the forward strand.
ACAGTTCAGGGAGGGCATTTCGTGGATGTCTTTCTTTTTAAGGGACTCAGGCCCCTTCCTTCCGGTAGCTCTGCTGGCCCCAGGCCTTAGCATTTGACTGGCAGTCAGGGGAAGAAAGCGAGCGTGGGAGATTGAGTGGGAAGGTTTTATGAGTCAGCTTGGGCATTAGTGCGCACCCCTTCTGTGCACTGGCCACTGACCGCAGTCCCATGACCCCACCCAACCCCAGGGGAGGCTGGGAGATGTAGTCTAGCTGCACATCCAGGAGGAAAGGTAAGGCGTCTGTGAAAACAAAGCAATCTGTCACAGCCCCTTCCTTCCCCAAGCCTCCTCACCCCACGCCCTGAGGAGGGAAAGGTGGCCTGTCGGCTTGGCCCATGTTGGAGGGAGCATTGTGCAGGCGTCTTCCCCAGGCCTGGCCTCTGCGTGGACCCAGCACAAAGGCACCCCAGGTTTCTCGCTCTGGGTGGGAGGGCCTCCCCTCTGACACTGTGTGTTTCTCCCCCACAGTATGTGGCTTTTGCCTCCCTCTTCTTTATCCTGGTCTCCATCACCACCTTCTGCCTGGAGACCCACGAGCGCTTCAACCCCATCGTGAACAAGACGGAGATCGAGAATGTTCGGAATGGCACGCAAGTGCGTTACTACCGGGAAGCGGAGACGGAGGCCTTCCTCACCTACATCGAGGGCGTCTGCGTGGTCTGGTTCACCTTCGAGTTCCTCATGCGCGTGGTCTTCTGCCCCAACAAGGTAGAGTTCATCAAGAACTCACTCAACATCATTGACTTTGTGGCCATCCTCCCCTTCTACCTGGAGGTGGGCTTAAGCGGCCTGTCTTCCAAGGCTGCCAAGGACGTCCTGGGCTTCCTGCGCGTGGTCCGCTTCGTGCGTATCCTGCGCATCTTCAAGCTGACCCGCCATTTTGTGGGCCTGCGGGTCCTGGGCCACACTCTCCGCGCCAGCACCAATGAGTTCTTACTGCTTATCATCTTCCTGGCTCTGGGCGTCCTGATCTTCGCCACTATGATCTACTATGCTGAGAGGATAGGGGCACAGCCCAATGACCCCAGCGCCAGTGAGCACACCCACTTTAAGAACATCCCCATTGGCTTCTGGTGGGCCGTGGTCACCATGACAACGCTGGGCTATGGAGACATGTACCCACAGACGTGGTCCGGCATGTTGGTGGGAGCACTGTGTGCACTGGCGGGTGTGCTGACCATCGCCATGCCCGTGCCTGTCATCGTGAACAATTTCGGGATGTATTACTCCTTAGCCATGGCTAAGCAGAAACTACCAAAGAAAAAAAAGAAGCATATTCCACGGCCACCGCAGCTGGGATCTCCCAATTATTGTAAATCTGTCGTGAACTCTCCACACCACAGTACTCAGAGTGACACATGCCCGCTGGCCCAGGAAGAAATTTTAGAAATTAACAGAGCAGGTAGGAAACCTCTTAGAGGCATGTCGATCTGACCTTTCACCTCCGCCCCCTGTAGCGATGATTCCAGATTCAGTCAGACTGCTTCCTTAGTTCCGTGGGCGACCCTGGACCCCGCCCTCAATCTTGAGGTGTGGAGCCTGGGGGCCCAGGGAGATGCTGGGCAGCCAAATTCACATGGCGAGAGCCTGCTAGAGGAACCTCACTGGTGGCTCTGGGTAAGGAGGTTGACGTGCTGGTCTTGTGAGGTTCTGAAGAGATGACTCGGCCCTCAAGGTTGCTAAGGACTCTCTTAGCAGGAGCCTGGGGGGCTGCTCCTTGGTGGGCAGGAGTCAAGCGTGAGTCTCTGACTCAGGCCGCTGACCCAGTGTCGGGGCAGGATGGGGGTGAGTGTGATTTTGAAACGCCAGACAGCTTTTGCTTTGGTCTTTACACGGCTCCCTTCAGGCTGTGCGGACGGCACAAATGGTGCATGGGATCTGGCAGGAGGGTCCCTGCAAAGGCAGTAGCAAGGATTCTCACCCCCGACAGAGCCTGTCTCCATAGCTGAGTAGAACTCCTGCTCTGATTCCGGCTGCCTAGCTCCAGGTGTGTCCTGGGAGACGCCTCCAGCCCTCTGTAACAAGCTTACTTACCCCATAGCATGCCGAACCAACTCATCTTCTACCACCACTCTAGAGTTTAGCGTTTATCTTTAGGAACCTGTTGGAGTGACTCTAGCTTTCACGTTGTCTGTTTGGGTTGATGGTCGAGTGGGAGTTTCTGGTGGCCTTCTGATGGAAGCGGCTGGTGAGCCAAGGACTGGAGGGGGCCACCACCCCGGGCAGCTTAGACGAAAGCGCTGCAGACCAGCAGCCGCCTCCCACCAAGGGTTCTCCCCATTTCCGGCGGTAGGGACTGCGGCAGCAATACATGACATCCCAACCAGTGGGCAACCACTTCCCGGTGCATTCGGTGGGCGTCGGGGAACGGGGAGGGGGCCATGACACAATACTAGTCACCGTGGGATATATTCTAATATTCCATGGCTAGTGGTTCGTTCTGGGACTATCTCAGTTTTATGAGAAGCTGCACATGGCACATAAAGTTGATCATGGGGCTCTGGTCCGAAGAATAAAGCCCACAGTCTACCTCTACCCATGGAATACCATCGACTTATTCTGTGGACACAGGGATTTCAAGGGAGTGAACGACCCAGAGGAGAATGGCAACACTGAGCTGAGAAGGAGTGCCGGCGTGAGGGAGGCGGAGTGAGTGACAGGTAGCATTTAGTCTGCGAAGGATGTCCCGGTGCCCACGTCTGGCTGGGGGGCTGCAGGCTAGCTCCGACTTAGAGGAGCAGGTTTCCCCCGTTTTGGGGGAAGATTGATTCCTCCCTGCTGACGTGCTCTCTGGCCCGCCACCCCAATCCTGCTCCTGATCTGGCTTCATCCCACAGCTGTGCTGCCCAGGGCAGCACCCCCAAGGCTCACTTCTCTGCCCGCGGGGGCTTTCCAGCCGCTCACCAGGCCCCCTCCCCCTCCCCACTTCCTGGGATTCCTGTAGGCACCTGAGAGAAATGTGGTTAGTGTTCTGGGCTGGGCCGGGGGCAGGCAGGGGTCTCAGAGGCTAGAACAGGGGGCCTGAGGTGAGGCCAGGCTCCCCGGCCAAGGCATGGCTTCCTTTCAGTGAGTCAGGCATGGGCCGGTGGTAAGCTCCTGCCCCACCTCTCTGCTTTGCATTAGCTAGCTGTTTGACCTCAAGAGCCCCTCCATGGCAAGGAAAATTCCTGAGGCTCTGGGGAGGATCTGGCCTGGCCTAGCCCCCAGCCCCATTCTCGGCCCAGCAGGAAGAGTTCAGCCGAATGGCACCACCATTGCACTACCTGACCCTTCTGTCACACCCTCCCCAATACTGGCTCTTTCAGGACTGGTGCCAAGCATGGGTGTCCCAGGTCAGGCTTCAAGGATCCCCAGTTCACTCCAGTCGGGCAGATTCCTCTGTTCTCCTAGACAATGCCAGTGTTCTCCACGTGCTGAGGGCGCACACACACACACACACACACACACACACACACAGTGCAGACATGTGTTCTGACATGCACACCAGCTAGTCCCAGGGACACAGCCCTCTTCCCATGCTGCAGCAGACCTGTAAGCCCATGCACTCTGTTGGACCCCGTGGGCCCCACAGCCATGGCAGCCCTGCTCCTGGGAGCCTCCTTGCACTGGCCCCAGGTCTCGGGGACCCAGAGAGCTCTGGCTTGAGCAGTGTCTATGGCTGAGGAGGTATTTGAGGCCCTCCCAGGCTTGCCTTCTGGAACTGGGTGCCTGGACCCTCTTGCCTGTCTCCCCCATCCCCACGCTCGATCCCCACTCCCCTTCCCAAGTACTCACTTCCCCTGGTGGTGCTGTCCTGATGTCCAGACCTGTCTACCTTGGCTCTGAGACCCACTCTGAGCCTCATCCCTCGCCAGAACATTCCTCCCTCCGAAAGCTGGTGTGTGAGACCCACGTTATCTATCACCAAGAGGGGCTGTGGTCCTTAGGAGGTCTCCCCCCATCTCTGCGTCCCTGAGTCCCTCTCCATTTGCCTCCTTTTATGTTTGCAACTGTGCACCTAGATGGATGTGGGGCTGGGGGTGAGTTTGTGAGAGAGTTGACGGCGGGGAGGGGAGGCCAAGCTGAGGAAGGCAAATGTGAGCGGAGACCAGACCCCACAGGAGCTGAGAGAGGTGAGATGCAGCCCCCGCGCCTTTCCAGCCTTGCTCCACCCCCAGGGGCGGTCAAGTGGCCTCAGAGAAACCTGGGATTCTCCAGTTCTACTTGTAGAAGCTGGGTTGGGGCCAAGTGTAGCATGCTGGGCTCTGAGGGCACTCCCCCAGGGCCAGCCCCTGGGACTCCAGCAAGGCCTCCGGGTCATGCCTGCAGCCCCTGCCCCTCACCTCCACCCTCTGGTCTCTGCTGAACTCTCAGGTCTGTGTGTCTGTGAGGGATGATCTGGTCTCCTCCTCTGTACCATGGCTGGCACGGCCTCAGTGTTTGGGGGATTTGTCCTGAGGGGGTGGGTTGTAGGGCCTCATGGGGGGATGCCAGGAGGGCACCTTGCTTGGTTAGGGATTGCCTGGGGTTCAGGGCCTGGGAGAAGCTGCTCCTCTCCCAGAATGGGGCTCAGCTACCTCCTCCGTCTGCAGTCGGGGGCCCAGGCCGCCTGCTCCAGACAGCTTGGAGTGCTCCCTCTGTCCTGCCATGTCCATTCACGTCTGTCTTGTCCATCTCTGCTCCTGTGATATGGGTTGCTCCTCTGTGGTGCCACGTCCAGGGCTGCTGGGGTCCCACCATAGGTGAGCAGGGGGCTGGCACAGGGGAGGGGTGGTGGACAGACCCCCTTCCTGCCCATGGCCTTGGAGGGCAGCAGTGAGGTCCCAGAGAAGCCCCTGCCTGGGCTCTCTGGGAGCTGCCACTGCAGCCTCTGGGTCCTATTTGTGGGGGGTGGAGTTTTCTCCCCTGAGCAGCCGAGTGCAAAGTGCCCCTGCCCGGGCCCTCTCCCACCTTTCCCCTGCTGAGCTGCAGGGGCTGCCAGGGTGGTGCTGGCCCATGGTGCAGGGAGGGTGACAGGACTGGGGCAGAGGTGACCAGGCAGGGTGTGGGCAGGGCCCCTCTGCTTGGATGCAGGGCCAGGGTGGGCAGCTGGGGCCCTGAGTGGGGTCCACGTGGCCCCAGTGGGCTAAGGGGAAGTAGCAGAGAGGTGGTCAGACTCTGAGGGCCAGGCTGGGTGTTCTTTCTGTGTTGTTCACATTCTCTCTCTCTCTGTCTCTCTCCACTAATCATGTCTCTCTCTCCTCGTTTTGTTGCATGACTTGTGCCTGTTCTCGTCACTGTCCTCTGCTGTGTCTTTCACAGACTGTCCCCAGTTAGCCTGGGACTTTTTTCCTGAGCCCCCAGCTGGGCAGACTCCTCAGGGCTAAACCCAAGGAAATGCCCAGCACCCCCTCCCCGCCCCAGCCCTGCATGCGCCCCCGGCGCCCGCCGCCGGTGTGAACAGTAAGTACATCGGCGGGGCCTGGAGACCAGGGCAGAAAAGCCAGCCCTGCTGGCTGAGGGCCCGGACACCGGGCTCTCCTTGCTCCAAAGTTTAAAAAAAAATGACCCTCTTGTGGACGCTCATCTATCTCAGCCCATTTCAAAGCCTGGAAACCATCTCTGTGAGACGCTGCCCATGCTGCCATTTCATCATTGCAGGCCTGCGGGTCTAGCTGGGCTGAGGGGCCCTGGATGAGGGGAAGCAGGGTTCCCAGCCTTCTGGGGAGCCGGCGGGAAGTGAGGCTCCTGGTAGCCACCTCATCCAAAGGATGGGGGGAGGAGAAGGGGAGTCTCGGGTGAGCTGGCACCTCTGGCCTTTTTCACGGGTTCCCCAGGTTTGGAGAGTTGGCTCCTCCTTGGTTTCTCTTTCTTCTAGCCACCTCTCTAGAGTTGGTGGCGGGAAGGCTCCCAGTTTCTGAGAGCACCCCAAACCGCAGATAAACGAACAGCCCAGGGAGGCTGGCTCCTTCACAGAGGGAGACCTAACCACTCCCACCTGGTCATAGACTCTCCTCAAAGGTCATGGTTGAGAAAAGTGGCAGGTGCCAGGGGTGTCCTGGGAGTCCCTCCAGGGAGGGAAAAGTGCCCAGCTCACATCCCCCCAGGGACCCCTGATGGCCATCCCCTGTCCCTGGCCCCTGCAAGGAAAATGGGCCCCAATTTTGAGCCCTTTAAAGGTTGCAGGAGCTGCATGCTGCAGGGCTATGGCACCGGGGGGCAGAGCCAGAGGAGGGGTCTCAGGCTCCACCACCCATCTTTGACCCATCCCTGGGCAAGAACTGCAGGCTGTAGATACCTCACTTATAGACGATGGCCAACAGAGAGACAGCAAGTCCTGGCTCCCGTCCCGGATGGAGATGCTGCCTGTAGGACTCGCTGTCTTCCCCCTGAGGAATATTTGTGCAGGGTACCACAGGCCCTGACTTCCGCACCCTCGTCCACTTCCTCCTCCCGTATACTTTCCTCCCCTTCCCACAGCCGCCCTCCTCCCTCAGCCCAGAGACCCTTGGGAGGGAAGACAGGGGCCAGCCAGAGCAGGAGGCTGGACCAGGCCTGTCTGTGGGCACATGTGCTAGGCAGACCCTAGACCCCAGGGAGGCCCCAGCCCCATTCCCGTGCTGTCAGAGTTACCTTGGTAACTGGCCTTTCTGGTTCAGAGTAAATTGGGGAGTGAAGCCCCTGGGATTTGTCAAGAAACGCACTGTACGTGAAATGCTTTGCCATCTTTTTTTTTAAGTTCCAAAATTATGATGGGATTTTTTTGGATTTGCTTTACGAATAAACCTGATTGGTCCATTTCTCTTTTGACTGACTGCCTCTTTGTAGTGACATGATGTGTACACGGGCCGTGATCCAGCCCGCGGGCACGCTGAGTGTGCACGCGGAGAAGGATCACCTGTGCGTGTAGTTACATGATGTGAACAGGGTCACCGAAGAGGGTTACATCGGGCGGGACTGTCTCCAGCTTTTCTCCCCTCTGTCGTCTTTGAGAGAGCCTCCCTTCTGTGGCCACGCCCATGTTGGTGTCGTCTTCCCTGCAGGCTCTCCTTCTAGATGGAGCCTTCAAGGAAGCCACGGTGCCCACCGTGGGGACTGAGTTGGCTCCACCCTGGCCAGGAAGATTCTGCTTTGAGGGCAGAGAGCGTGGGGCAGGCTCAGTCTTCAAGAGTGATGGAGGCGGGCAGAGGCCAGGCAGAGCTACCTCTGCCAGCTCCAGAGGCTTCCATGGTGCTGCTCCTGGACTTGGGAGAGGGCCAGCTCCCTGCTCTGGCCACACTTTGCCCCCTCCAAATGTGCCCCACACCTCCTGTCAGGTTCCCTCTCAGGCTACCACAGAGGCCAAGACTCGTCTTCCCACCCGAGTCCATCAGCCGCTGTCGTCTTTACACATCCATTTGCTCTGCTTTGCCGGGGACGCTGCCGAGATGAGACAGAGGATGGGAGCCCCTCCCAAGTCATGACTGCTCTCACTGCCTCATGCCTACATCCCTGTTGTGCCTGTGCAAGCTGCCCAGGCCTGCTCGGGGCAGAGCGGGGTGGAAGACGCTAGCTTGATCCGTATGGGGATCAGAGTGGACTGAGTGACCAGCTTAAGTCTGAGTGGGGGATGGAGCAGACTGCATGGTCAAATTGGCTCTAGGGGACAGAGGAGACTGTGGGCCCAGGCCTAGTGTGCATGGGGGACAGGGCATACAGAGTGACCAGGTTGAGTCTGTATGGGCACAGAGGAGACTGTGGGCCCAGGCCTAGTGTGCATGGGGGACAGGGCATACAGAGTGACCAGGTTGAGTCTGTATGGGCACAGAGGAGACTGTGGGCCCAGGCCTAGTGTGCATGGGGGACAGGGCATACAGAGTGACCAGGTTGAGTCTGTATGGGCACAGAGGAGACTGTGGGCCCAGGCCTAGTGTGCATGGGGGACAGGGCATACAGAGTGACCAGGTTGAGTCTGTATGGGCACAGAGGAGACTGTGGGCCCAGGCCTAGTGTGCATGGGGGACAGGGCATACAGAGTGACCAGGTTGAGTCTATACGGGGATAGAGCAGATTGTGTGACCAGGCCTAGTCTGCATGGGGAATGGAGCATATAGAATGACCAGGTTGAGTCTGTATGGGGAAGGGGCTGAGTGATCAGATAGTGTGTGTGGGGGTGACCAGCATGAAGTGAGTGACCAGCTGAGATCCAAATGGAGGATGGAATAGTGTTGACTGTTGGGATCCGGGGTGGGGAGGCTAGGGAAGCCTGAGCAACTGGTTGGATGTGGATGGGAGGCAGCCAGGCTCAGGTAGGCAGCAGAGGGGTCCGGAAAGGCTGCCTCTCTGGACGAGAGTGTTTCTGCGTGTCTGTCTGTCTTCTCCCTGAGCTCTGTGTCTGGCCCTCTACCCATGACTGCATCCACACCATCCTGTCTCATTGGCCCTGCCTTGGGCCCTGGGCTCGGCCTCCAGCACCACGCTTGCTGGGCCCATCACCAACTCATCTTTTTGCAAACTTTGAGCAAACCCAGGAGCCCCTCCTTCCCAGCACTGTGGGCAGCCCACAGGCTGCCTGAATGAGCCGGGGACTCCCAGCCTCATGCCTCCCTCCATGGCCCCCTTGCCCTTCCGTCCTCAGTGATGGGCTGCCCTTTGTCAATGCCCCACCTCTGGCCTGTCCCCCCGACTAAACAGTTTTGAGTGTCTCAATAGCTTCTGCTTATATGTTTGAAGATTCCAAACTGAATGGGGAGGTGGCGAAGGCCGCGCTGGCGAACGAAGACTGCCCCCACATAGACCAGGCCCTCACTCCCGATGAGGGCCTGCCCTTTACGCGCTCGGGCACCCGCGAGAGATACGGACCCTGCTTCCTCTTATCAACCGGGGAGTACGCGTGCCCGCCTGGTGGAGGAATGAGAAAGGGTATGTAGAGGAGGCTGGGGCGCTCTGCATCAGCCGGGCTGCCTCGCGCTCCTGCAGATGGGTGGGCGGGGTGGCGGGCGAGGGGCGCTGAGGGGCAGGCAGGCACACTGAGGGGGGCCAGGGAGCAGAAGGAGCCCCCAGGGTCAGCCCCTGGAGTCCCTTTCTCCCAAGCAGGATGTTGGGCTGGCAGAGAGGACCTGAGGTCCAGGCAGCTGTGGGTTGGTACCGAGCTAACGGTAGGAAGGGGCTTGGGGACAGGCTGGCTAACTACAAGCTGTGACCCTAAGGCAGGGGGATATCCAGGGATGCAGGAGGAGCCTCGAGTCCTCCAGGCCGCTCTAGCACATGGCAGGTCAGACCCAGAAGGCAAAGTGATCTCCCCTGTCCCTTGGTTGAGGAAGGATACAGGGTGGGCCTTGCCTGGCCAGGATGCTGTGGGCTTAGCCACCCGAGATCCATGTTCCGGAAGAAGCCTCCTTTAAAGAGAATCCATAGAACAATGATAGGAGAGGCATGAGGAGAGAGGTGGCTTCAGGGCTTGGGGGTGAGGCCAGTGTCCTTGCAGAGGTAAGGTGTGTGCCAATCAGAATACTGCTAGTGGCAGATAGAGAACTTGCCATGAGAAGGTGGTTCCGCAGGACTCTGCAGCCCCTTCCTTCCCCAGCCCCCATTAGCCACAGCCCCGGGTGTGGTTAGCGCCCCCTGGAGGTTCGTGAAGGCTGAGCCCCGTGTTCTGTTCAAGGTCTCCGTGTATCAGACCCTTATCTTAGGCTGACTCCTGGGGAAAAAGCTTCTACTAGAGCTTGAGCATGGGCTGGAGAGAGGCTTGGGCAGGTCCCAGAGCACCTGAGCTCAAGGCTTCAGGCATTGGCCTGGGCCTGGAAGGCGGAGAAAGCTGGGCAGCTTGTGCATGTCTGGAGCGCCTCACATGCTCACATGGGATGCATGCTGACCAGGGTGAGCACGTTGGGCCAGAGGGATAGTTGGTTTTAAAGAGCAACAGTTGGTGTAGCCTGTGGCCATTCACAGCTGCTCCAGTTATTTGAAGTGATTCAACAATACACAAGGAGAAAACACAGAATTCAAAATAAAGGGCAAACCCAGAAGAGGAGAGGCAGCCTACACTGGGACGGGGGAAGTCCTTCTGGTCACTGGTGCTTGTTGTGCCCACCTGATCTAGGCTGGTCCCTGCTTCCTTGCCCTGCCTGGAGGTCCCTTGGACCCCAGCGCGGCATACCGCTGCCCGCATGGTGCTGCATGGCGGAGGGCTGCCAGCCTGGTGGCAGGCCCCATCCTTGGCACCCTTCCATGGATAGACCTGATGCTCCCCTTCACAACTGGCTTTTTCCCCGGTGGAGGTTCTAGATGCTAGGAGCAGGGGCAGCCAGGGGGGTGAGGGGGAAAGCTGGCAGAGTGTTCCCAACGGCTGTGCTCTGCCCGGTGAGGTCTCATGGGCTGCCTGTCTCCTTCATCTTGAATGTTGGATCAAGCTGTTTGGCCTAAAAGAGCAGACGGGAGAGTCTCTTTATTGCGCTTCTAGAAGCCCAGGGAGTGTGGGACAGAAGAAGCCCGTAGTGGCCAGGGAACCCAGCAGCAACCACTGTGCACAGGTGGTACCCATGCCCCAATCCCACAGAGGCGTGGGTGCCAGAGTCTTTGGGAGGCGCGAAGGGTGAAGTGCCCCCACCCACATCCACCCGGCCCCGCTCTCATGGAGTCATGACAGGCGCCGAGGACTTGCGTTTCTCAGGAGGATTCCAGGCCATAAGCCATGTGCAGAGTAGGACAAGAGTTAGGGACTCCACCTGTCCCCCCAGGAGGGAGAAAGAGGCGTGCTAGGCTGGCTCACTGCATGGGAACACCAAGCCAGCTGGAGAAGAATCTGCCTGCCTCTGCATGTGGCTGTTCTGTCTTTCCTCCTCTTTCCTTAAAAACTAAGTACCAAGCGGGATGGGAAAGCCAAGAAGAGAAGCTCAAGTGTTAATTGTATTCTTTACATACAGATCTTTGCAAAGAAAGCCCTGTCATTGCTAAGTATATGCCGACAGAGGCTGTGAGAGTGACTTGACCAGGCGGCTTGGCCCAGGACACTGGTGGCTATTAAGCATCTGGGTGGACCTGCAGCCCCTCCTCACCCTCGGACAGAGTAAATTCACGCCATGCAGGTTTGCCGGACGAGTCCGAGTGGCCCAGGCATTGTACTAGGACGGACGTAGCTTTTCCTACGGCCAAATGGTAACCGACCGTAGAGGATTTCTTTTCCTTCTTTTCATTTTTTGAAGTTTTATTTTATTTGGGGAGGGGGGTGGAGGGGTTCCTTAGCATGACTTGCATGAAGTTAAACAGAAAACCCAGCCAACCAAACCCACCACCCCCCTGCAACTGTATGATTACCCTAAACAACAACGAAAAGAAAAAAGCAAAAGTCCTTTATTTTCTTTCAAAGCTCTTTACTTTTACACACGTTGTTGGAGCCAAACTGTACCAGCGTTCAGTAGAAACCTGTACCTTTCGGGGGAGGGGGATGGGAGGAGGGCTGGGCACGGGACGAATTGCTTCCCTTTTTGTACACGGGATCCAGAGTAAAGGTTCCAACAAGGGCAGTCGGTCAGTCATCGGTCATATTGACCTCACCTTCATAGTTCATCTCTCACGCGGAAACTGAGAACTCTGCTGCAAATAGAATCGTGGAAACCCGCCCTGCCGCCTTCTTCCCTCTGTCTGGCATGCTTGTGACCCAGCGGACGTCACCCCAAGACCCCTGACAGCGGCTAGTCTAGGTTGATTCTGTCATCTTCTCGGTGTGTAGATGCAGTGCAACCAACTTTCACAACAAATTGTTCATAATAATTAGTCAACACTGTACAGATTTTCCAGTGTTACTTTCGAGCACCAAAAGATCAGGACCGGGGAGGGGTGGCCCTCCCCCACCTTTTTAAGGCACAACCTGGCATTGTGTGCAATTTAGTACTTCAGAGTAAAAAACTGCATGCCCAATGTTATGCAAAGCGATCCCAGCATGAAATACCTCGTCTCATGGTTTCTGTACAGTCTAAAGCAGATTTGTTTTCCGGAAGCAATTGGAGGTTTGCAGAAACACACTTCTGCATCTCGAATACATGTAGTATTTTCCCAACGGAAACAGAGGACAGTAGCTTGGCTTTGGTCTGATTCTAAAATTAGTGGTGGGGGGTGGGGAAGGATGATATTTTTGAAAAACACATGCTTGAGTTGAAAAAAAATGCAACATCTTGAGCTTTTGCTGCAGCTCGCAACATTTCCTGGAAAGAGAGCAATGCTGCTTTCGCTCGACACCCTCCCCTCCCCGGGCCCTCAATAATAAAAAGCTGACTTTTGAGATGAAGCGTGGATTTGGGTTTTTATTGCCTCAGGCAGTGTTGCAATTCGGTTCTGGCCTCTGGTCAGGCCTGCTGCGCCCCGGGTGGGGAGCCTGAGCCCTGGCTCTCTGGTCTCAAGGACTGCCCCCAAGGAGCCAGCTGTCCTCGCACCAGGGGGAAGCCAGGCCCTCAGGAAGAAGCTGTCCTCTGGATAACCCCCTGCAGATCCTGTTGGTGGGGGGAGAAGGCAGCTCTCAGAAGAGAGTGCATACAATGAACACATCTCTAGAGGGTTGACCAACATGGAAACTTCTCAGTGAATCACGCCAAATTCATAACTCCTTGAATCTGGCCATGTCAGAGCTCCTAGCCTCCCCGCGGAGACCACGGTCACCTCCCTCCTAGAGCCATTCTTGAATCTGATGGCAGAGGTCTGCCTGACAGGTCTGGGTAGCCTACCCAGCTGCACCCCTGCTAGACCTAGTCTGTTCCACCCCCCTCATCCCACACCCCTTCCTCAGCCTGGGGGCATCTTGGAAGGGATGAAGACCTGTCCTAGGGATCTTGATTTGCTTGGGTTGTTCACTTGGTTTGGGTTGGGAGTAGAATGAGGGATTGGGGTTCCAATTCTTTTCCAGGAGAGAGAGAGAATCCAGAAATGTTCAGGTGGAAAAGTCCCTACTGGTCATGGCAGTCAATCTCTTAATGGTCTCGGTGGTCAACCTCTGAGCATTTTACAGATGAGGAACGGAGGCCCACAGAGGGGAGTGCTCTGCCCAGGGCCACAAACACGTTGTGTCAGTCTCCCCTTGATTTCAGTTCCCTTGACACCTCCCAGCATGGCCTGAGTCAACAATCATATGGGTGGGTGGGGGACTGAGGGTGGGTGCTGAATTCTCATCTAACAGTTTCTCATCCCCTCTAAGCATTTGCCTCAATGTCCCGGTTCCCTGTGTGGTCCAGAAACCAATGGGTGGGATAGGTGGAGCCGTGGGTATGGTAAGGCCTCTGCCCAGGGGTGATGTAGCCAAAGGGCTGTTACACAACAGCCATGCCTGGATATCAGGATGGAGAAGCCAAGCAGCCTCAGCTGCTGCAAGCGGGTATCTTCCCTCCACCTGGATCCGCCCTGGAAGAAATGCCTCTAGTGGACTCAAGTTGGACTCAACACAAAGCCATTTGGAACATGCGTTTCCAGGGACACAGTAACCAATTGTGAAAGAGGATTAACATGCACTGAGCATCTGCCATGTGCAAGGCATCTGAGAAAAGTTCTCTCCTGATGCCCACACTAATTCAACATGCTCATTTTAGAGGCAAGAGAAAAGGCATGGAGAGGTACAGTAACTGGCCCAAAGCCACACAGCCAATGAGTGATGAAGCCAAGATTTTAACCCAGGTGGTCTGACTCCAGAGCTCAGCTTAAGCCATCTCAAGGCCTTCATGGGGCTGGCGGTGGAATCGACAGGAACACTAGAGTTGCTGGTCCTGGATCCCAGGACCCTCAGGACCTGGCCTCCTGCTTGCCTTCATGAAGTGCCACGGGTGTAACAGAAGGGCCATTTCACATGCTGCTCTGAGGCTTCCACACACATGTCTGACCCCTCACTCTCCTGCTCAGACACCTGCTGCCCTGAGAAGGGGGCTGAGGCTGCTGACATCGGCTGGCACGGCCACAGCCTCTCATCTCCCAGCTCTGGGCCCTCTCTGGGCTCCGGCCCTCTGAAATTCTGAACTTGCAGCGGTGACGCACATGCACCTCAGGATCTGGAACCCCCTCCCTCTAACACCCCCACCATTTCCCCACTAACTTACTAACTCCCAATTTCAATTTGTCACTAAGTCACTTCACTCAGCCGTGGCAGCTGCCTGGGGGCGTGGCAGCGGGCTTCCTCTGAGTCCTAGGCCTGGATTCACTGTTCCCAAGCACAGGTTCATCCGGCTGTGGTCTGAGGGCCCACCACGACCAAAGGTGGTGGGGCGTGAAGGAAAGAAGGGGGGCCTACGGTGAGGAGGGGAGCACGTGCGGGGCAGTCGGGATGTAAACATCCCACTAACACCTGGCACGTGCTTGGGCATCAACAATCACTCCAGGAGCCAGGCCCAAGACCTGTGAGCACACAGCAGGGTCCTGCTCCCCTCTTCGTTTTCCTTTCCTCCTCACAAGGGAAGAATGTGAAGCCCAGTTTACTTGGTTCATCAGAAAAAAAATTTTAAAAAACAAATGGGTATTTCTCAGGTTGGCTCCTATGGCTCATTAGCTAACTAGGTGGATAACATCGACATTAATTGACCGTCAGATGGTTACGACGTCCACAGCATAGTTATCAAACATTTGCAAGAGATAAAAGCAGACGAGGGGTAGGGGTGTGGGATCATAGAGCCCACCCATTTAACCTCCCACCCCATGGTGACCCCAAGGGTATAGTGACTGGTTCATTCATGAACATTTACTGGGCACTTCCTCTGTACCAGGACCCGACCTTGGGGAGGGGTTCCAGGTCGACCCAGCCCTGGTCCTTTGCTCTCAAAGAGCTCAGGGTCTATTAGGAATGAGGGGTTTGGACATCCATGAGTCTGAGAAAGACCAGTAGGGATCAAAGTGTTCTGAAGGAAACCTGGGAGGCGCAGTCAACAGCCCCTCACCTCCTGGAGCTTTGGGGCCCTCATCAGATGCAGCCAGTGAACTGACTTGGAGAAAGCCCGTCTGCTGCTGTCTGGAGGGCGACGCAGAGGAACTTGGGGTGAAGGGACGGGCTGTGGTGTCTGCTAGTGCCAGAGCCATTCGGTCTTCCACGTGTGGATTATCTGTGCCCTGCACACTTCCAAAAAGGGTCTGTCTCCGGGTCCGAGTTGAGCTCTGAGGCTCAGGGCTGAGGCGCTGCCTGAGCCTGGTTCAGGCTGGGAAGGAGCCCTGAGACGTGCCTTCCTGTGCCCGCAGGCAGGCCTCTCGAGAGGCACCAGGCTGAGCAGCAGAGGACTTGGGACTTGGATTTCTGCCAGCAGGTGCTGAAAGAGGTCGGGGGGATTCGGCACTGCCACACTGGGAGCGAGCATGTTGGTTCCTCGTGAGGAGAAAGCCTGTCTAGGAGGGCCGAGCACTAGCTGTGTGGGACTGCTTTCTGGGCTGCGTGGCTGATGCAGACCACTCGGCCTGGAGGATGGTGGGTGGTGGCCAGTAATGGGCCTGCTGCAGCTTGAGTCGTCTCTGGGCCATCCAATCCACTGCTGCATCTCTGAGGGCTTGGTAACTTGGAAGACCAGCTCAGAGTGCACGGAGACGTCCTTCCTCATGTTCCAGAGGTGCGTGGAGGCTGCACTGGCCTCCCCTGGTTCTGGGAGGCAGGAGGCCAAGGGATCTGCTGGCCGGGGCAGCAGTGTTTCTAGGCTGCAATATTAGGAGCAGGACTCCATGCGCTGGCGTTCAAGGTCGGGTGACAGCTCTGGGAGGTTCCTAGGTTCAGGCCTGGGGAGCTCAGGATTATCCTCGTCCCAACTCTCCTGAGCTGGACCTGCCCCTGGGCATACCCCTTATGCCCCTTCCTTGTCTGGCTCAAGGCCCTGGATGGGTCACCTGCTGGGTCAGGAGTGAGGAGTATGGCCTTGAGTTGGTCCCATCCCCTTTCTAGGCCTCCATTTTCCCAAATGCACAATGAAATATTGGATAAGATCATGGTTTTTAAACTTTCTCCAGGACCCTATGTCCAATGAAATCTTCTGTGAAGCCCAATATATAACATAGGTTAAAATAAAGCTGCTGTGAATAAGGTGGAGGGTGGGGAACTCCGCCTTCCTATACCCACAGCCCCAGGTGGCCAGTGAGTTCTCAGAAGACTTCTGGGCTCTACCGAATGCAGTTAGAAGGCCACTGGGCTAGATGGTCATTTCAGGTGCTCCAGCTTTGATGTCTGGGGGTTTTGTAACTTCCTAAAGCCACTGGAGCCCAGCCCTCACAGACCCAAACCCTCTCCTGAGTCACAAAGGCAGACCGTGTGGGATGGGCCGCAGACCTGGCTGGCTAGCTGGGGACATGGCCACACAGTCCCCCAGGGAGAGCTGCTCTCTCAGGCCCTCTGGCCAAAGGTCTGCTGCCAGTCACAGCAGAGAGAAAGGTGCTCTGTCCCCCTGAGCCATAGCTGCCCCCCGCGGAAGCCTGGGGCCCGGGGTCTGGGCTGATCCTCACCTCACCTGAAGGCCCTCCTCCTGCAGAGGCTGGGGCCTGGGGGCAGATGTCAAGGTTCAGGTCTTGACGCGGCTATCCCTAGATTGCCCTTCCCACGCTGTGGCCTGTCCCTCAGCTGAAACTGCACAGCTTGGCAATTACGGTCACACAGACTGGCTCCAGAGTCCTGCCTGGCTCAGACGAACACAGCCATCTTCCGAGAGTTTCACTCGTTCTGGATTCTTTTGTCAGTCCCAGGGGTCTCTGCTGTGGAGTCTTCCCAGGTCTCTTGTCCCTTCCTCCACTTACTCCTCTCCACTCCCTTCCACCCGGACTCCAGGGCTTTCTCCCTTGGTCCTAGTCACCAAGATAAGAACCTCTTCCCATCCAAGTATCCGGCCATCTGCTCAGGGTATCTCAATATCCTTGAAGCAGCAAACGACGTGCTCTGGGCGCTGAGAAGACAAGCCGAGGAGAGGCTGCAGCTGCTCCAAGCAGGGCCTAGGAGCCCTCTGGCCTGCTGAATTGAAGGCTGCTGGACCAAAACCACCACTGGGGATAGGGCCGAGCTTTCTGTCCCCACCAGGCAGGGATGGGCGGGAGCCTTCCTGCTGGGCTTGGCTTTCCGTGTCCTTTGGCGAGGACCTAACCCTCATTCTCATCTGCTGCGTAGAAAGGATGTCTGTCTCCTTAAGCCCCGGACTCTGGGCAGGCAGCCTCCGTTGTTCCACTCTGAGGTCAGCCCAACCACAGTGCCTCCTGAGCCCTTCTCAGGCCAGCCCCACGACCTGACAAAGCAATTCTCTAGCAACACTGTGGGTGGAAAAAGCCACTTTATTAAAGAGGCTCTGTCACAAGCCCCCCATTTCTGCACGTGTCAGACTGGCTTTGGGTAGAAATTCTGGTTGTCTTTCCTTCCAGTTTCTCTTTATCCATGGCTTCCTGAGATTTGGCATCTTCAGTGGCATCTGGGGAAGGGCCAGTGACCTTGGAGCCCTGGTCCAGTGCAGGAAGGGCTGGCAGCTGACAGAGGGCCAGGGAGTGGCCAGCCCCGCAGCCCACAAGGAGACCTGATGACAACCGCAGAGACTGCACGGGCTTTGGGGCCCAGACGTTGGCTTCGGTGCCATCCCCGCACATGCCATGCTCGTTCCAGCCCCAGGAATAACAAGCCCCACCTGTGAAGGAGAGGGGAGACTGCTGTGGACATGGTTTTGGAGAACAGGGTTGAAACACTCACCTGGGGACACAGGTGTCGTCACAACCTCAGTTTACACATGAAAAAACCAAAGCTCAGTGACACTTGGTGGCATGCTCTCTGTCCCCGCTCCACCCCTGCCTCCTGAGTCTGCTCCTGTTGCCCTGTTTCCCACCCCCACCAATCCACAACTGTTCCTGCCCCAAACCTGGCCTTCCCCCTTGGCCCTTCCCTCACTCCCACCCCCCAACACACACACATATAACCTAAGACCTGCCGACTCTGTCTCCAAAAACTTCTCAAATCCTCCCATGTGTCTCCATCTCTGCTGCCATCGCCCTGATCCTGAAGCCCTTTTCTCTCATCTGGGCCATGCCCATTGCCAGCTAACTACCAGGCTGCTTCCCAACCAGGTGGTCTCTGACACCGCAATCTGATCTCCTCACTCCCCTGCCTAGACCCCTCCGACTTCCCACCACCCTGAAGGAGGCCTTTCCTTGGCCTGGGAGGCCCTCAGTGACCTGGCTCCTGACTATCTTGCTGGCCTCCCTCCAACAACTCTCCCCCCACCCCTTGCATTCCAGAACCCTGCCTTCATTCAGTTCCTTAAACACGCCCTGTGGGCCTTCCTTTCTCTCGAAAAGGACTCTCGAAGTCCTTGCTCTACTGGGCTCCAGACCTCCTCATCCTTTAGATTCCAGCTTAAATGTGGCTCAGAGGCCAGAGTCCCCGGCCACCCAATCCAACTTAGACTCTTGCTATGGCCCGTGCGCATTGTCTTCGAAGGCAGTGGGCGGATGACTTGTGTGGTGACCTGGTTACTGTCTGCTCCTCACTGGACCATCTGCTCTACAGTGAGGGAGAGTATCTGCTGTATCTCCAGCATGCAGCCTCGCACACAGCTGGTGCTCAATAAAGGTTTGTTGACTAGACGAAAGACTGAATGAACTCAGAGTCATACAGCCAGAGAGTCCCCCAGCCAGCATGCAAGTGCAGCTCTTCCACAGTCCGCTATGCTCCCATTCCATCAAATCACGTCTTCCTAGGGGTTAAACTCACTCACATTTTTCTGTAGTTGTTAAAAAAATTTTTTTCTGGATATAAAATACATCTTCATGGCAAACAGGAAAAAAGGGAAAATATGGATGAGTGTAAAGAAAAGCAGACTTCCAGAATCTTGCCCACTACCATGAATATTTTGGATATCTCTTTTGGACATTTAATTTGTAAATATTTGTGTATATTTTGTCCTGCTTTTATCCCTCAATATTATAACACAAACATTTCTCCATGGAATTGCAAATCAGTCAAAAGGTAAATTAAAAATAATTTGAAATTTTGAAATAGTTCAATATACAGAAAAGTATCAAAAATAATTTAACAGAAAGACATATCCCCACCCAGATTTAGAACATTAACATTTTGCCGTATTTGCTTCGACTCTTCCCTTTAAAAAAATCAATCATGAAGATAGTTTAAGCCCCCCTCCCATCCTTGCCCCCCGTCCATCCCCCGCTTCCCAGAAGTCACCACGACTTTTAAGTTGGTGTACATTATTCACATGATTGTTTTACTTTTTTCTACATCTATGTGCCCGTAAATACTATGTAATATTTTCTGTTTGTTTTAAAGATTTACATAAATAGTATCACTCAAATATGTATCCTTTTTGGGCCTTGCTCTTTACACTCAGCATTGTGTTTGAAATGCATCTGAGCTGATAGTTACAGGTCTAGTTCATTTATTTGAACTGTGCATAGTATTGCATTATGTATAAATCATGTTATTTATCCATTTCCCTTCTGATGGACAGCTCTTTAATGATAACTGTTATTTTATTAGACTATATAATATATAATACACAATATATTATACAATACTAAAATTGTTGCTATCATAAACAGCACTGCAATGAGCATCCTTGAACGCGCCTCCTTGTACAAACTGGTGTTTGCGCAGCGGTGACTCCTAGAAGTGTGGGTGTAGCGGATCACGTTTCATTTTACTCTGTATGGCCAATGATAGCTCTCCAAAGTGGCTGCGGTCATTTCTGGTCCCATCAGCAATGGATATGAACTTGTTTCCCTCTCTCTTTGCCCTTGGACTCCCGCTATTGTGACAAATATATTTAATAAACTTACATTTCCCCGCCCACCAGTGAGAGGAGCGTCACTTACTTCATCAGCCCTCCATGGCCTCTCCTATGAGTTGCATGTAGACATTCTTTGCCTGTTTTGTTCCTTGGTTGTTTACCTTTTTCTTATTGATTTGCATGTTTTCTTCGTGTATTCTCTTTTGTTTATATAATTCTTTGTTGTTCCATGCATTGCAAGTGTCTTCCCCCAGAAGTCAGTGGTGTGTCTCTTCACTTTGTTTATGGTGTCTTTTGTTATACAGATTTATTTAAAATGCTGCCTAATTGTCCATTATGGAGATTAAACAATTTCCTTAACCTGTATCCTACTGTCAGATAAGTAGGTTGTTTCTAATTTTTCATTATTTTGTATAACATTCCTCTGAACATCTTTATGCATGACTCTTTGTCTATCTAATTATTTTCTCAAATTAGATTCTTAGAATGTGAATTCCTGGTCAAAGGGTATAGACATTTTTGAGACTCCTGGGTTTTGAGCACTGCCAGAGTACTTTTCAGAAAGGCCACCTGACTTTAACTACAGCAATCTGTGCGAGTCTCTCTTTCACCCCAGCATGGCCAGTATTTATTAGTTATTATAATGTTTAAAAATCTTTCCTAATTCAAGGACAAAAAATGGTATCTCATTGTTTTAATTTGTACTTTTTTGGTTACCATTGAAACTGAAAATTAATTATGTTTCTCAAATATTTGTATTTCCTCTTTTGTGTATTGACTGCTTCGTATCTTTTTCCTATTTAAAATATAAATAGAGTTTAAGCGCTCAGACCCAAAAGCCAGATGACCTGGGCTCAAATCCCAGCTCCTCCATTTATTAGCTGAGTGACCTTGGGCAAGTTACTTAGCCTCTCTGTGCTTCAGTTCCCTCATCTGTTAAATGGGGATAATAGTACCTTTATCATAAATTTGTGTACAAGGATTAAATGAGTATGTATAAAATACTTAGAATGATGCCTGGTACATAGTACTATATAAATATTTGCTATTGTTGTTATCAATTAAGAGCCTTGTTGCTTTAAAGATTTTTATTTTAAGAATATTAATTCTTTCTCTGCCATATCTTGCATAAGTCTTTTTTCTCTGTTTGACTTAAAATTTTGTTTTAGGTCTTTTGATGTAAATCGTAAGTTTTATGGTTCTATGTAGTAAAATGTATTAATCTTTTATCTTATAATTTTTTCCAGTGTTTGTAAGAATTGAAAGCCTATCCCTATCCAGATCGGAAAATATTCTTTTTCATTTTTCAATGATTTGTATTTTCTAATCTCTACATTTCACTCATTACCCACTGAAAATCTGCTTTACAGACCGTCCTTTCACAGAGGGAGGCTGGCCAGCCTGGGACATCCCTCTCCTTTCCCTAGTAGGAAGGCAATCATTGGCCAAAAGCTTGGGTTTGGGGAAACACAGATGTCTGCCTGTTTGGCCTGCGAGTGAGGAAATGCACATGGAGAGGATGGACCCCGGGCCGCAGCTCCTACAGTTCAGCCGGAGTTTCAGCCAGGTGGCTCCGGGGCACGAGGCGGGAGAGTGGAAGGCTTGGTACCTTTGGGCCCAGCTCGGCACCTGGTGTGGGCTTCGTGCCCGGCCCTGGTGAGTGGCACCAACTGACGGTCAGCAGGAATGGGGGTGGGAGGAAGGCAGAGCTGACCTACCAGCAGGACACAGCTCGATGGGCAGCTGGCAGGTCCCTCTCCTCCTGCCAAAGGAAACACGCTCTGAGGAAGCTGCCCTCGGGCCGGGGTAGCCAGAGGCTTTGCGCCAGGCCTTTCATGCCCACTGGGTCGAGAAGCCTGGCAAAGGGCCTGAAATATCTTCCCCTAGTACTTCCAAAGAAGCCCACTCAAGGTTAGGTGCTTGATGTTCTTTATTTCGCTTAATTCCAACAACTCGGTGGGAGCTCTGTTTTATAGATTATTCTTGTTTTATCGACGATGAAACAGGCTCTAGAACCCAGGCAGTGTGGCTCCAGAATCTGTACTAAACTCTGCCTATTGTGTACAGGGCTTGCCAAATTTATTCTATAAAGGCAGACAGTCAATGTTTCAGGTTTGAGGGCCTCATTCAGTCTCTGTTGCACATTCTTCCTCTTTATTATAACCCTTTAAAAATCCTTCTGAGCTTGCAAGGCCATACAAAACATGCCACGGGTCAGATTTGGTCTGTGGGGCATACTCTGCCGGCCCCTGGCATATGCAGACTGCATACAATTTACCATGCATGGGCTATGCTGTCCTGGGTTCCACATTACCAAACGGCTGTGTGATAAAGGTGCTTCTGTTCTGTCCCCGCCTACCTCCCACGGTTGCTAGGAGGGACTGCACGAGTTGATGCATGCATAATGCCCCAGCACAGTGCCCAACACATGGGGTCAGCTCACACCCACATAAGAAGCAGACCACAGGAGCAGAGGGAAAGGCAAAGAAGACCACGCCAGTGGCAAAAGGCACAGAGAGGGAGGGGCAGCAGCAGAGGGGAAGGCCTAGGGTGAAAGGACAAGACGTTTGGGGTTCCTGAATACTTTACACAAATCTCCTATAGAAAAAAACCCAGGCTGCTGAACTCGGCAACTGAAAGATTGGCTATCCCCTTAATAGAAGGACATCATTAAGTACTGAGCTCCTCCAGCATTTAGAATAGGTTACCCAACAACCTCACTTCGCGCCACCTTTTCAGGGGCACAGTGAAGATGGGAAGGCCCTCTGGGCTCAGCAAGACGCTACTGTGCAGGCTGTTCTCAAGCAGAAGTGAGAGGGAGGAGAATGGCCTACGACAAGCCTCTCGCTGAGCTCACTGGAATCTGGAACACCCAGTTTGCTAGACAGCTAAGTTACAGGACAATACCTGGCTTTACAGAGGCCTCTCTGCAGTGTGCCTGGTCCTTGCCAGGTCCTTGAGGACACTGAAATCCCACTTGATTGATCCAGATCTGCTTTACTGGCCCCGGGGCACATGGTGGAGCCTTGAGTGGAGAGCCCACAGTTACAGAGGGATTCCCTAGCCTCTTAGAGTTCAGGTCCTTTGTTCATGGGCTCAGGGGAGCTGGCCTGATCCAGGCCGTGACAAGTGATGAAGCTCATGGCCCACCACACTTGTGTCAGCCTAAGAGCTCTGCAGGCAGCGGAACCTTGGGACTGGCAGGGTCCCTGTCACGGGCTGGACACAGTACTCAAATCTGTTCAGCCCTTGTGGCACTGCCTGAGCTTCTTGGCAACCCGGGTCCTTCCAGGGCCTTATGCTGCTGGGACTGCAGCCCGGCCCTAGGGAGGGGGCAGCATTTCTGCTGGAGGGCCTTGCCAAGGAGTGGCAAACACATGAGCATGTGTGGCACAGCCTCCTGGTTGTTCCTGAACAACAGAATGAAGACTACATTTCCCAACCTCTTTTGCAGCCGAGTGTGGCCAATCAGATTCAAGCTGAAACGTTTGGTAATGGCTTATGGGACCCTTCCTTAAGAGACAGATGGCATGCACCCTTTGTCTGTTCTTCGTCCCTTCCTCCATCCTGTCACTAGGAACGTGGAGCTCAGGCTGCCATCTCAGACTATGAAGATGAGGGCTGCAACCTAGGGATGGGGCTTGTTTCACCCAAATGTCACCTTAATTCCCACGGCAACCCTCCAAGGTGTTTTACCTCCATTTTCCAGATGAGGTAACTAGGCTCAAAGAGGTGAGATGACCTCTCACAGAGAGAGCCATTCCAGTCAGGACTAGAATCCGGGACTCCCAGGCTCCTTCACTGGTTCCAAACCACGTGAAATGGTAAGAAACTCGCTGAACACTGAGCGTACGCCAGACCAGGTGACAAGCACTTCGTGTGTATTGATTCAATGAATCCCCCAAGCCTGAGAGGCGCATCGAACGTCATCCCCATTTCCAGAGAGGTGGTGTGAACTGTGCAAGGTAACAGAGCTGACAAGAAGCAGGGCTGGATCCGAACCCAGGCAGTCTGACTCCAGGACCTCTTCTGTCAATGTACTGTCCTCTGGCAAAACCCTGCTTCCCAGATAATTAAGAAAAAGCACAGCGTAACGGTCCACCTGTGTGGGGACAAGATCTCCATGGAAAGCAACAGTGTAGCTGGTGAGAGCAGCACTCTGCAGAGGAGCAGAAACCTCACTGAGGCCTTGTGAGCACCAGGGCCGGGGCTGCGGAAGCTGTGTACCTGGTGGGGGCAGGAAGAGGAGGGGGATGGGGGTGAAAAGTCAGGCAGCGAATGGTTCCCCTTCTCTCTTCCTGTCAAACACCCAGAGCATCAGGAAGGGCTGCTCTCCTGCAATACCAGGCAGGGAGAGAGAGGAGGGGTGAGGCCTGAGCACCTCAACAAGAGGAAGGCTCTGGATTCAGGAAGCTGGCAAATGTCAGTGTGGACACAGCCTGCCTTGGAGCTGGGCAAATTTGGGAAAAACTTCTGTGTGTCCAGCCACCCAAGCTCACAGGGATCCCACCCTTTCGGCAGTACTTGGTGGGATGGGCCCTAGGGTCCTGCTGTGAGCAAGGAACAGCGAGTGAGGAGCCTGGAATTCAGGCCTCCTGAAGTGTTTTGGGTCTAGGTGGCAATTTAACTTCAGAGTAGGAAGAGGCTCAGGTCCTTATCGTCTCTCGCCTGGACAGTTACAAGTCACTCTGTTCCTTGCATAGAGGCAGCTGGCCTTGGGTGCGGATGGGAATCAAGCTGCAACACAGTGTGGACTGGGTCCTCCCAGGGACAATTCCCTGTCCCCCCACCACTGAGGAGACCAAGTCCAGGCCTCCTATCCGGCTCTGGAGGCCCTCTGTGGTCTGTCCCTCTTTCCCAGCTCTCTGTCCCAGCCCCGCAGGCTCGTTGCTGCTCCCGGATTCACCCAGGCCTTTCACACGGTCATGATTTTGCTCAGATGAGTCATGTATTTCATCATGTGGGGGCTTCTTCTGGTTTGGCCCTGTGCTGGACACAAGACCCAGAAGAGGAAAATTCAGTTTCCACCCTTGGGGCTCCCAGTCCACCGGGGAAGCAGCCATAGAAATGATGATTATGGGGGCGTGGCAGGCGTGTGCAAGGATGCACGCACAACAGTGTGTACTGCAGCATGCCTTGTAATCGCAAAGGATTGGCAGAACTCCAAAATATCATCAATAGAGGAGTGTTTAAAGAAATTATAGTTTGACTCCACTACTGAATAATACCCAGCTATTAAGAATAATGAGGTAGAGCTCTATGGCTGGACATGGGAAGATATATTAGACATTTTTAAGAGAAAATAGGTTGCAGAACAATATACAGAGAGTATGACTTAATTTACAAAAAGCCTTTATGTATTTCTGTAAGTACAGATCCTGAAGAATACATCCCAAACTGAGAACAGTCTCTGAGGAAGAGAGGGAGAAATGGGTGAAGGGTGACCAGGATGTTCTTTATCATTTGTTCAAATATTTAAAAAAGCAATAACAAAGGATGATGATCAAAATAATAACTGTATTTCTAAGGGACAGAGGTAGCACAGAAGAGATGATATGCTCTGTGAGAAGAGGAGGTGGCTATCACTAAAAGATCCAGAGGTTAATTCTTTGCCGGGTTTTGAAGGATGAATAAGAGTTCACCAGTCCTGGGGCCCGCCCCATGGCCAAGTGGTTAAGTTCGCACGCTCCACTTTGGCGGTTCACTGGTTTGGATCCTGGGCATGGACCTACACAATGCTCATCAAGCCATCCTGTGGCGGCATCCCACGTAGAGAAGCTAGAATGACCTACAACTAGGATATACAACTATGTCCTGGGGCTTTGGGGAGAATAAAAGAAAAAAGAGGAAGATTGGCAACAGATGTTAGCTCAGGGCCAATCTTCCTCACCAAAAAGCATTAAAAAATAAAAGGGTTCACCAGTCCTAAATTTACCCATTCTGAGCCACTTTCATTGATCCCATGGCCTCCTGTTTTGCTGCAGAAGAGAATGGTGCCTGAGTGTAGGGCTGGGTTCCACTGGGCTATCAGAAGACTGTTCATTTCACTTCCCCTGAGTGCCTGCAGTACCCAGAGCTCTTAGGCACACACCACACCCCTCCTGGTTCTACAGCTACTTCTATTTGTAACTGTCTCACCCGTCTGTGAGCTGGGGATGTGAGTGGGGTGTGGGGAGCAGGGCACACTCATCACTCAGTCCTCAGGATACAGCTACTGAGTGGAAGTGAATTCCTCTGGGCCTTTCCTCTGCCCACAGTCTTTCTGAGCCCCCTGTTCTGTGTGGAGAGCAGCAGGGGAGGGACACACACAATGCTGAAATTGGGTGCCATCAACCCCAGTCCTGTGCCTGGCTGCTTGTCTTTGTTCCCTGGTCTATGGCCAGAGCTGCCTCCTGGCCACGCCCTCAACAACAGGCAGCTGCAAGCCTCTGTCCCTGGTCGCAGTGCCCAGAAGAGAGGCAGCTTCTGCGAGAATGGCCATGAGAATGGCTGTGAGGACAATGGCCCCGCTGGGCCAGGCAGAGGGAAGAGGCATTGTTAGTGCAGGACTCTTCCAATAATTAGTCCATTCATCACTCACCAGGGCCATTGGTGCCCTCAAGGCAAGAGATGAAGCAGCAGGAAGAAGCCATTCCAGAATCAGAAAGTGGGGCTGTTCGCCCAGAGACTTACTCTGGAGATGTTTTGGGATTGTGCCCAAACTGCCTCAGGTAAGTGGAAGCAGGCTGACCCAGGGTCCCTTCCAGACCAGGATCTGTGGCAGCACTGGGAATGGGGTGAGAGGTGGAGACGGGCGGTGAGGACTGGAGGCAAGGGGCCCGGTGAGGAGGCTGTGGCTGTCTGCCAGCTATGAAAAGATGAGGGCCTGTAGAAGAAGGGATTTTGGAAGGTAATGTTCAAAATACAGCCGCAATCTGGCCACTTCTCACCAGCCCCATCACCACACACTAGGATTCCTGCAAGGGCTTCCTAACTGGTCCTTAGCCTCTATTACCCCTCATGGTCTATTCTCCACACAGAGCCTGAGTGGTCCTGTTAAAACCTAAGTCAGACAGGGCACTGCTCTTCTCTGAATCCTCCAATGCCTTCTTACTCAGATAAACAACAGCTGGTCTCCAGCTTCCTCCTTGACCTCAAGTCCTATCATCTTCCACCTTGCTGACATCACGACAGCTACATTGCCTTCCTTACTTTCCCTCAAATAGTTCCTGTTCCTCACCTCAGGGCCTTTGCACTTGCTGTTCCTGCTGTCTGGAATGCTCTTGCCCCTCATATCCATAGGTTCATTCTCTCATTTGTTCAAGGTGACATACCTTATCTGAGAGGCCTTCCCTGACAATTCTATATGAAATAGCAATCTACGCCTGTTCCCATCTCTCTCTTCTCACTTGCTTTATTTTTCTTTATATAGTTTCACTGTTTATTTATTATCTCTCTCTCCTGACCAGAACAGAAGCTCTTTGAGAACAGGGACTCTGTTTTGTTTGTTGCTGTATCCCACCACCTGAAATAGTACTTGGCATATATTAGTGCTCAATAAATACCTGTTGTGTGAATGAATGAGCAAACGAATGGAGGAATGAATGAATGGCCAGCGAGAGAATGGAGCTGCCTTGTTCTCTCCTAGAGGGCCTAAAGAGAGCCCACGGACACGGGGAGATGCCAGGCGAAGGCTGATTTGAGCTCGCCATCAGGAGGAATGCTGTAATGACGGGGAGGCTGTCCCAGGGGGCAGCAGGTGGCCTGCCGCGGGAGGTGCTGAGCCCCTGGCTGGTGAGGGATTCCCACAGTGGGCAGAGCCTGGGACAAGACAAATCACAAGTCCTTCTGATCGGGGAGAACTTGTGTGGTGGTGTGCGTGGGTGTGGATGTGCAGGAGAGAGAGAAGGAAGAGGAGAAACGTGGGGGAACAGAGACCCAGGTCCCCAGGCTGGCTCCCTGAGACGGAACAGAGGGATGGCCTCGGTTCAGACCATAAATAAAAACGTGTTGAATTGATGGGTTTGCCCTCATAGGCCTCATTCTGAGGCTGCAAGGCTGAGCCTGCTCTAGAACCTCTGTTAGAACCCCATAGCTCAAAAGGCTGTTCAGTTCTCTCTGTCAATATCTATCCCACTACATAGGAGGAAACTGAGGCCCAGGGCGGGGCAGTATGCTGCCAAAGGTCCCCCTCCACGCCTCCCCACTGCCCTCCACTCCTCTGCTGCCTCACCGTGGCCACCGCTCTTGATGGTTAGAGCAGCCCAGTCAGGAGGGTACTTGGATTAACACACTGTGGAAGAGAAAAGTCAGTCTCCGAGAGGTTCAGAAACAGCCCACCAGGAGGGGCGGAGGCCAGCCCCCCGCCCCAGGAGTAGGAGGTGCTGTGGCTGCTGTGGCTGCATTTCCTCAGTCACCTGCAGAGACAGCATGCAGTGGCACGTTGGCTCCACTGGGTGACTATTCTTAGATCTGGGGAGCTGGGGATGATGGATTTAGAACTTACGAGGTGGAAACGTGTTGGCCTGTTTTATAAACAACTGAAATCCTCCCCATAGACTGTCTTTCTGAATTCTGTGTTCTCTGTTAGATCTGCTGGCTTTCTGGGCTTCTTGGCTGCACTGGGAGAGGGAACAGAAAAGGAAACTAACCCTCCTGAGGGCCGACTATGACCACGTATTGTGCTAACGGCTTTTGCATGACCCATGTCATTTAAGAGAGCAGCCCTGGGAAGAAGGTATTGTGATCACGCTCTAGAGATGAAGAGACAGAGGCTGAGAGAGGTCCAGAAGCAAGCACACCCCGTGACGTGCTGCAAGGGATAAGCCATGACTGAGCAGGCCTGATGTGGAGTCTGGGGCTGCCAGCAGGGTCTGGCCCTGTTGGACAGGCAGTATGGGCACAGTACGGCTCCTATCCTCTAAGAGTTCTTCACTCCAGGTGGTATATTGTCCCTCTGTATGACCTGGTGGCCTGTCCTCATGGCCAGTCAGGCGCCCCTCTTCTTGGTAGGTTCCAAGTTGTCATCATCCCTCTAGAAATGTGGTCCCCAGAGCTGCCTGAGGGCTCTAGAGACAATGAGCCCATCCAGATGCACACCTTGTCCCAGAGGCTGCCTCTATCAGTTTATCCCGAGGTCATATTAGCTGCGCTAGAGTCCAAGTCTGCCTACTCTTGCTGAACCCACAGCTCATGCACATCCTCAACTGTTTCTGCATTGCTATATCAGGTCCCCCCTGGCCTGGCCTGTGTGCTGGTGTTTTGGACCTGGCCAGAACTTTCAAGTTGTCTCCATCCAATATCATCTTATTAAATGAACACAGTAAGGTGCAGGGCGCCAGCAGAGGGGCCAGGACCTGCAGCCCGCGGCCATTCCCGGAGCCTGGTCACAATAGAGCCTCTCTACATCGTGCTCCCCAGGCCTGTTTGGGACTCACCAGTGTGTAGGAGAGGAGGCCGGAAGTTAGAGCAGTCGTTGGGGTGGGGGTAAGGTCTGTTCTGGAACCCAGCAGTAGGTCTAGAAGAATCCACATGCAGATTAGAAGATTTGGTACTGAGTTCACTGAGAAGCCACTGGATGACACCCCCTTGAGGAGGAATTCTCCCTAGGGTTTCCAATCACTTAATAAACACCTACTGAGTGTCCCCTCTGTGTTCGGTGCTGTGCCCAATTCAGTTCAGCCCATTCGGTGCACAGCATGTAGGCTCCCTCAACGCATAAATGCTGGGTTAGGAACATGGGTGCCCATCCTACCGTGACAGTGCAGGGAGATGAGTGCCTGGGGAAAGGCACACCCCAAAAGGCAGTGGCCAGTTCCCCAGAAGGATCAAACCCCCTTGGGAATAGAGTCTGTCTCTTATTTATCTTTTTTTTTTCAGATAGCACACTTTCATTGAACTTCAAGCCAGTAAAAAAAAAATAGGAAAAATAGGATAAAACTGGGATTAATACTTTTAATTTACATTACTGCATTTTTTTCCTTTAAAAAACATTATTTTGGGGCTGGTTCTGTGGCCGAGTGGTTAAGTACTCGCGCTCCGCTGCGGTGGCCCAGGGTTCGGATCCTGGGCGTGGACATGGCACCGCTCATCAGGCCATGTTGAGGCGGTGTCCCACATCCCACAACTAGAAGGACCTGCAACTAAGATATACAACTATGTATGGGGGGTTTGGGAAGATAAAGCAGAAAAAAAAAAAAAAAAAAAGATTGGCAACAGTTATTAGCTCAGGTGCCAAAAAAGAACAACATTATTTTTTAAAGCAGTTTCAGGTTCACAGAAAAATTAAACAGAAGGTCCCCTGCCCTGACATATCACAGCCTCCCTACTATCAACATCCCACACCTGAGTGGGACATTTGTTAAAACCGATGAACCTGTATTGACACATTATGGCCCAAAGTCCATGGTTTACATTAGGGGTCCCCCTCGGTGTGGTACATTCTATGGGTGTGGACAAATGTTTAATGATGCGTATCCTCCATTATATTTCATAGATAATAGTTTTTTGCCCAAAAAGTCCTCTGTGCTCTGCCTATTTACTTATGGTTCTATCTACCAGAGTTGAATGAATAAGTGCGTGGATGAATAGTTATAAACTGCCCGTGAGCTTTAAGCACAGCTCTAGTGGGAGGGGTACAGAGTAAACAAGACACAGGCTCCTGTCCTCCAGGGGCTTACATTCTAACGGGGGAACAACAAGCAAGTAGACACACAGGTCATCGTGATGCGGCCAGTGATAAGAGCTATAAAGAAAACAGACTAAGTGACGTTGTTAGAAGGATGGGTGGTCAAGAAGTCCTCTCCAACAAGGCCTCCGTGCTGTGACCTGAATGATGGGGAGCTGGCCACAAAAACACCTGGAGGAAGAGCTTTCCAGGCAGAGGAAACGATGAATACAAAGGCCCCACGTGGGAAGGAGTCTGCCAGTTCCAGGAACAGCAAGGATGCCCACAGTGTCTGGGGCCAGCTGAGCGGGAGGCGGTACGGGGGGAGGCAGTCCTTGGGGGGCCTGGTGAGGCCGTAGGAGTTAGTCTGAGTGTGCTGAGAAGCCACTGGAGGGTTTGAAGCAGGGAGTGATAAGATCTGACTTACATTTGAAAAGGCTGCTCTCTGATGGGCAAGGCAAGGGAGATGATTCAGGAGGCTTCTGCATTGCAGAGAAGTGGGCAGGGCAGGGCAGGGCAGGACAGTGGCTCCGAGTGGGCCGAGTGGGCCAGAGCAGTGGGGACAGAGAGAAACAGAAGGATTTACAATCTATTTTGGAAGTAGGGTGTGCAGGACCTGCTGATGGGTGGTGCACAGGCAGTGAGTGAAGGGAGGGATCAGGACAGATTCCTTGCACGATGGGTGGAGAGAAGTGCTATTTATTAAGCTGAGGAAGCCTCAGGGGAGGGATAGGCTGGGGAGAAAGTCAAGAGTTGTGTTTTGGACATTTTAAGATGGAAGTGCCCATTAGACATGAAGGAATGAATATATTCCCAAATAGAGACCTCTGGTGAGCCTAAGAGGTTATGAACCTGAGTGGAAACTGGGAACCGTGGGAATGACAAACAGCAGGAGCTACCAGGTGAGCAGTGGGCGGCTCAAGTGGTAATGGGCACTTAGGATTCCATGGGGCCTAACTTGATGCCTTTATCACTCTGAATTCCAGCTTGTTTTTGTTTTCCTTGAATGAAGTACATGACTGGGATGTATGCATACTACATGGGCTAATAAATATAAATCTCCTTTATGAATGGCCCTAGTTCATGAAAAATGCATACTGTTTGAAAGCAAAGTTACCATTTTGGGTAACTAGAACCCCCAAGTCTAAGTTCTCCCGCGGGCCTGTGGAAGCCACATCCTCCCCTTGGCCTGGTGAGCGCAGGGCTGCTGGGCTGGGGACACAGGCTCAGGGCTCTCCTGGGGCAGGTGTCAGTGGGAGAAGAGGCGTTCCCAGAGGATGCAGCGTGGGCACGGGAAATGCTGCAGCCCTGCTGCCAGACTTCGAATCCCCAGGAGTGTGAGGCCACCCAGAAATGAGGGCCTGTGGGGTAGGCAGCTCCGAGAGGCCCTTTAGCCCTGGCCCTGAGACGAACTCACAACTGCAGCAAGGGAGGCCTGGCGAGACCCCTCTGGCTCCCTGCCTGTGTGACTGCTCGTGTGCCCAGCTCAGACTACTCAGTCTCCTGGGGACAGTAGCTCGGACTACTCCCAAGTGACAGATTCCCCTCCCAGACGAAGGAGCTGGAGGTTCTAAAGACTGAAGCCAGGGACATGTGTGCCAGAGTGCAAATCCTCCAACGGCACCCTAACTCAGAAGGAATTCCAAAGTCCAGACCTGGGCTGTCAGCTTCCACACCATCTGGTCCCCAGCTACCTCTCTGACGCCCACTGCTGCTCTCCCCCTCACTCACTCCTCTCCAGCCACACCGGCCTCCTTGCTGTTCCTCCAGAGGGCTAGCCATGCTTCTGGCTTTGGCTTTCGTACTGGCCATTCCTTCTGCCTGGAACACTCCTCTCCAGATATCCACATGGCTCCTGCCCTCCGTTTCTTTTGGGTCTTAGTTCAAATGTCACCTTCTCAGAGTGCCTTCCCCGACCACTCAACCCCATCCCTCTATCCCTCACACTGCTTTATTTTCCTTCCTAGCATGTAACACTCCACCATATATGTATTTGTCTGTCTCTCCACTAGAATGAACAACTCCATGAGAGGAAAAATTTCACCTTGTTCAACTGCCGTATCCGCAGCACTTAGCACAGTTATGGGTACATAAAAGGTACTTAATCAGCATTTGTTTTAGGAATGAATAGGTGTCACCTGTCCCAGGAGGCACTCATTCCCTTGAGGGGAAACCAAGTCAGAGAGCTGGGGAAGCTGTCCACAGGGGTCCCAGTCCAAAGGAACTGCCGTGGGTGTGTGTGTTGGGGGCAGTCGCGGCAGCCCTGCTGAAGGCATCTGCAGCCTCAGTTGTGGGGAAAGGAGAGCTTACAGCTAAAGACTGGATAGACTCCACCTCCAGCTCCAGGACCAAGCCTGGCCTGGCCGCGTCTGTCCCAGCTCTTTGAACGAGCACTCACCCCACTGCCTGTAGGCCGACCCTCCCCTTCCCGAGACAGGAGGAGCCAGCTGGGCAGCATAGCTCAAGTCCTCACTCAGGTGGCCAGAGAATTTGGAAACAATTGTTGCTGCTCAGCGCTATAGAGCCAGACAAGCTTGGATCTCATGTTGCCTCTGTCACCTACTGTGTATGTCTGAGCTTTGGTTTCTTCATCTGTAAAAAAGGACAATCATTTTTCCTTTCCTTTTATTTTTGAATGAATACATAAAGTGCCCTGCACAGAGTCCATCACATGAAACACACTCAGTTGATACTTGTTCCCTCCCCCATCTCTCCATTTGCCGCTGCGAGGGCCCCATGTCTCCTGCCCAGGATCCACTCCTAGCTCTCCTTGGTCTGGTCTATCTTGCTGCCAGCTATTAGTAAATTTGGAACAATCTCTAGTACAGGGGCACATGAAAAAAACATGCCATGCCTCTTCCTTCCTCCCATCCCCCAAGACCTTTTGCGTGGAACAAGTGGGTAACACTTCACACAAGTTCTAGATGAGGGTTCAGATTAGTGTTTGTCTGAGGTATCCTGACAGGCACAAACCACTAAGCATTGCTATGGAAACCGTTCTGCTATTCTCTGCTGTGTCATTTGTTTTCTGGCTCAGCTGCAGTTGTGGTACAGAGGGAAGGGACGAGGTACCCAAGGATTAGACTCCTAGTGGGGCCTATGCTCCTTCCCATGGAGCTGTATGACTGAGGGTAACTCCCTGCTTCTCCCTGGGTCTTACCTTCCCCAAGTCCAAGAATCAGGCCCCTGATTCTCAAACTGTGGCCTGATGACCATCTGCACTTGTTAACAATCAGAATTCTGGCGCCCACCGCAGACCAACCATTGGGATGTCCCGTGGAGGTTCTGATGCACATGAGAGTTTGAGACCCACTGATCTAGGAATCAAACTAGCTAAATTGTTTCCACTCTCCCAGTGCATGAAACAGGCCACACCTGAAGCTCCTCTGATTGGAGTAGCGGTGAGGGGCTGAGAGCCTCATCCACTCAGCTGCCCACTACCCCCAACTGGCTCCATGGAATAAAAGGGCTTGCCAGAGCATGCTCTGAAAACCGCTGCACCAGATGATGTCCAGTGCCTTCCCAAGAAAGGGAGTCAAGTATTCATTCATTCACTCACAGACATTTATTAGGTACTCTCTGCTTTCTTTATGCCAAGTATTCATTTGAAGTCAGTAGCTCTACTACTTACTAGATGTGTAATCTTGAGCAAGTTACTTAATCTCTCTGGGACTCAGATTTCCCATTTGCAGAATGGGAAAATAAGTCTTGTTTTTTCTACCTTACAGGATTCTTGTAATGAACAAATAATCAATGAGAACGCCTATGAAGAAGTGGTTTGTTACCTGGAAGGGACTCTACAAATGCCAACAACTATTATTACTACTCTTATTAGTAGCAGATCTAACCATCTGAAGTCTGTGGAACTAAATTAAGTCCTGAAGGCCTCTATGAAGTTACTCTCTTCTCTTTGTAGCTAAACTTCCAGAAGGTGTACAGGGTCTGGGGAACCACTGGTCTAAAAGCCTCCATCTAAAAGATAGCAACCTGCCTACAGGGGTATTTCTGTCGTTTAGGAATGGTACCCAGTATGTTATCTTCTAAACAGAACATTTCTCTATTATCCAAATTTTTTTCATGATCACATATTACTTTCATAATAAAAAATGTTTAAAAAAATACCACTGTTGTAAATATTGTCTAATATACAAAGTTCTTTCAAACAGTCATTTCTTTATCTGATGCTTTAAAATGCATTCAGACGAGGCACCTGG
Source organism: Equus asinus (assembly GCF_041296235.1). Lineage (NCBI taxonomy): Eukaryota > Metazoa > Chordata > Mammalia > Perissodactyla > Equidae > Equus > Equus asinus. The sequence goes on from NC_091809.1 coordinate 100,780,351, forward strand.
AGCAAGGGCCTATGCCAGGCTTTGCTGGGCCCTAGAGGAGGAACCGGGCGGCTCTGCCACTAACTCAGCATGTGGTCCTGGGTGAGTCACTGCCTCTCCCAAGGCCTCTGTCTCTGCACACATAAACTGAAGGCTCCAGCTTTACTGATCTCCAAGGGCCTTCCGGCTCTGATGGTTAACGTTTCAGGATAATGGACAGCACTTTCCACCATACCCAGGCATTCCATACCAGTCATTCCATAGCACATCTGCACCTATTGGGGCTGCAGACTTGTTGAGCTCAAGGCGGCTCCCGGAGACGCTGTTTGCTGAAAACAACATTCCTCTCCCCAGTCATTCACCTGGAGTTTCAGACCTTCCAAAGCACCTTGAGCCCCACTACAAATCCAAGCAGGAAGATCAGGAAACGAGCATCTCTAGAAGAGAGGTGGCTTGCTCAAGAGCTGTGCCCTTGTAAGTGACGGGGACATGATCCAAATCAAGGCATTTTGACTCCAAGCCCAGAGCTCCTTACCTCACTGGAATCACATCCTATGAAAAACTACAGACCCAAAGAGCCTTCATTTGGTGGAAAGACCACTAGAGTTGGAGTCAGAAGATGGGGCCATGCCCCTGCTCCAGCTCTTCCTGCTGTGCACTTTTGGACCAGCGACACCTTAGCACTGAGTCTCGGTGTCTTCATCCCCGGTGTGGGGATATTACTCCGGACAATTTCAGTGCTACAGTGAGGCTCATGCGAGAGTGAAGGGAAACTTTTTGTATACTACAAAGCTATATATTAGTTCCATTTATATTGTATATTGTGCCTGAAGGTTGGGAGGAATCTACTCCATCTGTCCTTCAAGAAACCCACAGCCCTAGGAAGTATAAGTCCTGGGCCACAGGGCAGCTGGGTATGGGACCTGAATGGGCAAGTCACTTTACTGTGTGGGCTGAGCTACACAAGACAGACTCTTGGCCTGGCCTGGATCCAGCCTATGGAGACCAAAAGGCACCAAAGCTGAAAACACTTGACAGGAGTGCAGAGCCCATCGATGCGGGCAGTTCTTTATTCTGAGCATTCATGCATTCATCCCATTAACAAACATCCTTTTAATATCAACTCCAGATAAAGTAGTATTTGGGTGTCTCATGTGTAGGAAGCAGAAGGAGGAATGAGCAAACATGAATAAGATAGTCCCCATTTTTAAGGAATTCCCAATCTCAATAACCCCATTTCCTGAGCTCTTAACTACACACCAGGAATGCTGCTGTACTACTTCCATATCTCATTTCACAGCCACGATATCCCAACAGGGTAGGAATGTTCAGGATCCTTCTCTTACCCCTGAAGAAGCTGAGGCTCACACTCACCTGACAGCTAAACAGTGGAGCCAGGACTCTAACCAAAGTCAGTCTGTCTCCAGATCCTAAATTCTTAACCCCTATGTTCCATGGCCTCCCTATCGCTGGTGATCTTAGGCAAGTATCTTCCTCTCTGGGTCTCAGTTCCCCTATAAATGTAGAGGTTTAGCAATTCTAGTGGGTACAAGAGATCCTGAAACACACGTGACCCAAAACGGAAAGCAAGAAATGCCCACCTGGAGCGAGGTGTGAGGTGTGGAGATCAGGTCCCAGAGCCCAGGAGGGGAAGAGACAGGACATAATCCAGGTGGAATGAGGCCAAGGTCAGGCTTTTGCCACACATGGCTCAAACCAGCACGTTTCAGACAGGCATGGCTAACACCTGCCCATCTCCACCAATGTCTCTTCTCCCACCAAACCCCATTGTCCATCCATCTGCCTCCCCGGCTGAGCCTTTGTTCATACTGTCTCCCCTATTTTTCCCCATCTCCCCTCACTTTCTTCCTCCAGGAGGTCTCTTCTGATCCTGCAGCTCTCCCCAACAGACTATGACAGACAGAACAGCTTTAACAGCTACCTAAAAACCATTTCATCGAGAAGCCCCTACATTAATGGAACAGCATTTTCCTTTAAGATCCTGGTGTTTGGTGCATGGCTCCCTGTCTTCACAATTTTCTCTGTCTCTAATGGAGAAAGAGCAGTGGCCCTTCTCCACCTGAATCTTTCACAGCAGCAGATGCCAGTAAGGTTGCCTGGAGAGTCTGGAAATGCCATGTTGCCATGGTAACGGCAGACCAAAGTTTGAGATGCTCTGTCTGCAGTGCCATGCCAGGGTGCTGGTGGAATCTTCCTTGATGAACCAAAAATAATCCATTAATGGACAAGAAACTGCTCCACTGGTGCTGAGGTTTAGCTCCTGCAAACACACTTGTGGGCCTCTCACCCAGCCCCTTGGCTGAGAAGGAGGCCTGGTCCTGGCTGTCTGCACTGTGGCTCACTCAGGGGGTAATATGGTTTTTAACTGGCTCAGCCAGGAAAGCAGGCCCTCCCCCACTCCAGCCCCCAAATTACCACTTCTCTTGTTCGATGCTGCCAACCAGGGATCTGCCGCCGTGGACCTTGGCAATTAGCACAGCACCCGCATTTGTTTGGGAATTAAGAGCCACTGATTAGCCTAATTCCACGCCATTTACAAGCAGTCAGTGTCAGCCTGAGACTGGCTTTTCCAAATGGTGGCCCAGAGGGTGGCTTGATCATGGCTTGAGTTTGAAATGGAGGCAAGGGTCTGGTGAGCCAGACTGAACCAGGAGGGGAGGCAGGACTCACCTCTGGGCCTGGCTACCTATCAGCTTTTACCTCCCCTGGTCCTGCCTACCCAAGGGAACTGAAGACAAGAAGGTGTTTCCAAACTGAGGTCATGCCTATTTCCAAGTCATCCTGACCAGAGAGGGAGCTCAGCCCCCTCTGACAACCTCGTGGCTGATGCCCACTGGACACGCCCAGCCATATGACTAGTGAGCCCTAAACTAGGGACTCCTGTGGCTGGAGGCCTGAGTCAAACTCCAGGTGGCTGGGCAGGACCCTGACACTCTGCCTAGACTCTCCTGCCATTCTACCACCTAAGGGCCTGAGACTTTTATCTGTCCCCCAAATTGCTGTCTGGCTGGAGCCCCTTGGAATTTGAAGGTCCCATGATAACTACCTGAAGACCTCTTATCCTCCTGCTGGAGGACCCAAGAAGGACCTTCCAGAATATTGATAGTCACAGGATCACACAGATCCCTATAACTTGGGTGGTTGATCCCTATCCTGACCAACAGGAGCCAACTCCTTAGTTAATATGGTTACCCTGGGTTTCTATCTTCTCCTGCCATTTTGCTTGTGTGTAGCGTCCAGGGGTCACGACCAGGTGGAGCTGGCTGATTGAACATGTGCCCATGGACACTGAGGAACTTCCAGATCCTGTCAAGGAAATTCATACTTAGTGAGGCCTGGCTGGATAGGCCTTGACGACTGAGCTTCCCTAATTCAAACTCTAGCTTGCTTGAAAAGAGGGGGCTGAACCAGGTCTTTCCAGTCACTCATAAAACATTTATTGAGTTTTACTTGGTAGATGCTATCAGGGATACAGAATGAATCATTCATGGCACCTGCATCAAGGAATATATAACCTAGGTGGTCAGCAGAGACTTCCCAGTGGAAAAAGAACAATTAAGGGAGCCGGAGGAAGGGCATTCCAAGTAGGGGGAATGGTGGGGACAAAGGCCATGCAGGGGAGGTGGATGGGGCTTGTAGAGCTAATGGTGGGAGTTCAGTTTGGTGGAAGAAGAGGAAGTGCAAAAACTAGTAGAAGGAAATAAACTCGAGATGCTAGGTAGGGGGCGTATCATTGCAGATGGCTCAGGAAATATAATCCTCAAAATGACTAAAGATTTTGGACTTTATTCAGCAGCCAATTGGAAGCCACTAAGGCTTTTGGGCAAGGGAGCAGCAGAATCAGAGCTGTGCTTCAGAAGCAAATCTGGATAATAACAGTTATCATCACTGTTGGTGTCATCATGACAGGTAACACTCAGGGAGCACTTAGACTCTGCCAGGCACTTTCTAAACACTTCAGATGGAACGTGGAGGAGGGACCACAGGAAGATGTTTGGAGGCAGAGGCCAATTCCAGGAGAAGGAGGATGAGTGGAGCCTGCGCTGTCTCAGTGGCAGTGGGATGCAGAAAAGAGATGGCTGGAGAGAAAGCAAGGAGGCAGGACCAAGAGGACTGGGCATCTGCAAAGCTGTGGGTACAGAGGGCAGAGAGGAGTCAGCCTCAGCCAGAGGACTGGAGGATGAAGGTTGCATTTAGGTCTAGGATGCGTGACTCTTTGATTCACAGGCCTGGGAGATGAATCTAGAAGCCAATCCCAAGGACACAGTCAAAATATCCCTCTTGTCACTCTGAGTTCAGGAAAACATTTGGGGAGGAATAGTCCATGATAGAAGGGCAGCTATCTCAGGAAAACTTACTCTTTCACACTCGGCCCTGATCCTACTCACCAGGGACCCGCTGGCTGGGATGAGAAGGCAAGGGCCTGGAGAGGGTGGCCTCTCCCACTTTTGACCCTTGAGCCTTCAGACTGGGACTCCCAGATAGAAGGGGGCCCTGGTTTTACCCTGCCTTGTTTGCTTCCCTGCCTAGCAGGCACCACTGATACCCCAAGCCCTGGACAAGTGCCCACAGATGGAAGGCAAGAGTTGCCTCCTCAGAGATTGCTCCCCCTCCTCATGACCACACGAATCCTCTGCCCTGGTCAGGAGGGCTCCCACCTGCTCCACCCTCACCTGTGCTCTATGGTCTGCCTGTGCTCATGCACCCTCCTCCCCTAGTCAGGAAGGCCATCATCCATTTCTCCTGGGCCAGTCCAAATTCCAGTCTAGCCTTCAAGGCTCAGCTCAAGTCCTCCTTTCTCTAGGAAGTCTACAATCATCACTCCTTCACTGAGCTACAGCACTCAGAATGGAGGTTTCAGAGCAGGAAGGGGACTCTGCGATCACTGGGGCAACTCTCTCAACTCTACATAAGGCAACACTGGGGCTTAGAGAAGGGAAGAACCTGCACAAGACAGAAGGGCCGTGGCTAGAATCCAAGTTTGCAGATTCCCAGGACAAGCCTCCCATGAGCTGCACAGCTCTGCTTTGTCTCGCTATCCCTGTCATAGACTGTGAGACTGGCTGTGAGGAGAATGACCTCTCTCTCTGTATCCTCCTCAGTGCCTGGCACAGAGCCCTGGATTGCAGGTAGCTCAGGAAACAGAATCCTCGGTAGCTAAAGGCTCGGGAAGGCCACAGGCCCTGAGGAAAAGCAAGACACAGGTGAAGAACGAACGAACTCCTTCCAGCAATTCTCCACTGTTCTGGGATGCAAGCCAAGTCCAGCCACTGGATTCAGGGTGGGAACAGAACGATGGAGTCAAAGGACTTTTGCATCCAAAAGAGATTTCTGCCACCAAGAGATGCCAGTGTGCTAGTCCAGAGCTTTCTGGGAGAGCAGCTTCGAGAGGCCAGCAGAGGGGTCATCCTGAGGTCAGCCTCCAGCCTAGGGGCATTTGTGATGGTGGGACCAGAAGCTGAGGGAAGATTCTTCTTTTAAAAGTTGCATCTTCAGATTTTTAGAGTGAAAAGAATTCTTCAAGACCACCCAATCCAATTCCAAAATTATTCAAATAGGGAGACTGAGGTCATGGTAAGCAAAGAGACTTGATCAGGTCATGCAATACCGTCGGGTTATAGCCAGGACACAGCTCTGGGTCTCTTGATCCCAGCCCGGGGCTCCCTGCAGGGTAACTTCTCAACTGGGTCCCACATGGGTGTAGCAGGACAGCACCTGGTGGGGTTAAATGGCCACCAGTAGTTTCTATGTTGTTTTTTAAAACGTCAAAACTCAATTACTGACAGATTTGTGATTCAGGTTTAAAGAAAAGTATTGGGTTTGACTAAGGCTCCAGGTGAAGAAGCCATTTGCTTGAGATCATGCAACTAGGAAAAGGTAGAGCCAAACTCAAGCATAGATTTACCTGGTTCTCCACTGGCCCATGCTGCCTCCAGGCTCAGAACAGAGGAAGGAAGATAGGACAGACGGACATCCTGACAAGTCTGAGAAAGGACTCCATTAAACAGACACTTCCTGGGCGGGCCCCCTTTTGCTCCAGGTCAAGTGCTGGGCGCTGGAGACACAGAGTGGAAATGCGATCCAGGAATGCAGAAGTAACTTCCAGGGAGATTCTAAATGAGCAGTTATAAAGGCTGGAGGAGAAACAAACTCCATGCTTTGAATTCTGAAGTAAGAATGTAGTTGAGGAACGGTAGAAGAAGGGCATGGTGTGCTAGAACGTACTGGCAGGGTCCTGCCTAAAGATTTGTGTGCCCCAGCCGCAGTTATCTTTGTATTTGCAGAGCACAATGCTTGGCACAGAGAGGCACATCGAGAGAGCTGCCGAGTGAATGCAGAGAGAAACGGACTCCCATCCTAAGGGAAGCGAGATGCAACTCCAGCCCTTGCAGAAAAAGGGTCTGCCCAGCAAGTGGGGTCCTGCACCCCCTCCATCTGTAGAAGGGGCAGGAGGCAGCTGGTGAGTCCAGAAATGCTGACACAGAGAAGGACAGAGCTTCCAGCCCCAACCGACTTCTCCATGGCAACGAGCTGACAGAAAACTGCACAGGAGACTGGGAAGCTAGTTTTAAAATAAAGACACAAACCGCTCTCAGTCTGAAATAACGCATGCAAAGCAACAGCTCCCGCCTCTCAGCCCTTCAGAAGGGTCGGCACAATCACTAGAAGAGGTACCTCCTTCGAACCTGCCCACCTCCCTGCCGAGGCCTGCGTGCCTCCCCTCTCCTCGTCACCCTTCCGGGAGCGGCCCGGCAGAGTCTCTCTGGCTGTGTAGTATGTGCTTCAGGGCACTGCATCAAATCTGACAAGCAGGACAGAGGCTCCACTGGGGTTGGCGCTGGCCAGGTCTCACAGCAAACAGGCTGTGGCAGCTGGCTTCGTGTCACCCCAGAGCAGCAGTGACTGCTGCAGGGGTCCGAGAAGGAAGAGCAGGCAGAGACCTCTTTCCTTCTCCTGATGGTCCCCGCTTCCTCCTTCAGGGCTCAGCTGTATTTGCCTTCATCTCCCCAGGATGACTCAATCGCACACACCTTCCACTGTAAATCTAAAGCCCTCTGTTTACAATTCAAATATGAAACTTTTCATTATACTTCTGCTTGCAGAAGTAGACAGACGGTCTACTTTGCATTATACTTCTGCTTACTTATCCTGCCCCCCAGTAGAGAACCTGGTCTGTGATAAAGCCTCAATAAATGTTTTCTGAATGAATCAATAGCATGAGAAAACATTTTAATTTGATAGCTAGAGAGAAACCTCCTTCAGTTTGTGGGAGTCCACTCAGACTATCACTGCCCTCAACGCCTTGGGTGGCCCTGGGAGCATGAAGGCAGTGTTGCCCATCTGAAGCTGCTGTCCTTCCCACTGGCTTCCTGCCAACTCCACTGTGTGTGCTCCCTCACCGTCTCACAGATGTCACCGCATTCAAAACAGCACCCGAAACGAGCTGGACTAAGGATCCCGGGTTCAATTCCAGCATTACCTCCTCCCGTCTCTGTGAATTTGAGCAACTCATTGAATCTGTTTGAACCTTGTCTGCAAAATAGGAACAATCCATTTCCACACCTTATCCTGCCTACCTCATGCGGCTGGTGTGAGGAACAGAGATGCTGAATCAGGAAGATGCTCTGAATGCTGTAAGGTGGTACCGTGCAAAGATAAGGTGGTGCATGGTTCCCAGGATCTTATGAAAGAGGTAGCTGAGGCCTAAACTCATGAAGTGACTTGCCCATGATCACACGGGGAGGTAGTGGGAAAGCAGGGTCCAGGCCTCCTAATTCCTGGTTCAGAGCTCTCTTCCGAACCTTATGCTCCCTTAGAGATCCCATCTAGCATTCTTCAACTTTGGCAAAGCAATTCCACATTCCATTAAAAGGAGAAGCATTCTGATCACCTGTGGAGTATAAATCTCTGAAACAGAATTGAGTCCAGCTCTCTGCTTCCAGGCAGAATGCCACCTGAAACATTCTCCGCAGGGCATTAACTCTTACTCCCCCACCAAGACTTTGCTTCTAGCCTCTCAGGGGCTGGCCCCATGGCTGAGTGGTTAAGTTAGCGCGCTCCGCTGCAGGCGGCCCAGTGTTTCGTTGGTTCGGATCCTGGGCGCGGACATGGCACTGCTCATCAGACCACGCTGAGGCAGCGTCCCACATGCCACAACTAGAAGGACCCACAACAAAATATACAACTATGTACCGGGGGGCTTTGGGGAGAAAAAGGAGAAAAATAAAATCTAAAAAAAAAAAAAAAAAAAAAAGACTTTGCTTCTAGCCTCTCAGTTACTGCTAACTAACCTGTGCCAGAAAGGTCATCCTGGTGGGTAAAACAGTCTTGCTGTGGCAGAGCCCAGGTCTTCTGACCTAAGCTCAGAAACAAAAATAATAAATGCAATACTGCAAATATTAGAGCAGCAGATCAGGAACACACTGGACAGGATACACAGGAAGACTGGTGTGGCTTGGAGTGCAGACTTCAATGGAAAACCACTAAGACTACTCCAGGGTTTGACTCAGGAAGGAGGGACGCTGATTCCCTGGTATGTAAGTCAACAGAAACAGATCTCAGAGAGACAGCAGGGGCACACAGGCCCCACTGCTCAGATTCTAACAGCTCCTAGGCCCACATGCCAGAGATGTCACTGAGTGAAGTCTCTTCATTGAAGATGTCAACAATGACTTTGAAACAGAGGGAAGGAGAAGGAGAGGGAAGGAAACGTGTTTGTCGAGAACCCTAACCCTTTCACGGTGTGATGGTTCATTTTGTGTCACCTTGGCTAGCCTATGGTCACTGCTTGTTTGGTCAAACACTAGTCTAGATGTTGCTGTAAAGGTATTTTTTTTTAGATGTGATTAACATTTACAATCAATTGTGGTGGGCCTCATCCAATCAGCTGAAGGCCTTAAGAGCAAAGACTGAGGTTTCCTGAAGAAGAAGGAATTCTGCCTCAAGGCTGCAACATAGAAACCCTGCCTGAGTTTCCTGTCTTTGGATTCAGGACTACAACATCAACTTTTACCCAAATCTCCAGCCTGCTGGCTTGCCCCAGGGATTACAGACTTGCCAGCCCCCATAACCATATGAGACATTTTTTAAATGAAATCTCTCTAGATAGAGAATGAGAGACAGAGACACTAGTGGCTCTGTTCTTTGGAGAACCCCACCTAATAAGGGTTGAGTGTTTTAATCTAACTTATCTCACTCAATCCTCCAAATGACCCTGAGAGGTAGGTTTTGCTATTCAGATGTTTGTTTACAGAGAGGAAACCAAGGCTCGGAGAGTCAGTCACTTGGCAAGGCAGACTCCAAAGCTCACGCTTTGTCAGTTTCACAGGGCACAAGGAAGTAGAATTTCTAAGAACGCTGGGACTAATCCCCTGCCAAAGCAAACAGTGTTGCCGATCCTTCTGAGTTCTCCTTCTCCATAGGGATGCTGCCAATGCCAACAGGAACTAGGGGTACGAACTGGTTTGCTCATTCAAGAGGACGATCTTTTTTTGCAGAACTCCATCTTTAGATCTCTGTTCTTCCCTGGGATCTGGATCTGGACGTAGCATTTGGGTCTGCATAAATACTTCAGGGTCTCATCACTTTTAAACAGAAGCTCTGAGTGTCAGAGGAAGACAAGGTTTGGTTAGTCCCCGAATGGCCTTCCTCCAGAAGCAAATCCAGGCTGAGACTGTTTCCATTTGGCTTCTGCCTGGAAGTGGGAAGACCGTACTCTCTGCTCAAACCATGAGCCCTGAAGGGGCTGCTCTCTCTGGGGGGTGCCTGGGCAAGCAGCCGTCACTGCCTCTGCAGGCTACCCTCCCCCACCCCTCCCCAAGGTCTCTCACCACCACCATGTCTGCTGGGGTTGGGGGAGCATTCTTCCCCTGAACACCTCAGCCCAAGGATGGATGCATCCTCTTTCTGGGTTCCCATTAGCCTAGCTGAGACGGGGTGGGATTTGCGGGATGGAGTTTACTGAATGCTAGGGGCACTGAAAAGGAAACGTCCCAGCAATCCCAACACATCTCCAGGTGGCAGGGCTGCCATGATGGGGGTTCTGGCCCCAACGGCTCCTCCCTCTCCAAAGGGCTTGGACACACCTCTGCAGCAGCCCTTGCTCATCTCCTGTTATTTCAACTTCCAGCAGTTTCCTTGTGGTCGCTATCTTGCTTACTGCCTCAAAAGCAAGGCCTCCGGGAGCATCCTTCCCACCACGATAAGACTCATATGAAAGATGATAATGTTTGCAAACTGGGTGAATGTGCAGTCAAAGGCTGGCTCCTGCTAGCACAGGCCAGGCCAGCCACCCCTAGTGCTGGGGGGTCACTGTCTGGATCCCCGGTTGGGAAATCTGTCCTACAGAGCCTTGTCCCACTCAGGACCCAAGTCAAGAGTCCCGGAATCAACTCTGCCTCTTGCCTCAGCCAATCTCTCCATTTCTGGGCTCTGGTCTGGGGGTCATGCTTCCTCCTCAGGTAAGAATGAGGTGACAGGCCAATGACATCTCCTTTCAGAGGAAATTTCACCCCTCAGTAGGGAAGCAGCCTTACCCGTTACAGACCAAAGAGTCTTTCAAGGACCAGGAAAAGTACTACTTCCCCCAGGAAGCCTGTCGGGACAGACACACTATCTCCTGTGTCTACTGAGAGACCAGGGAGTCCTCCTCTCCTCTGTTGCTGGTGTTATTGTGCCAAAAAAAAAAAAAAAGAGTCACCTGGATGTTTACACAGTGCTCCAGGGAGAGGCAAACGCTAGTGACCACAACACTGAGAACTACCATTTACTGAGAGCATTCAATGTCCCAAGCGGGGCTCTAGGCACTTCACGTGTTTCAACTCATTAATAAACCTTCACCACAACTCCTAGAGTTAGGGCCTTTCATTATACTCATTTTACAGACAAGAAAACCAAAGCACAGAGAGATTAAATTTCTTGCCCAATATTACACAGCTAGTAAGTGGCAGAGCTGGGGTTTAAATACACGGAGCCTGGCTCCATAGCATTTAACCCAAACAATGACTCTGCCAGGTTAGTTTTATTAATGCTGTTTTACAGTTGAGGAAACTGAGGGTTGAGCCCTCAGCTAGGATCTCACAGCTAACAAGAGGCAAATCAAGTATCCAGCCCAAGCTGCAGCCTTTCTCAAACTCTCCCTGCTAGGGAGTGTGTTGCAGCCACTCCAGGCTGAATTCACGGGGGCCAGCTGACCTCATCTGTCCTCAGGGTGAAAGGCCACAGAACCAGGAATGGATGTCACTGGCATCAGGAAGGCTCTTCCAGCAGGTGACTTTGAACAAGCAAGGATTCCAAGGCACTTTACTTATGATAATTATATATATAATCCCCTCTCTCCCCTAGACAGACAGAAGGCCTAGGAGAGCTGGCCTCAGGTGACCATGGGCACCCTCTTCTGTTAGAGTGGATGGACACTATGTGGCTAGGGCTTTCTGGTGTCCACTCTGCCCAGGTGCTGTTCCAAAGTGACCTCACGCGTGAACCTACTTGCATCCAGGACTGAGTGAGACACAGGAAGCAGTGAGTCTAGGGGAAGGGCCACGGCCTAGATGGACTCTGAGCTACTACACCACTTCCTGTGGGATTGAGGCAAGTGTCTCAATCCCCAAGAGTTTCAATTTCTCTACCTGTAAATCAAAAAGCAAACAAACAAATTCTTCCTTCCAGGGTGGTTATGAGAAAAAAAAGAAGTATGAAATTTTATAGCAGAGAAAGCAAACATGTTTACTAAGCACCTGTACTGTGCCAGGCTCCATATGGATCCCAGGAGCGAGGCATCTCCACTTTACAGATAAGGAAACTGAAACTCAGAGAGGTTCACACTTGTCCACTGTCATGTAACTAGGTAGTGGCATGGCTGAGCTGTGAACCCAAACTGTCTGGCTTGAGCCTGGAAACTTCATCACTACACCAAACTGCCTCTCTAGAAAGGCACATCAGGCTCCCCAGTTCCAGCAGGGGGGCCCCTCAGGGCTTTCCCTGTCAGCCTAGCCCTCTCCTGCAGGGCTGAGGCCACCCTAACCCCCAAGTCCTGGTTTCGGTGAGGTTTCCACAAACCGTATGAAGGGAAATCCCGTGCTTGGACTGAGCGATCAAAGGGAAGGGCCCGCTACCTCTTCCCTCAGGTTTCTGGGGTAGTTCTTCTCCAGGCTTTCAGATCCCAGGAGAGGGAGGAGGCCATCATGTAAGGTTCCTGCAGCTTGATTCTGGGAGACAGAGGCTGTTCCTCTGCAGAGCCGAGAGCCACCTGTGTCTGGGATGCAGCAGCTGCTGTCGTCTGAGAGATGGGTAGAGATGGGCCGTTGGCAGCACCAGGCCCAGTAGGTGACTCAGCACCAGCCGGCTCTGGCCTTCTGCCCCTGCAGGACAGACCGCAGAAACCCATGGGTCTGAGAAGTCATCACTTGGTCCTTGGAGCAGCTCTGAGGGAGATGTGTGGCCTGGCTCTGTGGAGTCCCAGTAACTGCTGTGGTTCTGCCTTGAGCCCTTAGCTCCTGGTCACCTAGCCAGATGGGCTCTGCCTAAAAGATCCAGATGATGTTTCCTCTCTCCATCCTCATTTTCACTGCCCTAGTTCAGGCCCTCACCATCACTTACCCAGAACAACAATATTAACAACAGTCACTAAGTGCTTTCTACGTGACGGAAACTATGCACTTGAAATGTACTTTTTTTCTTATTCTTTTTTTAAATTGTGGTAAAATATACATGACAAAGTTTACCATTTTAACCTTTTTTCTTTTTCTTTTTTTTTGGTGAGGAAGATTGTCCCTGAACTAACATCTGTGCCAATCTTCCTCTATTTTGTATGTGGGATGCCACCACAGCATGGCTTGATGAGCAGTGTATAGGTTCATGCCTGGGACTGGAACCCATGAACCCGAGGCTGCTGAAGTAGAGTGCGCAAACTTAACCACTACACCACTGGGCTGGCCCCTCATTTTAATCCTTTGTCAGTGTACAGTTCAGTGGTATTAAGTACATTCACACTGTTGTGCAACCATCACCACCATCCATCTCTAGAACTCTTTTCATCTCGCAAAACTGAAACTCTGTCTGCATTAAACAATTAACTTCCCCTCCCTCCCCGTCCTCAGGCCCTGGTAAGCACTATTCTACTTTGTCTCTACGAGCTTGATTACTCTCAGTACCTCATATGAGTGGAATCATATGGCTTTAGTCCTTTTGTGACTTAAGTCCTCCTAACAGCTCCATGCAGTAGATATAGTATGTCCATTTTACAGAAAGGAAATGAGGAACAGAGAGACTAAGTAACTGGATCACTCAGCTGGCAGGGAGCAGGGCCAGGATTTAAGCCCAGGCTGTGTCGCTCCTGAGACCTCGTGCTTTCCCGCTCTGCTGCGAGCCCCACGACTTCCGCCGACAGCCCTCCTGCCACAGGTCTCCCGAGTTCCATTCTCCACAAAGGCAGTGGCCTTTCTGAAGGGCTGACTGAACAGTGTTACTCCTCTACTTCAAACACTTCCCCGGCTTTCAGGCCTGGCCCTGACTCAGCTCCTATATCTTCTTTTCCCGCCTTTCCCCTCCACCTAACCACCACCCCGAAACTGAAGTCCCCACCACCTGACTCTGTGCCTTTTAACCAGCTGTTCTCTATACCTGCAACGCCCACTCTCCAAATGAGGCAACCCCTACTCAGCTTCGAAGGCCTAGCCTGCATGTTACCTCCTCCCTCCCCGATTTCTCCAGGCAGCTTGTCCGGCTTTCCTCTAAGCTTTGGGAGAAACTGAACCCAGCTGTGTAACAGCATTGCCCACCTGTGATCTGATTTGTCAGTTTATACCTGTCTCCCACGCTATACCAGTGGTTGCCAACATATTTGAGTATGAGGACTCTGTTTTAATCAGAGAATTTTAGGATCTTCTGTACACACTGATCAAAGCACCATTTGATGACGAAAGGTCACATGAATTCAGTAAAGCTTTTAAATGTAACTATTTAAGTCAACATGATACCATCTATACATATTTGAAACAATGCTGCATGTAGGTGACATAGGCATTTGGGGACAATGCTTTGGATTCCCAGGAGCCAGAATCTACAGTTTGGGAACTACTGATTTGGCCCAGAAAGTGAACTTTTTGATGAAACGGAGGTAACATTCACTGACCCTATTATATTCCAGGGCTGTGTCAATCACATTTCGTTTTCATCTCCTGTAAATCTTAAAAAAATCCGTATTTTCCAGATAAGAAAACAGAGCTTAGGAAGGTAAAGGACCTCGTCTGTGGTTACGTGGCGACAGCAGGTGGAGCGGGATTTGGTTCTCAGTCTTCTTCTACTCTGCCACTCTGCCTCCAGGGCAAGGAGCACAGGTGTCCATCTCTGAGATTCTGGTGCCTTGCCCACAGCAGTGCTCAGGCAATGTGGGGAGAACGAATGACACAGACCGAGAGACCCCTTCCCTACACTTCTCAGGCCCCCCCATTTGTCCCAGAGAGGCTCTGGCCAGAGACCTCCCCAGCTGCAGGCAAGCACAGAGGCCCCTCACACAGCCAAGAGCCAGAGAAGGTGCTGGGCAAAACTCTACGATGGCCAAGCACGGCCCACTTCTCCTTAAAGTGCTATTTCCCCTACTTAGTAGGCATCCCTGCTCGACCCTGGGCTCTAAGCCCGAGTCTTCCCTACCAGCCCTCCACCCTGACCCCTCCTGTCCACCTCCACAGCAGCCTGCTCTCAGCTAACAGTCCCCACTAGGACTTAAGGCCTGGTAAAGCTAGGTGTGGTCTTCCCATGGCCATTTGTGTTTTAAATCAAAGGAGAGATTCTTCCAAACTTCTAGTTGGTTAAGAGGCCATGGGAGGAAAAGAATGGGCTTCAACGTCAGACAATACCAGGTTTCCATCTCTGATTCTATTTCCTTTTTGAATGACCTTGGGTAAATCACTTAATTTCTCTGAGCCTTAGTGTCCTCATCTGGAAAATGAGAATAAAACCTCCCTCATGGGGTGACTATACAAAGGCCTTACCATCTTGCACTGTGTGGTGGGTTGAACAGTAGGAGCTCCAAAAGATATGGCCACACCTCAACTCCCAGAACCCGTGAATGTGACCTTATTTGGAAAAAGAGTCTTTACACACAAATGTGATTAAGTTAAGGATTTTGAGACGAGATAATTGTCCTGGATTATCTGCATGGGCCCTAGGTGCCATCATAAGTATCCTTTCAAGAGAAGGCAGAGGGACATTTGACACACAGAGAGAAAAGGAAGAGGCAATGAGACCATGGAGGCAGAGATTGGAGTGATGTGGCCACAAGTCACAGAATGTCAAAAGCCACCAGAAGCTGGAAGAAGCAAACACCACGTTCTCCCCTAGAGCCTTTGCAGATACAACAGTTAAGAATTGTGACATGAGATCAGTCTGGATTATCCAGGTGGGCCCTAAGAGACAGACAAGGAGACAGACACACAGAGAAGAAGGCCATGTGAAGATGGAGGTGGAGATGGGAGTTTTGTAGCCACAAGCCAAGGCACAACTGAAGGCACCAGAAGACAGAAGAGGCAAGGAAGGGTCCTCCGCCGGGGCCTCCGGCAGGAGAAGAGCCCTGCTGACACCTTGTTCTCAGCCTTCCAGCCTCTGGAACTGTGAGAGAACACACTTCTGTTGTTGTAACCCACTCCGACTGCTGTGCTTTATTACTTCAGCTCCAGGAAACGAACACACACTGCCCGTATCCCTAACTTAGCTCACGTCACCCTTATCTCCTGCCTTATGTCAGGGCCATAGAAACCACACGTACAAGAATGCGAGCTTCAGGGGAGTGGAACTTTGCCTGATTTGTTCACTATTAAAACCCTAATGATTAGCATGGTGTTGGGTACATGGTAGATGCTCAATACATGTTTTTGAATAAAGGAAGGAAGAGTAGCTCTCAGAGGGTGGGAGCTGTATGTGATTTACTTCCATATCCTCAGCGCCCAAAGTGCAGGGCACATGCTGCGTACATGGGGAACTACCTCCTCCCTCCATATACAGTAGCCCCCCTCATTTGTGGTTTTGCTTTCCGTGGTTTTAGTTACCCACGGTCAACTGCAGACATTGTCTGCTCCTGGCAACTAACCACTGACATAGTCAACGGCTCGACGATTCTCCTTCTGACGTGTTGTCAGAAGGTCAGTGGTGGCCTAACACGACGTCACAATGCCTACATCACATCCCTCACTTCATCTCACCACGTAGGCACTGTATCATCTCACATCATCACAAGAAGGGTGAGAACAGTACAATATTTTGAGAGACAGAGGGAGAACATATTCACATCACTTTCTCATTATAGTATATTGTTATAGTTGTTCTATTTTATTAGTTATTGTTGTGAATCTCTTACTGTGCCTAATTTGTAAATAAAACTTTATCCTAGGTACATACGTTTAGGAAAAAACATGGTATATACAGGGTTCAGTACTAATCCCCATGGATAAGGGGAGACTACTGGTATTCCAGTACTGAAGGGGCAACTCTCTGAAAAATGGGCAAATCTTATCCTCTGGGAGCCCAGAGATAAGCTTACAGGCTCCAAAGAGTCCACATGCCCTTTCTAGACCTGACTCCAATCTCCCTCTAAACAGAAGCCTTGGAGAGAACCCATGACTGCAGAATCCTGAGGATGACAGTGTTTAATCAGAGACTCAAGTCACCAGCAGCTGGCTCAGGCTGGGCCTCTGGGACCTGAGCAGGCAACATTTCATCATTAGGAGGAAAGGAGATGACAAACTCTTTCCTGAAAGAACCCAGCAGGCAGGCAGAATTACTGGATGTGGATAAATAAAACCATTATTTCCAAATACATATCCCAGGCAGCACTAAATGCATTCTCCATATCACAGGCAATACTAAATTTAGAACTGGCAGTTTGAGTCATATGCTGATTCCTGAAGAGAAAAACTAAATTCAAGGGGAAAAAAATCCAGTGACATATGAAAATAAAAATGCAATCTATGTCCCTCAGAGCAAGCTGTCAAGAGAGGTGAGGGAGAAGTTTCCTGCCCAGAATTCCAGCTGTAAAGGAACTCCAGCGGGGCGGGGGCTGGGCCGTGCTTGGGCCACAGCAGCCGAGTCTGGGGAAACCTCTGGAGTGCCACAGTGTGGGGAACCGCAGAGGCAGGAGGGGAATCTGCACGCTAGGCAATCATGTGGGAACACTGTTTCCAAAGCGCTGTCACACGCTGTCTCACTGAAGCCTTTTCTCAATCCTGCAGTGCAGGTCCTGTCACCCCCACGTACAGCTGAGGAACGGAGCCCAGAGGGGTGAAGTGACTTGCTCAAGTCAGATAATCAGTGAGCAGGACAGCATGGATTTATTTTAATAAACTTTTAACTTTAGAATAGTGTTAGATTTATGGAAAAGTTGAAAAGGTAGTACAGTTCCTAAATACCCCTCCCCCAGGCTCCCTCCTTGTTTTTGATGACCTTGATAATTTTGAGGAGTACTAGTCAGGTATTTTGTAGGATGCCTCTATGAGTTTTTCTGATGTTTTACTCATGGTTAGACTGGGATTACAGGTTTTGGGGAGGAAGACCACAGAGGTGAAGTGCCCTTCTCATCATATCATATCAAAGGTACATAACATCAACATGACTTGTCACTGATGATGTTAACCTTGACCACCTGGCCAAGGTCACATCTGCCAAATTTCTTCACTGTAGAGTTTTTCTCCCTTCCCCACCCCACTTCCATGCTCCGTTCTTTGGAAGCAAGTCGCTAAGCAGGGCCCACACTCAGGGAATGGGAAGTTCAGTTCCAGCTCCTTTAGAGGGGGCTTCTACAGCAGTTATTCGGAATTCTTCTCTATGGGAGAGCAGGGATTGAAATAAATACTTGTGACATCCTGGTAGTGCAGGTACAAGATGATGTCATCCCTGCCCTTGAGGAGAAAGGCAAGCACATATTAATAGGTTTTATTACAGAAATTTTCAAACATACACAAAAGTAGAGACAATATCCTAGTAAGTCTTAATTGCAAGCAGTTCCTGATGAGTATTAAAATATACACTTAAGCAAAGTGCATAGGAATATAGGATCAGGAGCATTCCATATCATCTCAGGTGCTTCCAGGAGGAAGAGTTTGGGTAGGCCTGGAAGGATGGGTAGGATATTAAGCTGTCAAAGGGCATAAGGCATAGTTCCAGGTAGAGGGAACTGGAGGGCAGGTGAGTGCAGGGCTATTCAGGGAATACAGCTGGGGGCAAGGTATCCGGGAACAGGGGAAGAGAAGGCTGGGAGGGTGGCTAAGAGCAAACTGAGCAAGGCCCTCCAGCCAAGCAGGAAGCGTGGACTATTCTGCAGACAACGAGAGCCGTCTCCTCTTACGTCTTGCTCAGGGTACCGGTAGTGAGTCACAGGCTCTGAGGAGTGGGACTGTTGTTTTGGGTAAGAAGGTCACTTCCAGCTTTCTCATTCCCCAAAGTGCTTATGCTTCTTGGGGTACAGACTACTGGTTATCTACTCAAGATCCCTTCTCCTCAAATTTTATTCAGGGAAGCCACGCGTCCAGCTAAAAGACTAATTTCCCAGCCTTTATTATGGTTAGGTGTGACTATGTAACTAGGTTCTGGCCAATGAGTTGTAAATGGACATTGCTGGGTACCACTTCAGGGAAGGTGTCTTAATAGGGCCTGATTTTGTCCTTTCCCCTTCTCCTTGCTTCCTGCCTGAATATGGATGCGACAGCCAGAACTCTAATAGCCACCTTGGACCATGAGAAAACCTTGAAGATGAAAGCCTATACTAAGGCTAGTGAAATGGAGGGATGGAAATAACTAGGGTCCTTGCTATCCACAGAGCTACTCTACCAGCCCTGGGCTGCATATCACCAGACTTCTCATATGTGAGTGTTTTAGTCTCCTTGGGCTGTCATAACAAAACACCACAGACTGAGTGGCTTAAAGAGCAGAAATTTTTTTTCCCATAGTGCTGGAGGCTGGAAGTCCAAGATCAAGATGTCATCAGGGTTGGTTTCTGGTGAGGCCTCTCTTCCTGGCTGGCAGATGGCCTTTCCTCTGTGCCCAGACGAAGGGAGAGTGATCTCTGGTGTCTCTTCCTCTTCTATAAGGACACCAATCCTATCAGATTATGCCTCCATCCTTACGACCTCACTTAACATTTATTATCTCCTTATAGGCCCTATCTCCAAGTACAGTTACACTGAGGGTAAGATCTTTAACCTATGAATTCTGGCAGACACAATTCAGTGCATAACAGTGAGAGAAAACTGACTTCTCTTTTATTTAAGCCATTACTATTTCTGGTGTCTGTTACTGGCACGTGCACACAATTCCGTATGGATAGGCTTCCAAAGTCTAAGCAAGATCTTTAAAAGCTTCCACCTTGATGACCTTGTGAGCTGAAAGTCCAAAGGGAAGTGACAAAGTTGCCACCCTTTAAGTCATTTTGAATAATGATTCATTAATAGCTTTCACTCATTCAACTGATAAACATTTATTCAGCACCTACCACATACCAGATCCTGTGCTATGTGCTAGGGATACTACGATAAACAAACATGGCCCTTGACCTCTAGGCACTTATAGTCTTTACTGATTTACTTACTCTGAGCTCATCTCTTCCCAAAGGGCATTCTTATAACAGAGGAAGTAAAACAGAAATGGAAATTCAAAACCATGAAAAGGAGGAGGATTCAAACATGCCAGCCCTGAAAATTGATATCCATGCTGTGTGTGACTGAGCACAAAAGTTGGCTTTGAGGCTCCTAGGAGCCATGACAAAGAGCAAACCAGAGTGATTTGGTCCTGTTTTCTGAGAGGAGAACGAATCCTAGTCACTCAAGGACGTCAAACGTAAGCAGGTTTTTTTCCCTGAATAAACTCCACCCAGTGCTTCTGGGTAACTTGAAGGTCCTGGAAAGCAGCATTTTCTGACCAAAACCCCAATGACAGCTCTAAATTTCATAACATAATCTATTAGTTCCTTAGATTCAATAAAGCCAGAGAGTTCCACGGTTTGCACATATGGTTTCAGTTTCTTATTCTAGAGCAGAGCTTATTGAAGACTATGAGTGATCACTTCAAGATGGTGCAGTGAATGGGGACTGGTAAATCCAGAAAGCTCTGAAGCTTGGACTTCAGGTGCATGATTTTAAGAAGAAGAAATAGCAAGAAGTTAGAACCCCAGAGAAAGGCCAAGGTAGACAGAAAGAGGAAATACCAAGAACGAAGTCAACATGACTCACCCATAGAGTTCTTTTCTTGGGATAACACAACAGGCAGTGTCTTAGGAGAGAAAGAGTATGGGTGTGAATCCCAGCTCTGCTACCCTGCTACTTACTAGCTCGGTAATTTTAGAGGTGTTAACAGTTTAGAGCCTTGGTTTCCTCATGGAAAATGAAGAAGATATCTACCTATTGTGGGGATTAAATACTAAAACATTATACATAATGTCTCTGTAAAAGTACAAAAACAGTATCAACAGCCTACATATCAAGGCTTTATCTGTGCCAGACACTGTATTATACACTTGACGTGAATTAGCTCATTTAACCTTCACCACGAGGTACATGTTACTGAAGAATTCAAAAACCTTTGGTTTTGGGGCCGGCCCTGTGGCCGTGTGGTTAAGTCTGCACGCTCTGCTGCGGCGGCCCAGGGTTTCACTGGTTTGAATCCTGGGCGCGGACATGGCACCACTCATCAGGCCACATTGAGGCGGCGTCCCAACATGTCACAACTAGAAGGACCCACAACTAAAAATACAAAACTATGTTCTGGGGAGCTTTGGGAGAAAAAGGAAATATAAAATCTTTAAAACAAACAAACAAACAAACAAAAAACTGTTGGTTTCTCCCCCAAGCCATGCCAGGCCAAATCCTGGGATATTTTTGGACAGAATGTACTAGTCCTTGGAAGGCTCTTTGAAGATCCATCCCATTCAAAGCAACTGTACTGACATCTATTTCGTAACTATCTGTAACCTCCAAAGTTTGCTGCAACTGTCACAGACTTTTAACTCTCGGGCTTCCCAGTGGGAATGTGCAGAATTCAAGGAAAACCCTACCAAGAGGCTCTTTCCAACCCCCATTGGTGGTGGGAAGAAAGACACTGAAGAACTTGGCGCATGCTATTCAAAAGAGAATAATCAGGGGCCCAACCAGTAGTGTAGTGGTTAAGTTCGTGTGCTCCACTTCAGCGGCCCAGGGTTTGCAGGTTCGGATTCCGGGTGCAGACCTACACACTGCTCATCAAGCCATGATGTGGAGGCGGCCCACATACAAAATAGAGGAAGATGAGCACAGATGTTATCTCAGGAGCAATCTTCCTCAAGCAAAAAAAGAGGAAGATTGGCAATGGATGTTAACTCAGGGCCAATTCCCCTTCTGTCCCCCAAACAAAGAGTATCAGGCTGGGAGGAGAGGGGAACGGGGAGTTAGTGTTTAATGGGGACAGAGTTTCACTATGGAAAGATGAAAAAGTTCTGGAGATGAATGGTAGTGATGGTTCCACAACAACATGAATGGACTTAATGCCCCCAAGCTGTATATTTAAAGTAGTAAATTGTTATGCATATTTTACCACAATGATAATAATAATAATAATAATAATAATAAAAATAGAGTAACCAGAGTGGTGAGGGGTCTAAAAACCACATATGATGGAGAACACTTGAAAGAACTCAGGTGCTCTGCTGGCCAAAGTTTGAAAGCCTCTGGTTTTCCAGATAATAATATTACCAACTACTTATCAAGTACATCATCTATGTAGGCACTTTACCTACATTATCTTTATTCTCCAGTATGGCTCTACAAGACATTTCTTGCTTAGAGGGATCAAGCAAATAGTCCAGGATCACACAGCTAGAAAATGGCGGAGATGGGATTTGAACCCAACCAGTTCAATATACCATGTCCTTCTATACCATGTTGCTTCTGATTCAAATGTTGAATAATACCTGGCTTTCAAAACGCTGAAAATTTCTTTTAATCTTAAGATTTTATAATTCTGAATTGTAGTGTGAGGGGTAGTAAGGTCAATGTCCATCTTCTTGAAGGCTCCCCTGCACCGCCAGGGCGTGTAGGTATTGAGCCTATTGAATTGGCGTCCTGCACTCCAGGGACAACCATTTCTGCTAAGAGGAAACTGGAAGACCACTGAGATTAGAACCACAGGCAATACCAGGTTGAGG
The DNA here is from genome assembly GCF_041296235.1 of Equus asinus. Lineage (NCBI taxonomy): Eukaryota > Metazoa > Chordata > Mammalia > Perissodactyla > Equidae > Equus > Equus asinus. The sequence continues at coordinate 100,802,510 of NC_091809.1, forward strand.
CCTGCATCAATCCTAGGGGACTGCATCAGGGCCAGTGGACCACAACTAGCTCCCATGGCCGGGGAGGAGGCCATCAGCCAAAAGCGAACACACAGCAAGCTCTGAATACAGCAAGAGCTCCTGAAAGAACTTCTCCCCCACAGTGTAGTCACCACATCTCAGGAGAGAAATTTTCAACTGTCAGAGGAAGGAAGAGGACAAAGCAGAGGAAGGACTAGAGACAGGTGAGAGGGTTCTGAAGGCTCCAGCCTCTGTTCAAATCCCAGCTTATTGTTCTGTTGGTAAGAGCAGACTTGCAATCACTCCGAAGCTGGACCACAATCTCATAACTGCCTTGGGTATCCTCAGAAGTCCCTTGGCATCACTTTCTATTTTTCAGTGACCTTCCTCCTGTCTCTGAGTCTTGCCCTCTATGGACAAGTGGATTTGGGAAACGGTCCTCAGGTCTAAGTCAGTATCACAAGCACCCAGATAACAAAGGTATTATGGCAAAATGAAGAAATGGGTGACAGGGACATGGGTCTTCTGTAAATGCTGCTGTTCAGAGACCCCTGGACACTGACTCTGCTTCTTCCCCACTGGACAAAATGTACACTTGCTGACACTGAGTGTGCTTCAAAATGCAGGAGAGGTTTTGGTAGGAGAGATGTTTGTAAACATTCTTTTAAAAGAAAACATAGAAATTGTTGTAAATTCTTTAAGAATGATGAGCCAAGCCTTGAGTAACAAAGATCTGAGATGTAACAAGAAGTGGCAGTTTCCTAGGTGCTGTTTCCACTCTGCATGGACAGTGCCACCAGCAGCTGCATGCTCCATCATGGAAACAGGGTCCTGTGAAGACAAGGTTGAGATAACTCATATCTACTCCTGTCCTGCATGGTCTCTTCGCTTCCAATAAGTACTGCATTCTTGAGTAATTAAGTCAGGAGCTCAATATAATCTTACAAATGGGGGGTGTGTGTGTGTGTGTGTGTGTGCACACGCACATGCGCGTACCTGTGTATGCGTCTTCCCACTAATCCACAGACTCTCACTGCATTTCCCCCATTCTCCTTCAAGGATTTCCCTGTTTAGGTGATCCTATTGTACTGACTCATAAGCTAGGACCCATTTGTATGAGCTACACTGGCTGCTCTGTATTGGTAGCAGGAGCCGCTTGCTGAGAAGGACCCTTGGAAGACTGAGTGGAGCCGTGGCTGACCAGCCCTGCCACGTGGACCTAGTTGGAGTCTGCTGGGCTCCACTCCACACAGTGCTTGGCTGTCGCCTGCTCACTTTGAGTGGAGGATCCGGCACTTTTTTTAGGCCCTTATAAATAATACATTTTGTCATCCTGATTCTTCAAGGCCTTTCTATAAGCTATTTTTTCCTCTTTGGGAAAACCGCTTTTACTCTACGAGACAGAGTTGTTCATAAATCAAGAGGAGCTCCAAGTGACCAAAGTCTGAATCCCTGACTTTAGAAGGAGTGGGCAGCCACTGAATCTGATTAGTCAAGGAAGCAGCTGGCCTCATACAGGAAGAGGATCTTACCTCAAGGACCAAAGAAAAGGCTCACAAAAGTTCTGATTCCTTGACCTCTGACCCAGGAAGTCCTACTATCAGACCTTTAAATACCACCTTCAACCCCTGCCTCCTTATGAGTCCCTACAGTTTGGTCACATTCAGTAAAATGTTGAGGGTTCTTACTACCTGTAAAATGGAGACAAGGCTACCTGCCACGCAGAGTTGTTCACATGCCTGGCATAAAGTCAAAGCTCAGTATGCGAGCTCCCGTTTGACTCTCCTTGTCTCCCGCGGCACTCAAGAAGATACATTTATATCTCGAAAAAGTGTCATCTTTTCCTCTCTTCAATGACCATGAATCACTGAAGAAATGTTCTTTAATACAGTCTTTAATTAAAGAAGCCCAGTTGTACGGTGTACACAGCGCTGAACTTAGAACTGGGTAGACCAGGGCTTGCATCCTGGCTCTGCCACTTGTTATGGGATCTTGGGTAAGTTCCTTAATCTCTCTGGACTTTCGTGTTCAGTCAATGAATGGGGATAAATCACTAACTTCATAGTTTCTTTCAAACTTTAATGTGCATATGAATTGCCAGGGAATCTTGTTAAAATACAGATTCTGATGCAGCAGGTCTCAGGTAGGGCCCAAGATTCTGCATTTCTAATTAGCCAAGGCCAAGGCCAAAGCTGCTGGTTTGTGGACAACCTTTTGGGTAGAAAGGACATGCATGGTCAGGGCACTTTGTAAACTGTGAAGGGCTATGTCAGCTTAAGGTCTGATTCATTAACCATTGTCGTTCTACCTTAAAACACAGGAAGGCCATCCTACAGTTCAGCTTACACTATGCGTTAATCCTTGATTTTTCATAGGTGAGCAAAATAGTGATTATTTACCTAGTAAAATAACAAGGGCTGGAAAAAACCACTGGTCACCAATCCTCTTCCCCCAAAACACAACTAACCAACAAAGCACAACACCTCTCCTATCAGCTGGCTGATGTAAAAGGCAAACACACAAACACACAGATCTCCAATAGAGCTTAGAATCACTTCAGATGAAAACTTTCCAGGGTAATGATATAAACTGCACCCCCTAGTCCCCCATAAAAGCACTGTTTTAAACCCAAGTGTTTATGACTATACCTAAGTATTGACTTAGAGTGAAAGCAGGTTTTGGTGGGGTGAAGAAGAAAAAGGTCAAGAACACTGGGTGCCTAAGATTGGTTTGATGGGGAAGGAGCAGAGGAAAACCGAGGAGAGAATGTGATGGAATGGAAGGAGGAAGCCAGGGCCAAAGCCTGTGAAGGAGGCTTTCCTTCTTGGAACAACCGTACCCATGTTCAGATGCAGCTTCAGAGTCACCTTGGTGACACCTTCCCTGACAGCTGGTTCCTGTTCTTGTTGCCAAAGCATCAATACCCACCCTTCTCCCCTCCCTGGTGCCGGAGCTTCTCATAGCACAGTGAACACTCATTTCGTATTGATCTCCAATCCCATGAGGTCTGGGACCATGTCTGATTCATCTCTATGTTCTCAGCCTGGCACAGTGCCCTGGCACATATTAGGCACTCAGTGAATGACGCTGAATGAACGCACGAGGTGGAGAATACAGAAGAGAAAGCTTAATGGCCTTGCTTCAGGGTTTCTCTTTCCTGGAGGTATTCATTCATATAGTCCCTCTCCTGGTAAACATACATGCCCCCGGTGTGAGCACTCAGACCTCTGACCAGTCTTCAGTGTACCTCAGTCTGAGAAACATTTCAAACTTCCTTGATCCTAAGATTGTAAACTTAGTAATATAAATAATAATAATTATATTTTTATCATTTTTCCAAGTGCTTTTCTATTCTCACAGTAAAGTGAATACATAATTTCCCCATTTTCAAACAAGGAAGCTGAGGCCCAGAAAACAAATTAAGTGATCTAAGGCAGAGTCTCAAACTTTAGGTGCAAAAGAATCACTTGGGGCACTTGTCAAAAATACAGACTCCTGGGGCCAGCTCAGTGGCGCAGTGATTAAGTTCGCACATTCTGCTTTGGCGGCCCAGGGTTCACTGGTTCAAATGCCAGGTGCGGACATGGTACCGTTTGGCAAGCCATGCTGTGGCAGCTGTGCCACATATAAAGTGGAGGAAGATGGGCACGGATGTTAGCTCAGGGCCAGTCTTCCTCAGCAAAGAGAGGAGGATTGGCAGCAGATGTTAGCTCAGGGCTAATCTTCCTCAAAAAAAACCACAAAAGACAAAAAACAGACTCCTGCTCCACCAACAGAGATTCTGATTCAGTAGGTATAAGATGGAGCCCAAGAATCTGCATTTCAATGCTCTCCAGGTTCCACGGCTGGTGGTCTACGGACCTGGGGCGAGGCCCCCAGACGATGGCCTATTATGGAGCTCAGTATTGGCTTCAGGTCATCTCAGGGCTTTGGTTCCAAAGCTAGAGTCATGGGACGAGAGGCAAGTCACATGGATAGCACCTTCCCAGGGCCTAGCAGGAAATCTAAAACCAGAGGCACTCAGCTATGATGGCAGTTCCAACATCCCATGTGTAAAACCACGAAGCAAGAGTGGTGGCTGGCAAAGCGATCACCCTTCTGAGGACTTAAGACCTGGAAGGCCAGGTCCTGGAAAAGAACCAGGCGCTCTAGGCAAGAGAGACAAAAAAAATTACAAAGCAGCTCCACTTAGGAAATGTTGAATGTGTTTGATGTATTTACTTTGGATGTGTCCCCCTTCTTTCCCACTTGGAGGTTGTTTACCAAATGTAACCCAGTGGGACAATTCAGTAAAGAACAGCAACCGCAGAAAGTACAAGCAGACTTCCTCCTTTTGTCTGCCTTCCACATCCACGCCCTGCTGACCGAACCTCTGTGGTGTCTCTCCCCTCAGCCCCCTGCCCCGTCAGCCCACAGCCGAGCCCTGATGAAAGACCTCATGTGTTACCTTTCGTCTAACTTCATATAAAAGCCTCCCAAGGCTCTCCCTGACTCTCTCCTCTCCTCTACCCTCAATCTGCCTCTACTGGAAAGCCTCATTAATCTCCCTGGAGCACAGATCTCATCACAGAGTATAAAAGACCACTGTATTTGAAGCCAGAAGATCTGGTTCTGGTTTTGGCCCTGGTTCCAGCTCCATCATTAACTACTGTTTGACCTCGGGCACCTTCCCCTTTTGGGATTCAGTCTTTATGAGTGAGATGGAGGGCTGGACTGGATCATCTCCAAAGTCCTTTCCAACCCTAGGATTTTATGCACATTCCTGCTTACAAACTATTAGTGCCATCTTATTGCCTATGGAGTTAAATACATAACTGCCTCACCCTGGGACATCTAAGGAGGCCTCTGTGATCTGGCCCTACTATGGACTGAATGTTTGTGTCCCCCATAATTCATATGTTGAAACTCTAATCCCCAGTGTGATGGAATGTAGAGATGGGGGCTTTGGGAGGTGATTAGGTGATGAGGGTGGAGCCCTCAAGACAGGATTAGGGCCCTGATAAGAAAAGCCAAAGGGAGTTTGCTTCCCCTCTCTCTCTGCTCTCCACCATGTGAGGACACAGCAAGAAGATGGCCATCTGTGAACCAGAAGGAGGGTTCTCACCAAGACCTGACCATGTTGATGCCCTGATCTCAAACTTCCAGCCTCTAGGATCATGAGAAATAGATGTTTGTTGTTTAAGCCACCCAACCTATGGTATCTCGTTATAGCAGCCCGAACTGACTAAAACAGGCCCCAACTATTTTAAGTATTATTCCCCTTTACGCTCCCTTTGTTACAGTCAAACTGAAGTATTCCCAGTTCCCTAAACATGCCTAGAGTTTTTTGCTTCCTCAATGCCTTTGTCATTATTTTATTTTAGAAGACCTACTACACCTATTCCAATGTATATGATCCCCACATTTTCTAAGGGCCAAATCACTGGGGTCTCTTCTAGGTTTTCCCTTTATGCCCCCAGCCTCAAAGCAAACTCTTTCTCCTCTGCTGCTGGTCTTTCAGCTGGCCTCTCTCACAGCTGGGATTAGCAGTTCTTCCTGGGCCTGGCTCACACTCCTTTTGTCAGCTCCTTGAGGGCAGGGCCTGTGTGAGTCTCCTACCCACTTAGCACAGGGGCCTGCACAATGAAGGGTTTGACAAGGAATTGTTGGATAAATGTCGGAAAGTAGATGCTTCCATTTTAGTCAGACCCTGAATTTCAGTGGCAGCCAAGGCAGAAAGGGCCACACAGGCAGTTTCCAATCCTACAAATGAAAGAATACAAATTCCTGTTGCAGTGAACAATGTTTTCTTGAAACCAACCCCAAGGATGTGAGCCATAAAAAGGGCCCCTGACCTTGGCAGTGCAGTGTACGCACTGCTTATAAAGGCCAGTGGCTGAATGCCTGAGGTGATTTTTCCCTGCCAACAACAGCTTGGGCTGAGGTGCTCAACTTAGTAGCTTCAGGCTGATGGGGAGCTCTAAGCAGCCACTCAGTACATCCTCATGGCCATGGTGGCTCAGTGAATTCTGAGCCCACAACGGCGTGGTAAGAGGCAGACTTCCTGCCTGCATGATGTACTTGAAGGGGCTTCCTCCTCTGACCTCCCCTAGCCCGGGATCTGGCCTGTCCCAGCTTATTCTCTGTCTACCTGGGGTCCCCGTCAAGTGTGTATGTTTCATCTCCTTGACTAGACCGTCAGTTCCTGCCTAGAAGGATCTTGTTCATCCTGTGTCTTGTTCGTCTTCCTATCTCCCACATGCCTAGCACAAAGCCCTGCTCATAGCAGATGTCAATAAATGTTTTCTGGATGGATGCTCAAATTTAGATCAAATTGACTCAAATCCCAATTAAAATCCTCAATCAGGAAGATAAGATTTAATTCATTTTCTTTCCTACAAAAAAGACAGTCTTGCTGTTTAATATAACCTAATACATTTCCTTCACAACTCAGAGACAGACGCAGTTTCTGTTTTTAGAAGGCATATCTGAGATGCTGTAAAGTACTGGCTGATTTTGATATTTTATTCTGATTAAATTTGAGGCATATCAGAAATACGAGTGATGACTTGGCTTGCTCTGAACCATTCTATTCATCATCCTAGAATCCTTGGACAGCAGTGTCAAGGGCCTTAGAGACCAACCAGGTCACTATATAGCTAAGAGAACTGAAATTCAAGAACTGGTATTAGAACCCAGTTGAATGTTTGATTGGGTGGTTGGTTGGTTATTTTCTTTTCCTAGTGCACTTACGCCACAAACATCACTGAGCACACACCACGTGCCAGGTCCTGTGCTGGGTGCCAGGGATACAGAACCGGCAAAGACAATCACAGCCATCATCAAGTTCTCAGACTAATGGTTACTTTCTGGTCCCTCACAGCCCAGGACATTTTATCTTCTTCAAAGGAGCTACATGGCCTTTTTGAAAGAGCTTTCTGGGAAAAGGATGAATGCCAGTTAGACAAAAAGGCCTTGCATTTACTAGAGCACTGTACTTTCCTACAGGCCAAGAGCATCCATTCAAGGCTTAGTGGACCAGAATTCCTTGAAAGCCTGCTACTTTTGGCCTCAGCACTGCCCAACTGGAATTCATACAGTCACGGCCATACTCAGAAATATGTTCCTTTAGCCTAGATTGCTATTTCTCCCTTCAGCCCAAGAGCCACGCTCCTTTCAACAGCAGGGACACTGGGTTCTCCCTGACTGTTCTCCACGTCTTACACAATGTAGGCAATTTATACCTCTGGCTAATGAGATAATTGTGAAAGGCAGTTTTTGGTGCTAGAACATTTCTCTTTTTAAATTTATCCAAAGACTTATCTTCTTTCAGGAATGGCAAACAGGCCTCCTCCTCTGCCAACTCCAGCTGACTGGAAATGACTGCCTGGAATGCGTGTTGAGAACGTTTCTGAGGTTGTATCCCGACACAGTAGGAAATGGGGATTTGACTGACTGGCAGTCTATGAGGCAGGTATTTGCCTTCCACCAACTAGACTCTGGCTTTAAGACCTCCATTGGTTCCAATACGCCTAAAGGATTAAGTCCTTTAGGACTTTCAACATGCCACACAAGGCCCTCCACAGTGCAGTCAACAACCTTACACACCGGCCTGTACCTCCCCACCACATACTCTATACCCCAGCCACACTGAGGTGTTTCCTATTTCTTGAATACATCCCTTTCTTTCAGGATTCTGGGTCTTTGCAATTGCTGTCCTCTTTTTCTGGCACGCTCTCTCTCTTTACCCTCTTTTGATGCCCAGTTTCTCTGTGAAACCTTCCCATACTTCCCCGATGAAAATTAGTCCTCTCCTTTGTGTTCCCACATCCCCTTGTTCATTCATCCCTTTATCATTCATACTGATTCCCTGAGATTCATTTATTTACATTTCTACCTCCTCCAAGAGAGGGGAGGTTGTAAAGACAGAGCCCTATCTTATTCACTACTAGCAAAACACCAGCCACAGATAATGCGCTTGCTATAGGACTGTTGAATGAATGAATTCTTTGAAAACCTCTCCCCTTTTTACTTCTCCAAGCTGTCTTTTAGAGACGCGAGAAGAAGCCTCTATCTATAATCTCTCAAATTTACAGAGGTACATCCTGGCAGCCAGGTCTGTCACCTCTCAAGTCCACCCACTGCCAGATGTCCTCCCCCTCTATCTCTCCTCCACCCCAGTTTAGGAATTGAAACTAGGTATCACTTTGATCTACACTAACTGGGTACTGAGTAGATTGAGCAGAATAGATTATTTCATCTAATCCTTCATCAAATCTTGTCCTAACTTCAGCATAATATCAAACTTACCTGCTTCTGTCTCCACTGTCCTAACCCAGTCCAGGCTGCCGTCAACTCAGCTGGGCTATTATAACAGCCTACTAACTGGTATCTCTGCTTCCCTGTTCACATTTTACAACCCATTCTCCACTTAGCAGCCTCAGTTTTCTTTACGATCACATCACTCCCCTGCTTAAAGCCCTTCAGTGGCTTCCCATTGATTCCAGAAAAATATCCAAACTCCTCTGTGGCCTCAGCTCAACACGATCTAGCTCACGCTTCTCTCGACCTCATCGTTTTTCCCTCTGGAACACTGTGGCCTGGCCATCTAGATCTCCGTTTTACTCCTTGACTGGCCAGGCCCTTTCCATTCTGGGTCTTTGCTCTCATTGCTCCCTCAGCCTGGAATGCTCTTGCCCAGCTTTTCATTTGAGATCTCAGCTCAAAATGTTACCTCCTCAAGGAGTCCTTCCCCTGACCATCCTGTGCAAAGTGCCAAAGTGTCTCCCAGTCACTCTCCAGCCCACAGCCTGATTTCTTTGTTTCACGGCACTTAAAATCTAAAATTATCTTACCGATTGACTTGCTTATGTTTTTATTATCTTCAACTCCATGAAAGACAGACCTGTCTGTCTCCTTCACGGCCACATCCAGTGTCTAACACAAGGTCTGGCTCAGAGTGGGTGCTAAATAAGTAAATACTTATTGAAAGTCGAATGAATACATTTCTGAGTCTCCCCAAAGACAAAGAAGGGGCTCCTATTTTTTTCCCCTGACCTACTGCATACTCCTCTTAAACATTACATAATAATAAGCTGCAGAAGATGATGCTGGAAGTCAGGAGAGCTGAGCCCCAGGTCATGTCCATATGTGGCCCCTCATAAAACAAAATATAACGACATGAAAGATCCAGGCAAGATGCCAAAATAAGGAAAACAACTGCACTTGCCTTAGAGAAAGTCAGGGAAGGAGAGAGGCTTGTGGCTGGAGAGGCCAGGGTAGGCTTTAGCGTTCCAGAACACAGCCCTGGGGCAAATGTCAGGGGTGTGATGCAGCATGCCAGGGAAGGATGGTGTTTCCTGAACTGGCATAAGACTAAACAGGCAGTATCTGACAGAGAGCTCAGATCAGAGACTTGAAGTGGCCTCTGGGGGTGGGGGAGAGTGTGATGGAGAAAGCTATGGAGAGGACTTCAGCATGACCTCAGCTTCTAAACTGATTAAATGCGATGCAGTGGAAAGAGCACTGGATTAGGAGTCAGAGCGGGGACCAGAGAAAGGAAAGCAGCATTGACTGAGCATCTCCTCCACTGCAGGCTCCGTGCTGTGCAGGTGACATACATTACCTCATTCAGTCTCACAATCGCCCTCCCAGGGAGGTATCAGAATTCTCATTTTGCAGAGAAATTGAGGCTCAGACGAGTTACTTTAGCTCTCTGAACTTTAGGACGCTTATCTGTAAAGCGGATAATAATAAAACCCATCTCACAGGTCTAGTGTGATAATACAATGAGATATGGTGGAGAGCACCTACCACTGCGCTGGCTGCTTTGTAAATTTTACTGTTATTACTAATATTAATAACCACTTGTAACATTATGACTAGCTTGTGCAAGGTCACACAGCTCATGATTGTCACAGGTGAGTTTTCACTATGTCAGGCTGCCCCTTAGAAGACCAGAATTTGAAAAACAGCCCTGTCAATAGCTAGCTGCATGACCTCAGACAAAGCATTGTACCTTGCAAGCGCAATGCTCTCTTAATCTGAATAAAAGGGCCAAGAACTCCACCCTAGAAAGCCCACAGGGATGCTGGAGGAGAAAATAACCAGTGAAGATGAATCTGCATTGTGAGTGCAGATGGGCACTGTTATGACTGGGGGCACCCTGAGCAGGAACAAGTATCTTCAGGTTGGCATGATTTGAGTGTGCTAGATGGTGACATATGAAACCAGAGCTGTGCCTGGGGTGCTAAGAATTTTACAAGCAGCAAATGGCCTCGAGTGACTGTGCTACCTCCATCCAAAGGCTAGTCTATATCTTGTTAATGCTCCCCTGGAAAATAAAAACAGTGTGAACCTCCTAAGACACCATCAAAAACACGACAGGATTTTATCCTACACATCAGGAAAATAACTCCTCGTCTTTAGGAAAGAGCTGGCATGAGAAAAGGACATAGCCAGAATTCTTACAGGGGTCAGATTACAAGCAACATGCCACTGTCAGAACCTGAAAGAATTTCTCTGTGATGAGGACTGAGTTCTTTGGGGAAACTTAAGCTGGGTGGGCTAATTGCTTGCTGAGTGGGTGTCTCCTCAGGCACCAAAAAATTGGGACAATGTGTCCCAGCCCACCTCAGGCTGCCAGTGAGCTGACACATGCCCTGCATTTGTGCTCTGGGGAGCAACGAATGCTCTCCCTGAGCAGAGCTTGCAGACCCAGGCCATGCGCACATACCCAGAGTTGACAGCTGATCAGAGGCAGCTGACCAGAGGCTCCACAGTTTCTCCCCTTCTTACCTCCTGGGGTGCTGGCTGCTAGGCTTAACTCATTTGACCCTCGTACACACAAAACTCTGCAAGGTCTTACAAACCTGGTTTGACAGACCCAGCTAGAAGGAGGTTCAGAGAGCAACTCACCCACGTTACACAGTTAGAAGATGTGGAGCTGGGATTTAGCCAAGGGCCTTCTGACATCAAGGACACTTCAGTCCTTGGCAGATTTGTCTAAGGCAGACTTACTTTTCAAGATGAAAGGCAAAGCCGAGAATCAGAATCTCAGAGACGCAATTCTCAGTCCACCATCCCACCCTGGGATGGAGTCTCTCTGTCCCACCTGACACATGGGTCACCCTGTGCAGGATCACCTCCCCTAACGGGCTCACCAGCTGCTCCAGTTGGAAGAAGTTCTTTGTTCCACTGACATAGGGAAGGTCAACTTCACTTGGGTGCCTATGTTGGCATAGTTTTCCCACCTCACTGTACTGCATGTGAAATACACTAGGGGATGAGACCATGCTCCATCTCATGATGGTAATCACTGTCCTGAATTCATGTCACTCGCGAGTTTACAGATTCTTTTTGTTTTCTTCTTCTCCCCAAAGCCCCCAAGTACACAGTTGTATATTCTAGTTGTGAGTGCTCATGAGTTTAGATTTTCACAAGGCAAACATGTTCTCAGAGCATGTAGCTATTCCACATGAGTACTCACAAATCCTAGCACATGGCACCAGGGCTGCATGCATTGCTCCTCTGCCCACTCCCTCTCAGCTTGCCAGTCCAACTTCCTCAGCCACTCCACAGGAGGAGTACACAAGGCCTGATCAGCCACTACTCTCATCCTCACCTGGACACAAAGAGATGCTCTCAGACAACAAACCAGAACACTTGGCACAGGCATGCGGGTGGGACTCAGACTACCCAGCTGAGCCCCATTCAAAGTGAAGAAATGGCACTGATGCTGTTTCTGTTTAGGGAGGCTCTGCAAAAGAGAGGGGGCCTAGAGACCTGGGAGTCACAGCTGCAGAGGGAGCCCCTGATAAACCCACTCTCTGAACTCAACAACGTGCCTCCTTGATAAAAGTCAGCAGTCAGCATGCTGGAGATTCAGCACTCAGAGAAAGAGCAGTATCCTGCTTGGTTTCTTTATGATCACAAGAACAGTAATGTCAGATGGGTTCTGGTGATGTCACTTCCCAAAGAACACGGGGTCCTTTCTGACTTAGCATTGTGCCTGTCATACTGTAGATATATATTAATAGAAAATATTTTAGTTAAAAAATGAATAAAAGAACACACATTAAACATAAATATCTCACCCACAAATTTGGGAAAAAATACCTCAAACAACATGCACCAATATCTGAATTGTTTGCCCTGAAGAAGCCACCTCTCTCTCCAGACTTTGGACCCCCCTTAGGCTGAATTCTCTCATGGCACCCCTTTTCAGAAAAATGTGGCAAGGAAACAGAACAATGAGGAGAGAACCATGAGTCCTTGGATCAATGGGACTAAACAAGTTTGACCTCCAGAGCAGCTAGATCTGGGTCAGAGTGCCCCAAGGCATTCCAAGGCCACTGTGTCCTACCATTGCGGGCCCTCGGCATGAAACATTCACGCTTGGATGTCTAAAAGGTACCTCAAATGCAGTGTGTTCAAATTCAGATCAAGATCTTTCTACCCAAATCTGGTCTTCTGATCTTCTTCTGCCTTTTTTTAAGCTTAGAATGGCAGGGCCATAATCCACTTGTACATCCAGAAACCTGAGGTGCCCTTTATATCCTGTCTTTCCTCACACTTCCAAATTATCTCAAACCCTCCTCCCTGCCTCATCTCTGATGTCACTACTCTAGCCCTACCCAGCATGATTTCTTACTGGGACTAATGCAAAAGCTTTCTCTTGACCTGTTTCCCCGCAACCACTCTTGCGTCCTCCAACCCATTCTCAAGACCGCTGCCAAAAAGATCTCCTGTAAATACCAAACCGGTCACATCACTCTCCGCATGTGCCACACACACATCTATCAGCCTTTGCTCCAAATCCTTCAGTGGTCCCCATGCTCTTAGAATAAAGAGAAAGACAATCCTTAACAAGGCCCTGATCTCCCTCTCCAGCCTCTTCTCCTACCTCACATTCTTCGCCACTCTCTGCTCAAGTCATACTGACTCCCTCAGTTCTCTGAAAGAACTAAGTTGTCTCTCACCATGGGGGCCATATTGGTCCATATGCCTAGAAAGCTTTCCACCCCTTCGCCCACTGCCCTACCTCATAAACTCCTAATGACCCTCCAGATCTCAGTTGAGATGTCACTTCCTCAGCAAAGCTATTCCTCCTCAACTGAAGTAGGTCAGGACCCCTATTATATGCTTTCACAGAAACCTGTCCATCTCTCTCATAGCATTTACCCTAGTTTGTAATTCTACATGACCGGTGCAATTATTTTAACAGTGTCTGATTCCCTCATGAAATTGTAAGCTCCTTGAGGGCAAGGATCATGTCTCTTTTATCATCATTCTATCTCCAGCTTTTAGCATAGGCCTGACACAAAGCAGGTAGTCAATAAAAATCCACTAAATAAATAAATAAAATTCAGCTCTTCTCTGAGTTTATTCCAACCAATCACACCAGGTTCCTTTGTAACAGCATTCCTAAGGTTCTCCTGAACTTGTCTTAGGCTACTTGGAGCTGTTGATTTTTTGCCATCTCTCCTCATCCCACTAGTATCTACTGTAGTAGTATCTACTACAGTGGCCTACCTTCTATAGATCAAGAGATCATGGCATGTCATCATCATCATCACCCCAGTTACATTTATGAAGGATTTATTTACTATGTATTAGGCACTGTCAAGTACCATGCATGTGGTATTCATGTACTCCTCACAGTACTACGAGGTATACATTACCAATCCTGTTTTGCTGACATGACTAAGAGAGGGTTGGCTAAAACACAGTGGGGCCAGGATTTGAACCTTGGTCTAACTCTAAAGTCTATGGTCTTAATTACAACCTGCTGCCTTGTAAAATGGGGCTAATAATGCCTCCTCACAGTGATGCCACAAAGATTCAGGCACAGCAGGCACTTGGTAAAGGGTGGCCGTTATCATTATTGTAGTGCTGGAGGCATTGTGGAGAGGGATAACCACTTACCATTTTGCCCAGAAGAGAGCTAATGTGGTTTCCTTTGTGGGGCTGAAACAACTGGTCTCGATTTGAAGAAGACTTTTATAAGAAGCAACACGCTGTGGCAGTTCCAACACAGCGTATGTGAAGAGGGGATATGATATGCTAACAAAACCAGCCTGAAGATCTTTGGCCCTGGGAACCAACCATTCTGAATGAACTTAGGTTTCTCACTGCAACCCAGACATTGGGCCCACATGGGGAACCCAAACCTAGTTCCTAGAATTTCTTTTGCTACTTCTTTTTCTACTTCCCTGTAGCAGACTTATCAAGATACTGTACTGCATTTGGAGTCAGGAGATTCTAAGCCTGAATTCTGATGTGCTCAGGACTGAGCAGGAGGGATCCACCAAGGTACCTGGGCCTCAGGGTCCTGGAAAGCCAAGAGATGACAAAGGATCATATGTCATTCTCTGTGGCTGGCTTGGGAATGATCCATTCTTCTGTGTCTCCTTCCCTCCTTTTCCTGTTGCTCACCATTGGCCATGTAAAGAAAGAAAGTAGCTAAAGTATCCGAGTTCCTACAATATGTCAAGCACTTTTACCATGCATATTCTCATGTAGTAAATTAATCCTCACAGCAATCTTGAGCAACAGGTGCTATTATCCTTATTGTACAATCAAGGAAACTGCAGTTTAAAGAGATTAGATGACTTGGCAGAAATCACTACACAGTAAGAGGTGCAAATGAGATTCAAATCCATTTTGTTAGTTTCCAACGTCTGTGTTCTTTCCATTCTTCCTATCAGGAAAAATTACGGAAATTACTTGGATATGCATAAACGGTAGTGAAGCCATGAAAGCCCATTCGTCCCCTCCTTCCCTCCTTCTGCTTACTGAGCACTTGCCATGTGCCCAGCATTGCACCAGATGCCAGGCATACAGAGGTGGGCAAGATATGGCCCTTGCTCCTGAGAGGTTCACGGTCTACTGAGGGGAGTGTTCTAGGGGAAAAAGTATAAGAGAAAATCAGGAGCAAGAGAGAGAAGGCAGAGGATTCTAAAACATCAGAACCAGAGGGGTTCTTGGAACACAACTACTCAAAACATGGCAGCATCACCTGGAATCCCTTGGAGGATTACTAGAACTAAAAATTCCAACACTCAAATTTCCAACTCTACAGATCTGCAATGGGGCCCAGGAATCTGTATGTTTAGCAATTATCCCAAGTGATTCAACAGAACTGATTCACAGGTCTGCTGAATAGAACCACCACTGACCCATCCCCTTCCCCTTGCAGGTATGAGAGCAAAGAGGCATACAGAGAACGTGAGTAGCCCAAGGAGACACAAGAGTCAATGCTCCAGGCTCAGGTTTCCAGCTCACAGCCAAGTGACTTGAAGTCCTTTTTCAAAAATTCAGAATGACTTATGTTTAAGCTTTATATATACATTTATAAGTCTACATATGACATATTTTACGTACATGGATTAGATGGTTCTTTAAGGACAATATGTGCCTACTGGAAAATTATTTTCTACAAAAGTACAGTGTGGAAAATAGATCAATTTAGGAGACTAAAATTATACATGGATACACAGAATGGATATAGGTTTTCATAATCGAGAACAGTATTCTCACCCTCTCCTACCTCTGATCACCTCCATCCTAGGGGATCACTAAAGGGCAGAAAATTTTATTATTAATTAAGGACAGTGCTTCAAGTTACCAGTTCCCAAACTGTGATGGAGAGAAGGGACAAGCAACAGAGAAATGGGCACTTTCCTAGTTGGCTACAGCCTTGCAACACCCACAGCATCTTCCTCCACCCAGAGTGGAGATGCTCTGGTCCCTGAATGATGAGCCTCCCACTGCTGACTTGTCTGCAGTGAACTCAATCCCCTTGCCTCCCTGGGACATCAGAAAGCTCCTCTTTTCCTCCCACCTTTAAATTCTTTCCACTGACTAAATGTAGGAGACAGGCAAAGGCCAGAGGTAGAAAGGCTCTGAGAATGAGTGGAGAAGGCCCTTCTGCAGGTCTTCTGTGAGCCCACACTGAGCAGCTGCTCATCAGCCACCTCCACTGGGTCCCCTTCTTTGTCACTTTCATGTGGTTTGCCTGTATCCGCTTGTTTGAGAACTCTGAGAGCAAACTCTACAAGCTCTGCTTCAATTTCTTCCTGTCCATCTTTTTGGCAGTCTGGGCATAATGAATTCCAATTCTATTGACCTTCTGAGGCTCAGCTACCAGAGCTACTCCTTCCTCTTCCACCTGCAGGCCACAGGCTCCGAGGCTGGTAACAGAGCCCAGAAGCAGTGGTTGGGGGGTGGGTGGCGGAGACTCAGGAAGGCTCAGTTTTAAAGAAGCTAACTGGAGAAAAGGTTCCAATGAGGGCTGACCAGCACTCCCAGTGAGGCGAAGACTGGAGGTGAGACCTGGGCTCAGCTGACCGGCCTCTCCATCCTGGCTCTATCACTCACATACTGGGCAAGTCACATCCTTCTCTTAGCCTCATTTTCCTATCTGTAAGTGAAGAAGTTGAATTAGCTTACATCCATGGTTCCCATCTAGTTTCTACAATTCTAGATTTCCATTTTTTTTCTCTTTGGCATCGGATATAAATGACTAAGATTGACATTATGACTCAACGATAAATGTTTATAACACAGAATCATAGATTCTGAAATCTTAAGAGCTGGAACAGATCGACCAATCCAGTTCTCTTTTTCCTACCCGTTTAAAGATATGGAAATTAAGGCCCAGGGAGGGACTGTAAGTTCAGTGAGGGCAGGAACTATCTGTCTTGCTCTCCATGGCATGCTTGGCACATTTTCAAGAATGTTTATTGAACGAATGAATAAACAAATAACCTCCCTCCAAGACCATGCAGCCTGGGGCAGGGGAAATAACCTCACTCCTTGCCTGGAGGGAGGGAGCAGGATAAGGCAGAAGCCTCAGGTTGCTTCTGGCCCTTGGAGGTATGGTGCTCTCCAGCTGGAGAGCCAGAACAGAGCCAGGGACAAATTCTCAAGGCTGGTGGTGCCAGCGGCGGTTGGCCACAAAGTGGGCTTCTGCTGGAGTACTCCGTGCTGTGCATAATGAATCACGATATGTCAATTACTGCATTCTGTTAACAAGCTCGTGTCCGCCTGTGCATTGCCAATGAGCACCCTGCAATTTGCCACAGATATGCAGGTTAATATGTGGCAGAGCAAGTGGGGCAGAGGATTTTAAGACACTCCAGGTCCAGGGAAATCACGTGGTTGGTTTGTTTTTGGCAACTACTGGCCGCTGTGATTGGGCAGCAGTATGCAGGGATGTACTTTCTCCTCTCTGGGGAAGAGGTTTGTGTCCTGGCTACTCTTTCCTATCCTGGAAGGAGTAGGTTGTCTGACTCAGGTAAGTCCAGCTGGAAAAAGCAATCTCTGTACTATTTTCTCTGAAGTACAAAACAAAAGGGGCAGAAGTAGAGTGATAAGTAAAAAATTGCCTCCAGCATGGTTTGATGGACTGGTCATTAGCTCTTTAGTCTCACACAGGATTCAAAATCTGCCTCCACTATACATAGCTGTGTGATCTTGAGAGAGTCTCTTAATTTCTCCATAACTCAGTTTCCACAACTGCAAAATGGGGATAATAATACCTACTTTGCAGAGGTATTTGCAAGATTAAATGAGATAATGCATATCAAACTCAGAATAGCAGCTGGCAAGCAGCGGGTGTACAATATATGAGCTTCCTACCACGTTTGGGATGTTTTCTGAATGGATTCTAATGTCTTGAGGAAAATTGGGTCCAGGACCCTAGGCAAACCCAGACAAGAACCTGTGTGTCTCACACGTGTGTGTGTCTCCCTCAGTGGCTCCCCAGTGACAACGACAACTGCAGGAATGTGAGGATGTCAGATCTGCCTTCTTCACCTCATACTGCTGCGTGAGAGGCGCGCAAGCCTCCTGGTGAGAGGGGAGGCTGCTCATTGCTCAGGCAGCACCGCTGCAGCCCCTGACCTACTTTCTTACTAAAAATAGCCCCTCTTAGGTCACTGCCGCAAATTGAATTCTGCTGCTTCACTGCACCCTGTAAGCAGGTGGGTGGGCGTCAGAGCACATTTGGTGAGCAGGAGCCTCCGCTTCCGTGGCGCATGGCTGCCCATCAAGCATGCTGATCCCACACGTTTGCACAGAGGGCAGAGGGCTCCAGTGCCCACCCACCCCACCAGGCACGTCTGAACACAGCAGGCCTCACCTGGCCCTGCTTGGATGCCTTTGGTGAGTGGGGTGGGCAGGGAAGGGACAGTAAGGGAGGTTCTAGTTTCCAGGCTTTGAAGTCTGACAGAACTGAATTAAAATACGAGCTCCACTGTATTCTTGTTATTTAACCTTGGGCGAGACACTTAACTTTTCCTTGCCTCAGTTTCTTCATCTATAAAATGGAGATAAGAAAACTGACCTTAAGGTATCATACAGATAAAAAATGCTGCATGTAAAGCAGTCCTTGGCACAGAATAGGTGCTCAGTAATGAAGCTATCACAATTATTCTCCATTGTCTAGCCTGCGGCTCACAACTTCCTCATGCTGAAGCCTCTCGCTGCAGGGGTGGCCAGGGCCAGGAGACCACTCCGAGAACTAGAAAGATTTAAGGTGAAAGTGCTTGAGAGGAACTTAGGTCAAGGGTTCCCACAGATGGCTAAACATCACAACAACCAAGGTGGCTCGTTAACAGTACTGATTCCAGGTCCTTGAGTTAGACCAGTCATCTCCTTAAAAATAAATGGATAAATGAATTACTGTTTTCTTCCATTATAAGCACCATGCATGGTCATTGTAAAATGCATTATAATATGCAGAAAACCTGGAAAAGCAAAAAGTAAAATATGAAAAACAATTCAATCAACATGTATTGAGTGCCCATTAAATGCCAGGCCCTCTGCTAAGAACTTGGGATTTGGCGACAATGCAGTTCTGACCATCAAGGGGTGTCCAATCCATGTACAGAGACAGAAAGAGACATAGAAGACTAACACAATGTACAGGTGTTAGAGCCCCCCTCACAAAACATACAGGAACTGAGACGAAGGAGCAATCGACTCCTTCTAGGAAGTTAGGGAAATGTAAAGGTGGACCGGAAGGAGACTAGATGTTCACCTGCTGGACAAGTGAGGGAAGGGCACTCCAGGAGGAGTGAATGACACATACAAACGCATACAAGGGAGCAAGGTGTCTGTTAGGAACATGTCCTAAGGTCACCAGCATGACGTCACCACAACGGTAGCCCAAGGAAGCTAGTGTGAACGGCTGGGGTCAGGTCATGAAGGATCCAGAATGACATCAACAATGTTGCCTACATTGGGAAGTATGATTTTTCCCAGTATTTTTTTATTATGCCTCTTTGTTTTCATTTTTACATGACCAAGGCTGTTACTCTTAGTAAATACTGCAAATTAGTCAAGCAGATGGACCATAATTTATGTAATCCCAATTGTTGGACATTTACGCAGCTTCTAATTTTATTAAATTATAAAAACACTATGATAAACATCTTTAGCCATAAAGCTTTTTCCATATACGATCTTTCCTCAGGAGACAATTTCAGGTTACGAATTAATAAACGAAAGTGACTGGACATCTTCAAGCCTCTTGATAAACAGCTCCAATGGATTTTCCAAAAGTGGCCTGTTTTATAAATGAGGAGGTAAGGCCCAAGGAGGTTCCATGTCTTGTCCAAGTCACACTACTGAATAGGGGTGGAACCAAGAGCAACATCCGAGCCTCCGAAGTCCTAGTCTAGGGCTCTTTCTTCTACATCACATGGCCTTCCTACAGAGCAAGGCTAAATGCACATCTATTCAGTCACTGCCTCTCGGCACTTCCAACTAAGGATGTCAGGTTAGTAATGTACATGGCAGGAGATGGGGGCAACACGTACATGTTTACATGCCACCGTGAAGTTAAACAGGTGAGTCTGTTTTTCCAACCTTATCATGTATGCTCCCGTCCAGTGATGCATCCTCTTCCCGCCAAGTTGAGTAGATCTCACACCGTCACACCTCCACACCTTTGATCCCACATGAAATGTCTCCCATTCTCCTGCTCAACTTCTATGCATATTTTTAAAAAGACAGACCTACACGATCCATAAAGCATTTCCAGACTGTGGGAATTTACTATCAATAACATCTACATATGATACTTATTTTATTTCTTTGCAGTACCTTTTGTATTGATGTAAAATTTTTTAAGTTTACCTACAGAATAAAAGTCTATCTCAGGCCTTTGTTGTTAGAAAGAGATAAAACAACCCCCCCTCCACCCCCCAAAGCTAATGAGAATATATTTACTTCAAAAAGGCAGTTCTAGAGTTTGATGGGCTCAAGACAGGCGAGCCCAATCCTCTGTACCTTCCATATCACAGTCGCGGACATTTGGGTAGATTGGAAAGAGCACTACACTGGGAGACAGAATAATAATAGTTTCCTGTGCTGAGGACCTACTCTGACCAGGCACAATGCTAGTTGCTTTACATACATTACTTAGAATAACCTTAAAACAATCCCGGAGGGGAAACATTATTCTCCCCATTTTATAGATGAGCAATGTTGGGACCAGAGAGACTGAGTAACTCGCTCAACACCATTAGTAAGCATGAAAATCAAGATTTAAACCTAGGTACGTCTGACTCAAAAACCTGTTTTTTTTCTGCTTTATTACACTATCTACAATGTCATTTCAGTTACAGCTCTGCTACATCAAGCTATATGATGCCCAACAAGGCATTCACACTCTCTGAGTCCTAGCTTTCTCACCTGTGAGATGGGGATAATTATCTCCACCCAATTATCTGTGAGATGGAAGATAATTATCTGCTCCTCACTCCCACCACACACACACACACAGGGCTGTTGCCATGATTAAGGGACACAGTGAGCATAAAAGATCCAGCAAACAGACATACAGATTGTTATTAGAGTCCTGAACATCACAACTAGTCATTCTGATGATGACTGGAGACCCTGCCAAGATCCTCTGTCATTTAGGAAGGATTTGATTATGCTAACTAGACAGCCTGTTCCAGCATTAGAAAGTGAATGGCTGCAATGCCTTTCATAATGACCCTCAACAAGACCTGAAACCAAGAGGTTGAAACTCTGAGAAAATCCATTAACCAAAACACTGCATTCCTGGAGCACTCGGGAAGCATGGTTTCCAGGACACCTTCTTGCTCCATCATTTATACATCCTGCTCCATCAATTATATGTATTATTTGTACACAAACATGTGTTGAGTGTGCACACATATCTTTCACCAGCAGCCCATTTCTAGAAAGCAGGATTCAGACGAAGGGAGGCTGGGCTCAGACTCCACTACCAGGAGGCCAGCTGTAAATGCGTTTGGGGCATTTACTCCAGTTTTCCAGAGGCTTCTGGTAAAATGTTAGGAGACCTGGCTTACAGTTCAGATAGTTCTGCTGCTTACTAGTTGTACAACCTTGGGCAAGATCCTCCACCTCTCAGACTCAGTTTCCTTTTACATAAAATAGGGACAAGGCCAATCTCAGACAAACAAGTTACCCTCCCTGGGCTGCTGTCTCCTCTGCTGTAAAACAGAGGCTGCAGTTATGATGCATTACTGCTTCCTGTGGGGCGGGCCCTGTGCTGAGGCTCTACACCGTCCTTTCACTCGTCCTCACAGCCCTGGGAGATGGCACTATTATCTCCAGCTGACAGATGCAGAAATCCTACACTCACAGGAGCTCAGTAATTTGCCCCAGGTCACACAGAGTTAGGATTCCAACTCTGGTCTCTTTGATTTGAAACCCTGTGCTCTTAACCACTAACACATACTTCTGTCTGGCAGAGAGCTGCTGCAAGCAAGACAAGCAAGACCATTTATTATTAGGTGCCTTCTGAGTGCCAGCAGTCTGCCTCCCCTCTCCACCCTGTGAGTCCAGTGGGCTCTCCAGAGCTCCAGGGCTGTGCGGCCCCATGGGCAGGTGTGCACCTTGAGAACAGAGAGGAGAGACAGGACCTGCTGGAAAAATATTTACTGTTGTGCTCCCCAAATTCATGAAGTCAACCACATGTGAACATGGGCAGGGGTGGTGGATGAAATTCCTCCAAAGGTTTAAAAGTTGGAGGGTTGAAGGCCAGGCTGGCAGTGAGAGAACCCTGCTGACGACTAGAGTATATCACTCAGGTTGAAGCATTATCACAACTTCCTCGAAGCTGATGGGACATAAAGTGACTGTGTGGGACACCAATGAGGAAGAAGATGTGATGCAGGAGCACGCACCTTCAGAGAAGCTAGACAATCCTGTCCCCACTGGAGCCCCCACTGCTTACACGGAAAGGATGAAGGGACACACAAGGAAGACACCATATTTTGAAACCTTAGGCTGGACTGCACTAAAAATAGGACATGATTCAAACATCTAGGACTGAGTCCTCTGCCTCGCACTCCAGAAACCAGATTGTTTCACCCCTCACTAATCTACCTCCCCAAGGTGGTCGTTCTCATGCAGAAGGAAGAATTACCAGGAGTCTAATGAGCAGTTGGTGCCATGCAGGGCCCTTTACACACACGATCTCAACTGAGCGGTACAACAACTCTGTGAGGCAGGTACTAGCACCTCCATTTTACAGATGAGGAAACTGAGGCCCAGTTAGGCAAGAGGACTTGCCCAAGGTCACTCACTTAGTAAGTGGCAACGCTAGGAATGGAACCCAGTTCCCTGCTACATTTCAAAGTAAGAAGCTGAGCTTCATTTTAAGCTTAGTGAGTGACGAAAGCAACACTGCCATCCAATTTACCTTCTGGCTCTGGGAAGGACTCAGGAGGCAGCCATTTGAATGATTCTCACCTGTGACTGACAAGAAGTCTTCTCTGGGTTAGAACTTCATCTCCTAAATCTGCTACACCACCCCACCCCCCAGCTGCTTCAGGGAGGGGAATAGTTATGTAATAATTTCAGTGGCCTCCTGCTTTAAGGCATGATTATCAGAGACTTTTAAGAGATAAAAATGCCGTGAATCATAATAAAGGACAAGAGGAGCCAGGACTGGGGAAGATAACAGGAGAGAGAATGCTCTGAAAAGCAGTACAGTAGGTACAGGTGCTATAGAATAACTCCCAAAGTTTACAAAAATGCTTCCCTACCAATTTATTCATCTGATCCTCATAACACCCTTGGAGGTACATGTTAGTATCTCCATTT
This sequence comes from Equus asinus, assembly GCF_041296235.1. Lineage (NCBI taxonomy): Eukaryota > Metazoa > Chordata > Mammalia > Perissodactyla > Equidae > Equus > Equus asinus. The sequence continues at coordinate 100,825,601 of NC_091809.1, forward strand.
TATAGATGATGAAAGTGTGGTTCCAAAAGGTTAAGGTTCAAGGTCAGACAGAGGCTGGGATAAGAACCTAAGTCTCCTAATTCCCATCTGGTGCTTCCTCTAACTCACCCACCCCTTAAAGTTGTGAAGACAGAAATCTGCAAGAACTGTAGGAGAAAGAACTCTGTGGTCTTGCTCTCCTGAATGACAGGACCAGGAGGGGAAAGTGGCTGTGTCAGTATCAGAGGGAGGTAGCACAGAGTCTGGAACTCTGGGCTTGGGAATCAGAACATTTTTTCAAATCTCACCTTAGACATCTACTGATTGTGTGACCCTGGGTGAACGTCACGTCATCTCTCTGCCTTGATTTTCTCTCCTATAAAATGTGGATAATAATAGTACCTATCTTATATGGTTGTTGTGACAATTAAATAGAAAGAAACAGGCCATACATGCCTAGTACCCAGTACCAAGGCAAACAGTAAGTTGACGCTGTTTTCATCACTATCATCATGAAGGCGCCCTGCACTCTGCGTGGCACACAGAAGGTGCTCAATGAATGTTCACTCCCTCCCCTTCCCCATGCTCCCACACCTCCCAGAGCACAAAACCCCCATCCAGCATCTGCAGATCTGTTGAGAGGAGGTCCAGGGTTGGAAATTGGGAGAGCAGAGGGTGCTTCTTCCCAGGCAGCCTGACTGTGCTGGCCTTGTTTTCTGGGACAGTGAGCTGCTACATGAAGTCATTAATCATTCTTTGTGCCGTGTGCTTTCAGGTCACTCCCAAGAAATTAGCAACTCCATCCTGGATTTTCCTCAAGGAGACAGAGCCTTCACAAGCATGGGCTCCTACTGAGGACCTAACCCTTGCCAAAGGCTTCTTGACATCTAGGGAGAAAGTCTTGCAGGGTGGGCAGGTCCCTGCAAAAGATGGCTAGGAAAGCAGCCTCTGCCCTGGGCCCAACTACTGCAGCAGCGGGAGTAATCACAGATGAGTCATACTGATGTAACATCAAAGGCATCCCCACAACGCGCGCTATACAGGGCCACTTAGTGGAAACACTATCCATATATATGAAGAAAAAACTACTAAGTAGATCTACTTCACTAACCTTTCTCTCCTTTCTCTACAGAAACAGCTCCCTGACCTCTCTAAATAGCAAAAAGTCTTCATTCCAATCTCCTACCAGATAGTTCTATTTGGATGTTCCACAGGCATCTCACACTCGGTTATGTTCAAAAATAAATGCATCACCTTGCCTAAAACCCACTCTTTCCTCTCTCCGTGTATTCCCCTTCTCAGTCAGTGATGACACATCTACCCAGTCTACCAAGCAGAAAATGGGGTGACATCCCTGATCGTGCCCATTCTTCTTTCCTTCTCCACCCTGTTCATAATAGGTCACTTAATCCTGACAAGCTGAGTTGGTCTTTCAAACCGCTTCTTTCCATCTCAGCTGTCAGTACTTAATTCAGGCCCTCAGCTCCCTTCCCCTAAGGTAATCCTCTGGTTTCTCCACTTGTCTCTCTGCTTCCAGACTCTCTCTTTTAGCTCAGCCTCCCTCCTGTCCCCAGAATGATTTTCTTAAATACAAGTTGGACCATGTGATGGTCAGTTTTATGTGTCAATTTGTACCCAGTTATTCAATCAAACACTAATCTAAGTGTTGCTGTGAAGGTATTTTGTAGATGTGATTAACATCTATAATCAGTTGTCTTTATGTAAAAGGGACTACTTTGGATAAACTGGGTAGGCCTGGTCCAGTCAGCTAAAAGGCCTTAAGAATAAAACTGGTGTTTCCCCGAGGAAGTAGTTCTGCGTGTTGACTGTAGTGTAGGCCTGCCCTTCCTAAAGATTTGCCCTATGGATTTCACACTTGCCTAGCCATCCTCCACAAGTCATGTAAGCTGATTCTTTGCATTAAATCTCCTAACACATGTCTTCTACTGGTTCTGTTTCTCTGGTTGAACCTGGGCTGATATACCCTGTCTCTGAAACAAAATTCTTATTTTGATAGAACCTATTGGACTGTAAAAATTGAAAGCTGGCTCATTCCAAGTTTTGGCAAGGATGTGGAGCTACAGAAATCTTCTATACTGCTGGTGAGATGTATGGGGTGTTAAGCTAGGTCCTTTATATATACTATCCCATTTAATTGTCCTAATTTTGAGATTCTCATTCTCTTTATCCACATAGGGAAACTGAGGCTCAGGGGGGCTGTAATTCACTCAAAGTAACATAGCTAGAAAATGGCAGAGCTGAGATTTGAAAGCTAATCAGGTTTCTTTCACAGATTTAGTGTCCCCCAAAATTCACATCAAATTCATTTGAGAATTATAATAAAACTATTTATTAAAACTACGATAGAGGCCGGCCCGGTGGCGCAGCGGTTAAGTGCGCACCTTCCCCTTCAGCGGCCCGGGGTTCGCCGGTTTGGATCCCGGGTGCGGACGTGGCACCGCTTGGCATGCCATGCTGTGGTAGGCGTCCCACATATAAAGTAGAAGAAGATGGGCACGGATGTTAGCTCAAGGCCAGCCTTCCTCAGCAAAAAGAGGAGGATTGGCAACAGTTAGCTCAGGGCTACTCTTCCTGGGGAAAAAAAAAAAAACCCTACAATGTTCTGTCTTGCTTTTTATGCTAAATTATTACCTTTCTTTTCTAACCATACTTATACTTTTTACAACATCAGGTAGTCTCTATAAAGCAAGGTGAGGGGGACCATATTATTATCTATTTTTGCAGAAGCACAGTTAGAGCCCTTGGAGGGCAAGCAAATTAAAGTCACAAAAAGACAAGATTAAGGGAAGCATCTGAACAGTCTAAAGGGCCTGATTAAAAAGACCTCTTTCCTCGGATGGGCAGGCCCAGATTTGGAAGGTGTCACAGTTTCAAATACCTCTTTCTGAGAACACATGGCTTGAAGCAAAAGGCTCTGGGCTGAGTGGCAGGAGATCTGCCTTCTCAGGTGGCCTGGGTTTCTCCTCTGGCTGGCTCACAACTGGAACCCATCACTGCTGCTTTCAAGACTTGGCTATTTCGTTCGTAGATGAGGAATGGGGATAGATGGCCTTTGAGGTCCTTTCTAGCTCCAACCCACTTCAGTTCTATAAACTCAACATTCCCAAGTACACTTGCACTTTGCGGGCTCTCTCTGGAGTGGACAAAGGTTATTCTCAGTGTGGGCACACAGGTGTGGAGCTGTAACCCGAGACACTCAGAACTACATCCCATCCCTACCCACAAACTTCCTCACTAGACCCCTTTACTTTTTGCCTTCAGGACCGCCCCACTGTCTGCCCCACTGACAGCTGAAGGCAACATAAGCAACGAGCTCATCCTCCCCGCCACTGCCAACATCTCTGCTGCCATGGCTGGCTCACCTGTGCGCCAGCCTCACTAGTGCAGACTGACCAGAAATCATCTAGTCAGTCAACACCTAAGACTTAGAATGTCTATCATTAGGTCCACTTTTACATTTATGCCCAATTAAATGTTACTTTGTTGACTTCAACCCACAGTTCCACCCGTGTTTAGATCCTGACTTTGTCATCCTTTGTGTACATAAACCCTCTCAGTTTTCTGATATCACAGAAAGTGGAACACTCTCCTTCCATGCCTTCATGAGGACAGGCTGAGGCAGCCACAAGAGATCCCTTTGCAGCTGTTATCAATCTATTACCGAATAATTTGGGACAATATCACTCACTAATTATGAATCCACCAGTTTGGATATCCAGCCCCTTACACTGTAGAGTACCCAGGACAATGCTCTTTTCCTTAAGCAAGTCATTTAACCTCTCTGTGCCTCAGTTTCTCCACCCATGAAACAGACATAATAACAGTACCTACCTTATGGTTGATGTAAAAAATCAATTAATAATGCATATAAAATGTGTAAAACAACACACTGTCCATGGCAAGGACCAATAATGTCAGCTATTACTGTTATTATGGTTAGTAAATACCTGAGAGTCGATAAGCTATTGTAATGGCTTCCTGGGCCCTTATTTCCCCTTACCTTCCCCCAAAAGCTGAGTTATTGAAGTCTTTATCTTTTTTTTCCTTTTCTTTGCTGAGGAAGATTAGTCCTGAGCTAACATCTGTGCCAATCTTCCTCCACTTTATACATGGTTTGCTGCCACAGCATGGCTGACGAGTGGTGTAGGTCCGTGCCCAGGATCTGAACCCATAAACCTGGGCCTCCGAAGCAGAGTACACCAGACTCAACCACTAAGCCATGGGGTCAGCCCATACCTTTTTCTTTAACTACAATTGAATTCATATAGCAACCCCTGGGGGAGTCTCAAAAATTAGGAAATAAAAGGAAATAGGTCTAAATTTCTGTATGATACCAAGCTGCATGTGCTAAAAACCTGTGAGGTGATGCAGCAGAGGGCAATGGAGGATAGGATCTGTCCAGTGTGGATGAGGAGCAGAAACCACCCAGGAGAGAGCCGAGTCAAGGGCTCCTGATGCTGTGGCGGCCAGGTCACAGTGATGAGCGTGGGCGCCTCTGGAGCTCACCTCAACAGTTGTTGATGGTCTGTTTCCAAAGAGGCGTGGTGGTGCCAGCTGGAGTCAGGACATGGGCGCTGTCACTTGGGTTCAGCCCTGACTTACTGTGCGACTTTGGGCAAACCACTTCCCCACTTAGGCCCTCATTTCCTCGTCTGTATGGCATCAGGCCATTTCTGAAGTCCCCTCCACCTTTAAAGTCTGTGGTTCTGTCACCCATGCCTCTTCTTAGCTCACATCAGCTAAGATTCTGCTCCCTCCGGCAGAAAGGCGGACCCCTCCCACAGAAGCCCGTAAACCTTTGGCCATCCTCTCCATTTGGCAAAATTAAATTTTTAAAAAGCATCTGTCCAAGATTCCCTATCATTTTACTTTTTTTTGTTGTTGTTTTTGCCTTCTTGCTATCTGATGCCATTTGTTGAAAAATTTTGCAAGTCAGTTCCACATTGATCACAGTAACTTCTCTTTGTATGCAGAATTTATCTAAGACACGCTACCTGAATAAAACGAACAGACCAACAAAACTCCCACAACCTGCTAGCACAAGGCCACAGTGCCAAGGCTCCAGCTCTGGGTGGGTTACCTTCCACTCACTGCCAGCCTGCCTTGCAGTCTTAGGGCCACTTTGGGACCCCTTCCTGTACCCTCTACAGCTGTGGGCTACCAGGCCAGCTGGGAACTTCTCACCCCTCAGGACAGAGCGAGCCCAGGTATTTCTCTCGACTCCCTTCCAAAGCCCCTTAAACTGACTGGAAGGAAGTAGAGAAGGTGTACATCCACCATGAAAGGGAGAATGGAAGGGGAGACAACGGCAGACAAGACAGCTCAAGACACTGCAGACGAAGAAGGTAACTTCAGATGGAGGGTGTAACTGACTTCACAGAATGGAGGAAGCTGTAGCCCAGTGCCAGCTCAGGGGACAGTGAAAAGGGAACCCACGTTTCCTGAAGGGCCCTGGAAAGCCTCAGGACTGAGAGGCACCAAGTGCCTTTGAAAGTGGGGTGAGGATAGGGCTGAAATCAGAGTGACTGGCTGAAAGCATATCTACGGGACAGTTAGATGCTCATACTCTCTCCAAAACACATAACCAAGCAACCTACCTCCTGCCATCCCAAAAGGAGCACTAGACATTTGTTCTCTGGAGAAACTGACCCAAGGAGGCCCTGGACCCAGGAAAAAGCAGCCCCACAGGAAGGTGGCAGTGAGGATAAGGATGAAACAAATGGTTTAAGTGAGATCTGTATACCAAATGATAGGGCCCCAAGCCTCCTTCCTCCATCCTGTTCCAGAAAGTCAACAGCCAGGCATATGCACTCCAAGGCAGGAGATTAGAAAAAAAGTCCAGAAATACTGATCTCTGGAGGATTACCAACGAAAAATCTTCTCTCATTCCTTAGATCAACATTTTACAAGAAAGCCCACCCATCAATGAGGCTTCTCCACGCACACAGAGTCTCACTTAGCGTCTTACTTTTCAATATGAACAGACAGCCAAAGATCACCAGATCTCTCGAGAGGAAAACCTGTGTAACAGTCAGGGTCTCAGCAGAAGACAGATGCACCTCAGAGCGAGCAGCAGGGAAGAGTTCAACAAAGGGACCATTCATAGAGGCATGGACAATGTTTAAGGAAACCAATAAGGGATAGTTTAGAACCCTAGGGCTACGAGGTAAACCTAGAGCTTCACCACCTCTAAGTGTGTAGAGGAAAGGGAAGGGAGCAGTTACCAGAAGCAGAGAGGGTGGAGTTATGGAAAGGGATGCCAGACTGGAGCTGTGGTAATAAATACTCTGACCTCACTCTTTTCCAGTCCTCAGATCTCCTGCTATGCCTCTCACTGGCTGAATCTAACTGGAAGCCAGAGGGCAAGGGAGCCTCCTGATGCAGGCCACAGAGGTCAGCCTCCTGGGGGCACACAACAGGGTAGAAAAGAGTGGAGACCACATCTGGAGGACAAACGAGAAACATCCGGCACAGTCTCCAACATGTGAGACAGAGCCCAAGCCAAGAATCAGAAAGGAAAAGTGGAATAGAGACAAGGCAGAGAGCAAAAGAAAACATGTTTAAAACTCTACAATAATATCCATTGAAAAATGATAAATGATAAGGCAATATGAACAATAGGAAATTATTTTTTTAAAAAGGATTAAGGAATAAGAAAGAACCCTTGGAAATTAAAAACAATAGCTTAAATAACAATTTCAGTAGAAAGGCCAGAAGATCAAGTCAAGGAAATTTCCCAAAAAGTAATCAAAAAGTAAAAACATGCCCAAGAGGAAAGAAAGCTAAGGGAATTAGAAGATCAGTTCAGGAGTTCAATATACATCTAATAGAAGCCCCAGAAAGTGAGACTAGAGAAAAGGAAAAAATTATCAAAGAAATATTTCAAGAAAAATTTCCCAGAACTGAAGGTCATAAATCCCAGATTGAGAGGGCTCACTAAGTATCAGGACAATGAACAAAAGAAGACCCACACCAAGGCACATCTTCATAAGATTTCAAAACACTGAAGACAAAGAGAAGCTCCTAAAAGTTTCAAAGAGGGAGGAAACCCTGGTCACATACAAAGGAACAGGAATTAGAAAAAACAGCAGACTTCTCAATAGTAACACTAGAACCTAGAGGACAGTGGAAAAATGCCTCCAAAAGTCAGAAGGAAAAGGATTTCCAACCTAGAATCCTACACACAGCTACACTAGCAATCAAGTGTGAAAAGAGTAAACATATTTTCAGAAATTCAAGGAATCAAAAAATTTATCTTCAGGGCCAGCCCCATGGCCAAGTGGTTAAGCTCGCACATTCCGCCTTCGGCGGCCCAGGGTTTCACTGGTTTGGATCCTGGGTGCGCACATGGCACTGCTCATCAGGCCACGTTGAGGCGGCATCCCACATGCCACAACTAGGAGGACCCACAACTAAAAATATACAACTATGTACTGGGGGAATTGGGGGAGAAAAAGCAGGGGGAAAAAAAAAGATTGGCAACAGTTGTTAGCTCAGGTGCCAATCCTTAAAAAAAAGAAAATTTATCTTCAATGACTCTTTCTTAGGAAGTTACTGAAACATGTTCTCCACCAAAATGAGAGACTAATGTAAAGGAGAAGAAAGACAGGGGGCAGGTGAAGCAGGTATTTGACACAGAAGAATGTAAGAACTCACTGGGTAACACTATGCAGGCCTAGGACAACCATTTCAGACGGGAAGAGCAGGGCGGGGCTCCAGAGGGAGTGGGTTTTCGCTAACAGAGTTGATGTATTTGACCATGTCCAAAAGAGTATTGAGAGATGTTTTATAGATGTTTTGGGGCCTTTCGGATGAATTAGTGACTAGAATATAGAAAATCAATCAAAGGGGAAAACGTCAGGCAATTTTAACTCCAGGAAAAGAAAAAGGTACAGCCCAAGAGCCATAGCATGACACCTTACTTGGCTCAGCAGTGAGAACAGCATCTACACTGGTCATAATGATAGACTAGTGATTTAACCATAGTTGGGGGGATGGAGGGAGAAGACATGGAGGTGGTGGCAGAAGATAATTAAATTTTTATGTACATTAAGAAATCAACAGATAAAATTTATTTCATTTAAAATTGATATTTTAAATAAGCATTTGATTTAGAAATATAGAGGTAAACATCTGAAAACGGTTCAAAATGGCTGGTTCTGGGAATGCGACCAGGGGGTGGGAAAAGGTGAGGCAGAAGCTGCCATTATTAAGCCTTTTATTATTTTTTTACTCTTTAATTATATACATAAACTATTCTGTAATAAACAAAGAAACTGCATGCTCCAGAGTCAGATAATATAGTTCAAATAAACACTGTAAATATTTCCACCAAATATTAGTCGTAAGATCTTAAGACAAGATGTTCAACATTTCTCACCTCATTTTTCTCACCTGTAAAACAGGGTTCTGTGTCCTAGAGTATGCAAACATATGTGAAATACATATGCAGAGAATGCAAGAGTGTATATAAGGGCTGAGTGGGATAACAGAGGTAAGAGCTTAGCCTGGCACATGCCACACCGTAAGTTCCCCGAGGAGGAAGGAGAGGTCATTAGCACTCCACTTGATGGTCAGATCACCCCGGCTCTGTTTCAGGAGTGAAGACTAGACCCTCTCTGCTCCAACACACACACCAGCCAGGCAATAAGCAAGGTGAGTGCAAGGGCCATTTCCCACGTCCTCTCGCCCCATCCACAGGGCTAGCTTTGTACAGGATACACAGGAAGAGTACTTTCATTAATGTACGTCTGCGGCACTGACTTAATAGAGGAGCGAGAGAGACGACAAAGAGGACCACATGGGAAGCAAACTAAAACACCAGAAAGAGCACCCGAGTCAGAAACAGACATGCTGAGCACCTACTGTGTGCCAAGAGCTTTCCATAAACCACCTAATTCACTCCAACAACAAGCATTTACAGAAGCTATTATCTCAATCTTCAGAGATAAAAAACCCACAGTTAGAGAGGGTAGCAGCTTGCCCACGGTCACACAGATATTAAGCAGCAGAGCTGGAATTCGAACTCATAGCTTCCTAACTCCAAGGCCTCAGGCCCCTTACACTATATTATGCTGCTTGGTGCAAAGCAAGGAAGCTTTTTAAGATTCCGCTTCCTCATTTGTACAACAGGGATTGAACTGTCCCTGAGAACTTCAGAGGTACTTTGAGAGTGAGAGGAGATGGATGAGCTGAAGAGCCTTGTGCACTCTGAAGCCATGAGCACACACAAGAGGCTCCTGACATATGCACACATGCCACGCGAGGGCTGCACCAGGGAGCTTCCTGACCAAGTCAGCCTCTTGGCTGCCACAGGAAGAGGGAGGGACTGGCCTTGGGCTGGGCCTGGAATTACAACTAGGATGGGGTCGAGTCCAGACCAAGGAGTCTGATGGGCATTCTGGAGCCACAATGCCTAGTCAGAACGATCAGACTTTAGATCATGACATCCAGCATGACCAAAAGGTCAGTGGCATCGTCCTTGTCTCAAGTCGAAAAGCAGGAACATACTGAATTAATATCCTACAAAGCTACAAGATCCACCGCCATTCCTCCCAGATTCCTATGTTGAACGGCTGTCAGCTTCTGAAAACAGAGCAGATCAAGTCATTCCTCTGCTTTAAAACCTTTCCTGCTCCTTCTTACCCCACAGGATGAAATCCCAGGCCTCAGCCTGCCGCTCGAGGCCTTCCTCACCTGGCCGCACATATCCCTGCAGCCTTGTTTCCCACGGCTCTGTTTCTTTCCCAATCCTCTCTTTCCCCCCAATTTCCTAGGCCTTCTCCACGCTTTTGTTCATGTTGACCCCATTCCCTGGAATGTTTTTCTCTTCCTTCTCCTCATCCTTTAAGACCTACTTCAAAGATCACCTCTTCTGAGAAGGATTCCCTAATCCCACATTACAGTGAAGGGGTGAACTTACAGATGAACAAAATAGTCTCAGAAAGTGTTGAAGCTGGAAGAAACCTTGACATTATCTTTTACAATTCTCTGATTTTATCCATAAATAAAAGGAGGTTTAGAGAAGGAAAGTGGCCTGCCCAAGGTGACAGCAGCCAGTCTTGTACTTGGGTCCCTTGGCCCAGAGCTCTTTCTACTACACAATGCAGCCTCTTAACGAATGAATAAGCCCATGGACGGCCAATTGGGCAAACAGAACTTGCTGAAGCCCTGCCCAGTGAGAGCACTTTGGAATAAGCAGTCATAGCTATTCTGTATTTAAGGGCTTTAGGTGTCCCCAGCAGGAATAAGGGACTCCACCGAGGTAAGAGGCAGCAAGGGACAGCAGCCACTGGGTAGATGGTATTGAAGGCCACCAGCGCAAGCCAAGGCCTGTGGATGCTAAGGAGCAACACTGTGAGTCTAGGTTTCCCAGGGAGCTATCAGGGTGCTGCTCAGGCTCAGGAAGCTTGCTCCTGTCTAAGGAGGACAGAGCAGGCTCACGGGCATGACTGCTTGGCTACTGTTAAGGCTGCCTCAGTGTCACACGTGGTCCCCCAAGTGCTATGCTGAGGATAGACAATAAGATAGGGGCTGCCATGGCCCCTCCAGACAAGTACTATCAGTACTAACTCTGCTGTTGTCTGCCCTCCAATGCCCCCAAAGCCATGGGCATGCTATTAGCTTAGTTGATGCTGCTTGGTATGCTAATTACCCCGAAGTCTGACCTCTGCAGGGAGGGAGCATGATGAGGGGGACGACCTCAGAGTCAGCAGATGTTAGTCTGAATCCCAGGCTCCCCCTCTCTGAGTCTCCATTTTCCCATGTGGGGAACAGGGAGAGTTCTTATCTTTCTGCTTTCTGCCCTGCATGGTGATGACTAAATGAAATGATACGTGTAAAATACTCAGAGTGGTGCCAGGACTGAGTAGATACCCAACTCCTGTCAGTTCTCTTTTATTCTGTAAAAAGGCATTACCTTTTTTTTTGTTGTTGTTAAGGCTTTTATCTTCTTTTGTAATTGTCAACTTCTGAAGTATCTTCCAAAATAACCCATAATGGCTCTCCACTGTCTATACAATGAAGTCAAACCCCCTCAGCCTGCCGCTGGAGACTTGGCCCAGCTGACCCTTACCGTCCTGCTGGTTGACCACTTGTCTGTCAACCACAATTCACACTTTGAAGGCCTCATTTCCTTCGCTCACGTTGATCTCTCAGCACACCATCCTCGTTACCCTTCCTCCACTCAGGAGCCACCTCTTTCAAGAGGATTTCCAAAGTTAGTTATTCCTTCCTCTTCACTCTTTCTTCTATTCCTATCACTCTCTGCTTTGTATTTATTCATTCGTTCATTCACTATTTATGAAGCACATATTATGTGCCAGGCTTAATTCATAGCCCTCTTTCCCATTGAATGTGAGCCCAAAGAAGTAACAACCATTTGCCGTATTCCTCCACAGCATTCAGAATGCTACATGTCAGCCTCCAGCAGATGAAGGGAGGGCATGAGGAAAATACTGTATGTAACATTCATTTAGTATTTAACAAACATGTGAAGCGCCTACTGCATGCAAGGCAAAGGCAGACGGTTTGGGTCTATTAAGATGTACACCGTCATCTGTGGACATGAGGACAGACCTGAGCGGTGCAGCAGACTTGAGAAACATTTCTCAGATGGGGGATGGGGATCCTAAGGCCCAGAGAGGGAGACTGACTGCTCAGGATCACAGGGAGAGTTAGGGGCAGACAGAGCTGGCAGTAGAGCTCAGCCCTTCCACTGTGGAAGGCTGCCTCTAGCTTACTCTCACTCTATATTTTTCACCTTAGTTCACCTTAGTTAAATTTACCTTTCCAAATGCCCCGAGCCTCCCGAGTATTTGTAAACAAGTGTAGTGGGTCACAACTGCAGTTTTTGCCACTGTAAGCAACCCTAAAAGGACCAGAGCATTGTGCTAGAACATGGTGGTCAATCTTGTGCCCAAAAGAGCTGGCATGAGAGAGACTAATTTAGAAAGTACGTGAGCCTCCTTGACACCCTGGCACCCTTACCCGTGGTCTCATATAGGATGATTCCTGTGGAGTGATATAAACATTCCTTCTTTAGGGATCACAGTGAAAAAATGCACCTTTATTGAAGGCTAAAAAGTGATGCGACATGAGGCTATGCCTTGAAAACAAATGACAGAAATGTGGTTTGAATGACAACTAACCATCTGTAGAAACATCTCTGTATTAACTGCGAAACATCTCTCCCAAATGCAAAAGGTCTTATCACATGTCTGATCTGGTAGAGAAGATATGGTGCCTTGAGTGGCCAGGGGTGATACTGGCAACGAATTTATCAGCTCTGGAGTTGAGCAAAGCAGGCCCTGCGACAGAGCACTGAGAACCAAGGGAGCTGAAAGAGGCTGCTCCACCTCAGCAGTCCTCCTCTGCTTGGGGAATTGCCCAAGAGACCACAATGACTTGGGAAGTCTCCTTGAGAACCAGCCACCAGCTCCTGTCTGAGCCGCACAAGCTGGACCCAAGTTCTAGCCCCTGCTCTGCCACTGATAAGCTGGGCAATCTTGAGTAAGTCACTGACTCTCTTGATGCCTTACAGCTGCCATGGTAGCAAGGGGACCGAGGATGCAGCCAAAGAAAGGGAATTCAATAAATAGTGTTGAGACAATTGGGTAGCCATCTGGAAAAATAATGAAGTTGAATTCCACCTGACATTGTACATCAGGATAAATTCCAAATGGATCAAAGATTTACATGTAAAAAATAAAGCCATAATAGTCCTAGAATAAAATATGAGGAAAGTCCTTTAGATCCTGGAGTGAGGAAGCCTTCTCTAACTCAAAATCCAGAAGCCATAAAGGAAAAGACTGATAAATTTCATCTACAGTGAAAGAAAAAGTTTCATGCAAAAACAGGACAAAATAAACAAAAACACCAAAACCAAAAAGAAAAGACAAAAAGGTGGGAAAATATATTTGCAATTCAAATCATAGACAAAGGTCTAATCTCCCTGATACGTAAAGAGCTCCTAGAAATTTATTAGAAAAGGCTCAACAATCTAATTGGAAAAAAGGGCAAAGGGTTTTGTGGTAGGCAGAATAATGGCATCCTTTATAAATGAGAATAAAGTCTTCATTCCTGGAGCCTGTGAACGTCATGTTACATGGCAAAGGAGAACTGAGGTAGCAGACGAAATTAAATTTGCTAATCGGCTGACCTTAAAATTTACCCAAGCGGGCTGAATGTAATCACAAGGATTCTTAAATGTGGAAGAGGGGGGCAGAAGATTCAGTGTCAGAGTGATATGATGTGAGAAAGTCTTGACCAGGCATCGCTGGTTTTGAAGACAGAAGGGGGCCGCAAATCAAGGAATGCAGGCAGCCTCTAGAAGCTTTCTGGAAAAGGCAAGAAAACAGACTTTCCCTATGGCCTCCAGAAAGGAATGCAGACTGCTCACACCCTGATTTTAGCTCAGTGAGACCTTCAAACTCTAAAATAATATCTTTGTGTTGTTTTAAGTCACTAATTTTGTGGTAATTCGTTACAACAGCAACGAAAAACTAATACCAGTATGGAAAAATGCTTCATAAAGAAGAAAATACTCTTGAACTGATGAAAAGATGCTCAACTTTCATTCATAATAACTAAAACTAGACGGAGATTAGAAAGGCCACAATAATCTTAAGGAAGAACAAAGCTGGAGGGCTTACAAAACCAGATTTGGGATTTATTATAAAGCTACAGTAATGAAGATGGTGTGGTTCTAGCAAGCAAATAAAAAAATAAACTAATGAAAGAGAAGAGAGCCCAAAAAAAGACTCACACACATATACAATCTCTTAATTTACAGAAACAAGCCTCTAAAATTCAATGGGGAAAGGAGGAACTTTTCAATAAACAGTTGTGGAGCAATGTTTGTTTGTTTTAACTAATTTGAGATGGATTTTAGGTCTAAATGTAAAAGGCAAAATAATAAAGTTTCAAGAACATACAGGAGAATATTTTCATGATCTTGGAGTAGGCAAAAATGTTTTAAATAGGGCACAAATACCTCAAACCATTAAAGAAAAGACTGAGAAGCTGGATTTCATTAAAATTAAGAATATGTATTCATCAAAAGATACCATTAAGAGAGGAAAAGAGCAAGCCACTGACTGGGAGAAGACGTTTGCAATACATACATCCAACAAAGGACCTGAATCCATAAGATAAAGGATGTCTACAAATCATTAGGAAAAACATAGATAAAACCCACTTTAAAACAATGGGCAAAGACAAAGTTTTTTGCATTTATGATTTTGCACTTGACAAACAAAGCTACCCACATGGCCTGTAAGCATATGAAAAGGTGACTGAAGTCACTGGTTATGAGGGAAATGCAAATTAAAATTACAGTGAGATTCCACACCATGCAGTCAGCAGAAAGGCCTAAATCAATAAGGCTGAAAATACCTGGCAAGGATGTGGCACAACTGGAACTCTTGTATATTGCTGATGGGATTAGTATAAATTAGTACAACTACTTTGGAAAACTGTTGAGCAGTATTTACTAATACTATACATAGGACCTAGAAATCCTACTCTTAGTTACACATCCAAGAAAAATAAATGTATATGTTCACCAAAAGGCATGTACAAGAATGTTCATAGCAGCTTTGTTCACAATCCTCAAACCAGAAACAACCCAAATGTTCAACAGTTAAATGGATAAGTTGTAGTATATTCATACAGTGGAATATTACTGATAATAAAAAAGAACCACTGCTACACACAAAATGGATGACTCTTACAGACACAAGGTATTGGACAAAAAAAAGCCAAACACAAAAGAGTACAACTGTATGATATTTACATGAAGTTCAAGCATAGGCAAAACTCATCTCTGGAGAGAGAAGTCAGAACCTCTGCAGGGGACGCTGGGGGCTGGGGGTACTGACTGAGAAGGGGTTTGACGTAGGCTCTGGGGTGCCGAAAATGTTCTCTAGCTTTTGCTGGGTGTGGTTTCCTAGGTATACATACGGAAAAACTCATCAAATTGAACCCTTATGTTTGTGCACCTTCCTATATGTAGAGTAGTCCCCCTTATCCGTGCAGGATACGTTCCAAGCCCCCCAGTGGATGCCTGAAACCTTAGAGAGTACTGAACCCTACATGTACTATGTTTTTTTCCAAAAATACATACCTAGGATCAAGTTTAATTTATAAATTAGGCACAGTAAGAGATTAATAACTAAAAATAAAATAAAACAATTATAACAATACACTATAATAAAAGTTACTGTGGATCTTAGCAATCTCAGCATAAGATTTTTTTTCTTTCTTTATTAAGTTGAGAACTTTCACCTTTTCACTTAACAGAAGCATTTTATGGCTTCTCTTTGGGATATCCAAATTGCCAGCATCAATACTCTCGTGCTTTGGGACCATTATTAAGTAAAATAAGGGTGACCTGAACACAAGCACTGCGATACCATGACAGTTGATCTGATAACTGAGACACCTACTAAGTGACTGACAGGCGGGTGGCATATATAGCGTGGATATACTGTACAAAGGGATGATTCACATCCCAGGCAGGACAGAGAGCATGGCACAAGATTTCATCCTGTTACTCAGAATGGCAAGCAATTTAAAACTTACAAATTGTCTATTTCTGGAATTTTCCATTCAATATTTTTGGAGCATGGTTTACTGTAGGTAACTGAAGCTGTGGAAAGCAAATCCACGGATAAGGAGAGACTAATATATATTGTACTTCAAATTTAAAAGTAAAACAAACAAAAACCACCCTGAGTAGTTTTTCACCTATCAGATTAGCAAAAATCCAAAAGTTGCTAACAGACTATATTAGGGAGGCTGTAGAAACAGGCACTCATATGTTGCTGATGGGAGTGAAAAATGGTATAATTCCTATGGAGGTCAATTTTGCAGTATATTGCAAAATAACAAACATACTCTTTGATACAATAATTTCACTTCTAGAAATTTATCCTACAACTACACCCTCCCACACATGAAATGACATATATACAAAGTTATTCACTACATCATTACTTGCAACAGTAAAAGACTGGAAATGACCTAAATGTCCATCAATAGGGTATGGTTAAATAAATCACGGTCCACAGGTATACTGGAATATTATGTAGCTGTAATAACTAACTAGGAAGGCTTTTATATTGATCTGGAAAGATCTCCCAGATAAATCGTTGAAAGAAAAAACACTAAAAAACGTGTACAGTATACTACCATTTATGTAAAAGGAGAGGATAAAAATATATCTTTGTATTCACTTAATATATGCAAAAAGAAACTAGAAGAATACAGAAGAAGCTAATAACAGGCATTAGCCGCACATGTGGTGGAAAGGTTTTTGGGCAGTGGACAGATGGGGGACAGGGTAGGAGGGAGGTTTTTCATTTTAAATCTTTTTATGCTTTTTAAAGTTTTGAATCATGTACATATATTAGTTATTCAAAAATTAAATAAGTAAATTAATTTTTTTAAAGAGGAAAGGGACAATGGAAATGGGAAGAAGAATCCTAAAAGGGGTGGTTTTCTAAAATGATGTCACCAATTTCACGATTTTATCTGGTTATTATGTAGAGAACTGCTTAATCTGAAGCAGAAGAGATTTAGCCTAGATTTACAGAAGAAGTTGCCAATATGAAGGGGTACTAAATATTGGAATGAAGAGATGAAATAATCTTATCCGGTAGTCTTTAAAACAGGCCAGGGGCTGGCCCGGTGGTGTAGTGGTTAAGTTCGGGCGTTCTACTTTGGTGGCCCGGGGTTTGTGGGTTTGGATCCCCATACTGAGCATGGACCTACACACTGCTCATCAGCCATGCTGTGGCAGTGTCCCACATACAAAATAGAGGAAGACTGGCACAGATGTTTGCTCAGGGACAATTTCTCTCACCAATAAAAAAAACAGGCCAGACTGTGACCAGTGTGCAATAAGGCAGCATCAGGTCGTAGACCACAGGCTCTAATGATAGAGGCCTGGGTTAAAGATCTGACACACAGATTCCTCCTGACTCTGACCAGAGTGGGGCAAACTGCTCAGCCTAAGCCTTGGCTTCCCTCATCTAGAAAATGGGGTTAACAACAGTGCCAACTCATCGCTTGCTGCTTTGCCTTTCACACTGCGCAGAGGACCACACGAGCTTGTACTTGCCTCTAAGCTCTCCACGAGGCCCTGGGGTGTGGAGATATTGCCTCTCAGAGGAAGAGCCAGTGTCAAAAAAGAGTTATTCTCTCTATTACATTCTTACATGACCCTGTTTGATGGGTTTCAGGCCAAAGTCAGATGATCTGCCACACACATTACAAAGGTACGAAGGTTCAACAATTGGAAATCATCAGTGAAATGAAAAAAAACTCTTACATAGATTATAGTTCCAATTTGGTAAAAGAGCTGGCTGTGCTTGGAGGAGGAAGAGGAGGCACCACGGTTTCCTGCCAAACATCTAACCCTTTCACAATGCCTGTCTGGTGAGCCTGAGGGCTCCAGGAAAAGACCACCAATAAAATCTTTTCCAAGGGTCTGTGTGGAGCGGGGAGAGAGGAAATGCAGTCAGCTCTTTTTCCTCAGCAGGAAGGGAAGGCTAACAACTGCACATCAGGAGAGAAGGCAAACAAATTACCCATTCAAGCCAAAATAAGCTGCTCCTGGGGGAAGCAAAACAGCTGGAGCCAATTCAGCCAGACATGGAGGTGAGGGCCCCAAAGACAGAGCCGGGCCGGGGGAGCCTGCCTCTGGCAGGCAGGGACCTTCTGAGCAAGCGATGGCCACATGCTCTCATCTCACCTCTACTGACCTCACTCTACACTCACAAATGGGAGGGAGCCAGCCAGCCGGCCAGCCAGCCAGCTTTGTCAGATGAGGAGGGAAATCCTGAGTGGAAAGGAAGAAAGAAACAAAGGATGAGAACTAGAGAAGCTGCCAAGTGAGCAAGCACCTGCTGAGCACCTATTACGTGGCAGGCAGCCAACACACCTATGCCATTAGGAAGAACAACTTTAGGAGTGGGTTGGCTTTACAGATGAAGAATCAAGCTCAGTGAGGCAGGGTGACTGTACAAGGCTCACAGCTAGGGAGTAGCCAGGCCATCCATGGCCAATGGCCTCAGCTCTCTCCTTCCTGATTGTCACTTGAATTTCTCTATGCCCAGCTCCAGCAGTTCTTTCTTTGTCTAGAGCAGGACATCGCAGCACCTCACCATCATGTCTAGCCATGGCGATGCCTGGCAGCAGACAAAGAACATGTCAAGAGAAACATCACTGGAAAACTAAGAACCAAACCAAACTGCAAAAGAAGGGGGGAAAAAGAAACCTGGAAGCAAATGAAGTAGCAGAGTAGAATTATGTTGATCCCCTAAGAAACCTAAAATGTGGCTGCCGTGGAGCTGGCCTCAGGCTGGAACACCAGGTCCTGAGTCCCTGTCTGGGACAGTGGATAGCAGAATCCTGATCTGGAACAAATCCTGGGCTAGCACATCCCCCAGAGTGGGGTCCCCAGGCATCAGTTTACAAGTCCATTCTGCAGCTATGCTGACATCCTGCCCTGGACCCTGACATCTTGGGTGGGGAAGACTTCCTTCTCAGCTTCTGAGATTCTCACTCTGAGCCTCAGGACTTCTTACAGTTATCTAACAATTCCTTCCTTCCTTGAATCTTTTTATACATAATAATAATACCAGCTAACACTTATTGAACCTTTTCTTCTGTGCCAGGCACTGTTAGGACTTTATATAACAACCCTATGAAGTCAATAATATGACATTCCGGATGAGGCGATCAAGATACAGAAAGGTTTGCCACTTACAGAAGGTTATACAGCTCCTACATGGAGAAGCCAGGACTTGAATCTGGGCCATCTGACCCCAGGGCCTGTGCTCTTGTTAACCACTACCCATCCTGCCTTGGGCCCCTAGGATATGAGAGGGTCGAAGGAGCAGTCTTGGATGTCAGGCAGACAGCTCTACCATTTACTGCTACGTATCCCTGAGCAACCTGTTTAACCTCGGAGTCTCAGTCGTCTTCTCTATAAAGTGGGTACAAATATACTTTGTGGAGCTGTGTCCATCCTAAGACAGAGTAGGTCCTGAATTATGTCCTTCCACCCATCTCTTTTCCACCTCCCCTTCCAGTATGATTTGTCTGTTGCACATTCATTACACATTAAGGCTGCTTCTACCCTTGAGCAAAGTTTGGCTTCTTTATATTCTATTCTAGTGTATTTTATAACTATTTCATGCCTATCATGTGTGGGACCCAGCACCAGGCACTGAGGGGCTGGTTCTTGGGCAAGGAGAGTGAAGGCAGGGAACTCCACTGAAAGTGGGCATTGGGGAAGGGTTGCGGGAGGAACTGGCTGTGGGAAGCAGGCTTTAAGCTGGTAGGAACTCTCCTCCTCCCGCTTGTCTCCCTCCTGCTGGCCTCCTGCCAGAGCAAACAGGAAGCTTCTTGTTGCTTCCTGTTGCACAGCTTGCACCCTGCAGGGCACCCACTGAGGGCCCCCTTCTCCAGGAGTGGGAGCCTCTGCTCCCAGCTCACACGCAGGCAGGCAGACATGTCCAGAGCCCTGTGACGGGGCCCACCACTCCTGACTCTGGAACCATTCATTCAGCAGACTGTGAGCCAGGGCCCAGGCACTACGGACAAAATGGGAAATGACAGGCCTGCCCTCAAGGAGTTGACCAGCATGCCCTGCTCTCCCACTGCTTCTGATGTTCTCCTCACTGGGTGACACTGGACACACCTTTCCAGAACATTATCATTTCCTCTCCCAACTAATAATTACTTTGCTAGAACAGTTACCCTGACAAGTGATTCTCTCCCTCCCCACCCTGACCAAGAGAAATGAGAAACAAACAGAATTATAAATATACATATATATATATATATATATTTTTTTTTCCCACACACTCCTGTATCCCACGTATTTCACATACATTATCTCACAATCTCATAATCCTCACAATAACAATCCTGCAAGGTGGAATTATCCCCACTACAAAGACAAGGGCAAGAATGGAAGCTCACACAGAGATGGAGCCAGTTTGAACCAAGGCCATCTGCCTGCAGTCTCTCTTTCTACAGCCCTAGGCTGCCTCTGTTAGCTCAGCCTGCCAGCCTGCTAGCTCTGGCCCCCTCCTTCATCTGGATTTTGTTCTTTCACGTATTTAGATTCCTGCAATCTTTTGGTTTGTGCTGATCTCAGAGGGAGCCAAGCTCTCTCCCAGCCCAGTGACAGCAACAGCAGCAACATCCTAGGCACCGCCTCTGATTCTTTGATTAGCTTGTCTTAATTACACCCAGGCTTGAGCAGTTCCAGTATAAAGTATCTAGCACTGTTGCAAAGCATGCAGGTTTGCTGTTAGATTTTCTCCCTCCTTCTCTGACTCCGGCCCCTTTTCCTCCCCACCCCCTCTGCTGGCTGGCAGCCTACCTCCTCTGCTGTCCTTGGTTCTGCCTCCTTGCATATCACGTTCGGGCTTGCAAAGCGGTGCTTCAAACTGCTGCCACCCCAGGCAGGACAGCCAGTCTAGCTCAATTCAGAAAACCATGCTTGAGTCTCTACTGAGTGCCAGGCAGCTCTGGGTGCTGCAAACAGGCAGGAAACAAAAGGAACACATAGAGCCCTTGCCCTTCAGAAACTGAGAGTGAGAGGCTGGGAGAGAAGCAGCAGGAAGAGAAATCACCGACACCTGACAGGTAGAAATGGGCTCGTAACAGAGTCCTAACATATCAGAGTGGGAGGGAACCCCAGTTTTCTGTTTTAACACCAGAGGAGGGCAATTATTTGAACTAATGATATCAGATAATAAAAACTAACACCTCTAAACCTCTTACTAGGAGCTAAGTACTGTTCTCGGTGCTCCACGTGCACTAACGCCTCTAAGCCTCACACCAAGCCTGGGAGGTGGGCACTACTGCCCTCCCCATTTTACAGATGAGGAAACGAGGCACCAAGGGGCTAAGCACCGTGTCCAAGTGCACACAGCTAGGAAGTGGAAGCCTGTACTAAACTCAGGTTGTCAGGTCCTACTTGTTGTCTCTTCAATGGACTGTGAGATGGAGATGAGTCTACCTGTGGAAGTAATGAGAAGGTTTCTCGAAGCAAGTACTCATAGGCCTGATTATAAAGACAGTGAACCTTGGTTATCCAGAGTCAGCTAACAGGTAACCTCAATTAATCAAAGGCTTGGCTTCAACTGGGAGTTCCTGAGTACCATGAAATACAAGGCAGTGAGCAGAGCCCCATATTTCCAAAGAAAGAGCCAACCAAGAGCAAAGAACTTGGCATAAGGGATTTATTCAAAGGACTAGGAGCAGACCCACCCTCTTCCCCTTTTATGTCTGGCTTCCTACACATGATGCTCCCAGCCTGTAAGATCTTTAATATCCTCAAATGCCACTTCTTGAGGCAGGAAGGCCAGTTCAGGCACCTTACAAAGATGCTCCATGATGTGGACTGGCATTTTTGGAAAGGGGACTTCTAGTAAAGCCTTGGCCAGCCAAGAACTTCCATTTCCCAGAATCTCCCCCAACACACACACACGCACCCTGGCCTTTGGTTAACCAAGAGTCTTCTCCAATTCTGCCACATGAGTTTCCGAACAAACAAGGTTATCAGGACACTAATTACTTACCAATCACTGCCAGATTATGCTCTGAGCCACAAGAGACCTGCAAAAAGAAAAAAAAAGTTATATTTGAGAAGGAAAATGTATAGATATTTAAGCCAGTATATTTTATGATCATAGTTGTTTTTTAATGACACTAAAATCCATTTTTAGCAAATTTGAGGAAGAAGAAGAGGGCACCATATACAAAAGTTAAGACTACAATTACATTACACTCACAACTACATAAAGAGTGAAGAAAACACTCAGTAGAAACACATCAAGATGTTAAAGTATCTGTCTTTAGGAAGTGAGACCATCAGTGATTTTTAAAAATCTTTGCTTCCTTCTTCTTTTTTCTATTTTTCAAACTTTCTATAATGAGCATGTGCTACCATAAAAAAATATAATGGAAATCTATGGAAATATAATGCAACACAAAAGATAGTTTTTCAAAACTGAACTAAGAAGACCATCACTCTCATCCGGACTGATAAACTGAACAAATAATTCAATGGAAACAGACTTGTCTGAGGAGAAATGCTTGACTTTTCCGCATCTGCTCACTCTCCCTTTCACCTTCCAGCCACACAAACTATCTGCAGTTCTCTGAACACGACACATTCTCTCACACCTCTGGGCGTTTGCACAGGCTGTTCCTCTGCTAGAATGCCCTCTCTTTGACTGCCTACCTAGAAAACTTGTACTCATCCTTAAAATCTCAAAGTGTCCCCTGATATTGCTTTGCTCTTGCTTCTAGGCAGACTCAAGCACTCCTTTCCCTACACAATTTACACACACCCCCAATATAGCAACTATCATGTTGCCTTTTACATTTTTCTGTCTTCCCACTAGACTGCACGTGTCTTGAGAACAGGGCTGAGTCTTATTCATCTCTGGATTGCACAGATGGATTGTACAAGGCCTAGGACTCAGTTAACATCTGCTAAATGAAAG
Organism: Equus asinus; assembly: GCF_041296235.1. Taxonomy (NCBI): domain Eukaryota; kingdom Metazoa; phylum Chordata; class Mammalia; order Perissodactyla; family Equidae; genus Equus; species Equus asinus. Next base: position 100,848,133 of record NC_091809.1, read on the forward strand.
AGAGAATGAAAGAACAAAGTACATAGAAGAATGAAGACCTAATACATAGAAGACAACCATTTGGGGCTCTGAACCCAGTGTTTCCACCCAGTCAGAGACACTTCTTGCCTTTCAGTCTCGGCACGTCCCAGCTGCTACCAAGAGGAAGTGACTGGGAACATGAAAGTGTAAACGGTTCCCCAGGCACTAATTAAAAGGGCCTCTAGACTGAGGAGAAGCATCCTGTGACCCTTATCAGGATGCTCACTTCAGCTCCTGGAAGAGGAAGACTTCAGGTACTCCTGGAATGTCAGTGCTGAGAGGCCCTGAAGATCACCTGGTCCAATCTTTGCACATCACGAGGAGAAAAACTGAGGCTTGGGAAGAGGAAGTAATTTGCCTTGGTGTGTCAAAACTAAGATTAGAGGCACTCTCATTCTCACACAACTCCTTCCTTGATGCTACAGCGCCTCACTCTTTCCCAGAAGTGATATTCAAAGGTGATCAGCACAGGCCCCTGACAGTCAAGGTAACAGGCTCAGAAGGCATTTGAGCACTGGAGGCCAGTTTAACACACATGCAGGTGAGAAGGGGCAGCAAGGCTTCCAAGGGTTTTTCCTTTGTAAAAGTGGTGTTTCCCGGGTCCCAGATTCCACAGGGAAGACCACCTACACTTCGGTAGACCCCCTGACAGTGTCTGGCAAAGAAGCACCTGCATATTCTAACCCAGTAAGTATTTCTAGGTTGTCTAGTCTCTGAGCTCCTTTGAGGCAGGCTCTGTATCTGACTTATCTGAGTCCCACCATGCCTCACCCAGGGCCATACACACAGCATAAGATATTTTTTCTTCTATTCTCTATTTTTCAAATATTCTTTAACTATGGTGGCAGCAGTAGTGGTGGTCGTGGCATTAATAGGAACAGGAATTAAAGCCACCATGCACTGAGGACTCATAGGTGCCAGGCGCCATGCCAAGCCACTTTAGACATTCTCACATTCTAGTCATCACAATAATTTTTTCAGGTAGGTTTGCCTTTGCTGATTGTAGAGATAAGGAAACCGAGGCTCATACAAGTTGAATAACTTTCACAGATAGCTACGTGGCAGCAGCACAATGAAAACCCAGGTCTGCCTGATCACCAAACTCATGTTCTGTTCTGCTAGATCATGCTACCTTTGTTTTTCAGAAATAAAGTTCTTTCATTTTACAAAATGCAGACAGAAAAAGGGCCTGCCTCTGACTGCCAGGGCTCACCCTGGGGCTGTGGCCTGCAGAGCTGACCAACCTTGAGGACCAGGAGCTTACAGCAACAAGCCACTGACAAATGCCAGTACCAGGCAGCAGATGCTGCTCTGAATTAATGAGGAAGACAGTGATGGATGGATTTTGTCAAGGCATTGCAGAGCTTGAAGCTCAAAGCTCCCCACTGCTTCTTGCTGTCTGTGCATTGGCATAGCGCTCAAGAGACCGAACACCACAGGCCACAAAATCCCAATTCTAGTCTTTCAACAAGATTCTATCAATGACCATTTCCTTCATATTGCTCCTGTCAGCATCAACCCACTACCCAGCTTCAGACAGCTTTCTAGAAGACTCTGTAAACAATGGCAGTGTGCCTGGGAGAAAGAGATTCAGAGCCAAGAAGCCAGGTGAGTCGCAGGTCCTCTGCTTTCTGGCTCTGAGACCTTTGGCAAGGTATTTAACCTCTTGGGCATCAGTGTTCTCAGGTCTAAAAAGTAGGTAACAGTATCCATCCCATCTGCCTTACAGATTTGCTAGAGGACAAATGAGACAGCCCATCTCCTCACAGCCACGCATCTCCCCTTTCTTAAACACAATCTGACCACGTCACGCCCCCATATAAAACCCTTCTCAGGCTGCCAGCGTTGGGAGGGCAAAGTCTAAATTACATTGTATGGCTCACAAGGCCCTTATGAGTAGGCCCCTGGTTACCTCTCTGGCTTCATTTCCTCCCTAGCTACTCATGGACCCTCAACCCCAAATAATATAGTCCCCTTGTTCCTTCCATTCACAGCACATTACATTCTCTCTAAGAACATCATGTGATTTCAGGCCTTTATGCATGCTATTCTCTTTGACTGGAATTCCCTTTCTCCCACTGTCTACCTAGCTAAATCCTTCAAGATTACTCAGATAGCACCTTCTGGTAAAGCCAGCCCTGACTTCTCAAGGCAGAGGCAGTTGCTACTCCCTGGCTACTCCTACAGCATTATGCATCATGGCCTTGATCACATATGAGATGTCTATTCATGAACTGTCCATGTGTTAGGCACCTCTGGCCCTCAGACATCTAGCAGAGTACCTGCCCAGTAAGGTCTGTGCCACACAGCTCAGGTGCAGGGCATGAAGTGGGGGTGGGGGGAGGGGAGAGTACAAAGATAAGGGGTCCAGAGAAGTTGGATGATCCCAAAACAAATGTGAGTAATGGGGTGGCCACTCCAGCCCCACTGGAGACAGGCACTGAGATGCACAATGAGGGCAGGAAGGGAACAGCACTACAGGAATGGAGAGCAGAGATTATGGGGGTATCAAAAGCACAGTAGGATTGTTCCAGAAACTCTAGTCCAGAAAGCACAGTGGACCAGCTACAGAGGCCAGTGCTAGACAACAGAGTCCAACTACAGAGAAAGCAGGTTCCAGCTTGTTGGCGGGAGCCTTCAAGAGAAGAGGGGTATATCTCCCCAAGGGTGAGGGGTGGGGAACAGAGGTGGCCGTGGAAAGCTGTCCTGACTCAGTGCTGCTCGAACACCAGAAGGGTCTGCTCTGTTCGGGCATCTTAGCCTGAGGAGGCCAAGCTGCAGAAAACAATTTCCAAACCCCCAGCTGCCACAGGGACAAGATCTCCCAGCAACCATCCTGACAGCCTCGACTCCATCAGTTCTTATGAAGGGAGGTGCACAGGGATTCTCTGGGAGCTGGACCCCACGAAATACAGCTGGATGAGCATGAGCTACGGCAAGAAGTGATTGGTAGTAGATGCCCAGTGAATATATGCTGAATGTATTAATGGGTTAAATGAAGGAATAACTGAGTAAGCAAAATTAGATTAACATGAAAATATTGCCAAATGTTGACTGTGAACCCTATAGTTCTCAGCAGTACCCTGTACCATTTCTAAAAACAGCTGACTGGCCCCAGTGAGCACTTACCACCTGACACCTGGCTAAACGCTTTGCCTGTATTATTTCATTTATAAAACCTAAGAGATAGATCTTTTTTGTTATAACAGTCTTACAAATGAGGCAACTGGGGTTCAGAGAGGGAAGGTAACTTGCCCAGTGTCTTGGAGCTGGTGGAGGTGCAGGATTCTTTGAACATTAGAGTCAACCTTTATGTCCTCCCAACTGGTTTAATCCTTTCTTTTATATATAGGATGGAAACAAACTGCCCATCCATTTCCTTACATCTGGCAACCCTGTGTCAATTATCAAGGGATTTCATACGCCGGAAGGGCCCTGTACTTAAACACAGCTCAAACGACATCTTCCTGGGCCTAGGAGCCACCACTTCTGGACAGATCAAGAAGCTGCTCCAGGGCTTTTTCTTGGGGGAAACGGCTGTAAAATGGCAACAAAGCTTTGTCCTCTGCCCTCCCCATGGAAGCTATCACTTCACAGGGAAGTCCACCAGTCTGTTCAACTCTGAATCGGGGGAAATTAGGGCGAGAAAACAGAGTGGGGCAGGGTGCGAGCAGGACTCAGGGGAAGAAGCCCTGAGATGCCATGGAGAGGAAGCCGACTGAGGCCAGTCCCACCACAGGCCAGGGACCGCCCTCATCTTCCCCAGAGCGGCTGGCAGCCCTGGGACCATCCTGCCACAGCACGGAGTCTGCAGGGCTGCTGATTGGTTCCTGCCCAAGCCAATGGGCCTGGGCACCGGCAGATACTATGGCAACGAGGCACACGCTCCCTCAGAGACACCTGATGGCCAGGGGCTGGGTGGTCGTCCCTGTGAAGGAGGAGGGATTTGAAGCCTGGGCTCCAGGCCTCACAGAGTCCTTGGTGGGCATGGCCACCCCAGGAGGAGAAGCTGTTGGGCGCAGCTCCAGAATGGCGCGCTCCTACCAGCCCAGGGTAAACATGGAAGGGAATGGGTGCCTCAGGGCAGCCTTTGCTAGAACTCTGCCCAAACCCAGTTGCCACGTGTGTAGAACTCTGGGGAGACAACCAGAAGTCCAAACCTCTTAGACAAGCAGGGCAGGGAGGCTGGCACGTTTTACAGGCAAACTGCAGTCAGCCAACAGAGTTTTACCCCTAGCTTCCGAAATAGTCCCAAATGGAGCCCATGGTGAGTGCAGAGAGGCAGCAGTTGCTTGCTTCTGGAAGCAGCTAGCCTTAGAAGGATACCTTTAACTCCCTGTGTGAGGGCTTGAATTTTTGACTGAAGCCTAGGTGTCAAAGGAGATCAAAAGTGAGACCTCCAGGCCCAGAGGCTCCATTTGTCCTCCACGTCAAAGTCCAGGGTGGAAGAACCCATTCTCCATTGTAAAGCCAATACCTTTTTGTCAAAGAACATTATATACCTCAGAAAATGAGCCTTAAACTAGGTTCAACTATCTCCTCAAATGGAGAGGCTGGGGTGCGGAGGAAGAGAGCTAAAATTTGGTAAGTGCCTGCATGCCAGCCATGTGACATTATGGAATTTCACTTTACCTGCAAAGCCTCGCATGCTCACAGCTACTCTGAGAAGTGGGAATCTGTCACCCAACTCAACAGGTCAGCAAACACATTAGAGGCATTAAATCACTAGTCCCAGGTCAGACTGGGCTATACACCCAGGCAGGCCTTGATGGAAAGCCTGTAAGCTTAACCACTGCATATACTGCCCCTCCTCTTCCAACACTGGGACCAGACTGCCTCAGTCACTAAGGCTCAAACTCTCAAGTGACAGACAGATCTCTACTGACTCTTTATCTCCCTCCTACTGTCTCCATCCTGTTAATTCTGCCTTCTCAAAGACTCTCATATCTATGTCTTGATTTCCAGCTGCTACCATCTTAGGTTCAGTCCTTTTCACTCCAGCCTGGACTCTTATAAGGGACACCTAAATGACTTCAAGCTTTCTTCTCTCCATCATGTCATGATCTGCTTTTTTAAAAAAAGAATTAAGTTGTCATAGTCTCAAAGCCTCCTAACCTCCTACCACACTTGATCTCTCACTCTTTTCCTACCTAAACCCACAAAGCCAGCAACACGAGTCCCTTCTCTGTCCCTGGAAAATCTGTTTCCCCATTTTTGTACCTTTATTGGCACAATTTTCCTTTCTCCATACCATTCTAAAATCTACCAACCCTACAAGGCCCAGTTCAAAACCCACTGCCTTGAGGAACCTCCCAGATCATCTTAACCCCAAGGAGATCTGCTGTCTCTCCAATCCTACCACTTGTTTCGGCTACAGTTTGCTTTTACCGAGTCTTCTTTGTACTGTTAATAATTTGGGCATGGGTGTAGGGTACGTCACCCCAGTCAATGTGATGTAGTCGAAAGAGCTCTGGTTATGGAACCAGAGGACCTAGGTTTGAGTCCTGCCCGTGCCACTTCCTGGTCATGTGACTTTGGGCCTCTCTGACCTTCAGCTCCCTCATCTTTAAAATGGGCTAATAACAACAGGCATATCTCATACGTCCCAAACTCTTTTGTCAGCCCCCCCCACACCAACATCTATAGAATAAAATTCTCTTTGAGCTTGACCCTGTTCTGCAGATACATTTCCAAAACATATAAAACATATAATTTGGGAACATATAAAAGGAAACTATAAGCATCAGGACTGGCATAGGTTCATTATGTTCATTTCCTTTTTCAACACAGTTATTCTATTGGCACATAAGGAGAGGGCTTGAGAAATGTCTACTGAATTAGAATATAGTATATACAACAATTAGGATATAACCTACAATGAAACTAGTCAGGCACTTAATATGCGTGCTTTTCCCATAGTGCCCTTCTAAGAGAATTCCTTTCTCTTAAACTGCCATGTTGATACTATGTGCTCCTGCTTCCTGTGGCCACTCCTAATTGGACTATGGATGGACACTTGTCCCATAGTGGTCTACTGCACAGACTGGCCACAGCCTATGAGGTGGCTTAATGTGAAAATTCTGCCTGAAAAGGGTTGTAGGGAGTGAGTCCTCTGGTATAGTCCGTAGCTGGAGCAGTAGCTGGAAGACAGAGACACAAGAAAGGTTAATATAAGGAGGAGCTACAGGCAGAAGAGTCAGAAGCAACAGGAACAGTCACAAGAGAGAAGAGCAGCTAAGTCACTAGGATGTGAGAGTTCTAGACTTACTGCTGAGGGCTCAAGAAGGTCTTGGTGTTTGAGTGCCTTGTGTTCTAAATGACCTTCCAGTTGTTCTTTTATGAGGCATTTGCTTCACCCGTTTCCCTTACTCATGCCCTTCTTTCAATAGGAAAGTAACTTGAGAGTCTCTCTGATGCTTGCAGACTAAAGGCGCCTACCACAGCAATGCGTCTGGATTTCAGTACAGGCACACCATTAAGTTACTTATACCCCTGAGAACAGGTGGAACCAGGTGAGCTGCACATCCAGACTCAAAGACAGGCAATTAGTAGATTCAGGCCAGCCAAACATCCTACCGCATGCTTCTCAAAAAAATTTAACCCTTGCCCTAATAGCCAAGAAAGGCTGCAAAGAAAAAAGACGGCCAATACGAAGTGCTGGTGAGGATGTGGAATAACTGGGACTCTCTTAAATTGCTGGCAGGAAAGAAAATTCAATAACTCCCTTGAAAAACTGTTTGGCAGTATCTAGTAAAGCTAAACATACATACACACACACACACGTACACATATACATATATACACATATATGCCGTGAGACCCAAGTCCCCAAAATAAATGATACCTTACTTCCATCAAAACATGTGTTCAAAATGTTCATAGCAGCTTTAGTCATAATAAATAAAAATATAAAATTACCCAAATATTCATCATTATTAGAGTGGATTAAGTGTGGTATACTCAGAATACTTTATAACAATGGGGAAAGAAAAACCCTATGTTATTCACAACATGGATAAATCTTCAAGAATAAAGCTGAACAGAAGAAATCAGACACAGAAGAGCAAATATTGCATGACTCTATTTACATAAAGCTCAAAAACAGGCAAAACTTATTTCAAATAAATAACATAACTGCTCTAAAGGGGGAAAAAAAGAACCAATCCTAGTAACTTTTAAACACAGTACTTTCACTAAATAACTTATGTTTAAGAACAAAAAGAGCTGTAAATAAATCTCTAACTCTACTTAGCAGATTCTTTTTTTTTTCATAGTGGTGTGCATGTATCAACTCTGAAAGTGTTTTGTGTGTTGTAGGACTGTGAAAATGAGAAAATATATTAATGTTGCTGGGAGCCAGAGTTTTCACTGCAGATGAAGGAAACACAAATATGGAATGAGGGATGGCAATGAGGAACCCTATGGAAGCTGGATTAGAATTAGAGGCATCAGTGTGAACTCACAGTTTTATACATACACACACACACACACACACACACAAATTGAGTTAAACCAATATGAAATTGCATAGAAGCAATGATACCCCAGCAGCAATGAATTCACTTGATGTACCAATCTTGGCCTTTAAATACTATTCTACTAAGAGGAATAAGAGCTCTTTGGAGAAATGGCTGATTCCCGGGTTGTGATGAGGAAAGAACAATTTGAGCCTGGAACATCTATTTGCACCAGGAAGTGTAATCAAAGAATGACAAGGACGTGTCAAAAGGATACAGGAGCCAACCTGAAGGGTCTCCCATTGGCTAACTCATGAAGAATTTGAGCATCAAAAGAATAATGACAGTAGTAGATTATAACTCATTGAATAAAATAAAATATCATAAATACACACTGAATAATAAAAAATAGGGGAGCAGGGAAAGCTCTTATAGTACGATGTCAAAAACAATAAACGTAAAAGGAATAATTGGGCAAGAAAATAATTTTGCAGTAGTAATAGTTATTGCAAGCAAGAATCATTAATGGATGTTAAAACTACTGGGCAAAAATCTGAAGAGGAACAGGACATTTACACATTCTGAAAGTATCTATTCACAGATTACTTCTTAATTTCAAAGAAGAAATGGTAACTTTACAGGAGAGAAAGGAGGGAGATGCCACCTTACCCAAGTGATCTAAGTTACATCACTAATAATGGAACAAACTGACATCAGGTGCTCTTCGTGTGCAGCATTAAAAATACAAAATCACTTATTTAGTATTCCTGCCAAAAGTGCCTAAGTGAATCTAATCATGAGGAGAAATCAGATAAAACCAAATTGAGGGCTGTTATATAAAATAACTGTCCTGTACACTTAAGAAATATCAATGTCATAAAAGATAAAGAAAAGCTACTCCAGATCAAAGGAAGCAAAAAGACATGACAACTAAATGCAACATACGATCCTGGATTGGATCCTCGATCAAATTAACCAATGCCATAAAAGATATCATTGAGTCAAGTGGAGGAATATGCAGATGCTCTGTAGATTAGATAACAGTATTCTACCAACGTTAAATTTTCAGAAAGAAAGAAGGCACAAGTGTACACAAATGTGGTAAATGTGAACACATGCTGTGCCTGGGTAAAGGATTTGGAGAGGTCTTTATATCATTCTTGCAGCTCTTCCATACATTTCAAATTATTTCAAAATAAAAAAAAAACAAATTTAAACAAGCAAAGCCAATCTGAGGTGAAAGTGTAGAGTAGTGCTTATCTGTTGGGGGTACATTTGAGGAGACACATGAGGGAGGCTTGCTTGCTGGGGTGCTTAATTTGGGATTACATAGTTGTATACAAATATAAAAACTCACTGAGTTGAACGTAAGATTTGCACATTTTACTGTATTTAAGTTCTATTTCAACCAAAACAAACAAAAAAGAAAAAAAGCTTTACAAAGTAAAAAGTACAGCCTGCCTGCCTTCCTGAGGAATTCAGTCCAAAAGCCTAAGTGAGGAAGGTGGCCAAGCAGGGGAGTGGAGGGTGGGAGCCCACAGGAAGAAAGTGGCTAAGCAGGGGCAGCAACAGCCCAGTGGGGGATCAGAGCTGGACAGTGTGGCCCTGTTGGGGAATCGGATCCTGTGCGAGGAAGGTAGCCAGCAGGACTGGAGTGCCCTGGATTGGTTTCAAACAGGGGAACTGAGCAAATAAGTAAATGTATTGAAGACAGATGAGAAACTTGAGGCTCACAGAGATTAAGAGCCTGGTCCAAAGTCTGACATTTGTTAAGTCCTCTGACCTTGGGCTTGAGGACTACCCTTTCTGAGCCTTTGTTTCTTCATTGTAAAATGGGTGTAGTAATACTTGCCTCACAGGTTTGTGAAGATTCAGTGAGATCAAGTATGCCAAAGAAGCCAACACAGCTCCTGTTCTCTGAAGTCATTCAATAAATGTTATTTCGTCTCCCTTGATATTCCAACTCTTTTTATAATATAAGGCCTCTGGAAAATGTCTTTATATGAGACCAATAATAAGGTAATTTTCATCGTTGTGATTTTAAATGCTGGGCCTCTCCTCATAAAGGCTCCCCTGCAATGAGGCTATTTCAGATTTCAGCAGCTTCCACAGCAGCCCAGCTCTGTGCAAGCCACCCGTGTCCATGTGCAGAAGGTCAGGTGTATATGCTCAATTCATGCACAAGGCAATGTGTGCTGCTAAGCGGCAGGGAGGTATGGGTGCACCAGCCTTGAGGTCAGAAGACTAAACATAATCTCTGAATATTAAAACTTATGGGCTACATGGGACAAACTGTCACTCAAACCAATGTTCCTTCAGCCAGGAACCTACAGGCCTACAAAAGAGAGAACTAAATCTCTTCTTCAGCCTCCGCCACAGTGACGGAGTCAGAGAAATGGTCTGAGTCTTAGTTCTGGCTTTAGTTCTTGCCTGGAATTCTGCAGCGGCTTCCTCAGTGTCGCTCTCCTCCCCAGTCTCTGCTGCTCTGCCACAATGCTCTTCCTAAAGTACACGTGGATTATTTTGTTCCCTGTTGCCCAAGCCCACACTCCTTAGTCTGGTATCGAAGATTCTCCATGGTCTGGACCTAGTGTGGTTCTCTTCCTTCCCTAGTAGAATTATCCACAAATACTTGCATTCCAGCCTCATTGGACCCCTATACAGCATCCCACCACCCCACTCCTCATCTTGCCTGGCTCATGGTGTCCCCTCGGTTCAGAGTAACCTTCACTCATCCTTGGGAAGGAGGGAGAGTGGAGAAGAGGAGAAGGAAAAGGACTGCAGACATTTATTGACTACTAAATCTCTAGAATGAGTCTAGGCACTTGATGTGAATTAACTCATTATATGTTCATTTAATAGATGAACTGAGGAATAGAGTGGTTAAATACCTTAACTAAAAGCACACAGCTAGTAAGTGGCAGGCCACTTCAGAAGTAATTGCTCCCTCCTCTGGGCCCTGCTATAGAAATAGCACTTGTTCCACTTATTATTAAGTGTTCTCATGTCTGTCTCTTCCCAGATTATACAGATTACAACTTTCTTAAGCATGAGGACTGTCTCATTAACCTCCTTCCTCAGTGCCTTGCACAGTGCCCTGCACATAGTAGGTCTTAATCAGATGTTTGTTGAAGTCACTCATGTGTGTACCTCCCAGAGCTCTTGGCTCAGAGCCTGACACAGAGTAGGTACTCAGGAAATGCTAGGTGAATGACACTGAATTTATCTCTGAATTCCCTCAGCTCCTTACCAGGGACTTGTAAATGCTTTGAGCTCTGTAAGTAATGGTTGAATTCGGAGACTAGATCACCCTTTGGATGTTTGGAATTTGAGTCAGTGGATAAACAGACTGGCCTCCCAAGACATGATAGGTGGATCCCACAAGGCCTGAGGAAAAGCTGTGGGGTGATGCCCTAGGCTGGGAACAGTTAGAAAGTGGACCCTTAGTGTTTAGGAGACTGCACAGCCCCCTCATATCTCAGTTCTATCCCCAACAACTGTAACAACAACAACAAGCTGATGGGCTGACTCTGAGCCATTTGTGTTCAAGGCCCAAGAATCTTTGCCTTTGCTGTAGCTACAACAGCAGAGCTTGGCTGGCCACTGCCAGGCCTGGGGTAGGAGTGCCTGAACATGGCCCCTGACCAACAGGCACTCCGGTACTCTGGAGCCCCTCACACTAAGGATCACTTTTACTTTTTGGATTAGAACAAAACAAAACAAAATCTAGAGGGCTAGAACCTAAGACTTTATTCTTTCTGAGATTAAAAAGTCAAGAATGCAGATAAGATGTGACAGAGAGATCAAAGCTTCTAATAACAAGCGTGGTGTGCAGTGTAACAATGAACACAGCACTAAGAATGACAACTGTATCTGCTGCAACTGACCGGTGCCATGTGCGCCAGCCTGACAGAGTTCCTTCCTAGGCATAGCCCCACAGGTCAACAGTCTACCGAGTGCTGCTGTCCCAGCCCCAGGGGCCGCCTGCTGGCATCCCACTGCCTCTAGTCAGGTTCCTGGCTGAGTGATCAGCAGAGGTAACTTCTTGATCTACTGATGTGACTCTGCAAGTTTTCTGGTTCAAGACAAAGCTGTGGATTATCAGGTACTGTTCTGGGCTCCACGTACAAAACAATGTTTAAACAAAGTTTATCTTTTTCAAATGATAAAAGTAAGATACAATTATTGCAAAAAAATATAACAAGGAAAATAAAAAACACCTATAATCCCACTGCCTACTGTTAACACATAGTATATTTCCTTCCTTTTCCCTATCAAATGTGAATAAAACATATATAATTTCAGAAACACAGTTGGGGTCATGCTATATACTCCGTTTTCAATCACAACTTTTGCACTTAACATAATGTTATGTTCCCTGTGTCATTACTTTCATTGAAAATGTGATTTTTATGGCTTTATAGTATCATAGGAATATGCCCTAATTTCATTATTTCCCTACTTTTTGGTACCTAGACTGCTTTCAATATTTTGCCATTATAAATTGTGTCGTGATGAACACTCTTCAACAAAAATCTTTGCCTACATCTCTGATTATTTCCTTGGGATAAATTTTCTAAAGTAGAATTATTGAATAAAAGGACCACAAACTTCTTGAAAGCACTTGTATAATTTGGGCAGTACATTTTATTAGGGTCGTTGACAAAACAGATCACATTGAGAAGAAAAAGAACGAAATGGGGAAAGAATAGCAATACTGCAGTAATGATAGTGGCTAACATATTGGATGTATATAGTGTGACAGGGAAGGTACTTAAGAGCTTTGTACGCATTAGCTCACTTCATCTGTGAATTAATCCTATAAGTGATACAAAGATAAGGAAACCAAGGCTCAGAGAAGTTAACTTGTCCAACATCACAGTTAGCAGGTGGCACAGCTGAATTTAAATCTAATTATGTATGATTCCAGAGAGTACATTTAATGGTATCCTACAACATGTCATGTCAAAAATAAAGGGGGAAAAATGAGTGTTTTCTATCTGGAGAAGAGAAAACCTGAATGGTACAAGGGCCACAAGACAGAGAGAAGAGGAATCAAGTTGCAGAAGGAGATGGCAGAATGCGGATCAATGGCTAGAAATGCTCAAAATGACAAAGTACAGCTTAATATCAGAAAGACCATTGTAAAATGAAAGTCTGTCAAAAATGGAAAGGTTATCTCTAGACGGGCCTAACTAATCCTAGGAACCCTTCAGAAGCAGAGTTTTCTTTGGCCGATGGCAGAAGGACAATTCAGAAAGAATCAAAGCACAAGAGAGATCTGAGGCAACACTACTTGTTTTAAAGATGGAGGCGCCATGGGTGAAGACTGGAGAACAGCATTTAATTGCTGAGAGCAACTTCGGGCCAACCACCAGCAATGAAAGGGGACCTCAGTCCTATAACCACAAGCAACGGCCAACAAGCTGAATGAGCTTAGAAGCAGATTCTTCTCTACAGTCTCCAGATAAGAATCCAGCCCACCTGACATCTTGATTTTGGCTTTGTGAAATCCTAAGCAGGAAACACAGCTGAGCCCACCCAGTCTTCTGACCTATAGAACTAGGAGCTAAGAAAGAGATGGTGTTTTAAGCCACTAAGTTTATGGGAATGAGTTAGGCTGCAAGAGAAAACTAATACAATGGATAAATGGATAAACAAACTGTGGTACAACCATATAATGGAATACTGCTCATCAATTAAAAAGGTACAGTCTACTGATACACGTAACAACATGGATGAATCTCAAAAACACTGTGCCAAATGAAAGGAGCCAGACACAAAAAAAGTACATAGTGTATGATGCCAGAAATATGAAACTCCAGGAAAAACAAATCTAATTTATAGTGATAGAAAGGCTGGGTTGGGCGGTATGTTGACTGGCCCATCCCCTTCCTGCCTCACTATTCTGCCTCCACCTGTGCCCTCAACCGAGCACTGGAGCTGGGGAGGCCCACTCAGAAAACACACCACTGCACATTCACCTCTTTCTCTGCCACTCCAACAAGACTGAGGGCCCCATTAGCCCCTAATATGAGTAAACGTTATATCAAAAGCATAATTTGAAACCCTAACACACATTCCAAAGGGGAGTAGGCAAATTTCAAAAAGCTATGCTACATAGATTTCTCTTGTCAAGCTCTTTTTAACAATATGTCCTATTTATGGAAAGGCCATACTGGGAGGGTTAAGTATTCACAATAATTTAACACTATTTTTTAAAGTATTTTAAATAAGTAGCAGGCAGCAATGGTGACTGAGGTACTCAAGAATTTGGCCCTGCCTTAAAGCAAAACAGAAGTCAAATATTTTTGAATGAATTACTTGTTCTAGCAGCTCCAATGTGAAGCTGTAAACATAAGCTGTCACCCCCTGCCACGTGCAGCAGGAAGGCTGCATGGCACGGGGAAGAGAGCTGGAGCTTGAGATAATCACAGACTGTCAAGGAGCTACTGCAACAGTCCAGGTGAGAGTTTAACTTCTGGTCCTATCACCTATTCGTTCTGTGAACTTGGCCAAGTCACTAAGACTTCCTAAGCCTCAATTTCCTCAGCTGCACGGCAAGAATTACAGCAATAACTTCACAGGACTATTGTGAGGATTGAATTCAATTACCTATATTCAGCACCTTGGACAGACTAGACACTTATATGCTAGAGTAGACACTTGCTTGCCCCTTTGTCCATTGGCGATCCAACGGCCCAGAGAAACAAAAGGCGAAGTGGGAAGCTGTTGAGAGGTGGGGGGAAGCAATCTTATTTCCCCAAGACCTCTTTTACCTTTCATTAAAAAAAACTAGAAGAGTAAAACAGCCTTCTAAAATTTTCTAAATTTAATTCTCTCTAAATGTGTCAGCTGTGATAATTTTATGAGCAAACAAAACATTTTTATATTCATCAACTAACAGTCATTTTAGACCTCTAAAGGGTACTTTAAAAGCATTGTATATATTTCCATATTAATCAAAATATTGATCCTATCCGAAAAAATGGTTTTTTTCCTTTTACAGTTTCAAAATTTCCATCAGTAATAATATAATCCAACACTTCTGGAGGTAGGAGCTATTTGCTAAGTACAATGCTAAGTCTTTATTCTTAATACACATAAAACATCAGTCTCAGTCTTGAGATCACCTGGAATATATTTTTAAATTTGACCACTGTTTCTAACAGAGTCTACCTTCTTATAGTAGCTAAAAATCATCCTAACTTTCCTGATATGTGCTGTCTTCAACTGTATTTATTATTAAACTAAAATCTACCATTTATTCCCTAATAACCTCCTCAGCTTGTTGAGTCAATGGTTCAGTGACCCTCCTGGGAGGAGTGGCAGGGAAATGACCATTCTAAGTGCTTTGTCAACTATGAACATTCATGCAAACATGAACTACTGTTGTGATCACATTGATGATAATCACCAGGTGCTCATCCCACACATACCAGGTATAAGTATGTGTATGGGGCACATGCTGGGGAGATAGGACTCAGGAAACACTGAGTGGAAAGGAGGATACATCAGAAATTCAAACATAAACAAGGTTCTCTTGAGGGCTTCACTCAGCTGAACTATAAAAGGCAGCCAAAAGTCTGCTTAATAAAGAGAAGGACAGAGGGGATCAGGAATGGTGGCAGTAGTAGTAAAGAGCATTGAGTACAGATGTGAAAGGGGCAATTCACCAGCACCTAAAATTCCACCTGCACAAAACAGAACAAACCATCTACACCACCCTACTCTTTCCCACCCCCAAATCTGTTTTCCCTTCTGACCCTCCTCCTTCTCTCAGGTGCTGCCATCACCATTCTCGCAGTTAACCCGGAATCATCTGAGCCCCCCTCTCTTTCCCCAAGTCCAACCAGTCACCAAGTTCTGTAATTCAGCCTCCCTGGTTCTGCTCTCTTGTTGCCTCTCTTCTCCATCCTCATTGCCACTATGCTATTTCAGGCCCTCAGAACATCTGTACTGGACAATTGCAATAGCATCTAAACTATTTCCTCTCTCTGCTGTTTCCCCTTCTCTCCAATTCATTGGGTGCCCAAGGCAACCTTTCTAAATCTCAGCTGTGTCTAGCAACACCCCTGCTCAAAACCTGTTAACGGCTCCTCTGTGCTTACAGAACAGACCATGAATCTTTTAACCAGACATTTAAGTCCATCTATGAACAGGCTACAGCTCACCTTTGCAGCCTTATATTCCACTATGTCCTCCTCCACAAGAACCCTGTGTTCCAACCAACTGGACAATTCACTGATGATCTCTGGTGATACCAAGTCCATTTCCTTCTCTGTGCCTGTCTATGCTAGTCCCTCTTTTCCTGTCCCGGCCTCCTAGTTCCTTCTGTCAAAATACTGCCCATCCTTCACACTCAGTGGAAATCTACCTTCTCTATGAAGTCTTCTCTAATCCCCCAGCTAGAAGAAATTTCACCATCCTCAGAATTTCCATAGCACCATATCTACAATTCTCAGGACAATGGACATTTTCCTCCATGACAGCTGTTTATGTGCACGCCCTATCCCTCCTGCCAGCCCAGACATTTTTTAGTTCCTACCCACCACTCTACCCCTAGCACCAGGTCCACAGTGTAGCAGAAGAGAACGTGCTTTTTTCTTAGGGCCTCAGTTTCCACATCTGCAATATGAACATAACTCAATCTAACTCATGGGACTATCAAGAAGGTTAAATAAGATAATATATGTAAATTATCAGCATACAGTAGGTAGTGTCACCAAATCCAAACCCCATTCTTCCCTTTCACACAGCAGAGTACTTGTTGATCAAACAAAACCTCACATGCTTTATAGTTTGCAAAGAAATGTTATTATATTTTTTCATTTCATGGAAAAAATGAGCAAAGAATCACTAAATATGTAGGAGACATGAGTAGCCCAGTCTGATTGGCATGAACAATTCATTCTGGGGAGGGAGGGATAGACTATGAAAGAGCTGGAATGTTTGGTTTGATAGCTTCAGGAGGTTTTAAAACTCAAAAGTGTAGCAGTGTTTAGAGTCTACCTCTGCATGATGGACGAAGGACGAAGGACCAGGAGATGACTAAGAGGCTGCTGTAGTGGTCCAGGGAAGAGGCACAAACACCTCACTGTGGCTGCTGGCAGCCACAAGGGAGCAGAAAGGAATGGCTGGATTTCCAAGGCATGTGACAGCAGTGACAGGGTTGGTGAGTGCTGACAGACCAAATGGCTGGAGGACTCTTATCCAGCTGGGTCGTGGAGGACTCCAAGCCTGGGTAATTAGGAGAACAGAACACTGGAGAACTGCAGGATAGCTTGGAGGTGGGGAGGGTGGAGGAGAGTAGCAAATGCAGAAAGAACATAGTTTACTCTTTTAGTTTGAGGTGGAAAAGGCAGAAATGAGGAATTAGTGCTTGACGATCCTGAGGGACTGAGAAACCACTTTAGAAACAAACAAAAACGTCCTTTTGTACATGAGGGCCTACAAGGATTCATGAACAAGAGGCATGTAGGACAAAGTGTCCCACACACTGACCCCATGAGCAATCTGGGGAACAAGGGACAGAGGATGTCTGCCTACCCACCAGACATCACCTGCCTGGGAGGAGGTCGCTTCTTCTAGGCTGCCTTTCCTTCCTTACACTGACGAGGCATACTACTCCTGCAAAAGGAGTCCCAAATTGTTTTATTTGCAGAGAGAAATTCACAGAGTTGGTGCCTTCCCCAAATAAAGAGCTGGCTTACATGGAGAAGATAAAGTACATTTACAGCCTAAAATCTAGTCTGGCACTAGGGTCCAAAGATGAGCCGAGTGACCCTGGGTTAGTCACTTAAACTCTCTCTGGGTCTCAGGTATTTTATCTGTTAACAGTAATAACAGTATCTCATGTGCCAGAAAGGACTAGAAGATTTCAGGACATCTCTCAGTTCTAAGATCTACGACTCAGTGCTTCAACTAAATCCTGCAGGTCGGACTGCAATCTCCCTAAAGCCCTGGACTGTGACTCACCCCGACATGATCTGGAGCTGCGGAGACACCTGGCCAAAGCGCAGGGTTAGAGCTGGGGCAGAGATTCCAACTGTCAGGTCCCAGTCACCAGAAGAGACCGCTAGAATATTAAAGCTGGCCTGGGGACAGAAGATAATTAATCTTCAAGGCAATAAAAATATTTAATTCATTCATCTGAAAGAAACGACAAGAGAGAAGATAGATATTTGCTTTTTCCCTCGCTGTTCTGATAAGGTTGCTCTGGACAGATCGTAGAACGTTTAATGAACATTTCATATCAGAGCCTGAGATGCAAACAAGTAAACGATGAGGGCCTGGTCAGCAAGCAGAGGAAGCCAACACTGTGAAGGCTGCAACCAAGGCAGACATTCCCAGAGCAGAGCTTTGGGAAGAGAAACTTATTTGCAATCATTCAGGTGACAACACAAGTGAGAAGATGGGGATACATATGAGGGAAACTACAGGAGTGAAATCATGGTATTTGATAATTGAATGCATAGATATGAAAGGAAGGAGGAAGCACACTGAAGCTGCCTGGGATTCCTAACCAGCATCAGAACTGGGAAGTCACCAGACTAGACAAGAAGTCAGCCACGGAGAGAGAAGGAATGGGAGTCTCCATGCCCTGTGGATGGTCTTAAGGGACAAGACAACAGCCATCAGCAGTGCACACTACAATCCCCCCTTCATCCTAGTCTTACAGGCCTTGAAGGCATGACACAAAGCACCTGAGCAGTCAGTCCACATCTGCTCTGTGCCCAGAACAGAGCAGTGGGTGTCTAGGGCCAGGGGAGTACATTCCGGGAAGTGTTCAGGGGCTAGAGAGTGGCAAAGCAGACGGAAGAGGAGAAAATGTCAGAAGCCCACTGCGTTAGACCCTATACTGGTTTTGTGTCTCATATACTTTCTTCCTTAGAGAGGGCTAATGAGGGCTCCAAGAAACAGAAAAGCATTTCCAAGGCTGGAAATGGGAGCAGGGACCATGGCCTGAACCAGTGGAGCAGAGGGGGAGTCCTCAAGCAGAAGAGCCTGGGTTCTCCAAGCTGCGCTTGGCAACAGCTCACATGAATGGCTGAGGACTAAGGACTACTCTTAAGTGTCCACGACCAAAGAGGCTGTGGCCAGGGGTGGACAAGTTTAGGAAAGACTATCCAGAGGGCCTCCGCCACGCCAGACTGAGCCCTGCCCTGGTGTTCTACTGTGACTGCAGCTCTGCCTTTCGCTTCCCTTTATGTAATCCTGCAAGGAAGATAGGTGACTCCTGACAAACTTCAAATTGCAGCCTCTCTCCAGCTGTTCTCTGTCTATTTCAACCACTTCTATGAACCGTTTGGATGATGTTCGCTCTAGTGACAAGTCCTAGTATGACCCCAAAATGTGAATGTATGGAAATTTCTATGAATGTGTCAGACTCTGGGTGAAAACCTGCCAAAGCATCAAGAAGCATTTCTTCTTTCCTTCCCTACCTTCCCATTTTCCTTCCTTTCTTTCAGTAAATACTAACCAGACGCGAGGCCTACTAATTTGCAAATGAATGTAACCTTCCAAGACCAGGGAAATTATTTACAGGCATTTAAACCATCTGCTCTGACCTAAAGCAAAATAATATAAAATAAAGGAACCTCTGCTTTGAGGAGGACTGGATCTGTTCTGGCCACCTGACAACCAGGGCCATCAAAGCCTGGTTTTCACAGCCGGAATGTCTGACAACTGTTTGAATGGGCTTGTTCTTCTGTTCACTCCACTTAGCTCAAGCCAGAGACTACTTGACATTTGAATTATCAACTGTCTTCCAAAACATGTTGGCCTTGGAAGATCCTGTGCAAATGGTTCATTTGATTAGCAAACTTTGGGACATCTATCAGAAAATGGGTATGCATTTCTGCATTTCAATTGTAACATCAATACTTAGTCCAAAGAATCCCTCAGGTTGAAGTGAGACCATCCGAAAGATCCAGGGAAAACCACTAGGGAGACCATTTTATTCCTACCCTCTGATTTCTCCTCAAAAGGGAAAGAGATGCTGTACAAAATTAAAATGGTCTAACAAAAGTTGTCTCTAAAGTAAATTTCAGTAAATTTAAGTATACTTTATTGAAAACAATTTTCAGTCAAAAGAAGCCCAATTTTCTCACAAAATAACGTGAAAGTACAATGGCCTGGATTCCTGCCACAATCAGCTTTTCTGACTGTGAGAATTTGAGTCCTCACTCTGAGGCAAGACCCATTCCTACCAAGAATTCTTGGAGAGGCACCAGCCCTACTGAAAAAGCAGTCTTGGCCTGATCTGGCTTGGCCTGAGGAAGGAAAGGGATACGACTGTCCAGCAGGGTCCCGAGTGACCTAGGAATCCAATGCCAGCAGGACCCAGGTTCTCTCCCTAATAGTTAATTTACAGGTGGAGAGCATTGGGCATCTCTGAATTCACATGACAGGAGTCAGAAAGATGATGATAGCAGTAAAAGCCAGAAAAAGGAAGTGGATGTTCTCAGAGCCCCCCTAGCAATGAGGACAAGTGCATCACTGGGCATAGTGTGCTTATAACAGTACTGGGCTGGTCCGTGTTCCAGCCCCTTTCTCTCTGTGCCTTCATTTACCCAACCATAACATAAGGAGCTAGGATAAACAACAGATCCAACAGATCCCAGTCAGCTCTGACACGCTGAGATAGATTCTAGCCCCAGATGACTGGGGAGGTCTCCAGCTTCCACAAGGCAGTCCTGAGACCAGCACGGGCAGGCCACGAGCATTCTCCTTCATTTCTCCTTGTCTTGACCCAATTCATCACGCAAAGCCTAGCTCGAATGCCACTGCCTTCAAGAAGTTCCTCCTGACTCTTCTGGCATCATCACTCACTCTTCCTTCTAGGATCCTCTGATTGGTCTTGGTGCTCAGCACTGAGACGATGGATACAATATAATCTGGAGGGTCGGGGGTAGAAAGACGGGAAGGGAAACTGGAGAGAGGCAAACAGAAACATTACCAAGCCTTTCCTCATCCCTGTGCAGAACTCCCAAACCCAGTTCCAGCCCCAGCAGACCCAGCTCTGGAAAGCCAAAAGACTTGCTCCATGGTTTGGAATACAATGGCTAATGAAGATTCCATCTGAACCAATCTTTGGCTTTTTTACTGAGAAAAAGCCATTCCTGAGCTGCCAGGTATAAAAGCTTTGCAGCCTGTAGAGAAACAGAAGGCAAAATGGCCACAGGAACAATCACCTGCAAAGGAAAGGGCGGGTTGGGGGCTGCAGCGCAGAGCTGGGGGCGGGGTGCTCGGCGGCTCAGGCTCTGGGAGACAGTGCCATGCTGTGGCCACCTGCCGCCTCTGCGCCGCCTTCCGCAGCCGCTGCAGGTACGGGAGGCCTGTTTCCTGACCCAGTTTTCTCCCCAATCTCTATTTAGCTGTTCGCTAGTGATGCTCCTGGCATGCCAATCAGATACTGCAGCCTGCAGTGCAGTTTGCTACAACAAATTCACAGTTCCTAGTAAATTCAGTGGAAAAGTACTGTGTCAAGCAGCCTAATTAAACTGACGTAATTTCCACAGCCATACACTTTTATCAAATAAAAAAAACACACTCAGGGAAAAAAGAAAAAAGAAGGAAATCATGTCTTTTAGATCTTATGAAATCGACTGTGGTTGTGATGCATTTGAAGAATGATTCTGTTCAGTGTCCTTGGAGCCAAGCTGTCCAAGTCTTGGGCCCTGGGTGACACCTTGGACTGAGCTGGAAAGAGCACTAGACTACAAGTCTGGAGGCCTCTCTACCCCTCACTCACCCTGTGACCTTGGACAAGCTATTTCCAGTCTCTTGGGAAAAGGGGGCTTATCAAACTACACTGCCACTAAAACAGCCTTTAAGTCTCTTATTCTCCAGACTGTCAAACTGTCTAACTTATGGGAAAAAATCATGTACTTTCATGCGGCTAGTGAGACAAGAACTGCACTAGGGGTCCTTGACTCGGGTCCCAGTTCTGCTACTAGCTAACTGTGACCTGGGGTAAACCACACCACCCGAGACTTCAAGTCCTCATCAGCAAAATGAGGACGATGAACTGGATGAACTCTAAGGTCCTTTCTGAAGCTAATGCTCTATTCTCTTCCATAAAAGATTACATTGGTCGGCACTACCACGGAGAGGACAGATCCGAACATGCCCAGCCTGGAGCACTGCAGTTTACCCACACTGGGCTTCCTCTTCTCTTGATGAGAATTAGTTACATGTTCTTTCCCACTGTGTTTAAAGACTTTCCATTCTAAAAAGGCAAGAGGGATACTTGCCTCTTCCTCTTTTAGAGGTAACTCAGCAAATAAGGTCACCTTTATCTCACTGCCCCCCAGGCACCACTCTTGGAAGAGGATGGCACTATCCACGCAGAGCGGGACTTCAGGTTACCTCAGGTGTCACCCAGGTTTCCAAATGCAAACAGAAAGAATGCCCTGGACATTGATCAGAAAGATGATAGAGGTAGGGTTAGCCAAAGGAGAAGGGACTTGCAGGGAGAATGGCGTAGCGGAAGGGGGTTGAGCAAACAGAGTCAACAAGGAATCAAACATCAAGTTTCTCTTCTGACAGCAGAGAGGACCTGCATGTAGGAAAAGGCAAGGCAGACACATGGGAGAGTGAGACAAAATGGCATTCATCCTCTAACAGTATGGACAGCTAATCAGCTACTACCCTAGAAATGCCACCTCCCTTATATTCTGAATCCATTTACTTCTCTCCATTATTGCCGCCATAACCTTAGTTCAAGTTCTCATCAACCCAGGCCTCAATCACTGCCAGAGTCCTCTGACTCACCCCTTATCTGTGTCTCTTTCTCTCTCCAATCCATCCTTCACCCTGCCATCGTAGTGATCTTTCTAAAATGCTGTTCTAAACAACTCATTCCTCTACTTAAGATCTTCCTATGACCAGCCATCAACTTCAGAACAAAATAAGAGCCCTGGGTGGTCTGGTTCCAGATTACTTCTGCCTCATCTCTCACTGTCCGCACAATCTCTGATCTAGTCAGGCCAAAGTGCTTGCAGTTCCCTAAACGCAAAGCTTTGGGTCTTCATATAAGCAGGTCTTTCTGCCTGGCATGCTGCCCTCCCCAGGACTCCCCCAACCACCACCACCACTCACTCACCCTGAGCCAACTTTAGTTCACCCCTGAGGACTCAGTTGGTACATGATCTCTTCTAAGAAAACATCTCTGACCCCCAAATCCAGATTACATGTCCCTCCTCCTAAGCTCCAACAAACATCTTTTGTCTATGCCTTCACAAGCATTACCATATTGAACCGTAAAGGGCTCCTGACTTGTCACGGGCTCCTCAACCATGTTCTACCATCTTGGAAGTCCCAGTGCTTAAATATAGTGCTTGACACCAGCATTCAGAAAAGGCTGGAGGAGCAAATAAATGATTGAGCAAATAAATCCAGGAAACTGAGCTTACTTGATAGGAGGGGGAGCCTTAGTCTATCAAAGAACCAAGACTGACAGGAAGAACCATGAGAAATATGGGACAAATTAGGAGAAAAAAGACAAGGAACAAAGCAGGGTCAAAGGAAAAATAAAGGCAGAGACCAGAGGGAGCTCTAGCTAGGGGAGATGGATGGAGTTGCACAGTCAGCACAGGAAGCCATAGAGGAATCTTGGGGTCTGAGAGGAATAAACTTCTTCCTGTTGGAATCTATGGAACTCAACCAAGACTAAAAAGATATAGAAGCAGTAGAGAAAGTAATAAAGCCTGGAATCACAGAAAAAATCTAGGGCTATAAAGCCAGAACAAGCTCATCAAAAAGATACTGGTAGGAGGAGTCAGGACGTACAATGGAAAGAGAACAGGGCTGAGAGTTAGGTGGCTCCACCACTTACTAGCTCTATGACCTTGGACAAGCCAAGCCTTTTTTTCTCCAGGAATCTTAGATTCTTCATTGGTAAAATGAGAACATAATATCCATTTCATAGATTGTTTAAAGAAACATATGAGATGTACCATACTTTCTAAATGAAAGGAACAATGTATTCTAATATACAATAGACACAAGTATACAACAGAAGTATTGACATCTATTATTATAACTGTTGACCAGAAGCTGTATCTCTTCTGTCTCAAGGCATCTAGTGTTTATAAGTTGTTCTAGATTCCTTGTGAAGGGGAGGGAGGCATGTTGATAAATGAATGTATTTCAAGACATGAGGGGCCCAATATGTTACCATTTCTAGTGGGACATGCTGCTGGAAAGGGCAATGCTTAATCCAAAGAAATGGCACTAATAATGATGAATCTGTAACCTAGGTGAGGGCCCAGTAGGGATGGCACAGAATAATGTGTTATTTGCATGAGTAACTGTCACAGGATGGATGTCTTATTGATGATAAGGCTGAGGTATTATTACACTATTAGACTTGTATACAGGACAAGCCAAAACCAAGTCTGGAAGGAGTGTCACCTGAATGGTGATCATCCTGGATGTGTCTCTCAGATTGGATAAAGGAAATGTGTGTCAAGAGGAACAGAAGCCAGGTTCTCCAGTCTTAGACACAAAAATGTCGGGATGTCTAAGAAGGATCTCCTGGGAAATGAGTTTTCAGATTGGACCTTCCATGTAGGCAAGAGGCTGCAGCTAGAAAACAGAGGACCAGGCCAGAATCGAGGGAGTTGTGCCCAACTTCTGGGGCAAGAGGCTGAGTGTCTTAGCTCGAGGGAGCCAGTTGCTTCAGCCTCTCCTCCTCTTTGCCTAGTCCCCTACGGCTCCCTCACCATCATGCAGACAAGTCTTCAGAACAGTGCCAGCCTGCCTCAGCCGTGCTCAGGGGACTCGGAGGCAGGTCTGTGTCCAACCTGACCATGATGTTAAAGGAGGCCCACAGCTCTCTCAAGACCTAAAAGGGAAGGTGGATCAGACGGCAGAGTCAGGACCATTTGCCACCTACACACACGCAGAAAATTTCCCTCCAGGGCTAAATTTTATAAATTCTGGGTTCGTTTTAATAATGAGATAACTGATGGGAATTTGTCTTATTACATGAAGTCCTCATAATACCTTGTGACTCATACACCATTCATCCATTCATTCCATTTTTACTGAGCACCTACTGTATGCCCAGCATAGACAAAGGAGACAGAGAAAAAAATCAGAAATGATGTGTGCCCTCAGATGTCCAATGTAGATGGAGAGGAAAGACATGTACACATGAAGCCACTCAAAAAAGAAAAAAGAAAAAATCTGGCTGTGAATCAGTACCAAATGTGCCAATGCAAAACATGAGTGTAGGAGGGAGAGGAGGGACGCCAGGAGGGCCTTGGGGAGAGGACTCCACGGAGCAGGGAGAACCTAAGCTGGACCTTCAAGCAGCAGCAATATTTGGATAAAAGTTGAGGAAGGAAAACAGTACTTCAAGATTACAGCAGCATTCATTCATTCCACAAACCTTTATTGAACACCTACTCCGTGCCAGAACTGTGAACCTGAGATGAAGACACAACAAACACTTGGAGAGCTTAACATGTGGCAGGTACTGTTTTAAGCACTTCACCTGAATTAACTTATTTAACCCTCCTCAAAAACCCTCTTTAGTAAGTTGTCGTTATTATCCTCATTTTACAGATGAGGAAAATGAGGCATGGAGAGGTTGAGTACCTTGACCAAGGAGTAGAGCGGGACCGAGACCTAGGCTGTCTGGCTCTGGGCAGTTTTCTTTCTTTCTCTCTTTCTTTCTAACAGTTTCACTGAGGTATAATCGACACATACACATTTAACATGTACAACTTGCTAAGTTTTGACATATGTACAAACCCAGCAAAACCCTCACCACCATTAAGATAATGAACGTATCCATCAGCCAAGTTTCCCTGTACAGCTCTGGGCGGTTTTAACGACGACTCACTGACAGAACCAGAAGTCAGTGGAGAGCTGACAGGGTGCTAGTGTGGCATTTCAATAACGACAAGTTTAGTTTTGGATACGCTGAGTTAGAGCTTATATTCAGCAAAGAGCCATACACAGGGAAGTGGAGAGGGGCTTGGCCACTGGAGGTGGGCTTACTGATTCCAGAATCCTCAAGAAAGGTGAAAGTAAGATTTCACCTGAGGAAAAGGCCCTGGTGGGAAGAGCAGGATGAAGAACTGAATGTGGAGAGACAAACAGTACAGAGGACAGTGAAGGGGATGGAGAAGATCAGAGAAGACAATGAGAGACACACGGTGCTGTGAAAACCAAGAGAGAGGACAGGGATGCCACAGAAAAGTCAAGGTCAACGAAGACACTGTATATAGCATTTCAGAGCTAGGAAAAAAACTCAGAAATAATGTAGTCTAATTTTTATCTGAAAAGTTAAAGGGAATCTGAATAAGGTTTGTAGTCTGGTTAACAATAGGCATTGTAGCAATGTCAGTTTCTAGTGTTGATACTGTACTATTACCACGTAAGATCCTACCATTGGGGGAAGCTGGGTGAAGGGCACACAGACTCTCTGTACTATTTTTACAACTGCCTTGAGTCTATAAAAGTATTTCAAAAAAAGTTTGAAAACAGGAACTAATTGAACATTTAATGTATGCCAAGCATTGTATTGGACACTCTCTTAATAAATGATCATTTTAAACCTCAAATAATCCTATTAAGTAAGTGTTACTATCCCCAATTTAGAGCTGACAAAAGTGAGCTGCACAATAAAGGACTTGCCCAAAGTCACCCACCTAGCTAATGAAGGAGCCAGAACATTAACTTCTTCTACTGCCTCTTGGCTCCCACATGAACAAGCCTCACCCTTTATGCTTGACATCTACATGACTTTAGAATAAGCTACCTAACCCCATCCTAGCCCCAGTTTTCTCACCAGTAAAATGGATCCACAATTCCTGTCCTAAGTAATTCACAAACTGTTGTGAGATTCCAATGAGATAACGTGAAAGCTCCCTGCAAATTCTAAAGTCTGTGCATGTCTGAGGGACTGACATTCTGAAACTGACTGTGAATAAGGTCAGCCCTGGCAAAACAGAGAGAAGGAAGGAAAATAGCATGTGCACTACCATCTCTTGCTTGCCTGTCCTTTTGAGTAGTATATGACCCTGGGGATGCACCAGCTACCGGCAGCATCTGGCCAAGGGCAGGCAGTCCTCTCTGCACAAGCCTGTATCAGCAACCTAGACCCAAGCACCATCCGGCCTCCACCAAACCCACTTTCCTGCAGCCCCACACACATATGGCGTCCTTGCCTATGCAGATGTCCTGGGCCCCCAGAAACTTCAGCTCTTTGTAGATGAGCATTCTGCTACAAGGCTACTGGAAATATACCACTTGGCCCATGGCCCCCAGCCCTTACTCAAAGCTGTCTTGTTGAAAGCAAGACGTGTACCTGTCCTCAGTACACCCAGAGCTTAAGAAATCAGCAGCTCCAGATTCTGGTAGAGCTGACCTCTACCAGTCATTCCTCATAGTGTCCTTGGTGCCAGAATTAGCCAAAGATGAAGCAAAGACACACACTGCTATATTAAAACAACAGAAACCTCTGTCTAAAGGAAGCTTGGCATAATACCGAGTTCTGCTTGCAGAAATGCTTCTCTGGCTAAAATGGCCTGTCATTTCAGGAAGGAGGCCCAGCTGCTCTATCAGTTTGTCAGTCATGCATGGGAACAAACGGGGCTAGGAATGCCAGTGCAGCCTGAGTCCCTTGGCTTGATCACTGGAATGCCAGTGAGTCCACCGAGAGCCCTCAAAGGAGACTCACGGCTGGAGGGTGGGCAGGCCCTGCAGCCTGGCTCTACCTCAGTCCTTCTCTCCAGCACCAGTGATGCAGCCCCAAGCTGAGTCCACGTTATGTGGACCACGGCACTGCCTCCTAGCTGGTCTCCCTGTCTGCTTCCAAGCCATCCTCCAAGGGCAGCCAGAGAGAGCTCTGATCCCATCACTTCTGTTTAAAAGTCATTCACAATCCTCAATGACTGCAAAGCCGAATGAAGCCCAAACCCCATGGCCTTGCATCAAAGACCTCAAAGTGGCCCCAGTTAACCTTCATAATGTCGCTTCAATTATTCCCGTTCATGTTCTGTAGGCTCCAGCCAAAATGAACTACTTCTGATCCCTGAACTCAGCCTGTAATTCCTGCTTCTTTACTTTGTTTATGCTGTGTGCTCCATCTGGAATACCTCCTTCTTATCCAAATCCTACCCGATTTTCAAGCCGTTTCAAATCCCACTTCCTCCATGAAGCTTCCTGGAGTCTTCTAGGTTGCTTTGTTTTAGCTACCCATTATTATTACCTGGGAGCTCTTAGAAAATAATGATGTCCAGGCATCACCAAGAGATTCTGATTTAATCAATAGGATTAAGTCCTAGGAATAGGACCTAGGCAGTTGATACATTTTTTTTAAAGTTTCCAAGGTGTTTCTAATATGCAATCAGATTAAAAAACCATTGTCCTAATTAGAGTGGTCTCCCTTCCCTGAGCTCCCATAACACTTTATCTAAATATCTCTTATGACACATAATTTTTACCTTCTTTTATAGGCTTTATTTTTAAAAGATTATATTGAGTGTTTATTTGGTGTCAGGCACTATTCTAGGTACTAGACTATAGCAGTGATCACAACAAAGCCCCTGCTCTCATGGAGCTTACACTCTGAGAGGAAGATGATCCTAACAAATAACACAAGGTCGGGAGGCGAGGGACAGCAGAAGCAGGGTCAGGGGATGGAGAAGCAAAGGAGAGGCCCTCTTTTAGAAGGTGGTTAGGAACAGTTTTATTAATGCACACATCTTATCTCCCTTCAAGACAGCGCACTGCCTGACAACAAAACCTGTGTCTAGTTCACCTTTGTATCTCTCACAGCTTTTTGCATAGTGCTTGGCACATGACAGGTGCTCAATAAATGTTTGTTATATGAAAGAATGACAGAATGAGCAAGTGAGTGAATGGATCAACATGGCTTATCTACGGCTACATCCCTCATAGTGCCCAGGGCAGTACTTGAAACACACTAGACGCTCAATAGATGCTGGTTGAGTGGGTGAACTTGTATTTTGGGACAAGCTATTGTGATGGCACGTGCTCCTGGGAATGGGTCATCACAAGATCACAGAACATCAAGCCGATTCTGAGATCACTGAGCCCAATCTCCTCATTTTAAAGCTAAAACTGATATCCAGAGAAGTGACTACCTAACTGGTCCAAGATCACAGAAGAAATCAGGAGAGCTGTCCTGAGTCCTCAGCTCTTCTGACTCCTGGTCCAGTGCTCGTTTCATCAAACTGAAACACCTTTCCCATTAGCAGCAGAAAATTATTCTGAGGGCTGTTAAATCAATTAGCCGAAGAAGTATCTCAGATTAGCATCAGTAGAACTAAAGAAAACCTCAATTTTCATTGATTTCAGAACAGTCTTTCCTGATGGCTAACATGCGGTACATTTAATAGACAACCTCACCCTGGCTACACCTCACCGCCTCACTCCACCACCCTCATCAAGGCAGGCAGACAGGACCTCCCAGGCAGGCAAAGGGTTGGTGACTTTCCGACTGCATGTACAATCTGAACCTTTCCCCTTTTCCATTCTTAGCCACAGTTCCAGAGACATATGGGACACACAACCCCAGGCTAAATGGGAATGCCTATGCAAATAAGCCAGTGACCGGAAAAACAGAGAGGAGCTGAAGGCTCCTGACCTCACCTGACAAGGTGAGGGAGAGCAGCAGGTGCTGGGATTGTTGGTGGAGCAATGGGGTGTGCTCCAAGCAAGTGGCTCACCAGCTGGCCCTGGTGTGGGCAAAAAGCTCTGCCCTGAAGACAACCAAGTAAAACATCTTCTCAAAATCCTGTGGAATCACAGAATCCATCAGGATGCAATGAAGACCAATCTTCTAGAATAATGTTCCAAACAAAATACTCTTCTTGAAGAAAGCCAAATATTACACAGTCAGCCAGGCTTCCTTGGCCTTGTAGTAAATAGAATGCTCTATCACGTGGCTTTTCTGCAGCTCTACAGTCCAGGGATGGTCAAAATGAGGACCCTAAGGCTTTTGGAGATCCTAGAGGGTTTCTTGAATCATCAAAGAAAAATTTGACCCAGTATAACTTCTAGTTTGTCAAGTATATTGTATCATATTGATTTGGTATTTCTTTGAAATTTGTAATTTGGGTATAGATGAAAAAGAAGAAGAAGGCTGATTAGAGAGGAGATTTTCAGCTTTACCTAATCAAAAGAATCACCTAGGGGCACTGGGCCACACCAAATTAAAATTACCAGGGTAGAGACCTAGAAATCTGTATTTTTAGCAAGCACATCAGGTGATTCTTATGACTTGGTCAGCGTGAGACGCACCAAACTGAAAAATCATAGTATCCATGTCATAGGATTATTCCCAGAATTAAGTGGAACTAGATAAGGTTCTTGGCACATTGCCAGGCACACAGTAAGTGCTCACTGCTAGTTGTTGTTATTTAATTATTAAGAAGACATTCCAGAGCCTGGTCAGAAAATAGTTACTAAATGGGCATCTACAATAAAAAAGCAGAGAGCACAAGTATCCTGGAGTGGAAGAACTACCATCACTTACCTCATTTTTCTTATTAACTTCATCCCCATAATCCCCCTAGCACAATGGTTCTCAAAGTGTGGTCCCTGAACCAGCAGCATCAGCATCACCTGGGAAATTATTTAGAAATGAAAATTCTCAGGTCCCACCCCAGACCTACTGAATGAGTACATCACTAGAGGTGGGGCCCAGAAACCTGTTTTAACAAGCTTTCCAGGCAATTGAGAGGCAGGCTATATAGTTTGAGAACCATTGCCCTAACATCTTGCTACTCAAAGTATGGTCCGTGGGTCAGCAGCCTGACATATCAGAAATGCAGAACCTCAGGCCCTATCCCAGACCTACGAATTCAGATTCTGCATTGTACTGAGGTCCCCAGGGGACTCACACGCACAATACCATCTGAGCAGCACCGTCCTAGACCACAGCAACTTCACAGACACGCAAGATAAAAGGGACCTAAAGGTGCTGTTGTTGTTAGACGGCATTTATAAGTACTGACTAGGCACGGTCTTTACACAGGTTACCTTGTTCATCCTCACTAAGCCTAGCGGTAGGTATTTTTATTCCTGTTTTACAGATTAGACAATCAGTAAAGCAGCTTGCTGAAGGTCATACAGCTAAGAAGTGGTGGGGCTGGTCATCTCTGTTTGACAGTCTGTGTTCCTGTCTCCACCCCATTGTGCCTGTGGACAGCGGCTCAAAGTACGGCTAAGCAGATACTACCTGCCTGCTGGTACAAATGGAGCAACTTCAAAAAAGAATGAGCAAGCCAACTTATGAATGAGCAGGCCTCCAAAAGTATGTGTTTCTAAGTCAGATATTTGGAACTAGTGATGGAACTACTTATAAAAACTATTTACATCATGGCTTCTACAAGAAAATGCGTTCTGAGTTACAACACCAGACGGTAGCAGCTCTCTGCAGGGTCAATGCATCTGGGCTCCAGAAACTTGTTAGTACTTCATTTATATCAGCATAAGAGAAAGCACCTCCAAGGCAAATCCCTTCCCAGATGTTACGGCTCGGGAAACACCCAATCATTCCCTCACTCAAAGATTTATTGAGTGCCTCCTACAGAAAGGGTGCCGTGCCAGGTGCAATTGGTGATAAAAGATGAGAATGATCCATGCCTCAAGGAATGCACAGTCCAGTGAAGGAAATAAAGCAGGAACACACACACCCCCCTCCCACCGAAAATCCAAGGTGGAAAGTGGTGAATGACAAAGAGAAACACTAATGGAAGTTGAGAGAAGGGAGAGATCACTTGGGACCTGGGATCAGGGAAGACTTCCCAAGGAGGCGCCATCTAAAGCTGAGTCTGGAAGGATGGACAGGACATGGATCAGGCAAAAAGGGCACCCCTGGCAAAGGCAAGGGTGTGAGCAAAGGCCTGGAGGTTGGAAGAGAAGGCCGAATGGGAGAGCTGCAGTGACCCCTGGGTAGAAGCAAAAGGCTCACCTACCTTGCATGCGGGAGACAAAACTAGAAAGGCAGGTCCGTGCCTAATCAGAGGAGACTCTAAATGCCAGGTGGAGAGGTTGGAACTTTACATTTATAGAGGCCACTTCACATTCTCATCATACTCCATAATAAGTCATTGAAGTCCAAATCCTTTTTGAAAGAGGATACAGTAAAAACAAACATTTCTGAATTGGCATTGTTATTATTTTCAAGTCTGCTTCCTCCATTGGACTCAATTCAAATGACTTTGAGGATCAGATGCTCAAAAGACGCTGAACGTGTGAACAAAGGAATGGATAAATGAGTACACTAAGGAGCAGCTGAGGGGTCTGGGCAGGGGAGAGGTGGCTCAGCACTGCAGCATGGCGTGGAAAGGAAGGGGGTGATGGAGAGATTGGCGGCAGATCTAATGCTTAGGAGGCTATTGTGACTGGACGAGTGAGAGGCCACCAACTAGATTAAAGACAATGGAATGAGTAGAAAGAGACAGAAGAGAGAAACACAGCTACAGGACCTAGCAAGAGAATGGCAATAGGGGCAAAGAGAAGGGAGACACCAAAGTCTCACTGAAGTTTGGAGCCTGGGTGGCTGGGAGAGTGACAACGCCAATGGAAAAATGGGAAGTCGGATGGAAGAGCAAGGTGCTTCATTTAATCCTCACAACCCTGGAGATATTATTGCCAATGCCTCTCTGACTTCATCCCCTCTTATTCGCGCCCATGCTCACTCTGCTTGAGCCACGCTGGCTTCCTTGCTCTTCTCGAATATGCCAAACCTTTGCACTGGGACACTCTTCACCAGGTATCTGCATGGCCAGGTCCCTCACCAACTCCACCTCTTTACCCTCATGTCACCACCTCAATGAGGCGTATTAAAACTGCAGCCCACATTTATCCCAGCTCCCCTCCAGAATCCCCAAAGTCCCTTACCCTGCTCTCTCTCTCTTCTTTTTATTGTACTTATCACCTTGAAACATATAATTTTCTTATTTATTACGTCTACAGTTTAATGTCTATCTTCCTTCACTAAAACGTAAATTCCACGAGGACAAGGATTTCTATTTCCCAAATGCCTTGAACAGTGGTTGGCACATGACAGGTTCTCAATAAATAATTGTTCAATGAATTATCTCCATTTTGTAGATGAGGAAACGGAGGCTCAGAGAGGTAACGTGACTTTCCCTAACTAACACAGCTGCCAGTCAGTAGTGGGAGTCTGAATTCAAACACAAATCTGTCCAACTCCAACATCCACTCTGCCAGGCTGAGTCTTGCTTTAGACAGGCCACCTTGAAGGGGACAGTAGCCCATGATGCAGGCAATGATGAGCAAGCAGTGAGAAATGTAAGATTAGAGGCAACAGCAGCCATGCCCACAAGACAGTGGAGTTGGCCTGACCAGGGGCAAGCCCACGTATGCAGGTCCCAACCTGCCTATCGCCTGAGTGACACGCACTCTGACCAGAGCATCACCAAGAGGACCAACGGTTTCATTTTCCAAGTGCAAGTTTGCAGAATCAAGCCAGCTTCGCCAGCACAGCAGCTCCTAATTTTTCCAGCTGTCTAAATTGTCAAATTACAAACTATCTTCAGAGGATGTATTTAACAAAGGGACGTGTTCTATTTCCCTTTTTACCACCATCCAGTGGATCTGCACTTGGTTTCATTGCCACTCTGATCCCCCCGCATCATCCATACATCACAGGCTCATTTTAGAGCACAGTACATTAGCGCGCCGAAGCTGCTCAAAATAAACGGGGTTGGCAAAGTGTAATTATTTCCAGCAAAAGAGTTGGTTCTGCATTTTGACAGTCATCTGATATATTATTGTATTCAGTGCTAAACTGTGAAACTGCAAAAATTAAAAGAAAGCGTTTTAAGTTTCAAAAGTACTCATTATTAAATTATAAAGCAGGTCATTTATGATGAGTCAGTCCAAAAGCAGAAGGATAACAATGAAAGACTGCAGGAAGCTTGACTTCTTCATGTAACCTCTAACAGCCACAGTCCAAGGCCATTGTGAAAATTAAATGAGCTACCACACCTCGCCCAGCACCTGGGTCACAATAGGTCCTCAATAAATGTCAATTTTCTTCCTTAATTATCATTGTTATTTTCCCAGCAGCAGAATTTACAAACTACCTCAATTGTTCATTTGGTCATTCCAGCATCCCCAAAGAGCTCTCAGTCCACTGGGGAAAGGCAGGTAAACAAGGAACCCCCACATTGCGGGATGAGTGCTAAGAAAGAGGGGGACATGAAGTGCTGCGTGTGCAGAGAAGGAGCCCATCCCCAGACCCCAAGGGGAGCAGGCCCTGAGCGGAGCTGGAAAGGGGAAGAGAGGTCTGAGGAGAGTGGGGAAAGGTGAGGAAGGCGGGGAGGCCTGGGAGCAAGGAGCACACGATCTTGGGAAACCGCAATCAGAACCCCCAGAACGACCCAGGCAGGGTAAACAGATGGTATTCAGACCTGCAGTGTCCCCTCTCTGTTAAAGTGACAAAATGCAGTGACTTGTCAGCACAGCCAGAAGTGGCTGAGCCTGTCTCCTGGAACCCACTTCCTAGTCCAAACTCCCAGGAAAGTGATCTCGGCCCAGCCCCCAGCCCTCAAAGATGAGATAGGAGACCTCTGTTGAAAAGAGGACTTGATGAAATCAAGCTCCCCAGTGGCAACGTCAGAATGAACCGAATCCCTGCGCTTCAGGAAACAGAGTGTCCTTGGGAGACAGGGCATATCACTTAGAGAAAACGGCTCCTGCTCACGGAGGACAAACTGAAGCGTTTAACGTTGGTCTTCAATTATTAAAGGAGCCCAATGAGCTCTGGCAGTAAGACAGATCACACACTCACAGACAGGGTTCCGCCTAAACTGTGGCAGGGCGATTCATCAAGGCACAGCGGACAGGGCGTGATGGAGGGCTCTCAGAGCTCGAAGGATCAGCGGCGACCCAGAGCTCACCTACAAGAACCCCAGAAAGGGACAGTCCCGCCCAGGGCAGGGAAGAGAACATAGAACTGATTCTTCGTGGAAAACAGGGGGTTTTCTAGGTATAACAGCCCACGCTGGCAAAGCCCTCACCGACAACGTCTGGCCCTTGGTTGGATTTTCACACTGGCAGTTTCGGCTTTCTGCGTGGTGCTCAGGCAGTTACTCACTTGTCTGCCCGGGGGGTGTTTTTCAATTCCTGGGACAAGCAGCATGCTGCGGCAAAGCTCTGCAGTCACACTTGGCTTCAGGACTGCTCTCCTGTTACTAGCTGTGTGACATTCAGCCTCAGTTTCCCCATCTATAAGTATAGATTCATGGGGCTGTGGTGAAGATTAAACACCACATGTTATTATATAGTAACCTGGCACATGCACACAGGAGGGCCTCCTTACATCTTGCTCCTCACTCCCTTTACTCCTTTTCTTTGTGTCCCTGAAAAATTAGAACGTTTTCCTCTCTGGGCACTGAGTTCACCTCTTTTGATTTCAGACCGAAACAGTCATCCTTCGGAGCCTCTGCCTGGTTCGACACTAACTTCCACCCAAGGCTTCCATAACAGGAAGAAATATGGGTGAGGATCCCAGCCTTTCCCATCTCTCCTCACTCTGACCACGGACAGTCCACTCCACCTGGCTGTATCTCTGCTTGTGCTCCTCCCCAGCTGACTCATCTATGAGGTCAGCCTGTTTCCCTGCCTGTGCCACCTTCTCCTCCCCTCACAGCTAATTCCTGTCTACAGGGCCAGCCCTGCCACAGGCCCAGGGAGCGTCCTCCAGTCCTAGCCAGGCTCCTGGCTCTCCCTTGGTTTGAGGTACTGGATCCGGAGCCCCTGGAGAGCAGGGCCACATCTCCTTGCTCTCCGCTCTGCAAGAAGTACAGGATCCAGCATACAGCGAGGCTGGCCAGAGCTGGTGGGGTGAGAGGGACATGGTGCCAGAGGGCCCAATCCTGGGACATGTTCTTAGAAGTCCTGTCTTGAGGCCAAGAAAAAATTTCCTAGGATGGAAACACTCCAGGAAGCCTAGGCAATGACAAATGAGCTGAGCACAGGCGATCTCCAGAGACTCCTGGTACTACAGAAACCTTGACACTCGCACGCACATTTCTCACACACTTGGAGCAGTTTATGTGAATGGGGCCCAGCCCAGGGTGTAGACAACATAGATTCCAGACTCGATGGAAAGGAAGGCACTGTGGAAGGACTGATGAGAATACAGAGGGTGAGAGAATGGAACAAAAGATGACTGAGATGTGGCATCCTGGTCACAGGGGAAAACAATTTAACAAGTGCTGGGCGCTGGGGATACAGATGTGGGTGTGCACACAGCCCCAGCCCACCCTCCCCCTGAAGCACTCTGAACCCCTCATCACTGGACTCAGCCTCCTGGGCTGACGCTCTGACTTATTTGTCTCAGCTATTAGACAGCAAGCTCCTCGAGGGAAGAGACTGTCCAGCTGTACTGACGTTACAGCTATGGCACTAGCATAGCACCTGGCACAAACCCCAGGTCTACCAGTGACTAGCCCTGTGATAGTGCCAAGTCACTTAAACTCTCTAAGCTTTGATTCCCTAGTCTGTAGAGTGGAGATGATGATAATCTCTGCACCCAAGGAGGAGGAAGTGAGCAAATGTACGTAACACTTTCCTTAGCCCAGCACCCGATTAAGAATCAGTACTCAACAATAGTTAGAGAGGAGAAGTTTTAGAAAGCAGACACCAAGCAAATGCTTCATGAACTGGGAATAACAGAGAGGGATAAACATGCAAACAAATTACTACAAAATTGTTTAACAAAAATATGGCAGGAATACATCTGAATTACTAAGATAGCAGAAAGGAAAGAACCTAGTTTTCCCTGGGCATATTTAGAAAATCTCACAGAACAGGTAGGCAACACTTGGATTAAAATCTAAAGAACTGAAATCTAGTCAAAGGAATGGCATGTGCAAAGGCACAGAGGCAGGACAGAAAATCTGGTGTGTTCAGGAATTACGAGTCTGGCTACAAGAAGGGTCTGCACAAAGGCGCGGTGGAGACACACGGGTTGAGGAGATTAGTGAGAGCCAACAACTCCCAGCATGCTCTGCCAAGGAGAATGGCTTCCCCCGGGAACCCTGAAGGGCCACTGTAGGATTCTGAGCAGGGAATGAACATGGCACAGCACTCTGGCAGCTGGGTGGAAGATGGGAAATGGGGCAGGACTAGGGATAATCATGCAGCAGTGAGGGGGCTGACTTGAGGGGGAGGGAGGGAATGGAGATGGAGGCATAGCGAGGGGAGAAGTGAAGCCAGCCAGCTCGAGGAGTTGGGAGAAACCGAGTCTCCGAAAAACTGCAACTGGTCCTTGGCAGTCCCCAAGGTACCTTCACATACAGGACGGGTCTGAGTTAGAGAAATCAGCTGCTCTCCACACTGACCGCCTCACAGTGTGAGCACAACAGAGGAGCACAGATACGGAGGACCCCAGCTGAAAGCTTGACCGGAGAGAGCAGGCCCAGAGATCACAGTCACACTCATAGGACAAAACCATCTACACAAGTCTGAGATGGAGGCCAGCACTGCTCCACCCATGTGAAAACCTGGGACCCAAGTTTCAGCAACAAAACCTTTCACATGTAGTTTTTTTAAAGCCATTTACAGGAAGTCAAATTTCTCCAAGTACTTCAGAGAAATGGCTCCTATTTTGTGTGTTCTTAAAGAAAAAACAACAGTCTTTTTGCCCTCCCTACACATCTGGACGCCAACAAAAAGATGCAGTTCCTCATTAAGTCTCTAGGGTCCCAGAAGTCAGTGGGTCTGTCTGCCTGCCTGTCACACACGCACACTCATTTACCCTCCCCCCAACAGAAATATACTACTGTTTTGTGAAAGGAGCTGCATTCTAATGGCCTTATGGAGGAGGAGGGAGGGAGGGAGGGTTCAAAGCCATACATGACCATTCCTGCTAAACAAAAATGGTTGCCTCTGCTGCTTCCTTCCTTGGTTTCAATCTAATTAGACACAGCTAATGAGTAGGCAGCAATGGTGCTTGGTTCAGCTGTTCCAGACCCAAGTGTTTCTTCCTTATTAAAAATAAAGACACCCCAGGGCTCAATTTGGTAAAAATGCACACAGAGAGGCACATTTCCTTTAAAAAAAAAAGTTTTGCATTAAAAAACAATATCTGTTTAATCAGTACCAAAAATCAAATGTACAACAGCAAGATCCCTGGCAGCACCTGTGTGCATTTTCAGACATGTCTTCAAAGACAGAACATTAGAGAGAGACTCGGAAGACCTGAGTTCTAGTTCTGACATTTACTAGCTGCATGATCTTGGACAAAATACATAACACCATGAGCTCAGCTTCCTCAGTATTAAATGGGCATAATGCCCTGCCTATCTCATAGAGTCTGGGGAGAGAATGTAATTGGAAGTGTTTTGCAAACTATAATGTACTTTGTCAACACCTACTCAGTCAACAAATATTTACTGAGGGCCTACCAGGTGCCAGGAATTGTTCCTGTTTGACTGTTACCATCCTTACCAACACTGCACCCCTTCCACCTCAGTCATTGGGTATCAGTTTCAAATGCAGCCTGGTCTGTGGTCTCAAGCCACCCATCCATTCACCCAGTCTTTTCCCCACTGAAGCATTAGTCACTTGCCTCCATCAAGAGATATTTAATAACATCTTAGCCCTGGGAGGCCCTGGGACATGTTAGTACAAATGATGATGGGGACAGGCACCTCTTGCCACCTCTGTTACCCCAGAGGGCCTGATCCTGAGAAGCTTCTAGAACCTTACTCTCCATAACCACAGAATACGGTGATTCTTAGAGCCAGGGCCAAAGGAGGCAGGGTAGGCAGGTAAAAATATGGTAAGCCTGCACGGCTATGTCCCTCTGGTATCAGAGTGCCTGGCTCCATGTCTTCACCAGGTGACCTTACCTGCAGGCTCAGCCCCAGCCCAGCCCTGACCATCAGTCCTGCCTCAGTTAGGAAAGGTTTCAAGTATCTGAAGTTAGCAGCTCAGAAACAAGCTCAGTGTGCGGCCATTCTCACCCTGACCTTGTTCCTTAGTTTTCATCTCTAAGCACCTGCCTTATTCCAGAAACCATGCCGTGCTTGTGCCAGAGGTCTAGCAAGGATGAGCCTGAATTGGTTCCTCTATCTGAATCCCCACCTGGTGAACCATTCCACTCAGAGCAGAGAACTGCCTACTAACACTCCAACAATCTGTCTTGATGCAGAATCTACTTGGGAGCCTCCGGAGATCAGAGCTCCTAGGAATTCATCTCTACATCCCCCAGTGCGCAGCTCAGTGTCTGGCATGTTACAGACATATAATAAATATTTATCGAATGAAAAGTTTGCCCAATTGCCTAGATACCTGCAAACCACTCCTACGCCCCTCCCCACTTAACGGACAAGAGTACTGTTGCTTACTGCCATGTTCCCTGGCTGCTGTGCTGTTCCCACAACTCCAGGCCCCTGGCGGGGTTCTGCGTCAAACCTACTACCCCATTCCCAGTATGTCCCCTTTGCCACTTAGTGCATTCTAAGAGTCAAAGTGCTAAGCAAGTTCTGACGTCTGGCAGC
This sequence comes from Equus asinus, assembly GCF_041296235.1. Lineage (NCBI taxonomy): Eukaryota > Metazoa > Chordata > Mammalia > Perissodactyla > Equidae > Equus > Equus asinus. The sequence goes on from NC_091809.1 coordinate 100,887,143, forward strand.
TGGCTCAGTGTCCCAGACCTACCTTTCAATCCCAGAATCTGAGCGTTAGCTCAGTTTAGAGACTCAGTTTAGGCCATCTGGCACCTTCTGGCACCAGTGTACAGGGATTCAAATTCTGTTCAACAAGCACTGCTACACACCAAGAGTGGTGTGAAGGAGGCTCCGTTGACGATCTTGAGGTTGACACAGAAAATGTCTCACTAAACCTAAGAAAGAAGGGCTCCAGGTGGGTCTAGACTACAACATATCAGATTTGGACTCTAAACCTGATAACACAAGTAGGAAACCTTATTTCTACTTCTTTATTTATACTTTTTTGCAGATCAGCAGAGGAGAAGTACATACAACACAAAGAGAAAGTAATGACCTGAGATTTGGTCCTGGTCTCTTCCACTAATTTGCTGTGCGACCTCAGGCAAGTCACTCTCCTTACCTGGGTCTCTATATTAAACGGTCACAGACTCAGACTTGGTGATCCACTTCTAAGGACCTTTCCATGCCCAACATTCAACAATTTCTTTGCTAGTCAAAGTGTGGTTCTCAGACCACAGCATTGACAGCAACTGGGAGCTTGTAACATATGCAGAGTAGACCTACTGACAGATGTACAGAATCAGGATCTGCATTTTAACGAGATCCCTAAGTGATGTGCATGCGCACTGAAGTTTGAGAAACACTATTCTACAGCTCCTCGGAAAAACCCAGGCTGACCTGGAGCATAACATCTTCTGCAAGAAGCTGGAAGAATGTCTGTCACAGGACTTCACCGAATGTGATTAGAAGCAGCTGGCCAGAAGTAAGGGCCAGGGAGAAATACTGCAAGATCCTTTTCAACTCAGCTGCTATCCATAAAATATCTCTCAAGTACTTAGAGTCTCTAAATTTGAAGTCTTTAGATAAAATGACTTAAAAAATACTAATTATGCACGGAAGTCTAACCATGACCCAAGCATTAGTGAATCCAAAGCTCTTTCTGTACTGGCGTGCTGCCAGTGGCACTGAACAGAGCTCTAAAATCAGCAAGGAGGTCACCTCTGAAACCACGGCGCTTCTCTCAGCCCCACCTGTCTCCTGACTGGTCCTGCCCTACTAGAACCTCAGTCTCAGCTGGAATCCACAGACAAGACCACGCTCAAAGGAACACTACCTGGACCTACACAGCAGGTCAGAGGCGGGAGACGGCCACAACCTCTGGGGTCACAGACCCACACAGAGTCAGTCCCCTGGGGCAGAAAGGGAAGAGGAAGACAAGCATAGACTGGAAGCAGCAACGACTAAACAAACCTTGCTTCCACATCCAGGGAGAAGGCCAGCTTCTGGCTTGATGACCATCCAGCTGAGAAAGTCTCATTCAGCCAATGGGGCTTTGAGACAAGCAAAGAAAACATCCTAGGCCCTGAGTTCTATTTCTGACGCTACACTAATGTGCTATGTGTCCCTGAGAGGCAGCCTCCCTCCCCCTCCCCACCAGATGAGAGTCACCACTTGCTCCTCTGACATGGGATTCTACTACACACTGTAGAATCATTCCTCTGTTTGCATGGTCACATCACCCACTATGCAAGGGCTATATCTCAACTGCTTGTTTCCCTAGCAACGGAGGGGACAGGGGAGGGTGGGGGGAGAAGCTTGGACTTGATGACTGTGCAGGTCATCAGCAAGTTAGGAAGGGACCCTCTTTCTTGAGGCATGCTCAGTATCACAGTGCCTGTTTTTCATCCTAAGCACACTGTGAAAAAATAAATTATAATCCTCAGAGCCCAGCTCCAAAACGCCTTATTGTACCTGCAAAGGCTCCTCTTCCATCTTATGGTTTCAGGATCATACATTAACGACATATAGCATCAGGGAGGATTTCTGACAACCTGATTTCCCCAACCAACTCTGATAGAAATCCCAAGTGGAGATCTGACTATAAAACTCTCTAGAAGCCATTAGCTACAGCCTCCAAAAGTCAAACTTCAAGACCTCCAAATCCTAAACAGAACCTAAAGGAGTAAGGTGTTAGGACTCCTAATTATCCTTAAATAATCCTACCCTTCCTGTGGTGGGAGACGTGGGCAAGATACTCTGAGTACCTACTCAGTGAACCACGGCCAGCCCCAGTCCTCACTCAGGGAGGGACGAGGGCTTGCCTTTGTGAGTCGTCATTGTGAGCTGAACCCTGGTGGACCTCTAAAGTTCACCTTCTCCTAGGATGCCCGTCTGATCTCACTGTTGCTTTAGGCGCCCATCCCAACACTCCCTCCTCATTTTGTACAGCATACTCTTATCTGTCTCACCCATGCGCTGTAAGCTTTGTGAGGACAGGACCGCGAAACTTGTCTTTGTATCTCTTGTGGCCTGTGCATGGGAGTCATTCAACAAATGTTTTATGAGTGAATGAATGAATAGGCCCACCAATGGAAAACAAATAAACAAAGACCAAAGATCATTTACTCAGTTTTATCAGCGTCAGTCCAGACTGCCCTTCAAACTTACTGTGTGCTAGGCCTACTCCTCAGTCCAGAAGCTAGCACAGAGGAAGACCCAGGAGGTTAAATCTGAAAAAAATTGGAATTCAAAATGTCTTGGAATTTTTTCTGGACCAAGGTATACTAATGAGTACGCTATTCTCACCTATTTCAGGTTCTGCAGTGTTGTGCTACTCTTACCAGAACTGTTAGGTCAGAAATTTCTTTAGAAACTGGATACTGTTTATATTTTAGTTATTAAATGCAATGTGAAAGCACCCAGCACATATTCACTGTTTAAATTAACATTTATTGAACCTCAATCTATAGAATTCTATTTCTCTATGTCACGAACTAGGAATTTGCAAATAGTGGAGTTACAGAACCACCCTGGGCCTCCCTCTTCTGTGAATATAAAAGCTCTTAAGTAAGGCAAGCTGACTTTGGTGGAATAGCCTCTATTTTTCATCCACTTATATAACTCTGCATTGTCAAAGTGCACCAATAACTGGTGCTGTCATCTCTCATGGCCCCAAGAAAAACCTCCTTTGGGGCTCTTTCTACATTTATTTTCAATTGCCAGATCCCCAGAGGAAAAAATCAAATCACTGACGCTATTTCAAACTTCATGCTCAGGGCAGCCACTAAGAGGATAATAGGGCAGCTCAGCTTTTGCTCTCTTTGAGGCAGGAAGACACCCCATGGCTGTGAAGGAAAGGCAGGACACGTGTGAGGACATTCAAAATATAGCAAGGAAACCCAAAACAACAGAAAGATAAGAGGAGCTAGGGGAAAAAGCTGTTTGGAACTATGAATCATTCCAAAGTAACTTATTATATAAGAAACAAAATGAGCTTTTAGAATTGTCATTCATTTATTATTTCGTTCATTCATGCGTTCATTCTGCAAACATTCATTGGGTCCCCCGTATATGCCAGGCACTGTGCTGGGCAGGCAGGCAGCGCAAGAAGGATTTCTGGTAAGTAGCAGGACATCAGTCCACAACTGCTCACTGTGCTCCTGCCACACTAGCCTTCCTTCAGGTCTTTGTGCAAGGTCCTTTCATGCTTCAGCTTAAATGTTTCTTCCTCCAGGACGTCTTGCCTGATTCATACTCCAACCCCCACCCCACCCTGGACTAGATTAGCCTTTCCTGTTATATACCCCACAGTACCTCCTTTTTAACACTCTAACATCCTCATTATTACTTTTCTACCCCAAGAGATGGTAAGCTCCATGTGGGCAGGGACTGCCTCTCCAGTGACCAGCACAGTTACTAGAGTATGTAGGACTCAATAAACATTTACTGAACAAACGATTGAACTGGAATTTATGGGCAAACTAGAGGCCCTGAAATGTACCGTGGGAAAGTGTGGGATTTGGAGCTCAACAGACTCAAATTTGAACCCTGGCTTCCCCACTCATTAGCTATGTCACCTTAAGCAAGTGCCATGATCTTGTTGAGCCTCAGTTTCTTCATCTGTAAAATGGAGAGAACACTTCATAAAGATGTAGTGACAAATAAATAATACGATGTGAGTAGTGTGACTGGCACAAAATAGATGCTCAACAGATATTATCCCGTGACCCCCTCCCCCAACTGTCTATGTGAAGAAAGAACTGATAAAAGCAAAGCAGGGCCCCGACCCCAGAAGAACTTATCAACTTGTCAAAACAGGAATCAGGCACAGGGTAACAAGACAGAAGCTGGACCAGGCTGGACAGGGGTAGCAGCCCAGATGGCATCTTACTGACTCCCAGGCTCTGAACTTGAGCTGGTTCCATCTACCTGACCAAGGTACAACCCTGGGCGCAGCACTGAGCCTACAGTTGGAGATCAAATGGCTGCAGCTCTGGGAGAAGACGGCACAGACTGAGACCATTCTTCATGACAGAAAATGACCTTTGGAGCATTCAGACAAAAGCTGACACCAGTCTCTTCCCCAACTGTGCTGTCTGCAGGTATCTAAAGGGAGCCCAAAGGTCTACAGTGGGCTCCAGTCACTGAGGAAGACCAGTGAGGGCAAAGGCAGCACAGGGAGTGGGAGGAGCGCCAGGCCCAGACTCGGAGGACACAGCGCAAGCCCATTCTATCGCCCCGTTAGACGCCTGCTTTGGGGCAAGTCTTTCCCTTACCCAGGCCTCATTCCACCAGCTGTAAACAGAAGGGACTGGACTAGGACAACATCTAAGGGCCCTGACGGCACTCAAGATCTGAGACGGATGCACGTCAACCAGCTATAATCAGTGAGCGAGGGAACACTCTGCAGTCACACACACCCCTGACTTGAGGCTCTGTTACACAGCGGACACGCCAGTCAGGAGGAAGGACCAATATGGTATTCCTGCGCAGTCCAGTCTCCCGATTCACCACTGCACCTGTTCCCTCTGCATCCACAATTTACCAGACAATGTCACCACAGGCACTGCCTGAAACAGCCACCATTTGTCATTTGCTTGGGTATTTCAGGTCTTTTTTAAAAGACTAACTAGAGTATTATAAAACTAATCAAGAAAACTGCCAAATAAAATTTACCCAGAAAACACTTTTCTCCTTTCTTTGTTTCCACTAATAATAGGAACACCTTTAATGAGCTGCTGACCTGCACTGCAAGTCAGACAGCTACCAGAAGGGACCTGGGGCAAGTCTACAATGCCCACCTGACCAACAAGCCACGCCACACAGAGTAGCGTAACCCTCACACTACCCAGGGCCTTTTTCTTAGGGAAACAATTCTGTAAAGGATACTCAATAGCCCGGGCCTGCTGCCTTGCAACAGCATCCACCCTCACCACCAGATATATACCCAGCTAAGCACCTTTTAATGTATCCTCGCCACTCTTCTTAGGGCTAGAGAAATAGAATGATAAGATGCAATTTCTGTCCTTAAACAAAGTCTGAGGCTATAGGTCAAATGGTTCCAGCTGTGGAAGAAAAATTGGCAGATGGGAACCCAGTCCACCTGCCAGAAAATGGCCTCTGCAAGCGCTTAGACCAAAGAATGAATTGCAAAACACTGCCGGATATCCCTACCACAGAGGCCACATAACACTGGGGTAGTGGTTTTCAAGGCATGGCCCCAGGCCCTCAGCAGCAACACCGCCTGGGAACTTGGAAATCAAAGTCTCAGACTCCACCCCAGACCTGCTGCATCAGAAACTCCCGGGGTGGGGCCCAGCATTGTTTTCTCACAGGTCGTCCGGCGACTCTGATGCATGCTTAGGCATGAGAACCACTGCCTCGGAGGGTCCCAACTGCTCAATATTTGCAGTATAAATGGTAGAAAACTAAGTTGTCCATTAAACCCAGGAGAAAAACAAGGAAATCGGGTAAAAAATAGTTTTAAAAATTATCTTAAATGCTCGTGTTTTGGAAAAAGCAGGTTTATCAGGGGAGGGAGGAAGAGAGAGAAACGCTGGTTCTGATGCAGAAGGGAATGTCTGCGCATATTTGGGAACCTTGGAGGTCAGGCCCCAGGCCTCTTGCTGTGTGACACTTCATTTCCAAACACAGGGCTCTTCTGTCCCCTCAGCTGGGAGCTCATAACTTCAAAGGGTGTTCCCACGCACTCACCAGCACGGCTCTTAGACTCAGCAACCACAATGAAGGTCACCTTTTTTTTTTGGACTCACAAAAGGAGAGTGGAAAGTAAAAAAGGAGTGGGCAATAAATGTTGCAGGGTCACCAAACTAAAAAACGGAGAATTAAAAGAGGGAGAAAGAAATATGTGAGTACATATGAGAAAGATTATTTAAAGTAGGCTTTGCTGAGCTCTGAATAACAAGAGAGAGGAGGGTAGGATCAGCCCCAGAAGGAAGGAGGCAGTGAAGGAATATTGGGACAGTCCTCCGCCTCTGCCACCAGGTGGCAAAATCAACCCAGCACAGCTGAGTTGCTGTCCAAAAGCTTTTGTTTTGTCTTTTCTTGTTTTGTTTTTGCTCTGGGGTGGGAATAGAGATGCAGAGCAACTTCAAGTTGGGTGGCTGGGGGCAGGGAGAGTATAAAGAACGACGGATTGTTTTTATGCATGTTAATTGAGTCAGTGACCTTAATTAAAGAGTATCACTATATTTTAAAATGTGGGAGCAACCATGTAATAAAAAGTACCCTTGAAGATAAAGGCAATACTGAGTTACACATTAATATTTTACTGCAACTAAATTTTAAGACAGTACATTTGATTTTAAAATATTTATTTTCCTGGAATGAAACTCAATGTCAAGTTAGGTCTAATTTTATGGTCCAAATGCAATTTTCTTCCAGCACACCACAAAATGTTAAATACTGAGGAAGACAATAATAATGAAAAGTCAGCTGTACTGTAAGAGCAAATTTCCTGTAGAAATGATTTGAGGTTCTACAGGTCACAAAGGAAAAGACACACATGGTTAATCGTAAATCCATCTAAAGACAGTTCATTTCTATCATCTTTCATTTTAAATGGAAGTTTAAACAACTCTCTGGGCTTGGAAGGTTGTAAATTTAATAATGTTGTTCCAATTCACTACTAGTTCCATTGATTTTCTCTCATTTTAATCTGTATTGACTGATTAATGTCATTTTGTGACATCCAAATGGCAAACTGAGGAAGAAAAATGATATGCATTGAGTTGGACCTCTATTGGAAAGAGTAGTAAGCCTGGAATCAAGAGACCTGGGGTCTAGCACTTGCTTAGTCTACTAGCTAGGATCTCTGGGAAAGGCACTTCATCTCTCTGGGCTCGGGTTCCTCACACATAAAACAAAACAATAACCTTTGCATAATTAACTAAACTGTGATGAGCCAATGAGAAAACAAGGAGTTGTTACTATGAGATGGTACCTAGATTCCCCTAAATTCAAATCAAACCAGCAAACAAATCCTCTACTGAAGAACAAACTACTTTTAAAAGCTTTTAAAATTAGGCAAAGAAAAATATGCTGCTTTAAGGATGAGAAATATCAAGGTGGGCACATAGGAAAACTGGAAAATAGTTCTCTGTGTTGTTGGATCCTCAAATTTTGGATCACCAAAATAAATGTCTTTGGGAAAATTGAGTTTGAATAATCCCAAATGATGCCAGAGTTACCATAGCAACAGACAGGACCATTCAGCTGGAGCAATCAATAAGAGCCATCAACAAGTGGCTCTGCTTTTCCTGTGACAGCCACAAGAAAGTTTCTACTAAAGGGGGTGCCTCTATGCTTATACTTCTCTGAAACATATGGTTTCAAAATGCTCATGGAATTAACCAGATTCAGGTGATTTTCAGAATAAATTGAATAATAAAAAACACTAGAACTTTACTTAAGTGTTGAGATCCTTGAATGACAGGTATTGACTGGGGACATACATCACTGCTATTATCCAGGAAGGAATATCAATCAAATGAGTCTACAGACAATTTACTCTGAATGTTTCTTTAGCTGCTAAATTAATAAAAGATAATACAATACATGGTAAATATGTACTCAACAAAACAAGAGCTTTCAATCTCTCTTGATTATTAGTGGATACTCAAATTCAAATAAGCCAAATCAGCCTTCAAATAATTCAGATCGCAGAGCTAGACAAATATTAGCTTAGCTTGCTTCCCAGCTGGTAGGCCATCAGAGTTCAATCCGGTTATAGATTCAGGAGAAAAGAAACTGCCTATGTCATTTATCTTTAATTCACTGTCCTGTTGAACCTACACATCTGACAGCTCTCCTCCAGGTAAGACTGACAGCTTAGACGTTAGTTCTACTTTTGTTTTTTTTAAAGACTGGCACCTGAGCTAACATAACATCTGTTGCCAATCTTTGGTTATTTTTCCCCTTCTTCTTCTTCTCCCCAAAGCCCCCCATTACATAGTTATATGTTCTAGTTGTGAGCGCCTTTGCTTGTGCTATGTGGGACACCACTTCAGCATGGCCTGATGAGCGGTGCCATGTCCGCACCCAGGATCCAAACTGGGGAAACCCTGGGCTGCTGAAGCCCAGCAAGCGAACTTAACCACTGGGCCACAAGGCGGGCACCGGAGTTCTACTCTTTACAACAATGGTCCACTTTAATGTCATGGGACCAGTGGTGGTGCCATGACTTGGGGGATCTTAATGTAAAAACTTCATAAAAACCTTCTGTCCTCTGGCAATTCCAAAATAAAGAGATCTCTAGGCCTCAAGCTACATGACATTTGTAGCCATAGAAGAAAAAGGAACGAGACACAAAGATGTTTTGTGTAACCACAACCAAGTGAGTTTCTAATAAAACCAAATAACCAAAAAATTTTATCCCAATCTTATTTTTGTATAACAATAAATAAATTATTTGTAGAAAGAAAACTTCATATTCAATTCAACTACCTAACAACACATCTTTTTTTCATTATTCAACTTTCCCTTCAAATCTCTGTCTGAGCACAAACAGAATTTTACTCAGAGATATGACCCAGTTCCCATTTCTCACTAATCTACAGAGAGGGTTTTCAAACTGTGGCCTCAGAGCCTTGTGTTGCATGGATACACCCCAGGAGCTCCCACAAGATAGGCCTGCCTGCAGGCAGCCAAGTTAAGGCTGCATTCTCCCTCCCCCATGTTCCTATCCCTATTCCCAATGCAGTCAGAACAGTTCCATTTTTATCTGTTTTAGATTTTGAGATTCTGCACAAAATTTTATTTGAAAATAAAACAAAAATAGTTCTACTACTAATCATTTAAAAACTAAGAATGCATAGAACCATGAAATTTTAGAGTTAGAAAGAACCTAAGAAATCCACTGCTTTTATTTTACAGATGCTGAAAGGAGACTTTCCAAAGAGAAAAAAGACTCACCCAAGCTCATACCGGCAAGTAGGAACTAGAATTAGATCCCAGGTCTCTATCCCCAACTCAGAGATCCTATTCCTAATTCAGGACCTATTCATTTACTCAACCAATAACAATCTATCAAATGCTCTCATGTGCCAGGCACTGATTTAAGCACTGAGAAGTTAAAAGGGACAAAAATCCTGCCCTCAAGGCACTTACAGTTTAATAGAGGAAGACAGATAATAAACACAACAAATAAGTAAAGTGTATATATATATATATGTTGTTGTTGTTGTTAGTGCCATGAGTTGATTCCGAATCCTAATGACCCAAAGCAAAACCCTGCCTGGTCTGTTGGTGCCGTCCTCTCATCTTCCGGTGCTATATGAGACATATGCTCCACTGCTATTCATAGGGTTTTCATGGCCAATTTTTTTGGAAGTGGGTGGCCATGTCCTTCTTCCTAGTGTGTCTTAATCCAGAAGCTCTGCTGAAACCTGTCCACCATGGGTAACCCTGCAGGTATTTGAAATACTGGCAGCATAACTTTCAGCAATACAGCAACACACAGCCACCACAATATGGCAACCAAGAGATGGGTGGTGTGGTTCTCTGACCAGGAAATGAACCTGGGCTGCTGGCTCTTAGAGCTACAATCTTATTCACCAGACCACCAACATAATCATCAGAAGGTAATAAAGCAAAGAAGGGGGGTGGGGTCACCAAGGTGGGGGTTACAGGTTGCAATTAGGGAATTTCCTCAAAGATCATTCCATAAGGTCTTTATGTACCTAATAAAAATATATGTGTATGTGCTATAACTCTCATTAATTCAGCTCACTAATTCAGAAGAAGAAATAATCTAATGGTAAGTCTGTCTGGAACTTCCCAGGACTCGACCTATTTTTTTTTTCTTAAATGGTATACAAAGCAAATCAGTATAATACACAAGCAGAGTGATAAAATTCTTTGGTAAAAATGTTAAACAGTATTTTAAAAGCACACAGGAGTAAGATACTAATTGTGGCACTTGGCTCTAGAAGAGGCAAAGAATGTGGCACAAAAAATAGTTACAAGTAAGGAGACCTGGCTGCCAGGCTTATCCTGCTGTGTGATCTTGGATAAGAGGGTTAAGTTCTCTGAGCCTCAGTTTCCTTATCTGCAAAATAAGGAGGCCAGCGTAAATATTCTCTGAAGTTCCATGCTATCATTCAAGTATCAATGTCCTCCAATGTGCCAAAAGCATTGTATAATATCTTAGTAGTCATATCAGCGTTATTACTTGATTCCAAAGTAACCCTAATAATAACAAATTACATTTATAGAATTCTTCACAGTTTTCAATGTGTTTTCACATGCATTATTCTCATCTGAGAGTGAACAGAACAGCTTTTTTTTTCATGTTCTACTAAGGAAGGCTGACCCTTCAGTCAATCCAGGGTAATATGAAGTTTCCTGCTCTCCAGTGCCACTCTGGTCCTGGTGTGGCTCTGGCCAAGGAAACCAGCAAGGCCCTCGGAAAGACTCGCAGAGTTAGGGGTGCCATTCAATAGCACTGAGGATGGCAAGAGCATATGGGGACCTTTAAAATCCCTATTTGATGGGTACAGAGAATTTTCACACTGAGGCATCTGCTAACACACAGGTGATCAGCATGGGGATCAGGGACTAAAATGCAACCCTGAATAATCCTTACCACACTAAGCAGGTGTGAAGAGCCTTTAAAAAGTCCAGATCCTTTGATCCAAGAATCCTATTTCTAGAAATTCTTCCTGAGAAAATAATCAGAGATTTGACTAAGGATTTAGGTACGAAGATATTGATCACAGCATAATTTTTAGTAGGAAAAATTTGGAAACAACTTGAATTTCCAAAAATAATACATAAATTGTGGCATATCCAAATAATAGAATATTATTTTTTAACGTTAAATAGTTAAGAATACTTAATAATATGGGGGAAATGTTCACGATATAATTATAGGTGGATAATCTGGATACAAAGCAAACATACTATACATAATATCTTGGATTTTTTTAAAAATACATGTATAAAAAGGCATTACAATGTTACAAGTGGGCTTCTCTAGGTTGTGAAATTATGGATGATTTTGGTGTTCTATCATTGTACAATAAGCATGCACTGTTTTTATAACTAAAAATTGAAAATTATGTTTTTAAAATTCCTCTCCTACCTACCACATAGTATACAGATAAAAACAAATAGAAGGATGAACTTTCTAACAATAAGAACTATCCTAAAAATGGAATCCCTAGGGAAAGGGTTCAAGCAGCACTGGGTGACCACATGGCCCGTGATTAGGTCAGACTTTAGGAACTTGGGATTCTAGAGGCCTCTGTGAAATCCCTCTGCCCACAGGATGTGTCCTGCATTGTTGGCAAGGCAGGGCTGGAGTGGGTTGGGCCCACCCTTCCTGTCTAGTGTTCTGATGCTCAGTGGTATGCACTATGAGGGGTAAAGCAAGCAGTCAGTGGCCAAGAAAGTGAGATCCTCTGGGGAGCAACCCAAGCAGCCAGCGGCCACTATGCCCTTACCAGCTTCCCACACTCCACTAGTAAAGGCCCTCCTGCCCAGCAAATATGCTGCTAGGACCTCTGCCACTGGCTGTGTGACACAGTGCTCATGGTGACTTCCCTGAGGACCTAAACTGGTCCTAAGGCTTCACTGTGCAGTGCGGTCCAGGGCATGCCATGGGAGAGACAGGAGGAGTGGCCCACCAAACATTTTAAAAGATAATACACCTGAGCAGCGGCTTGGCTTGGTCACAATACAGTGTATAAGCAGCTTACCTTATACCTATGCCCCCTGAAGGCACTGAAGCTTGTGACAGATAGATGGAAAACTGAGACTAGAAGAAGGAAAGTGATTTGTTGAAGGCCACGCAGCAAGTTATTGCAAACTGGGTCTAGAAGCTGGCTGTCTGACTTTCAGTTCAATGTGTTACATTACAGAATTCCTGGCTCTCCAGGGACTCTTGATCCTGATATTAGGAGGAGCCCCAGAATCTTCCACCTCCTGTGGGTCTCTCTGCTCAGGATCACAAGAGATGTCAGTTCTTATTTGAAGCTGTCAGTGACCAAAACATGGGGAAATAAAAGTTCATACTTAGGACTCAAGAGTAAGTGACAGTGGGCAAACAGGACATCCTAGGAACGAGGGGTTAAGGAGACAGAGAGCCCCTGCTTCCTCAGGATGGGTGATGGAGAACCAAGTTAAAGAAAGTGAACAAATAGCCTCTTACCGCTAAGGAGATCCATAAACAAAGCTGCACTCATCCATACTGCTCCTAGAGGAGAGAGGCAGGGATGCTCGTGGGTATCAGAAGGGGCTGAATTGATGGAATGAGTTAGGGAAAGATAATCCACTTCTGCTTTGGTGTCTTGGTCTTCCTCAGCTTGGCTATAGCTTTGCTCTCATCAGACAGTGAACTGTGCAGACAGAGCATAGCAAATGGGATAAACTGAATGAGCGAATGTTCCATTCTGGACTTTCTCTGGAAGATGGTGACTCCTGCCCCTTGCCAAGGGGCAGGAGTCTGGTGATGTCCTATTTTTCCTACTATTCCCTATTTTCACACTCTCAGAAAACAAATGATAAAAGAACAGAAGGTGGGGCAGGGACAAGAGGAAGAGTGAGTAGCAGGACAAGGAGAAAGGGAAAAGAAGATTAGAGGAGAGGAAAGAAGACTAGAAAAGCATATTTTTATCACAAACAAGTTCGATGACAAGCCAGGAAACATACGTGTTTTCTTTCTAACTTAAAAAGGGAGGTGGACTTCATTATTCTGATTTCTATCCACCCACCGACCTGTCTCCACCTCCCTCCCCAGCCCGTTGTCTTCCAAGGTAATGGAGGATCAAGGGAAATCAGGCAAGAGCATTCGAGTACGGACAGAAAAGTCCACCTCTCCTCAGCACCCACTCCTGCACTGGAACACTCTGAACTGCTGTGAGTCTTCTCAGCTGGGAGGACTGCTAACAACGGTGAATTAATTTGGGCAGAGAAGCTGAGGTGCCACCTCGCTGCATGAATACAGTGTGCTGCTGGCTTCCTCTGCATCATCGGGTGTGCCCCGGCATCACAGGCAGCGTGACTCCTGCGGGATGGGGAGTCAAGGAGCCAGCAGGGAGCAGAGACCTGAGGGGTACCCCAAAAGTGCAAATACACAGAAAAGGCCAGCGTCTGGGTCAAATTCACAGCTCAGTGGAACCCTGTCCATCTGGCAGCAGTTGGCTGTTCTATTCCAGACTTGGTCATTCCCTTTGAGAAAACCTCCTTGGTAATGTTGTTGTCAGTTCCTTTCTCAATTTGCATTTAATGCTCAGACATCACCAGGACAGGCCACCAAGAATACCACAAAGGTTCTCTGCAATATTTGGAAAGGAGAAGGAACACAGTTATTTGCTTGTTTTATTTTTAATTAAAGGTGTTAATTGCAGAGGAAGGAGCCCCAGAAAAACCCTTCGAATAGCACAGTCAGAGCACTCTCCAGCCTGGCTGCTGCTTCCCTCTTCCAGTCTAGCAAAGAAGAGGAAAGCTGAAGAAGTCTGACAAACCAACTGAGTCTGTTCTAGTAGGTTCAACAGGGAAGTTGGAAGAGCACTTTTCAGAATAAAAAGAGGAGTCAGAGGAAACCCAAGCCACCTTGCACCCTCAGCATTGTACTCCTTGCCATCCTTATGGGCAGTGTATTAACATCCCAGAATGCTAACAAGGCCACCTGGGAGAGTGGAAAGGACAATACACTGGCAGTCAAGACATCTGGGTGGCAGGCCCAGCTCTGCCACAGACCTGCTTGGGCTAGGTGCTTAGCTTCTCTGAGTTCCAGTGACCTCACCTGTAAAACAGAGATGATAATGTGTACTTAATTTAATATTATTGGTTTTAGTTTTACCTGTTAGAATTTCATATATATGGAATCACACAGCACGTCCTCTTTTGTGTAAAGCTTCTTTCACTCAGAATATTTTTGAGATTCCATGTTGTTGGATGTATCACTTCACTCCTTTTGAATTGTATAAATATACTACTGTTATTTATCCATTCTCCATTGATGAATATTTGGGCTGTTTCCAGTTTGAGGCCACTATGAATAAAGATTCTATTTTGTGTCTTTACAATTTTGACTACCCCAGGTACTTCATATAAGTGGAATCATACAGTACTTGTCTTTTTGTGACTGATTTATTTTATTTATCACAACGTCCTCAAGGTTCATCCATGTTGTAGCATGTGTCAGAATTTCCTTCCTTCTTAAAGCTGAATAATATTCCATTGTATGTATATACCACATTTTGCTTATCCATTCATCTGTCCATGAATACTTGGGTTGCTTCCACCTTTTGGCTATTGTGAATAATGCTGCTATGAACACTTTTCAAGATCCTGCTTTCAATTCCTTTGAATATATATCCAGAAGTAGAATTGCTGGATCATATGATAATTCCATTTTTAATATTTGTGTGACCATCATACTGTTTCCATAGAAGATGCACCAATTTACATTTTCACCAACAGAGCACGACAGCTCCTTTCTCCACATCCTGGCCAACACTAGTTATTTTCTGTTTTTTGGGGTTTTTTTTATAGTAGCCATCCTCATGGGTATGAGCTGTATCTCACTGTGGTTTTGATTTGCATTTCCCTAATGATTAGGGACATTGAGCATCTTTTCATATGCTGTTGGCCATCTGTATATCATCTTTAGAGAAATGTCTACTCAAGTCCTTTGCCCATCTTTTTAATTAAGTTATTTGTATTTTTGTTTTTGACACACTGCAGTTTTACAGCAAATCTTGAAGTCAGATAATGAGAATCCTCCAACTTTATTCTTTTTCAAGATTTCTTTGGATATTTGAGGTCCTTTTTGTTTCCACATAAATGTTAGCATCAGCTTGTCAATTTATACTTCAAAAAAAGCCTCTTGGGATTTTGATTGAGATTGCTTTAAATCTATAAATCAATTTACAGAGAACTGACAATAGCACTGAATCTTCAAATCCATGAATGTGATATATGTCTCCATTGATTTAGGTCTTCTTTAACTTTTCACAGCACTGTTCTGTAGTTTGTATGCACAGGTCTTTCACATTTTTTGGGTAAAGTTTATACCTCGATATTTTAGGCTTCTTGATGTAATTTAAAATAAATTGCTTTTTTAAGATCTTCCAATTCTTGACTGCTGTGCTATAAAAAATACAATCAATTTCTGAATGTCAACTTTGTACTCTTCTAAATTCACTTCTTGATCCTAATAGTTATTTTAGAGATTCCTTAAGATTTTCTATGTCAACAATCATGTCATCTGTGAATAAAAACTTATTTACTCATTCCTTTCTGATTTTTAAGCCTTTTATTGCTTTTTCTTGCTTTACGGCACTGGCTAGAACTTCCATCCAGTATAAGGTTAAATAAAAATAATGAAAGAGGACACGCTTGCCTTATTTTGATCTTAGGAGGAACACATTCAATTTTTCACCATTAATTATGATGTTTGCATTTTATAAATGCCCTTTATTAGATTGCAGAAGTTTCTTTCTAATTTGCCAAGAGTTTTTCATCACAAATGGATGTTAATTTTTTTCCAGCTTTATTGAGGCATAATTGACAAATAAAAATTATATATATTTAAGACGTGCACTGTGATCTGATATATATCAAATACATTGTGAAATGATTACCACAATCAAGCTAATTAACACATCCATCACTTCACAGTTACTATTTGTGTGAGTGTGTATGCGTGGTAAGAGCACTTAAGATCTACTCTCTTAGCAAATTTCAAGTATACAATACAGTATTATTAACTATAGTCACCATACTGTACATTAATCTCTAGAACTTATCTCACGTAACTGAAACTTCACACCCTTTGACCAACATCTCCCCACTTCTCCCATCTCCCAGCCACTGCCAACCATCACTCTACTCTCTGCTTTTATGACTTAGACTTTCTTAGATTCCACATATAAATGAGATCATGCAGTGTTTGTCTTTTTGTGTCTGGCTTATTTCACTTAGCATAATGTCCTCCAGGTTCATCCATGTTGTCACAAATGGCAGGATTTCTTTCTTTTTAAAGGCTGAATAATATTCCACTGTGTGTGTGTTGTGTGTGTGTGTGTGTTTATCACACTTTCTTTATCCATTCATCCATCGACAGACATTTATGTAGTTTCCACATCCTGGCAATGTGAATAATGCTGCAATGAACATGGAGGTGCAGACATCTCTTTGAGATATTGATTTCATTTCCTTTGGGTATCTACCCAAAAGTGGGATTGCTGGATCATATGGTAGTTCTTTTTGTGTGTGTGTGTATGAGGAAGATTGGCCCTGAGCTAACATCTGTGCCAACCTTCCTCTATTTTATGTGGGATGCTGCCACAGAGTGACTTGATGAGCAGAGCTAGGTCCGCGCCTGGGATCCAAACCTGTGAACTCCTGACCACCAAAGTGGAGTGCGTGTACTTAACCACTATACCATCAGGCCAGCCCTGGTAGTTCTACTTTTTATTTTAAATTTAATTTTTTGAGAAACCTCTATACTGTTTTCCATAATGTCTGTACCAATTTACATTCCCATCAACAGTATATAAAGGTTCCCTTTTCTCCACACTCTTTCCCTAGTCAACACACAATATATCTTTGTCTTTTTGATAACAGCCATCCTAAAAGGTATGAGGTGATAGCTCATTGCAATTTTGTCAAAGCTTTTTCTGCATCTGCTGAAATGATTATCATATGGTTCTCCTCTCTTATTTTGTTAATATGGTGAATTACTTTCACTATCTTTCAAATGTTGAAGCAAGCTTTCATTCCTGGGATAACACAGCTTGGTCATAAGGTATCCTCTTTAGATGTTGCCAGATTTGATTTGCTAATATTTTGTTGAAGATTTTTATGTCTATGTTTATGAGTGATAGCAGTCTATAATTTTCGGTTTTTGTAGTGTCTTTTTTAGGTTTTGATATCAGAACTGTGCTGACTTCATAAAATGAGTTGGGAAGGGACCCCCCCCCTCTATTTTCTGAAATAGTTCGTGTAAAAATCATGTTTTTTCCTTAAATACTTGATAAAACTTACCAGTTAAACCATCTAGGCCTAGAAGGTTCTTTGTGGGAAAGTTTTAGATAATGAATTGATCTCTTTAACAGATATACAGATAATCAGATTTATTTCACCTTGTCAGTTTTGGTAAATTACATTTTTTCAAAGAATTCACCCATTTTATCTAAGTTGCCAAATTTATTGGCACAAAGGTGTTCATAACATTTGCAGTATCCTTTAATGTTTCTAGACCTCTTTCATTGCTGATACTGGTATTTTGTGACCTCTTTCTCTTTTTCCTTGATAAGTCCAGCAAGGGCTTTATCAATTTTGTTGATATATCAAAGCACCGCTTTTGGCTTTGTTATTTTTCTCTATTTTTGTCTGTTTTCTATTTCATTAATTTCTGCTCTTACCTTTATTGTTTCCTTCTTTCTACTTATTTTAGGTTTCCTTTTCTTTTGCCAGCTTCTAAAGGTGGAATTTTAAGTCACTGAATCTAGTCTTTTTTCTTCTTTTCTAACATATGTATTTAAAGATATAAATTTCCCTCAAAGGAAATTTTAACATTTTACCATCTTTGCTCTATATTCGCTTCCCTCTCTTTCTCTATTTTTTCAGAACTATCTCTAAGCAAGTCGCCAAACTGATGCCTCACCACTCCAAGATACGTTAGTGTGTTTGGCACCAAAACCAACAACACTCTCTATATAACAACAATTCAACCATCCAAACTAAAACATTAACACTGGTATGTAACTACCAACAAAACTTCAACTCCATTTAGGGTTCATCATTTCTTCCAGTAATGTCCTTTACAACAAAGGGATCCAGTTCACAAGTGTACATTTCATGTAGTTGCCATGTCTCTTTAGAATCCTTCCATCTGGAGCAGTTCCTCAGTCTCTCCTTGACCTTCAGGACCTGACAGTTGTGGAGACTGGGCCTGCTTTGGGTCACTGTCCAGTTCCTTCAGGTAGTTGTTTTCACATGTTGTCTAGTTCACAGTGTTTTCTGTGGGAGGATTGGTCTAACGGGAACTACTCCACCAATACTGGAAATGGAACCATATGGAATCCTCCTCTGATCACAGATCTTACATGAAAAGCTGCCTTTCTGACTAGCATGTCAGTTCTCACACGTACAAAATAGGAATAGCTCCATTATGCAGTCTCATACCATTTCATTTAATTTTTCCAAATATTGATTTTTAAACTTATAATTAAGATGATGCTTATCTACAGTTTAAAAATCAAACAGTACAGAAAGGTATAAAATGAAAATAAAAAGTCCTCCACCTAACATTAAAACAGTTAGTTATCTAAAGTCTCTCTACTCCACGCTTGGCATACCAGTGATGGGAGAACTAAAAGAGACTCTAGCCAGGAATCTGAAGACCTAAGTTTCTAGTCCTGGTTCTACGGCTCCAAAAATGGCTTCAGATAAACCACTTATTCATGCTAAAAGTATTTACTCAGCTCCAAGTAGCATATTCAACCCCTCTGTGCCTCAGTTTCCTTAGAAAAGCACATAGCACTATCCATCTTTTCTATAGGCTTTATAGGCAGGAAAAAATGATGCAATAATGTATGTCTGAATGTGTGCTGAATGTTGAAAGCACAATACAAATGTAATAATATATCAGGTATTACACCTCTGGAAAAATCAACATGGAAATCAGAAGCCTTAGTTGGAACAAAGGAGACAAATTAAAGATAGATGGGAATAGAAGACTCCATACTCTATTTGGTTTTACATTATTATACTATCTATCCCTGCACTGTCCAGTATGGTAGCTACTGGCCACATGTGGCTATTTAAATTTAAATTACTTAAAATTAAATAACATTTAATATTCAGTTCCTCAGTCACACTAGCCACATTTCAAGTACTTAGTAGCAACATGTGCTTATTAGCTACTGTACTGGACTGACACAACCATTTCCATCATCATAGAAAGTTCTAAAGGACAGCACCGATCCATACTATTTTACACTATGTACACTCTTAATTGCCTCATATTAATGTTGTTGCTGTAGAATTAATACATGGCAGCCAGGCTACCACTATAAAATAAATCATACAAACAAAAAATCTCAAAGCTAAAAAGAAATCAGCCTCCAGGTGGGTAAGAGTTCTAACCAAACCAGAATGGTATTGGCCTTAGAGCTTTGGAAGAACCTTGGACTGCTTCTCACTGTACAGATTATAAGCTGCAGCCCAGGGAGGCAGAGTCTCTGGCTCCAAGTCCCACAGAGAATTAACATTAGAGTCCAAAATGGAATCCTGGAATTCATAGCATGGGCTTTGAGGTAGGATCTGGGTTTTCTGTTTGTTTGTTTGATTTGTTTTATTTTGATTTTGTTTTACCCTCAGCTAACACCAGTTGCCAATCTCCTTTTTGTTGAGGAAGATTTGTCCTAAGCTAACATCTATGGGCAATCTCCCTCTTCTTTTGTTGTGTGGGCTATGGCCACAGCATGGCCACTGACAGACAAGTCAGGTCTGCACCCAGGAACAGAACCCAAACCACCAAAGCCGAGCATGCCAAACTTAACCACTAGTCCACCAGGGCTGGCCCAGGATCTGGGTTTTAATCACAACTCTGTCACTTACTAGCCATGTGGCATTGGACAAGTGACCACCCCCAATCCTCATTCTCCTCATCTGTAAACAAAGGAATAATAATCCCAACTCTACTGGGCTATCATGAGAACTAAAGAGATGGCGTCTAGAAAGTGCTTAGCAGAGAACCTGGCACTGCACTGGGACCTGGTGAATGCTACCTGCTGTCATTATTAGCTAATACCTTGCCCTTTCCACTACACCACAAACTCTGATCAGGGAGTCTGTGGCCACTAGACACATCATCATCATGAAGCTGGTGAGTGTAGGAAGGAACAGGGAAATTATGCAGCTTGGCAAAATGTGCCAGGGGACAGAATGATAAATGCATCGTATAGCAGTAACTACGGAACTGCTCCCACAAGTCCCCATGCAGCAGCAGAAGTTTCACCTTGAAGGGTGCAAAGGGAAATGTACCATTTTTGTGCCTCTGTGCTCTCACTTTTAAATAGGCGTCTGAGGAATGGAGCACTGCAGAGTGAGAAAGATGCTTATATTTCTATGACCCTCATGTTGAGACAACTGGAGGAGTCAGCATTCTGTTTTTGTTCCTCTCCCTCCAAAACTAATATATCACACAACTCTATTAGCAACCAACACAGCTATCCCCTCACAGACCTCTCCAAGCCTGCTTCAGAGGTCATGGAGCTCAAGTCCCCAAGGCTTCTCCACATGCCTGCTGTTTGAGCTGGCCCCTTCCCCCACCATTCAATAGTGTATGAGATTCAAAAAAAAATCCTAAGAAGCCAATCAGAATGGCTGGAGATGAAAAACACAATGAATGAGATAAAGAAAAATCTAGAGTCTTTGAATAACAGAGTTGATATTATAGAGGACTGAATTAGCAATCTAGAGGACAGAAATATAGAAATGCTTCAGATGGAGAACAGAGAACTAAGACTAAAAAGAAATGAAGAAACTCTCCAAGAAATCTCTGACTCAACTAGGAAATGCAACATAAGGATTATAGGTATTCCAGAGGGAGACGAGAAGGAGAATGGAGCAGAAAGCTTGTTCAAAGAAATAATAGCGGAGAACTTCCCAAACCTGGAGAAAGAGCTGGAAATACAAGTGAATGAAGCCAACAGATCTCCTAACTATATCAGTGTAAGAAGACCTACTGCAAGGCAGATGATAGTAAAGCTGGCAAAAGTTAATGACAAACAGAAAATATTAAGGGCAGCAAGGCAGAAGAAAATAACTTACAAAGGAACGCCTATCAGGCTTTCAGCAGATTTCTCAGCAGAAACCTTACAGGCTAGGAGAGAGTGGAATGATATATTCAAAATACTGAAAGACAAAAAGTTTCAGCCAAGAATACTCCATCCAGCGAAAATATCCTTCAGCTATGACAGAGAAATAAAAACTTTCCCAGATAAAGAAAAGCTAAGGGAGTCCATCACCACAAGACACCCCCCACAAGAAATCCACAAGAAGGCCCTCACACCTGAAAAAAAAAAAACGGAAAGGGGCTACAAAGCCCTGAGCAAGGGGAGGAATAGGTAGGCAATAATCAGAAAATGGTAGCTCTCTATCAGTTCAGGTTAGTAAACACTTAACTATAACATTAAAGATAAAGGGAAGGAAAACACCAAAATAAAAATAATCTCATCATTTTAACCACAAACTCACAACACAAGATGGAATGACAATAACTTAGAAGGGGAAAAGGAAAGGGATGGAATCAGCTTAGTCTAAGGAAATAAGAGGCTATCAGAAAATGGGCTATCTCATCTATGAGATTTTTTTATACAAACCTAATGGTAATCCTAAACAAATAATTAGAACAGAGACACAAATGACAAACATGGAGAAAACTAAGAAAACCATCATAGAAAACTACCTAACTGAATTGGTAGTCTGAAATATATGGGATGAGAAACAAAGGAAATGCAGAAGAACTGGAAAATGAGCAATAAGATGGCAGCATTAAGCCCTCATATAGCAATAGTCACTCTAAACGTAAATGGATTGAGTTCTTCAATCAAAAGACACAAAGTGGCAGGAGGGATTAAAAAAACAAGACCCAACAATATGCTTCCTCCAGGAAATACATCTCAGCTCCAAAGACAAACACAGGCTCAGAGTTAAGGGATGGAAAATGATACTCCAAGCTAATGGCAAACAAAAGGAAGCAAGTATTGCTATACTTATCAGACAAAGTAGATTTCAAGACAAAACAGGTAACAAGAGGCAAAGAGGGGCAGTATATAATGATAAAAGAGACACTCCACCAAGAAGACATAACACTTATAAATATATACACATCCAACACAGGAGCACCAAAGTACATAAAGCAACTATTAACAAACCTCAAAGGAGATATTAATGACAACACGCTAATAGTAGGAGACCTCAACACCCCACTTGCATCAATGGATAGATCATCCTGACAGAAAGTCAACAAGGAAATAGTGGAATTAAATGAAAAACTAGATCAGATGGACTTAATAGATATACATACAGAACACACCATCCCAAAACAGCAGAATACACATTCTGCTCAAGTGCACATGGAACATTCTCAAGGATAGACAATATACTGGAAAACAAGGCAAGCCTCAATAAATTTAAGAAGATAGAAATTATATCTGCATCTTTTCCAACTATAATATTATGAAACTAGAAATCAGCTACAAGAAAAAAGCTGGGAAAGGAACAAAGATGTGGAGACTAAACAACAAGCTACTGAACAACCAATGGATCATTGAAGAAATCAAAAAATATCTGGAGACAAATGAAAATGAAAACACACCATACCAACTCATAGGGGATGCAGCAAAAGCAGTTTTAAGAGGGAAATTTATAGCAATACAGGCCCACATTAACAAACAAGAAAAATCTCAAATAAGCAATCTTAAACTACACCTGACAGAATTAAGAAGAACAAACAAAGCCCAAACTCAGCAGAAGGAGGAAAATAATAAAAATTAGAGGATAAATAAATGAAATTGAAACAAAAAAGACTGCAGAAAGGAAGGATCAATGAAACAAAAAGCTGGTTCTTTGAGAGGATAAACAAAACTGACAAACCCTTAGTCAGATTCACTAAGAAAAAAAAGAGAGAAGGATAAAATAAATAAAATTAGAGATGAAAGAGGAGAAATTACAATGGATACCACAGAAATACAAAAGATTAGAAGACAATACTATGAAAAACTATATGGCAAGAAACTGGACAATCTAGAAGAAATGGACAAATTCTTAGACTCTTAAAATCTCTCAAAACTGAATCAAGAAGAAACAGAGAACCTGAATAGACGAATCACAAGTAAAGAGATTGAAAAAGTAATCAAAAACTTCCCCCAAAATAAAAGTCCAGGACCAGATGGCTTCTTTGGAAAATCCTACCAAACATTCAAAGATTTATTACCTATCCTTCTCAAACTATTCCAAAAAATCGAGGAAGATGGAACAATTCCTAACACATTCCCTGAAGCCCACATCACCCTCATACCAAGGCCAGACAAGGACACACAAAGAAGGAAAATTACAGGCCAATATCGCTGATGAACACAGATGCAAAAATCCTCAAAAAAATATTGGCAAACTGAATACAGCAATACATAAAAAAGATCATACACCATGACCAAGTGGGATTCATACCAGGGACACAGGGTTGGATCAACATCCACAAATCAATCAATGTGATACACCACATTAACAAAGTGAGGAACAAAAACCACATGATAATCTCAATAGATGCAGAGAAAGCATTTGACAAGATCCAACATCCATTCATGATAAAAACTCTCAATAAAATGGGTACAGAAGGAAAGTACCTCAACATAATAAAGGCCATACATGACAAACCCACAGTAAACATCATACTCAATGGGGAAAAACTGAAAGCCATCCCTCTGAGAACAGGAACAAGACAAGGGTGCCTACTCTGACCACTCTTATTCAACATAGTACTGGAGGTTTTGGCCAGAGTAATTAGGCAAGAAAAAAGAAATAAAAGGAATCCAAATAGGCAACAAAGAAGTGAAACACTCGCTGTTGGCAGATGACATGATTTTATATATAGGAAATCCTAAAGAATCCATAGGAAAACTATTAGAAATAATCAACAACTACAGTAAAGTTGTAGGATACAAAGTCAACTTACAAAAATCAGCAGCATTCCTATACTCCAATAATGAACTAACAGAAAAAGAACTCAATACAAGCCCATTTACTATTGTAACAAAAAGAATAAATATCTAGGAATAAATTTAACCAAGGAGATGAAAGACCTATACAAGGAAAACTATAAGACATTACTGAAAGAAATTGATAATTACATAAACAAAGGGAAAGATATTCCATGCACATAGATTGAAAGAATAAACATAGTTAAAATGTCCATACCACCTAAAGCAATCTACAGATCCAATGCAATCTCAATCAGAATCCCAATGACATTCTTCACGGAAATAGAACAAAGAATCTTAAAATTCATATGGGGCAACAAAAGACCTCGAATAGCCAAAACAATCCCGAGAAACAAGAACAAAGCTAGAGGCATCACAATCCCTGACTTCAAAATATACTAAAAAGCTATAGCAATCAAAACAGCATGGTACTGGTACAAAAACAGACACACAGATCAATGCAACAGAACTGAAACCCCAGAAATAAAACCACACAACTACAGTAAGCTAATCTTCAAAAAAGGAGCCAAGGAACATCCAATGGAGAAAGGAAAGCCTCTTCAATACATGGTTTTGGGAAAACTGGACAGTCACATGCAAAAGAATAAAAGTAGACCACTATCTCAAAACTCGTAAACTCAAAATGGACCAAAGACTTGAAGGTAACACCTGAAACCATAAAACTTCTAGAAGAAAATATAGGCAGTACACTCTTTGACATCAGTCTTAAAAGCATCTTCTCGAATACCCTGTCTACTCAGACAAGGGAAACAAACAAAATAAACAAGTGGCACTCCATCAAACTAAAGAACTTCTAGAAGGCAAAGAAATCCAGGATCAAAACGAAGACAACCCACCAACAGGAAGAAAATATTTGCAAATCATATATCCGACAAGGTGTTAATCTCCATAATATATAAAGAACTCACACAACTGAACCACAAAAAAACAAACAACCCAATCAAAAAGTGGGCAGAGGATATGAACAGACATTTTCCCAAAGAAGATATACAGATGGCCAACATGTACATGAAAAGATGCTCAACATCACTAAGGACCAGGAAATGCAAATCAAAACTACAGTAACATATCACCTTACACCTGTTACAATGGCTATAATCACCCAGATAAAAAATAATAAATGTTGGAGAGGTTGGAGAGAAAAGGGAACCCTCATCCACTGCTGGTGGGAATGCAAACTGGTGCAGCCACTAGGGAAAACAGTATGGAGATTTCTCAAAAAATTAAAAATAGAAATACCATACGACCCAGCTATCCCACTATTGGGTGTTTATCTAAAGAACTGGAAATCAACAATTCAAAGAGACTTATGCACCCCTATGTTCACTGCAGCATTACTCACCATAGCCAAGACGTGGAAGCAACCCAAGTGCCCACTGACTGACGAATGGATAAAGAAGATATGGTATATATATTTACATATATACACAATGGAGTACTCCTCAGTCATAGAAAAAGACAAAATCATCCCATTCGCAACAACACGGATGGACCTTGAGGGTATTATGTTAAGTGAAATAAGCCAGACAGAAGAAGACAAACATCATATGATCTCACTTGTATGTGGAAGATAAACACGGGCAAAGAGAACAGTTCAGTAGTTACCAGAGGGAAGGAGGTTGGGGGGTGGGCACAAGGGTTGAGGGGGCACATATATATGGTGACTGACAAATAGTAACATGCAACTGAAATTTCACAATGTTATAAACTATTATGACCTCAATAAAAAAATTTAAAAACAATCTAAAATACAGCACCCACTCTTCAGCACCAGATGCTCTCCTCTGGAAGATCACCACACATGAGGTGACCAGATGTTACAGTGAAATCAAACAGTAACAGGGGACTCACTCAGATGCTAAGTGAGGACAGGTTTTCATTTAGTTCCATAATAAACCCCATTCACTTGCTTTCTGATGGGCACTGTACCATGTACTGAAGATCAAGCTGCAATCGAGACATGGTACCTGTCTTCAGGTAGCTTAAACTCGAAATGGCAACTGGAGTTGTCCAGAAAAGATTCAGCTGGGTAAGCTCTAATGTGAGCCTTGTAAAGTGGTACAACTTAGATTTGTAGGTAAGGGGCTGGGGTTGCAATACTCCCAAACTCATTCTTGCTGCCACTGTGAACGGAAACAGAAGCCCAGGAAGGAATAGTGAACAATTAAAATATCTTTTCTCAACTCTTCAAAGGCACACTTCACTGTCCCAGCTTTAAAGTGGGAGTTTCTGGGGAAGGAAAGCCACTCAGTGGCTCTGCTAGGTGTGCCTCCCCTAGTCTGCACCCAGGCACCAAGGAGCTGTCACAGGCTCCACCTCTTCTGGCACCATCTGGACGTCTAGGGTGGGAGTGGAGTGAGTAGCATTCATAGTCACCTTTTGGCCCTTCAACCTGGAAAACCATCATCCAGGCTCTTGTATGTCCTCTAGTCCACAACTTTAGCACTGTGCTAGCTCTGCTATTTCCTGTCTGTGTCCTTAGACAAGCTATTTCAAGTCTTGGTTTCCTCATCCACAAAATGAGATAAAATATATAACGTTTCAGAGGAATGCTGTTAGAATTAAAAGTGATGTTTGAACAGTGCTTAGCACAATACATGGCACATAGTCAATATTCAACAAATGGGAGCTATCATTATTATTATTTCTAAAAAATCCTATTGTTCCCAATTAAGTCTTTCTTAACTGCCAACCTCAGTGCTCAAACCCAAGCCTGTCAACACCATCCCCAGGTTCAGTGCCTGAGAAGGAACCAGCCTCTTCCCCTAGATCCTTCAGGAGCCTAAAGAGGCTTGAGCTTGCCTCCCACCAAACTCTCCTCTAGCCTTCAAATTTCATCCCCTCTAAGAAGCTCTCTCAAAGACTCAAGAGACCTGGCCAACACTCTTCTAGATCTCTCTTCTCACATGTCCTCATTTCTTACCAGAAGGAGATTTATATTATCAATCACATTTAGAAAGTGTTAGGACTCTGTGTCCTCCCTGTTGTCACATTCCAAGTCCACCGCTCTTATGTAATGAACGCACCCTGGGTATTCGACACATACTGATGGAGCAAGAGGAACACAAGAAGCATGGAAATGATTCATATGAAACTCCAGCTCTATGATAACCGACAACAATTTCCACAGACCTACAAGAAATTAGAGTTTCCTGAAAACACACAGAAGGTTGGATATGACAAAGAAATCTACTAACACAACTTACATGTGTTTATTGCTTCATAGTTTATAAAATGCTTTCACATTTACGAAATCATTTTGACAATAACTTGGAGAGGCAGGCCTAATAAGTGTAATATCAATTTAACAGATGCAAAATCTGAGGCTCGGTGAAGTAAAGCAGTGTCCAAGAATCAAGCCACAGTGAAAAGTCTCTTGATTCTTCCAAGTCCTTCTCCTATTTACGGCAATATATATAGCTTCATGTAGACTCTATCCTCATATGATGTGCATGCTCCAGGCAATTAATAAAAAATCTTATCCAACAGGGACCAAGTGGAGATAAAAACACAGAGAAGATACTCATGACTAAATCACCTTCCTGGAGTGAGGAACTTTGCTCACTCAGTCCTGGGAGTGCTGGCTACAACACACACATTTTGTTCAGCAGCCATGAGCAATCTTCCCCAGCCAGCTCCTGAAGTGGCAATGGGAAGGTCCTCACGGGAGACACCAGCAGCCTCCCAGCACCTGTGAGTGGGCTCCTACTCTGCCCCCTGCTTTGCTTTCTCCTTATACTTCTGGCCCTTCTGAAAAGCCAGAGGCTTCACAACTGATTGTTGTATCAGCTGATCTTTTTGCAATGACATCTCTGATTCTTTCCAATTCTGCTATCTACAGCCAGTCTCCCTAATCTAAGACAATACCAGGCATCCAGTAAAAAGAACTCCCTTCCAAACAGCAAGCTGCAGATGCAGGCGGTGGCCACCACCGACAGTGTTCCCACAGAGAGAACTACTGCATCACAGAAGGGAATTATGTAACCAGACAAAGACTAACCTCCTTCTTTCTAGCCATCATTCTGCAGTCCCTCCACCAACTAGGCTGGGGACTTGGGGTACTGAAGGCCGCATCCCAACAGAATGGCCTGGTTTTGCTTCCTTGGAAGTGATAAGAGCAATATTTTCTCTTTATCTATGTCAGGGGGCCCCTGCCAGGCAAGGCCTCAGTGGCTCAGAACATACAGGCCAAGAAGAGGCTGGAACTGGATGGGAATAACCTTTGGGGAAGAAGGTGACTACAGGGCTGGCTCCTAAGACAACCATCCAATATACAGTACCCAAAGGGGCCTGGCAGAGAGAGGCTTGATTCAGGCCAGTGCCAATATCAAAGATGGCCTCCAAGCAGGAAGCTCCAAGCAGCAGCAGCCCTCAAAGTCCAGCAGATGGCATTCTGCTGGGGAATTAGCCATCCAGAACAAGGTTTCAAGCGACTGGGGATCCAGGACAGAGTCCAGTCCCTGGGCAATGAGACTGACAAAGTCTAGGCCCTGCTCAGGGTAGGGTTCTTGTGCAAGTGGAACTGGTAGAGAGGCCTAGCTGTCTGACAGGACCACTGTTGGGGAGAGACGGTGTTTAAGAAAGACAAAAGGAAGGCCAGGGTTCATCACAGCCAAGGAGCCAGGCCTCCAGCAGGTCAACAAATTCCAGATCTGGAATCTCAAGAAGGATCAGGGACAACCGAGGTAGATGGAAAGTGGAAAAGGGTTTGAGGGACAACAGCTCAACAGAGCCAAGGAAGGTGGGTAATGACACCAAGCAAAGAAAAACTCAATCAAGAAAGAAAGAAGGGGCAGGTTAGTCAGGCTGGATGGTAGGAATACTGAGATGAATATAAGACATCATCCTTACTATCTGTTGGGGGATGGGTAGTGGTTGTCCAAGTAGCCAAGGGCAAAGGGAAGCAGAATAACCACCACATGCAAAGACTCAGAAGTATCAAACAACATGATGACTCTGTTGGTGCAGTATGGATGAACTGCAGAAGGCAAGGTAGAGAAGAGCAGAAGGTGAAACTGCATATTCTGATAAGGGCAGGGTCAATAAGAGCTTCTTATGACGAGCCAGAGATTTTGGACTTCATCCTGGATGGGAAGGCATTAAAAAGAAAAGGCATACATTCATCCCTATAACAATTATTTGCTGAGTACCTACTGTGTGCTAGGCTCTAATCAAGGTGATGGGGACACAGTGGTGAACAGGCCGACAACCTTCCTGGCACTCACACTCTTGGAACTCCATTCTTTGCACTCTGGCTATGAGGAGTATGGGTTGTGAGCTTTTCCTACTCTTTAAGGGCAGAGGCTGGGTCTTATTCTCCACTACATCCTAAAGGCTTGGCTTAGTTTCTCCCATATGCAGGTTTCCATTAAGCATTTATTGTGGGGATGAATGTTTTCTGTATTTTCTAAGGATCTTAAAAAAGAAAGCATAGCACGATCAGATTTATATTTTAGTACATCATTTTGGCAGCTGGGTGGGGGCAGCTGGGATGAGGCCAGACTAAAGACAAGGGGTTCTTAACTAAGGGGCTGCCACTGTAACAAGGCAACAGATGACGGAGGCCCGAGCTACAGGGACAGTGGTAGAGATGGAGGTAGTTTTAGTTCCCCGACCAACGGATTCATGCACAGCTCACTCAGCTTTCACAGACCTCGCACTTCTTTCATCAAACTACTGCAACCTCCTTTAAACCCTCATTGGCTTCTGTTTTCACTCTAAACCTCTGTGTGATTTACTTTCACCCTGGGACAGCCCAGTTTTCAAGGTCAAATGCAACAAAAGATAGCTGGTCAGCTCCAGGGTGACCCTGGGCATGGCCGGGGCAGTCATAATGCTGCAGAGCGTGGTAGTGACATAGGAGGTCACTGGGACTTTAAATCAGTGCTGATGAATTTCCTCTGGGGCTGAGAGAGCGCAAGCAAGAAGCATCCTTGCTGTAGACGCTGATGGCTACCTCGACAGGAATTCATGCTCTCAGACACTGCATGGAGTTTGACTATGGATTACCAAACATTTGGCCTCCACTATCATCACAGGTTCTGATTCTGAGAAGTGTTTCCCACAAGACCCAAGACAATTGTATGTAGTTCCTAAGATCTCAAGTGACTGAAAGATAAGAGCAGCTCTCACCTATACTTATAACAAAACCTGTATCTGAATCATAGAGTGGCTCATATGCTATGAACAAATAACTGATGCACAGCACTTTAGAGTTTACCAAAGCCCTTATATATCTTCTATATGCACCTTTCGATAACCCTGTGGGCAAGGTAAAGCAGATATTATTATTCCCACTTTGGAGAGGTTTAGACTGACCCAAAGTCACATGGATTGTAGGTGACAAAGCAAAAATTCCAACTCAGGTCTCACTCCACATTCAAGATTTTGTCCATCAGACCTCCAATTCCAGTAGGCACTACGGTTCACCAGTCAGGAGCTGTTTTCACTGCCCCAGTCCTCACTGAGGCTATTCCTTTCCCCCTGCTTTTCCTCATGAGCCACTGACTCAGATTGTGAGTCTAGAGACGGCTACCAGGTCTCCTGCAGACCCAACTACCACCTAGTGATAGAAAAGCCAGAGTCCAGGGCCACTTTCTGATCAGAGTTGTCCTCTCTGATCAGAGAGGAAGATGTTGGTGTCACAGAGCTGGCAATGAGAAGACTGAGAGCCCTGAGAGGCAGGTTCAAGTCCTGTTCTGCCATGTCCATGCAACCTGGAACTCGTGACAGCTTTCTCTTTGAACTTTAGTTTCCTCATCCCTAGAACAAAGGCAGCAACATCTGCCCTGCCCACTACTCAGGGGTCAGAGCCAATAATGATGTCTTTCTTCTCCTACTTCCAGGCAGTTGCCAGACTGTGCTGGATGGACCCACTACAGAGTAGAGTGAACTAGTCCGTCCCTGAGACCTCCCACACTAACCTCATCACACCAGAAGACAATATGGCTTTCAATCTAACGAGGAAGATGCAAGCCACCCAACAGGAGCTCTCACACTTTTTTCAGCACACTTCTAATACAAAGACAAATAAGACAGAATATGCTCTCAAAGAACTCAGTTTGATTTAGAGATGGACACATTCATAATTACTTTATTACAGTATTGGGCAGCAACTCTGACCTTTCTTTGTGAATTCTGGGCACCTTGCCCTGTGCACGGCCTGCAGTAGGATGCAGTAAACACTTATTGAGGAAATAAATAAAACTAAGATATACCATGGTGACAAAGGATACACACACTTCAATAAAAGCATTTCTCTGGTCCACCTTGAAACTTCTATCCCCACATATCCTCCCTTTTTTTTCCACTCCTGTGCAGGAAAAAAAGTGTCCTTCCTCCTTGGCAGAACCAATTCCTTCACAGTGATGTCAATCCTCTCTCTCCTCTCCTTGGGGGCCTGGCTCCGGCTATGGCCTCTCCTTGCATCTTTACTCATAAGCTTTTCTCTCTCTCTCTAATCCTTTCTCTTAGCCTTCTGACCCCCTCCAGTTTCCCTGAGCTTACAAAACCAACTCAAACCAAGCTCTCCTTTCAAGCTCCTGAGCCTGTTCTCATCCTTCTTTGGCCAACGAATCTCCTGAAAGGGTCATTCACATCTGCAGCCTCAGTTTCTCATCACCTTTTCATTCCCCATGTCCCTGCTTTAGCTTCCACCTTTCCACCGAAGCTTCTCTCCAAAGTGTCAGCACACCTCCCCATCAGCAGATCCAGGGTCTTCTCAGTCTCTGACCTCCCTGTTGAAATTTCCTTCCTTCTGAGATGCTGCAGTTCCTGGCTTGCTTTCTCCCTCTCTTGTCAATACTCAGTCTCTATCTGGCTGCTCTTCCTCTGCTTTCCTCTTAATGCAAGTTCTTGCCAAGATTCCCCTGTTACTTTATATTAGCTCCCTTGAGAACTAATTTAATGTCAAAGCTTCCAATTCAGGAAGCCTTTCCAGTCACCACCTCCCACCCCAACTCCCCCCAACCCCAACCCTATAGAACCCAACAGAACCACAAGGACTGAAAATGCAAGAAAGAAAAGGTCCCCAAGGACATGGGAAGGGATGGGATCAACATATTTTCATTGTCAGACTCTCTCTTATAGCCATTGTCATATTCTGTTTGTCCCGCAATGAATTTATCTGAGCCCTGCGACAGAAACTGTTCCACTCTTCTCTGCTTCCCCTATTCAGCTAATGCAGTGCTCAGACAGACAGGTATACACAAGCCTCTGCTGGATTAAAGAAGAAAAGCCAAAGATGAATAAGCGTGAAAGCACTCAGTAAATTGTGAAGTGTTAAAGGACTATACGCCTCATCACCAACAGCCTTCGTAAGAAACTTCAGGGTTGTTCAAGCACATCACAGGGGCAAAGCCTGTCTGTTCTCTGGCTCTGCAGGACATCTGATCCTTAAATGCCTAAAAACACGGGAATGCCTATTTCTGAACTGGCCTGGAACCGAGAAGCGCAGACTATGGGGAGACAGAAGAGGAGCACATCCCTGCCAAACCATTTCTTTCATTCATTTTTTACTTATTCAGTCAGCAAACATCTGCTAGCACATATGAAGTGTCAAGAACTATTCTGGATACTGGGAACACAGCTTTGAACAAGACAGACAAGGCCCTTGCCCTCTTGGATCTTATGTTTTAGTGTTAAGAGAGAGATGATTAACTATAAATAGATACGAAAAGCGCAGGTAGTAAGTAAGCACTTGCTGTATCATATCCTTTTCCACCTCTTTCAAACAAGGCAGCCCAGCCCTGGCTGGTCGTTCTTCCTCTCTTCTGAGTGTTCACACAGACAAAACCAGTCCACAGCTTTGAGACTGTGTGTGTTACTTCTCCTCCCGTTAGGTCAGCAGCAACAGCACCAACGTGCTGGCCTTTCTAATCTCCCACGAAACAGTCTTTGGGTAAACACTGCTACGCCATTTTGGGGAGGCCTCAAAAACTAGCTACACCTGGAAGGTTCTGACTGCCCGGGCGCCATGGCCTCAGCAACCTCACACTCGTCTAAGAACGGCAAAGGCGCCACAGGTTCCTCACCACAGAGCTACTTGGGAATGCTTTTTCAGGTTGTGTTCAATTCTGCCAGAGCCCTCCGGACTCAGCTGATTGCTGGTGGTAGATTCTGTGTTATTTAGGGCACCAAAGTCCCACAGTCTTGACACAAACTTAAAATTAGAAATGCATAAATATAGGAAAGGAGGAAGGTCATTCAGGAAAAGTAGCCTTCCGAGGGAGCTGCAGGACAAAGATGCCCTGGAAACTTCCAGGTTCATTAATGGGTTTTACACAGCATTCAAGTGGGATTCCTCCTTCAGAAATAACACTGTAGAAAGCGTAGGGGACTGGCTCAAACCTCAGCTAACACAGCCGAGTGAGTGACTCTGCAAACTAAAAATAGCTCCTTTCCCACTCGTTCTGACAGATTTCACTGAGACCCTGTGCACAGGTTGATCCTCTAACAAACAGTTTTAGTCCTGCAGCAAAATGAGGGCTGATGGCATCTGGCATGAGAATTACCCCGTCTCTGGTTCAGCTCTTGTTTATTGCCACGTTTCCCGCTTCTGCTCCACTGGCTGTGCACGTGCACACCGAGCTCCCTCACTGGCATTTGGTGCTCCTCAACCAAACGTGGGCAGAATTTAAACCAGGAACATGACTCAGGACGATGGCTGCAGACTGAGCCCAGAGCAAGGCCCTCAGAAACACTGGGATTCAGGCTTTTTGTCTTGTGTCTTTTCCTAATTCCTAGCTGGCCTCTCTGGGCCTCAGTTTCCTCAATTAGAAAATGATAATTATCCCCCTTCTGCCTTATTTCATAGCATTACACTTGGATCAAATGAGATAACGTGTGTGGAAGTTATTTTCCTTCAGATCATACTCCTATCAGAAGGAGGGATGGCAGTGACGGGGCAGGCTAGACAGGCAGCCAGACCGGACCACTGGAACGCACAGGCATCCCAACTGCACCAGGAGTTAAACACGGACCTGGATTCACAGTTTTAGTGCTTGTTGTGCTCCCTCTTCCTGGAATGTCCTTTCACCTTTGCTAAACTCCTACATGTTTAAGAACCTACTTCAAACAACACTTCTTTTCTGTTAGTGACTTCAGAATAAATCATTCCATCTTCACTGAGCCCTTGGCCTTTTATACATACCTCTCATAGCACTTTTCACTCTGTACAGTAAGGATTTATCTATCTAGGTTCCTGGAAGTTCTCTGACAGCAAAGATCATGTATTCCTTATCTTTGTAACCACTTCCCCACGCACCACCACTATGTGGCTGACGCAGGCACACAGCAGGTGTCAACTAATGTTTACCGGGTTGACTATGGAATGGGCAAGAGCCCAAAGCCAAGAAAGAGGTACAGCAAGAGAGCAGAAAAGTTGGGACGGCACAGACAGAGCCAGCAGAGGGGCTGTCAGGCAGGGAGTCCAGGAAGGTAGTGTCACCAGGTCTGCCTGCCCTGGCACTAAGGGCACAGCCACAGGGACGAGAATCAAAGCCAAACCTGGGAGGTCCTGAAAAAATGAGGGATTGAACAGGGAGCAGGGGGACCATACTGAGGTCCAGGGACCAAGGAGTAGGAGCCTCATACTAAGTACCAGTGAACTAGAAGGGAACAACAGGGCTTGGGGACAAGGAAGAAGGGCAGAGAACAGAGCCAAGGCAAAGAAGGAGAGCAAGGCTGAAACGGTAGTGAAGCCTGGAACTTCCAGATAAGTTAACATTCCCAGGTCTGCCAGGGTGGAGCCAGAAGCTGGGAGTTAAGTGACTTGGCTGTAACACTGAGGGACTCCAGAGACAGGAGCCATTACACATTTAAGTAGTGATCATTTCCATGAAATGGAATCAGAGATGGAAAGGACTCTTAGATCTATAGGAAACATTAGGAATCATCTGCTCTAACATCCTGGGGGAACAGAAGGTCCAGGAGGAAAAGGGGCTTGCACAAACTCACTCAGCTGGGCAGAACCAAAGCTCGAACCCAGGCTTTCTGACTCCCATCTAGTTCTTGTCTCCCAAGGGCTGTTGACCTTCAGTCAAGCAGGTTTCCTGCCGGTTACACTTACATACCAGGTGCCCAATTCTAGCTGCTTCAGAATCCTGGGGAGGCCCCAGTGTCCCCACTAAGTGAGCATAAGCACTTCTGCCTAGTTGTGAATGCTTCCACCTTTGGACAGAGTCCAGAGCCAATGTTCCACAGGAAATGTGCAGGGAACATCCCCACCTGGGGCTTAGAAAGCAAAAAGCTGCTGTGGAATATGTTTAGTGCTAAGAAGCAAACAAAATTGCTCATACACACCCTGCCCTGACACGTGCTTGAGGGGATTAATCCCAACTGCTGTGCTACCCCTGGAATTTTCCTGGAGTGGCTAGAGAGACCCAGTATCTAAGGTAAAGCTTAAATACACAAGTTTCATATACAGAATGCAGGAAAAACCTAGTTTTCACCAGTGTATGAACATTAAAGGAAGGCCCAGCAGGTCTAAAATCTCAGTCTTTCTCAGGCTAAACGTGAGACACAGCTCAAAAGAAAAGAATTGAGACTCTCAGGGAACCAGAGACCCTGACTCCCAGACTTCTAGAACTTTCATCCAGCTAAGGGCACACATGCAAAAGGACATAAGCAATTTTACGTTGTCTATACAGGAAGTATGTGAGCTTCAAGTACTCAAGTCCAAGCCCCAGCCCCACTGTTTACCTGCTGTGCAATCCGGGGCCAGTGACTCACCCACTCTGACCTTGGTTTCCTTGTGCGTAAAGCAATGATTATAATACCTGTGCCCATGCTCATTATGAAGATGAAACAATATATGTAAAGCATTTAGCACACTGCCTGGCCCATAATAAGCACTAAGTAATTGTGCTTATTTGCTTTCCTTTGCTCATGGGAAGGGATGGTTATACCACAGTCCACTTCCATCTACCTGTGCTTTCCCCTCCCGCTTGGCTGTCCCTCCAGACTCTTCTGGGCAGACCTACCTGAGGTCCCAGCCCAGACAGCTCATTCCTCCCTCTGCTTATCCCTTGGACAGATAAGGCAATTGGTCAGCTACAGGCCACACTCAATTCCTTGAAGGTCAGGAATCATCAGCTTAGTTTGAGGCTGTTCCTGTCTCCCCAGGTGTCCCTCCACCTCCCCGGCCAAGCCCCTGACCAAGGCAGCGCCTAGTTTAGCATGGCTGTCATCTTTTCCACGGTGAACCCACTCCTAGCAGCTTCCAGCTGCCCCTGGCCTGGCTCTACACCTCAGGCAAATAGATGCCTGACAGGTCAGACACAGACATCAACAGCCAGAGAGAATTCCCAGACTCACCTTCCCAGCAGGAAACAGCCTGGAGTCTGACTCTGCAGTGAGACCTGAGTGTATACACACTAGCACCCCAGAGACTAGAGCAGAGAGGGAGGGAAGCCCTGAAATGAAGCTGCTAAGGGGCTCAGGGTGCAAGTTGACTCTTCAGATTGCCTCAGCAAGAAGCTAAATAAGTCACCTCACTGTCAGGCTCTCAGGCTGTATGTTTGCACTGGCCATGTCTGTCACAGAGCCACACATCATGGCCAGCATAGGGCATTAAAATGCTTCAAAGGGGAAGAAGAGAAAGGAATCAACCGTTACCAGGTGCCTGCTGCATGCCAAGGACTTTCCGAGTAACCCTCGTCAATGTCCTTCCGTGGTCGGTATTATTACCCTCATCTTGCCAATAAAACCAGACTCAGAAAAATCCATGAGGCCTCTATGCCTCCGCTATGCTACCTGATCACAAAGTCTCAAATGTCCTGGGAAAGACAAAGAAAAGCTGAGGAGTCTAAAGCGCTAGGAACCGAGCCCTCAGCACACTAAGTCGCTAGGCAGACAATCTAGCTTAAATACTGCACTGCATTCCCTCGTTCCCTGCTGGGGGAGTTGACTCCTTTCAGACAGAACCTACAGAAATACAGCAGAAGTCATCAAGATGCTCATGGCCTCTGCCCCAGCAATTTCATCCCCAATACTGTATCTTAAGGAAACAGTTCAACAGGGTATTCACTGCAGAATCCATCATAGTGACAAAAAAAAGCAGGGGAGGACATAATCTAAATGTCCAACATTCAAAGAATGATTTGGAAAACCCCAGAACCTTCAGATCATATAATGTTGTAAGACCAAGAGGAAACAAAACAAAGCATTTGTGACAAAATAAATGAAGACCAAATACAAACCACCATAAATGCTATCACTACAACTTTGTAAGTATGTACATGTGTGTACGCAAAAAGGAATGCAGTTGTGTTAGGCCGGTAAGATTATGGATGGTTTTATTATTATTATTACCACGTCTAAATTGTCTTTGTGGTGTGGTTTAGTACCTTTTCAATTAAAGAAAAAGAGAGAGAAAGACAGACAGATCAACCCAGCACTTAGGAAGGGCCCGAGAGGCCCAGGGCTGGGATGTGCAGCAGAAATTGAGAGCCGTCCTACATACCCGGAAGGAGGAGGCCAGGCAGGCCCCAGGGGAAGGGAAGCCCTCTAGGTATGGAGAGGGTTGTAATTAGTCTGATGCTAATTACAGAAGTCTCACTAGCTTATTAATTTTTTGACAGACTCTGAATGAAGACTGAATTCCTTCATTAAGCCAACTTGGGTTCAAAGGCACATTTCCTGCGTGGCCATCCTCACTCTTCTCAAAAACCTAGCCTTTTCTTTTTTTTAAGGACAGCAGTAAAGTAAAATTTAGTACCAGAAACACACACCCTGGAGAAATTAAGACTCAGCCTTAAATGTACAAATTCAAGACATTTCAGGGAACTAAAGGGGCCTGAAGAAGCAACTGAACCGCAGTGTTGTCTACACTGGGAGATATAAACAGAAGTGCAGCATCCTCAGCTCAGACTTAAAGGCCCCCCTTGATCAGGTCCCACCAAACTGTCTGATAGCACCTCATTTTTGCCCCCAGACACCCCATGCTCTAGCCAAACTGAGCCACCAGTGGTCACCACACACTTTCTTCACTTTCTTTCCTCTGTGACTCTGCTCAAGCTGTTGTGCCCAGCCGAAAGTCCTCCTCTTCTTACAGCTGCTTGCTCAAGTCTGACCCATGCTCCCAGGCACAGATCAAAGCCATATCCCCTCAACCCAATTCCTGTATCCTGAATTCATTTCTTATTCTTTGAAGTGGACCCACAGTACTCTGAGCCTCTCTAAAGGAGTTACGTAGTCTGCCTTGTGGTTTAGTTATCTGGGTAACTGCCTTTTCTACCATATTAAACTACAGACAATGTGAGGGCAAGGACCCTTCAGATTCCTGCATGGAACCTACCATAATGCTTGGACTATGAGCACACAGTAGGCCCTCAAAAAACGTTTCACTGAAAGATAGGGAAAAGGAACGCATGACATCTATGGAAAGTCACTTCCTACCTCAGTAGCTCCCATTAAGCAATGCAGAGGTGAAGGCGTGCTCTTCTGTGGTCTCGGGCAGGGGAGAGACAAACCCTGCTTGTCCAGTTTCCAGTTTTCATGAGACTCCAGCTTCCTCCCTAGTTGACCATAGTCCGCACGGCCCCAGGTAAACACCTTGCCAGTTTCTAAAATAAAACATTATTTGAATTAAGGCTACATTCCACAGCTGTGCTCTCATGGGTAGGCAATGAATTACAAGAGAAAGTGTGAACATTTATTTTCGTACCAACAACAATGTACCAGGAGCCTATCTTCCTATAAAGAAAGCACAAGAATTCCCATTTTCACAGCTGTGGGAACTGAGGTTCAGAGAGGTGAAATGACTCACCCAAGATCAAACAAGCGGTGAGTACCACAGTTGGATTCCAACAGAGGCTGATTCTAAAGCCTTGCTCCGACATTCTAACAGATATGGACATGACCACAGGCAACACTTCAACCTCACCGGATGGCCTCCACAGCCTCTCCCCTCCTCACACTGTCCTGTGCTTGGCCCAGGTGTCTGTCCTCAGGATTTCCTCTCTCTCACTCCATCCAGGGATCCTGTCAGCCACCCCGAAGTTCCCCAGCCTCCTGACTTGTCCGTGCCACATCTCAGGGTCTTACTCTGAGCTCAATTAACAGTCAGTTTCACATGTTTTCCCCTCCGTGTATCATAAGAGGGCCTTTCGGAGGCTATGCTCTCGCCCAAAGGAGCAACGCGAACAGTGCCAAGGCCAGTGTCTGTGTGTGCTGGAGGGAAGGGAGGGAGAGAGAAAAAAGGACAAAATCACTGGGAGCCAGAAAAGCATTCAGTCTCCAGATGCACCACCTGGGAAGCTGGCCAGTGCTAAAGACGACAGAAGAAAATGAAATTTGGAAAAGGAGAAATGGCCTTTCTTCTCCCAGATAAGAGAAAATTCACCAAACTCATTCAGTTGTGCCAAGTGCTGCATTTGTTATTTCAACAGAAATGCAAAATCTGATGAGGCATAGATTATTAACAGATTCTCTGCAATAAATATGCATAACCATGTGCGCTGTATAAATTCTTTATACATGTTTATTTTAACAAAGAAAAATTTCGCTTAAGAGACAAAACATCAAGTAATGCATATTAAATTCTAGACAAATCTACTACTTACTCTGTGTTTAGTATCAAAGCTTCATCTGGCCCCACATTCAACATATGGTTTATAGTGTCAGCTAAAAAACAACCACAGACTCATGGGGGACATGTCAGAATATTGCAGGGTACAGGGCTCTGCAGGGATACAGTTCTCAGGATCGACGTGATCACCGACACCAACACAGAAGCCAAGGAGTTCACAGGAATCAGACTCCCAAGCTTCCTCAAAGAGGAAGAAAAGGCTCATGGGGTACTGGGTATATTAAAAGAACTGGGGGGGCTCCATTCGGATGTGCGATCTCATGGCTTGGAATGTGCTGTTCCTGCTGCCATGGCAGCCTTTCCTTACATTATTCATCTGGTAAACTATGGCTCAATCTCTAGAGTCCAGCTTATGTACCACCAGTAATTTGAAACCTTTCTAGACTCCTCAATTCTCCAGAGAAAGGGTGAAATTCACCCTCCTGTGAGTCACCCTTATTATTGTTCTCATCAATTACTATGTTCCATTTGACAGGAGAGAAAATTAGGCTCAGAGAAGCGACCAGCCCAGGGTCACACAGCTAAGCCACATCTCCTATTGGCCCATAGTACCACTTTGCATTGGTTATTCACAGTGGTCCACACCACTGGATAACCACATAACACTCTTCCTCAGCTTCTGCAGGATTAGACCAAATAGCCCATGTGCCCAGGACCCACAAAGCATCCCAAACTGGCAAACTGTCTCTCCACTTGAGCTGGCTAGGACTGACAACCAGACTACCTTAGCAAGGAGACGCCCATGAAGCCTGAGGATGAGACTGTTACTGATTGCATTCCTCTACTGGGAAGAACTGGCAAGTTTCTATCTGCAAGATTACAAAAAGAAATGTCTTATCACTAAATCCCACAACGAATCCCTTCTTATCAAGTAAAAAACATCTTAGAACCTGCTCTGCTATTGATTATTGATGTCCAAGACAGGCAAGACTGCCAGAATATGGTGCTACCATTATTACATCTCCAATAGCATTTCAACCATTCCACTTACGTTGCACTTTTCACCTTCAAAGCACTTTACAAAGATTAACTAATTAATCTTCATGCTCCCTGGGGAGGCCATAGACATTCTATTAGAGACAAGCCCAGAAACCAGGCGGACTATTGTCCAGCCTTCAGTCTCCAACTGAAGTTTGTCAGTCGGGCAGGTGGACTCTCTGAAACTGTCTGTCTGTTTCTCCCCAAAATACACTCTGCATCAGAAGGTTCACAGAGGACAGAGGAGGCTCTTTTCCACTTCCTCTTCTTTTAAATAGACATTAATTGATCACCTCCGATGTGTCCAGCACATTCATAGACACTATCTCAACTAATCCTCATAATAATTCTGTGAAGTACAGATTATTAAGCTTATTTTACAGACGAAGTTAAATGACTTGGTCAAGTCCAAACAACCAGCAAGTGGTGGAATCAAGATGTAAACCTGTGTCTTCTGACTCCGAGACCAATGGTTGCGCCAATGATTGCGCAGCTACAGACACAGACTGAAGAGACCTGGCTGACGACACAGCCATCGTTACAGCATTTCAGGAGGGGAACCCAGATCAAATGGATATGTTCTGTGTACCATCCAGCTTTCCTCCTAGAATGGCCTCCTTCCCAGGAGGCCATGCAGAACTCAGGACTATAGGCGCTGAAATAAAGGCATTAAACACAAGGATTATGATTTTAGGTCACCCAGTGCAAAAGAAAACAACGAATCCACATACAAAAAATGTTCATAATGTAGATAAATGTCTGCCTTAAGCTGAAGCATGCTGTCAACCCCAAGGAGATTCAGATCACAAATTAACAAATGAATCTTTTCCTTAGAGTAAAGAATTATATACTACTGTGATAAAAAATAATACATTAGTGTCATCCAAAAAGTGTAGGTATGTGTCTCCAGATAAATGAGAGAAATGACAAACAGCTCAAAATAAAGTCAGCAAGTAAAATATAATTTAAAGGCACATCCCTGTGAGAATTAACATAGAATAACCATGGAGCCAAGAAATACACACAGCAAAAGTTCCCAATGCAGCATAGAAAAAAACAGGGTCAAATTAGTAGTGTTGAGAAAGAATGCCTAGGGAGCTCTGAGGAAACATTTCGAGCTAGAATCATCTGGCAATTCATCGTGCTCATTTTGGGGACTACTGCTAAATAGACCATGGAGGGACAGCAGACTTGTGAGCAGGGGTGGGGCCTGATGAAAGGAACATTTGGGGATGGTACATGTGGCAAAGGATTGGAGAGGCCAGTAACAATAATATTCACAGCTGACACGTCCTTCCATGGCACTTACTCCGTGCGTGAGCCTTCTGTTCTAAGCCCTCTCTAGGTAGTATCTTGCTTGTCCCTCCCAACTCCTACCAGCCCCACTTTACTGACAGGGAACAAGGCACTTACCCAAAGTTGCAGAGGTAGTAAGTGAAAAGGGAAGGAAGGAAGGAATAACCACAACATGCAAGCCTAAGACGCACCAGGGCTGAAACTGGGGTTGAAGTCATAGGGGGAGAACAAGTAAGAATTTGCAAGGCTTGTCGCCCATTAGATGTGAGAGAAAGGGAACGGGAGGAGAGAAACACCACTCTGAGATTTCAGGATTTCAAGGTTAGTGGGAAGGTGGTGTGCCATTAAAAGAAACAGACAAAGGGGCAGAGGTACTTGATCAAGGGTCCTGTTATTGGAAATCATGAAATGTTGTTTCATTACTAAATGATTTAAGTATACTGGGGCCTTCTGCAAATATCTTATCAAATAGTCAAATATAAATAAAGAGGGAGTGAATGAGGAGAAAGACTACTAGGTGAAAAGCCTTGGGGTGGGGGGGCAGGAGGGGAGAGGGAGGTGTGCTCTAAGGTCAGAGGAGACTCCGGAGGGTGGGTGGATGACAAATATTCAAGGAGCCAGCTTCCTTTACCATCCACCAGATGGCTGCCTGGGATGGCGGTGAGGCAGGTGCGGCAGCCCCAGCTCTGGGCACAGTAAGAAGCTGCTCCAGCAATATCTGAGCTCCTCAGGGAAGAGGAACTTCTACCCTGTTCTAGGGAAAGGGCCCTGAAGGTGACAAGAAGATAGATTACAGTGTAATATAAGGAACATCCATATTTTCTTAACAAAATATGTCCCAAAAGGGAACAGAATGTCACTGAATATATCAAAATGGGGCTAATAAATAGATGGTAGAAATGTTATAAAAAAAGCTATAAAAGAACACCCATGGGTCAGGTAGAGGAAAGGCCATAAGCTCTTCAGTCCTTCCCACCTCTAATATTCCAGGATGCTTTGAGGCCTTCTAGAGGACACACCACACACACACATGAGAAGGAGGCCACTGTCTGCCTAAGAGTTTGTCATATTTATAATTCATCTGTTGACAAACACCAGTTACTCTCAGGGTCATTAATTCTAAGTCCTGAGAGTGTCAGAACCTCATTTCAGTAACTAATCCTTTCTTCTGCCACGTGGACAGAGACTTTATAAAAAGGCACTTGATGATAATAACCAAAGACTGGTCAAACACAGAACTAACTACCCAAGAGTCATCCAGCCCAATCTTCCCATGTAAAGAGCAGGAGAGAGGGAAGGGAGAGAGCTCAGAGCTGAGGTGCTGGAAAGGTCATACCAGGCCACTTCCCGTGCGCAAACGTGCCCTGCCACTCTCCCTCAGGCCTATATACTGCTTCCCTCTGCCTTGGCTGTCTGCACTACCCCCAAACCTGTTCAACTCCTGCTCACTCGTCAACTCTGCTGGGCCCTCAACCCAGATCAGATTCTTTTCTGTAATGACCTCAGAGAACCATGTTCCTCTTCTTGGGAGCTCTTATGCCAGTTTATAAACGTGCACTCATTAGGAGGACTGTTGGATTCACGTCGGCCCCTCCAGAGAGTCCGCTCTGAGAGCAGGGACTGTCTGTTTTCGTTCATCCCTGTATCCTAGAACAAAGCCCAGCACAGCGTAGGTGCTCAATAAAATAGCTGCTGCCTGAATGAACAAATGAATCTAACCATCTCTACCTACCTACTTCTTGCTCACCACTACTGAGCTTTATCATTTGCTGGCTCCACAACCTTGAGCAAATTATTCAACATCTGCAATATGGGAACAATAATATCTACCTTGTAGGGTGGTTACAAGGATACTTTTGCATAAATTATATAATACATAATAGTAAATGTTAGCCACTATTACTATTATTCTTCCAGACTGAACAGCACAGCCTTATCAAGGATTTCCATAGTTCTACCCAGTTTCTACAAAGCTGTCAAATCTTCTCTGCCAACTCCCATCTACCAATGTCTTAGGGTCAATGCCTCTACCACTCAAGGCTTCACCATGGAATTTTTGGATTTTCGTAAGATATAAGCATAGCATCTGGCACACTGTACCACAAATAAATTAAACTAGCGGAAAAAAGGAAGAGAGCAATGGAGAAGAGGGATGAAGCCAGGTGAGCTGGAGAAGAGAGGAAGCTTTAACCTAAGACTCAGAAGATCTGGATCCTAATCCTGGCTTCTCTTCTAGGCTACATGACCTTGAACAGTCCCTTTCTCCTCTGGGGGTCTAGTTTTCTCATCTGTACAATAAGAGGACTGGAATAGATGACCTCCGAGATATCTTCCTGATCTAAACTACAGTAACGATGCCTAAAAATCTTCAGTGTCAAAATGAGTGGTGTACAATCTAATTTTATTGGCACATTTAGTCTTACCAATGTCCTAAAATAAAACATCCACTCTAATATCAAAGACCACTAATATAGTTAACAATCTAAATAAAAATTGGGACTTGACTGTATACCCTGTTATTTTTTTGTAAAATTTCCCAAGTCTACAAAATCCTATGACGAAAATATCACATAGCAAAAGATTTAGAATTTTTCAAAAGTTAATA
The DNA here is from genome assembly GCF_041296235.1 of Equus asinus. Classification (NCBI taxonomy): domain Eukaryota; kingdom Metazoa; phylum Chordata; class Mammalia; order Perissodactyla; family Equidae; genus Equus; species Equus asinus. The sequence continues at coordinate 100,931,685 of NC_091809.1, forward strand.
TAGGAATAAAATTTTCAAACATGGGCTCCTCAACTAAAACAGCAGCTTGCAAAGAGACTGAACAAATACATAAGGAACTGGGGAGAATTTATTTATTGAGAGTTGACTCTGTGTAAAACTCCATTTCAGGCACTGCCATTAAGTTATATAATTTTTTTTTTAATTGGCACCTGAGCAAACATCTGTTGCCAATCTTGGGGTATTTTTGTTTTTTTGTTTTTGTTTTTTCTTCTTGTCCCCAAAGGCCCCCAGGACATAGCTGTATATTCTAGTTTTGAGTGCCTCTGGTTGTGCTATGCCGGATGCCACCTCAGGATGGTCTGACAAGTAACGCCATGTCCGTACCTGGGATCCGAACTGGCGAAATCCCAGGCCCCCAAAGCGGAGCCGCAAACTTAACCACTCAGCCACGGGGCCAGCCCCAAGTTATATAATTTAATCAATGCTGAATGCCTGGTGTGAACCCCGTTTTACAGAAAAAGAAACAGATCCCAGAGGTTAAATGACTTGCTTAAGATCACACAGCTAGTAAGTGGCAAAGCCACACTGACAGTGGTGATGATGATGATGATGATGATGATGATGATGATGATGATAATAGCTAATATTTAGAGGGAACTTACTTCCTGCCAAGCTCTTTACATGGATTGTCACATTTTGTCCAAAAAAATACCCCATAGTACACATTATTATAATCCTCAAACAGAGGTAAAGAAATTATAGCACAGAGAAAGGTGAAGTCTTGGGCTCAGAGTCCCCCAGCTGTCAGTGGCAGAGCCTGGATGGAACCCAGCAGCCTGGTCCCAGAGTCGGTGCCCCCATCACTTCCCCACAGAGGATGCACTGGTCTGCGTGACCTCAGCTCCACTTTTTACTGGGTCACATTGCCTCTTCAAAATTGAACTTGCCCAAGGACTTCAGGAGGTTGTTCAGAGTCACAGGGACACAAGTATGGGCCAGGAGCACAAAGAAAGCCCAGCCAGTAAGAGTCATCCTTCACCTACATGAAAAAGATCAGAGTCCCAAAACATGCCAGGCATTCCGCACAGCTGCTCCATTTTCACCACTGACTTATTAGCTGTCATATCAGGAGCACCAGTGATAGGAGTCAAGACACACTGCACCCCGAGGAGCTCCTAGACCGGCTGCAGGACTATCCACCACGCAGGGCCAGGTGGTTCCTAGACAAGAGCAGGGAAGAATGGTGTCTTCTCCCAAACAAGGTGAGGGCATTGCAGGAAGCCCCAGCGCTAATTCGCTTAGTTTGTTTAGCCTCCTCATCATCCACACAGTCCCTCCCTCCAAGCACCTGTCATCTCAGAGCTGGATGCCCACCCCTTTGTCAAGGGCATACCCTACTTCCTCCCTCTCAGGCCTTAGGGTCATGCTCTGCCCCAGCCTGCAAAGCTGGTCAGCCTGTTTGTCCCACCCACCAAACTCCTTCTCACCCCCACGGCCTGGCTCAAATGCCACTCTCTCCCTAAAGTGTCCCATTATCCCCTCATCAGAATAAGCCACTCATTCCTTAGGAGCCACTGGCATGTGCTTGTACCTCTGTTCCAACAACTAATTCTAAGCCACCAAATAAAAGATGATATGATGACATGACTTATGTTGCCCACTGTATTAGCCAAGCTTCTCCAGACAAAGAGAACCAATAGGATCTATATAGAGAGATTTATTATAAGGAATTGGCTCACATGATCATGAAGTCTGGCAAGTCTAAAATCTGCAGAGCCAATGTCTCAGTCCAAAGGCTGTCAAACAGGATAATCCTCTTACTTGGGGAGGGTCACTCTTTTGTTCTATTCAGGTCTTCAACTGATAGGATGAGGCCCACCCACATGGGGAGGGCAATCTGTTTCACTCAGTCTACCACGTAAATGTTAATCTCATCCAAAAACACCCCCACAGAATCACCCAGAATAATGTTTACCAAGTATCTGACCAGCTGAGGTCCAGTCAAGCTGACACATAAAATCCCCCATCACATGCACTGAAGGGTGGAGAACAGCGGTCCTTCCTCTTCTCCCTGCATTGCTCACATCATCCAGCACAGGGCCTGACCCACAGCCGGGGCCCAGTGTTTGCTGAAAGAGGGAAGAGTTCCAGGCATTGCTCTTCCCATGGACTTTTTTTTTTTTTTTTTTTTAAAGATTTTATTTTTTCCTTTTTCTCCCCAAAGCCCCCCGGTACATAGTTGTGTATTCTTCGTTGTGGGTTCTTCTAGTTGTGGCATGTGGGACGCTGCCTCAGCGTGGTTTGATGAGCAGTGCCATGTCCGCGCCCAGGATTCGAACCAACGAAATACTGGGCCGCCTACAGCGGAGAGCGCGAACTTGACCACTCGGCCACAGGGACATGGACTTTTGTATGCCACCCAGGACACCAGAACCCAGCCCAGCCCACTCCCCAATGAGAAAACAGAACTGAGGGAAATAAACAACTTTGTCAAGTCACGTGGACTACTGAGATGCAGAGCCAGGCATTAACAACATCGAACCAATAGTTCCTGAGCACTTCATACACGTCAGGTGCTGTCCCAGGTGCTGGGGCCACAGCAGTGAACAAAACAGACAGAACTCCCTTCCTGGGTAAAAGCTTACATTCTAGTGGGGAGAAGACAACAGCTGACCAACCACACATAAAACATAACCCGTGGCAAATGACTTTACGTGCTCTAGAGAAATATAAAGTAGGGAAAGGGGAAAGGCAGAGCTGGGAGGGAGGCGGCGGCACGGGAGTGCACCCAGCTCCCACCTTGCTGTCTGGGGCTTTTCCTCTACAGCACACTACCTTTCTGAAAGGAAAAACCTTAAATTTAAGAGACCTCAGCCAACTCATGAAGGGGCCGGGAAACTTGCCCTAACTCCCTCTCGGCACTACGATGAAAAGGGAGACAAGACATGAAACACTTTATAAACTCTAAATAGAGGTGCCAGTAATATAATAACCATAACTCTTTCTCTAAAGCCATTTTGCAAGGAACCGTTTCGAGAGGCCAGCCCGTGAGCCCTGCTCCGGCTGAGTGCTAGGCTCCCCGCTCCTGCAGGGGCAGCAGTGCATCAGGCTGCCAGTCATACCCAGCAGCTACTCGGCACCCAGAGAAAAATCCCTGATTGGGGCCAGTACCTCTGCAGATGTTTCCCAGCTCATTCCACATTCAGACTCCACAGATTCTTTGTACACTTTTAGATTCTTATTAATAACATTTTAAAATGTAGATTGCAGCCTAATCTTAGCTGTGTAATTAAAAAAATAATCTTGCTTCTCTCCCTCCCAGCAAGAAAGGAAACCATACCCCGGGGCTTCTGCAGCTAAGAATCACACCCTGCAGAAAAGCTACTAGGAGGCTCAAGCAGGGGTAGGGGGAGGAAAGGGGGGAGTTGAAGCCAAGAAGCAAGTGTCATCCCTTGACTTTAGAGAAAAAGAGGCTGAAAGAGGGGAATGATTTGCCAAGGACAAATATGTATTTTGCCAGAGCCAGACGAGAATCCCAGTTTCCTGCTTCCCAGTAGACTCTGTCCACCACCTCGTGGGGAGAGGGAAGGAGGAAGGCTGCACATTCTTGGAGGAGGGAGGAATCGCACCTGTGTGACTCTTCCTATGCGGTGAGCACTGTTCACTTGGAGAAAGAGCTGGAAGTTTCAGATGTTCAAGAGGAATATCGGAATAAGGTTCAAAATTCTTCACATTCAACTCAGACTCACAGACCATCAGAGCAAGAAGGGACCTCAGTACCCTTCTAAACCCAACTGTCTGCTTCCAGCTGGGAAAAGTGGGGCCCAGTAAGGAAAGTGACTGACTTACCCAAGGTCAAATAGGGAGTGAGAAGCAAAGCAAGACTAGAACCCAGGCGATCCTGACTTCCAGTATATCCTGTCTACAGCCTCTTAGAAAAGTACCAGTCAACCTCTCAAAGCTCGATTGCTCCCTGCATCAGCTAACAACTAAAGGCCTCCTGGCTCCTCGGCAGGGAAGGATAGAGACAGGTGAGAGCCACATGCTCCCTCCTGCCTGCCTCCCTGGGATGGCTTCTTGGAAGGTCCAGGGACCGGGTGATGGAAAGACACACATCCCTACACCATCTCCTCAGGGTTCTCCTCTCCCTACCTAGAACTGCCATATCTAGCCCCAGACTTCTTCAGT